>NC_139941.1:51193951-51399451 GCF_963454915.1 Gymnoscopelus microlampas | reverse complement strand
ACCGTTTTCATGCTGATTTTGCTCCCCTACATTTTCCAGCCAGCACACTGTGCCATACCACAAATTGTAAACTTCATCCTTCAATGCATTCACAGATTTTGCTACGGGGCCAGGCTGTGAGAGACCGGCATGGGTGCTATGCGAACAGGTATCTATCGGTCCCAGGTAGACAAATGGCAACTCGGGGGGGGGCCCGGCTCCCTCCTGGGAGTCTGGAACCTTTACCATGACAGTATCAGACTCTTCTCTGCTCTTTGCTAGCCAAGCATCCCTGCTTTCCAGTGCACTCTTGATGTTTCCCGGTATCCTATCAAGCGCCTTTGCATATGGCAACTGGATTTCTAATTCGTTACCATAGATTTCCGCGAAACATGCTAGTGTGTAGGAGGTGAGGAATTTGCCAAAAGCCATATTCAGAGCTTCAAGTAGGACATGTCTATTGAAACACTTGACTTCATAATTCCCATTGTGCTCTGACAGATAGAACATATCCAGCAGTTGTTTATCTGCCTTGGAGCCATTGGAGAAAATGTTACAGCGTACAGGCTTAGACAGCTGCAAAGCACCCAAATATACAAGCACGTACCATGCAGCATAGTAGAACAGGCCTGATACAGTGACTGTCCCGCTGGAGTTGGCCTTAATCGTGTCCACTATCCGAATGCCGCTAGCTGCAAAGGCCATTGCCATAGTTGCGCTTATGACTCTGTCCGGGGCACTGTCACCCTCACCAGCAAAGCAGGGCAATATCCCATGCTTAAGGGTTTCGATCATTGCTGACCGCTGCTCAGAGCTGATCACATTACAGTGGAGGAGAGTAGCCAGTGGCTTGGCAAAGTGCCTTTCAAAGTGTTCCTTCTCTACCTTCAGCGCTGGACCTGGTGCTGTGGGCACTTGGTGCAGCATGTTGCAAGCAAGCCGCCAGCCCTGCACAAGCATCTCTAGCATATATGTCGGGGCTGGTTGTGTAGGGAAGTCTAGTGCCCGGAAGAGCGGGTAGCATCTTCTCGTACGGTTGACAAACACTGGCCACAGGTTGCCCGAGAACTGATCAGAGCCACCTGTATCTGGGTTAAGCCGCTCCAGCTGCTTTGTGGAAACAATAGGGAAACAGGTGGTCATATTCTCACTCATTATCCTTGTGTCCGCTGGGGAAGCTTCAGAGAACTGTGTTGTTGGCTCTCTCAATACTAGGTTGACCCTAGTCCGGCAAAATGTATCAGTTCCGGCAGTGGGTAAACGCTGCTCACAAATTAGGTTTTGCGTCTGCATCAGCGCTGAAATGTCTTCAGGGGATAGAGATATTATATTCGATTGCAGCTGGCTTGCTCCAATGTCCTCTGTTCTGTCAGTGTCCAAGTGAACCACGCTAAACATTGCAGTAAGACTGTTCATTGTTAAATTTTTGAGTAATGGAGCCTTGCACTCATAGGCAAAGCGGTGTGCTGTGATACAGTGGGTAAACATATTAAATAGAAGATTCAAATTGTGATTGTGTAACGTTCCACGAGGTTTGTGGATATCATACATCAGCACACAGAACTCGATCACAGCCTCGTTTCTTAAGAGCCAGTCACAGGAGCGAGATGCATCTGTGGCCAGACCCTCGATCACACTCGCTGCCCATGTCGCACCCCCGACACAGAGATTGATATCCAAGGGTATAGCCCTCAGAGCTTGTAATGTGGCCCAGGGACTGTTACAGGTGCGTTTAATCACCTGCTGGATCCGATGAGCGATCATGCAGCACTGAGAATTAGTGCAGCAGGGTTTCTGCTCAGAGCAATCATAGAACTCACCACCCCAGCCTATAGGCATTGAGTTGTTCTGCTCCAGTCGCGTCTTACGAGCCTCTAACCACGGGGACCTGAGTATTGTGTGCAGCACCGGGGATAACAGGGCGTCGCAGGCAAACGCACCAAAGGTCTCGAGGCTATGCTTGATGACATTTGTGTCTCTCACCCATTTCGACGCTAACTCCAGCAGTCCATCATCATTCTTTTGCTCCAAGACCATTCTGTTAAGATTTGGCTGTTCCTGGGCGGCGATCGCAGCCTTTCGCAATCTTACTAATGTTCTCTTGCAGTCTTCTGGCAAGAGCAGCCATTGTCCCACGGTTGGAGCGTCGTGGAGAAACATGGGAGCTTCCACTTTCACCAGGTGACCTTCTTTTACCAAACACTGGCTGGGTGTAAGTGGGCTGATCTCTTCCATGGAGAATCTCGTATACCGATTGCAATCATCGGTGGCATTCCACTTCCCAACTTTGCATTTTGGGGAGTGGGAACACAGAGTGCAAACAGTAGTTTGCAGTTCTTCTTCAGATCCTTGATCATCTTCAATTTCATCTTCTCCATCAAGATCTTCATCTGACACAGGATCAGGCATGTATGCCAGAATCCAGCAATTAGAGTCCGCCATGCTAATGTTTTTTTCATAGGCTCTCTGAGCAAGCTCATGATTACTGCCCTGCCAAGGCAGAGTGCAGTAACTACGAAAACAAAAATCACTGAAAAATGGGTTTAAAAGTGATTCAACTGGTCAGCCAAATGAGATATCGGCATATAAGTGATATTACACTAATTGTACATCTGTTCTTGAGGTCATTGCTTATCCCCCAACATCACAAAGGCTAATTTGACCTTTAGGATACCCAAATAAGTCGGTGTGTCCAAAAACGTAGTTACTGCTCTTTGGCTTGGCAGGGCAGAGTAGCTCTGGCACTATGGATTTGCACACATTTTCAGGATTTAAAAAAAAATAGCAGATCTGCAAGCTATGAGCTTTTTTTTTTAAATGTGTTTTAAAATGTTTTAAAACACTTTGCCAACATTTACACATGACACAGATGCTTTCCAGGTCTTAGAATAGAGTTAAATCAAAATATTTGCACACATTTTCACGATTTTTCAAAAATAGCAGGCCTACAAGCTCATAGGCTGCACCGAGCCGCGCTATAAGCTTTTAGATCTGCTATTTTGAAGATCCACATGTATAAAATAATGCTTTTTAGCTCAAATGAAAAAGTGACACAGATGCATTCCAGGTCTTAATGGAATAGCTTAGACATACTGCCCAAGGGGTTTCTGACAAATTGGGCCTTTTCTGTAATGACTTCACACTGATATACTAGCACTATGAGAACATATCTACCACTGATAAGGTGGGCCAATGTGATTTTGTCCAGTTAACACCCTTAAATGCCATCACATGAACAGAAACTCCTCCTTCTTTATAAAGCAATGGCATTCCTCTTTCCCCTCACTACACCATAGATAATGGCAGACTGGAGATCAGCTCAGTCGTGGGACCAACAGTGGGACCGTTTGGAAAATATTCATCCGTGGCATAGGTCACCATTTCGAAGGTAACTTTTATTTGATTTTTATTTTCCAGAACACCTATTGGTCAAGATTCACAATATGTAATATAGATAGGTAAGACAGAAGTAATCAGGAACAGTTTTACCACCTCACCTGGCGGAGAGCTGTGCTCCAAGGATCACATTTTCTAGTTTAGATATTACTTTTCTCTTGCTCTTATTTTAACTTAAGGATGATTTTTTTTTACCAGAGTACAATTGCCAGCCCGTGAGCCTGGACCCATGCCTGCACCAATACCATATCGTGAATTCCACAATGGAAGGTAAAAAATATATTTTATTTTATAGATAGAAATAAAATGTTTCTCTTTTGATTGTATTCAGTGTTATGTTTAGTAGTAGAAAATGTGCTCCTCAGAGCACAGGTCTCCGCCAGTACTGTTCCTGATTAATCCTGTCTTACCTATTTATATTACATGTAGAGTTTTTATATACCAATGTTAATGTTGGCTGAGACGGACACACACATACTGGCGGAGACATACAAGGGTGTTGCAATTGATTACTATTATTTCTTTTACTAGAGTACAGTCAAGTCAAGTCAAGAAGTCAAGAAGGTCTGAGAGAGAACCTGGATTATCATCTGAAAGACTTACCCGCCCCCATCACCGTAGACGGCTGGGAAGTACAGAACGCAGTACAGAACGCAGTACAGAAGGGCAGAGAAAGGGCAGGGAACGATGTCAGAGAAAAGGTCCCTCCCAGCAGAAGCACCCTCGGGATCCCAGACAAGCCATCCCACGGAGCCATAGAAGGGACAATCAGTCAGGGGCTTCAAGTTCCCCGGAAGGTAAGACAGTTTATTGTGTTGTAATTTCAGTTGTACTTTCTGTAATGCATAGTTCTTCCATATGTATTTGTGTTAAGTTATATTGGTTCTATATAGGTTAAATTGTAACTAATATATAAATATATATTTTCATTTTTTTTCACAGATCATAATGTAAATCATAAACAAAATAGGAGCGTTTGGTCTCGCTTAGATTCTTCACCAGAACAGATACAGTTGGGGCCTCCACCTAATATAGAAATATTGCAACCTGGTGAAGATATTGAGATGGCTGATGTGTCCGTTGATCCTTCAGAGAGCAAACAAGATATGGGAGATGCCATTGAAAATCAAGCTGGGCCAGATAACGTGACAGATAGTTCTACCAATGAATCACCCTTGAAGCATGAATCTGGTTCTACTTCTGAGTGTAAGGACCTTACACAACCACAACAGCCTCATGATGACAGCCAGCTTGAGACAAGTGAATCATCTCTCCAAGCACCAGACCCAGAGCAGATAAAAAAGTATAGTAGTAATCATAGTCGTAGTAGTAGTAGTAGTAGTAATAGTAGTAGTAGTAGTAGTAGTAGTAGTAGTAGTAGTAGTAGTAGTAGTAGTAGTAGTAGTAGTAGTAGTAGTAGTACTAGTAGCAGCACAAAAATGTGCTCTGTCACGATCGAAAGGATGGAAATGCTTCATACAGATTCAGGGCAATCAGTTGATTCAAAGGAGACAATCTTTGCCGCTTTATCACAACAAACTATTTGCTCAGCCCAAGTCTTATTGGACGAGATACCAAAAGCCAAGTTGACTGGCAAAGATCCGGGTCCTAGGGAAATTGTCCTCCAGGACTCATCTCCTCCCATCACTCTGACCCCTAACCCCCCTTCTGCTGCAAAACCACGTCCTCGCAGGAGGCCTTCTAAGTCCTTGCCCGCAGCAGTCTCCACAGCTAAGCCAAAAGCTGCCAAAGTTAGCCAGACTGTGGGTCAGCGATCTGCAGCTATTGTCCGCTCTCTTAACACCAACAAGCGTCCCGCAGTCAAAACAGATCAGCGAAAAACTGCTCGGTCTTCAAATAGCCCTAAGCCGTCATCAACACGAGCCCAGTCAAACTCAACAAAGAACAAATCGATGCCAACGTCAGCTAAGAAAAAAACACGACAACCAGGAGTCCGAGCTTTGTACAATGATTTGAAAAAAGATTTGGAGAAAAAAGGGCTCAAAACATACGAGATGAATGGTTTTAATTTAAAGCTAAAGAGTTTGCAGGATACTTTAGCCATCATTGAAAAGACCTCCTGCCAATACTGCCAGATGTTCTACACCAGAGAGCTCTACATATGTAAGGACACATTTCAAATTCAACGTAACAGAGCTGTCTCTCTGAAGTGCAACTGTGATATGTGCTTCAAATGTTATAAGAAAGGGCAGGAATGTCAACGACATGGCGCAGGGGAAAAAAAACATGTGGAGAAAAAAGTTAGTGAAACTGAAAATGTAACCCTAAACCAACTGGTTGAAAACAACGTGTGTGTGAATCAGTACCCATGGATGATGCCTTTAGATCAGGAAGCAAAGTTCTTACAAGCCGAAGATCAATCGGTGACAAGCTTGCTGATGTCGAATGGTCCTTTTCCTCCTGAGATACTCAGCAATGGTAAGTGTGTTTATAAATATATATATATATGTGTGTGTGTGTGTGTGTGTGTGTGTGTGTGTGTGTGTGTGTGTGTGTGTGTGTGTGTGTGTGTGTGTGCTTGTTTACTGTGTTAAATAAAAAATTACAATAACTATTTATATGCTCCTATGTTTCAGTGTATGCAGTCTTACGTCGCACTCGGGCAGAGATGAGTTTCAAGTGTCAAGAAAACAAGCTCTCAAAAAATATTGCTGAAAGATACGTATGCATCCCACAGCTACCTGGTTTTTGGAAACACGTTGCCGTCTCAACCAACAAGGTCAAGCAGATCGAGATGCTAGCCGAAGAAATTGAGCTACTAAGGCTTTTCAATGTGACCTTGGATAAAGGTTTTGAGTTTCACTGGTGTTCCATTGTTCTCAATGGCCTTTTGATTCTAGCACTATGGTTTGAGCATGGAAAAAATATCATCACCCTCGACAGGGCCCAGTTCAATGCCATTGAACTCTGTAGCAATTTTCATCACATGGTCTATGCCTTGAACTTGTGGTTCAAATCTCAATACCAGCGCCCAGGGAGGGAAGTTAAACTGGTCCTTGGATGCAAACCTTGTGAAAATAGAAGCCTGGTAGGTTTTTTACGTGATATATGTGGGCTAATCAAGGTACCAACCGGTGCAGGTGAGTTTAAAACCTATTGTCTTCCTGCACGCCACCTGAAGGAGTTTGACCATACACGGTCGGCTTATATCAAAGAACTTTTCCAATATCCCAAAGATGATTCCAAACGAGATATCAACCTCTCCACGGTGCTTGCTTGCTCGGAAGACTCGGAAGACGATTTATATGGATTGCACCCGTTTCCATCAGTATCTGGTGCCCCTGCGAAATATTACTAGCTGAAATGTAACATTTCCTTTTTTTTTTCCTTTTTACAAGCAAGTTATCTGTTCAATCATAATATAATTGTGAAATGAATAATGTTTTTGTTCTCTCTTGAATCAAAATTATTATTATCCTATATTAATCTTTTGTAATAACTGTGTAACCAACATTTATTTGATGTGAATTGTTTTGCCTGATAGTAGGGATGTTGTTGTTTTCAAAAATACATGCCAGGGACCCAATTTATATTGTAAAATCAATGTTAATTTAACTCTGAGAGTGTACAAATGGAACCAAATGGACCCGTTAGGGTTCCATTTGTACACTCTCAGAGTTACAGACCCACAAGGGTCCATTTGGTTCCTAACTATCCTCCTTTAGCTGGGGACCCCCTGGAACCCCCTCAGGTACCCCTGGGGGTCCCCGGACCCCACTTTGAGAACCAATGGTGTAACCAACCATGTATTTGATGTGAATTGTTTTGTAGGGTTGTTCAGTAGGGTTGTTGTTCATAATTGTCACCAACAGATGGCAGCAGCGTCTTGCCTGACAATCTTTTATTTTGTACTTGTTCTTTTATGTTATGTATTCAAATGTATTGCATTTTGCATTGAAAGACTCAAAATGATTGTTGTTGTATATAATTATTTCATTTCTAACCCTCATACCTCAAACCAATTAAAGTGTCTATGCATAACCTGTTGCATGGTGTATTTATTTTCTGTTTTTTTTTCTCTTCTAGTGAAACACAGTAAATACCTTTAAAAGAGCAATGAAGAATTATATATATGAATATTTATATACATATTTGTTGAAATGATGGCCAGGCCTTTAAGATATGCACATATTTTCATGATTTTCAAAAAAAAAAAAAGAGAGAAAATTGGTAATTTAAATAAAGGCCTGAGTTTATGTTATATATTTTTGGGGCTTATTTAGCATAGTTTTTAGGTCCCATTCTGTGCAAATTGTGTTCATAAGTATGAACATTTCATCATCTCTGGCCACAATATTGCAGTAAAATAATATATAAAGAACATCCCATGAATGATACAGCTAACACCAGGAAAAAGCAAAAAATCATGCTTGTAAACCATGAAGTAAGAGGCCCAAATCCTTTCCAATATGGCTGCTGTGCATAAAGCCTATAACAGCGATTGCCAACATGTAGACCCCGGCCCACAGGTTGGGTAACAAGCGGGCCCTCAAATAAATGGCAAAACACTACGATTTTTATGATAACATGACATGAATATATTTATTTACAAACAATTTTGTGGTATTTTTAGCTAAATAGGATCTTAAGAGTATGCTATGTTAGTTCCATTGATCCAAGCCCAGAATGCAACCACTTACCTTACCTTACACTTACTGCAGAGAGTGTGTTTAAGTCATCAGCAGGTGGCAGCAACGTCTAGCCTGAGACTTTACACAAACACATTTCTGTTTTTTAAAAGCAATATAAAAAAAATTAAAGCAAATCATTCTGATTAACAGTTAAACAAAAGAATATGCACACACACACACACACACACACACACACACACACACACACACACACACACACACACACACACACACACACACACACACACACACACACACACACACACACACACACTCAAACGTGGCTTATCAGAAGGTTGGACATGGGGCCTGACTGTATTAATGTACATACTTACTGGATCACTTGTTTAAGGACATGGGAGGAGCTTTGTGGTGTCTGCATTAGACCTTGTGTATAAATATCTACATAAGTATTGTGTATAAGTATCTTACATAGCCAGGTACTGACTTCTCATCACTTCAAGTTACTGCTAAAAGTTTGCCATGGCAGCTAAAGGTAAGTTAACCCATCATATTATAATGTCTGAGCACAATTTGAATTCTGTTTTAAGCATCTGTGTTATTTTATATTTTAGCTACATTTATGTAATAGTGCCTTATGTCTTAATGAGATATTGTAATGTCAGAGCATATTTTGTATCATGTTTTTCAGATGGAAATTCCAGCAGGCCTTTGCAGATAAATAATCCCGGAAATAATCCCGGTCCGTATTATTTTATATTTTAGCTACATTTATGGAATAGTGCCTGATGTCTTAATGGGATATAATAATGTCAGAGCATAATTTTTATTATGTTTTTCAGATCCAGATGCTGAGCATTGGCAACCGGAACCTTGGCAATGTCCCATTTCTGACAATGATTCAGATACAGACGACCATGTGAGACGCCCCTCAACCCGTCCCAGACGCGTTCCACAGCTCTATTGTGAATGTTTTGATTGCAAGAAATAATGTTATTTTTTCCACGTTTTTATTTCTGCTTTGTGAGTCACAATGTGAACAAGCTTGTTCAACAGTTTATTTGTCATCCTGTGTAATGTAATGTTAATACATTAAATGTTTCTGGTTCTGAGCAGTCAAGATTGTGCCTTAATTACTTTTGGTAGAAGCATGAATGCATAAAATATTAATCCATTAAGACTTTATGGGAACGCAATTGTGCCATTTTAGATTTAGCTATTATGTTATACTTTGGCTATTCAAAAATGGCAGATCTACAACCTCCATGAGCTTATAGATCTGCATTTTCTTTGTAAATCTTGAACAATTGCACAAATATGTGAGTACATAGATTTTTTTTAAACATTTTTAACTCAAATCTAAAAGAGGACACCATATTGCCTTGGAAGGCCAATCACTGGATTTTTCATATCCAGTGATATGAAAACATTAGCTAATGTTTTCATATCACTGGATAATATTAATATTTTATGTCAAGGTGCTTGACAAAATTAAAACACCATTACATTATTATGAATAGTATTAACCACATGAACCCCAGATGGGGGGAACATAAGCCAAACATAGCCGATCTACAAGCTCACAACGTGTTGAGCTTGTAGATCTGCTATGTTTGGCAGAGAGGGAAAAAAGCGTCCAAGAAACGTAGGTCAGTTTTTACTGAGAATAGAGGGTTTAAGTAGGCTACATAATAATAAAATAATAACTTTATTTATATAGCACTTTTCAAAACATGAGTTACAAAATGCTGCTGAACAGCAGTTAATGTTTACGTTTTATTTTACCTTACTGATATATATTACTTTATATTACTTTCCCCGCGCCCCCCGCAAAAGAAAAGACGTGTACAGTTTTTAGCCTTTTAGAACTGAATCCAATTTAATGGAACAATAGAACACTGGTTCTCAAAGTGGGGTCCGGGGACCCCCAGGGGTACCTGAGGGGGTTCCAGGGGGTCCCAGGGATAGAAATGCCATTAAATGGGTGTCGCCTAATGCATGTAAACTGGGGGTCCTCTTGAAATTAAAATGGTTGAGAATCACTGGTAGCTGGCAGTGAAAAATCTTCTCTTATGGGGGTCCCTGGCATATGTTTTTGAAATGGGGGTCCGCGGGCTAATAAGTGTCAATTTTGGGGTCCTTGAGATGAAAAAGTTTGAGAACCACTGCAATAGAAAACAGTCAACAGTCTTTATCTTTCTAAGTATTTTGCTGCTGCAAATTCCATATTTTGAATTGGAACAATAATTATCCTTACAGGAACAACATCAATCTGAACTGCACACACTGGCTGCAGCCTCTCAAAAAACTGTATTGTATATACATAACAAACAATAAAGTAAACATTTCTTAATCTTTTCAACATATCTTACACCAGTCAATAAATAATTTGCCAAAGTGCAAAACTGTAAACAAGTCAAACAAATAAATACAAAATAAAGCAGCAGTCTCTCTGACTTTTTAAACTTTCAAATGTAAATACAATATAAAATAAAGCAGCAGTCTCTCTGACTTTTTAAACTTTGTTTTGGGTCTGAGGGGCGATCAGTTTCATCCTCTGGTGTTTCGGTCTGCGTAACATTCTTGTGCATTGTTTCGATATTCAATATTGTTTCGATATTCGATATATTTATAAGTATTGTTCTGCCCACGCAAAGTTTACAACGGACATTAATATTCTTGGGATCTTTGACACCCACATATTCAAAATAATGTCGATATTTCCAGCCATGGAAAGTGTAAACACCATCCGCCGCCATGCTGTCAGTGTTTGTGTTGGTGTGTAGTGTGTTTCTTAGGCTGCGTGCTAAAAAGAACTGATCTGCAAGCTATATAGCATCTCTGTTGACGTAGGTTGATAGCTTGTAGATCTACTCTATTTTTGCATGCTGCTACAGCTTGCCGCTAGGAGAGACGGAGAGAGTACATATTAAATGAATGAATGAGAAAAAAAAAATGACGCTCGTCATCAGTAACGAGTAACAAGGCCTTTTTTGACCGAGTAATATGGTATTATATTACTGTTTAGGCAGACTAATACCTTACTTTACTTGTTACTGGGGAAAGTAATAATATTACAGTAATATATTATTTTTAATGTCAGCAAGTACATCCAACTTGAGAGTGTACAAAAAAATGGAATGGCATATGGAAACCTTTAATTTTCAGTCTAAAAAAACACACCACTGTGAACATAGGTAAACAAACGACTCTCAAGTTTGAGTGAATGAATGAGAGAGTTATGCGTTATTCTGCATTTAATATAGTGTAGTGATTATGGTGTGAAGAGTGAAGAGTTGAAGAATTAACGCTAATGAATTTGTTTATGTTCTTTTGTGTTTGATCATACATGTGCTGTGTCTCTCTCTCTCTCAGAATATCAAAGGAACATACACTGTTGTGAATTAATGCATGATCAATAACATGTAAACACTTTATAGAAACTTTATATGAAGGCCGCTGGAAAGTAGGTAGAGCGGAGGGCCCTACATTTTCTCCCTCTCTCTGTCTCTCATCCCTGCTGAAATGATATATCTGCACCTTCACACCATAAGAGATAACCAAGGTGCAAGTTCAGAGGTTCTGTGAAATGGGGAGACGTTAAACACCCTTGAATAAAGTGACAGGAGATTTACAATTTGTAAGATCAAATCATTTATTATCCTTAAACTAAGTTTACAATTATTTCTGAGCCTATGAAACTATTAGAATGAATTATCAAACAAACAGTAAAGATACAATACCAATCAAATAACAGCGCGCTGGATACAAAAATCTCTCCCTCATCACAGAGTAATGATGCTCCAGACAGGGCGATATTTCTGCACTAAAGCATCCTTTCCCTATCCCAGCGTTACATCATAAAAACATTATCAAAAAGATCTTGATGTTGACTTCAGAGGACGAGGCTTCCTGCTGTTCTCACGCTGACTCCACACCATCGCCGTCACAGGCCTCTCCACTCCTCACCTCCCTTCGATGGTCCTACACTCCCTTCCTTTTGATTGCGATAAGCGTCTATGAACCCATTATAATTTAGCCAAAGTATATGGCATTTTTAATTTTCTATTTCCTGGCTGGGAACTAACACTCACTTCTGCTGTGTAATTTTATGTCATTTTGATATCCATATTAAAGCTTTTAGTATATTACCATAAGAGTATTACAACAAAGAATATACAATTGTTATGACCTAATATTACTTTTGAGGCATCCCTAGTGCCTGTCTTTTCAGTGAAACATTCCTCTGAAAAGGGAGTGAATGAGAGAGGGAAAGACAGGGCCTCTCTCACTATGATCTCCTCTCCTCCTTGGCAAACACACTTTCTTTGAATAAGGTTATAATGACATAGCTAAACTAAACCTTAACACTTTTAGTCATACTAATGATTGAAATATACGGTATATATACAGTACACAGTATAATAGTCTATATACCACTGTGTGGCTTCAGTGACTGAACTTAAAGCAGTTATATGTTTAAACAGCAGGATATAAACAGGAGCTTTTTACTCTTCTAAATTCCTCCATTTATGCAGTTTTCTACAGACACATTCCTTAAACTTCTAGACTTGAAATCTAATTTTCCTAACAGTCCCCCTTTTACACCTTCCCTTTGGAAGGTGTAATCTAAAAAGGGAAATTAGAAGGACCTCGTCCACCTAGATTTACAGTGTTATGTCACAAGTTGCAAATGGGTCGTCATGTGTGTCTGGGCTAGGATAAATGTCATGCACGTCATTATGGGTCTGTATATGTACTGTCCGTCATGTGGTATGAGGCTTCTCAAGTCTCTAGGCAACCCTCTAAGGTTGGCTGGATCAAAGTCAGAGTCATAGGTCGATACCTTAGTCAGAGCAAGTTGTCGGGCAGTGGAGTCATGTGAGGGGATGCTAGCTAGTGAGTGGTTTACACAACAGTGGATACGAATGGGAAGTATCCCACTGGCCACCCAAACCATCCAGGAAGAGCCCCATGAGGAGAACCAACCCCAGGGGTCGTAGCCTTCTGGTGGTGGGGTCAATGAGTCAAGAACGGCCTTGGAGTGAGCTAATAGAGAGGTTACGTTAGTAGACACATCTGGAATTAAAAAGTGGTTAAGCAACACCGTACACATTCCCCCCTGCTTTTACAGTAAGCAGGTCAAAGGTCTGTTGGTACTGCAATGAAAAAAAATTGTAATTAAAGCACACATACTCCCATGCCACTGCGAACAGCCAGAACCCCAAAAGACCCAAACTGCCCCAGTGTCCCCCTTTGCTGACTGGCTGGGGAAGAAAAAGATAGACAGACAGACAGACAGACAGACAGACAGACAGACAGACAGACAGACAGACAGACAGACAGACAGACAGACAGACAGACAGACAGACAAAACCTCCTGTAGGCCGACCTGGTAAATAAATCAAGCATTTCATAAAGCAAATACATCAAACACAGAATATTGCTGGGCTTCTGGGTAGGTCTCCTGTCCGTTTCCTGTGTCTGTTAAAAATAGAGGCCCTCAATGCAATTAGGTTCCGTAAACTTTGTAATACATTTTCTACACATTTTTATTATTCAGGGGCGTCCCCCTTTTAGACCTGAAAATCGCTGGTTTGTGACTTTTTCGATCTGTGGTTAGTTCAACTGGGGAATGATCAGTCACTTAAGTTAACAGATGACTGTACAACAGTTAATACAATTGCAATGCTCCCCCCCACCTTTGAATTACTGACACTATTGTAATATTGTTTTGGGCTGCTACACCTCCATCATATCTGACTAAATTATTTTTAGCCTGTATTCACTCTCAACTAAACATACGCTGCGCCATCTGCCACTTGTTAACAACATTCCTCGTTCTTATTTTTTATTATTATTATATATACTAGACCATACCCGGTCGACGCATATCCGTGGGGGGATATGCACACATGATCTGGCAACCCCGGAGGCGACATTGTTTGACACATAAACGCTAATAAGAAGCTGAGATTTGATGAAATTGAAAAACGAGCTTCACAGTTAAGTTCAGATGGTAATGGTCAATGACTGTGGGCAAAATCAGAGCAATTGGTCCAGCCAGTGAGGAGAACCGGGTTGTGACACCACTAAAGACAGACAGAGGTTACTAGAATTATAGTAGGATATATATATTTTAGAATGATATCATACTCAAATAGTTATGAGCCCACTGCACCTCTTTTTTTTAACTATTCATTATCGCTAATAAGGTACATGTTTTCAAACCTACTTTTTATATTCAAATTTAAAAATGTAAACAACCCAATCCTTATACTTATTATACATTTTATTTCATTACTTCTGATATTCCCTCCTACCCTACAAGGCCATTTTATAGGATTTTAATTCCACTTTTTGTCATATTTCTAAACCTCACATTCCGCACTTACTTATTGAACTTACTAGATGCCATTTAAGTCTTCAAACTCCTTTCCAACATTTAAGAAATATTTAAACACGTCTAATCTATTCCATACTATACTCCGTTGATTTAGTACTCTTTTAATTCTGAACTTTTAATAGAAATACACTAAACTAAACTACTCTGTCTGTTCATAACCTCCACTTGACCTCCCATCTAGCTGACTCACTTGACCTCCCATCTAGCTGACTCATCGTGCACTAAACCCTGAGCGTACATGCACACTTCCTTTTACTTTTTTAACTACTACCTCACTTGTAATCTTTGGTCAGGGTGCCAGTCAGTGTATAGTTGTGTACAGTGTGAGTTTTCTCTGTACAACAATGTATCTGCTAATGGTCATATTCTACAGTGTGGTTGCAGGAGAGTTTTTCCATTCTGTTCTGTGGACTTTAATGTTAAAAACATAATACATCAGTAGGCTACTTGTCTCTCTCCCCCTTAAAAAACAAAAAAAATGTGTTTTTTCTTGTTTTTTTCTAAACATACAACTAAAGGTGCACTCTGCCCTACTTTGGCCATTCAATAATTTAATTACCAACTTGCCAGAGGAAAATTTGCTTTCACATGCTTGGGCCAGAGAGCCTGGTTTGACATCTTCCAGTGGCTCGGTAAATGGTCACATGGCAGCACTCCTCCTCCTGCCAGAAGACAAATGTACACATGTAAACAGTTTATGTTTTCCAGAGCACCCCCAAATGCCCAGTCGATACAGTTCCTTCTCCTGCACGTGTCGCATGTGCATTGTTTATATCCCAGGTCGCATAGACTGACCCCTTCCCGCCTGTAATATCACGTCCAAGAGCTGCAGACAGTGTCACTTCATGTGAAAAGGCAAATTGTCCAGACCATAAACCTCGTGGACCCCTCGGATGTGAACGCAATTATCCTCAGCATTCGGGTTATTTACTTTGAAAAATGGCAGTTATTATAGTGGGGCAGTTTAGCAGTTATAACGTTATTAACATTTATTCCCCAAAAAGTTTTGCTTCATGTGTGTGACATGCTGTTGTCGTGCGTATGGTTTCGTATGTGTACTGCCACTTAAGCAACTGTGTGTTGTGTGTGTCCGTGCGTGCATGCACTCTGACCTCTCTCCTACTCTGTCATACTCTCTTCTAATCACTTTTCTCTGCCTTCTATGCTGGTCCTGCTTAACCCTGTAACCTTCCTCCCCCTGCCTTAACACCCCTATAACTGGTCTGTTCCATTCTGCCTCATCTAAAAATTTTGCTGGCTCTGACCACCGTGTGTTTGCTCCCTTCTGGGTTGTATGCAATCACGGGCGAAGTGCCCCATACCATTGCAGTTAAAACATCTGACTTGGGACATGTCACGGGGACCCCTATAACCTCTTCTATAGTCCCCCTGCTGATAAGTGTTATTCCGCTGTTGTACCCAATTTTGTTGCATTTCCAACATTTGTTGCATTTGCTCAAATGAAAACATGTGTGTGGACTGTACCGGCTGTCCGGAGGTGGGTGTGGGTGCCACGGGCATCACAGGCTGTGTAGGCACTACGTTAAGAGCAGGCACATTCTTTTTGGCATTCTTTTTGGTCGTACTAAGCTGCTGTTCTACTTGTTGTATTTGTAATCTGAGAAGCCTTTTCTTCAGCTCAGCAATTTCCGCCATGTCACCTTTTTCTTTTAGGAATCTAACACAGCAGGGGACTATGGTACTGCTATTACTTCTGTACAAACAGCGTTTGACCACTCCCTAGTGAATGGCACAGTATTTCTTATACAACTGGTCTTCCGCAGTAATCTGTAACAAAACGGCTGGATGTGGCACTTATGATTCTCACTGAAAATGCCAATGTTTATGAACCCCCACGTTACAATCTATATAAGATAAAACATGAGACTATTCAGTTAAACACATTATAGCAGTGATTTATTACTGGGGAGTTTTCTGCCTGTGTGTGTGTGGGCGGCACCAGTACCCAAATCCTGTACTCTCTTCTCCCTTTTGTGAACCTCCAAATGGCAGTGCGAGGATTAAAGTGATATACTACTGGGGCTTAACTGTGAGTCTACATGCGTGTGCGTATATGTCAGTAGTGAACAAAAAGTATAATTATCACAATGAAGAGGTGTACTACAGCCAACCTAGAGCATAAACTTTAGAAGTACAAACAGGCTTGGCCTCAAAATGTTTTAAAAGTACCACAAACAAAAGTACTGAATGTGTGGAAACCACAGATCAAAGCAGTATGTCGTTAATCTTCAATGACAAGCCAACCAGCCGCACAGAGAAAGCAGCGGCCGTGCACGTTTTAGTGTTTATTCTACAAATCGCTATAAGTGGCCAAAATACATAAAACACACACAGTTCCTAGCGCCCAAAACCGTACTATGTAGGAAAATTATTTAGGGGTTTCCAAAAAAACGTCTTCACACTTTTTGCTTTTGTTGTCCTACACACTTCTTTCCTTTTTTCTTTTTCCTCCCAACTTTCTAATTTTTATTGTAAAAGTCTCTAGGAGCAGCCAGAATGCACAAATAGCACACACTTCTTAGCGCAATGAACTGTAGTATGTTATACAATGATTTAACAGTGAACTAGAAAGAGATAGACAGAAGAGATGCGACAATTGATTGATTGTCGCGAGTACACACCACCCAGCTTTTCCCCAATACAAACTCACATAGCGCGGCGCGCTATGTGAGGAATCCACCCACACAATAAATGTCAAGACTATATCTGTTATATTTCGGCAGTTTATCTCGGCAGCTATACTGTAAACTGATTTATGTCGGCAGTTATAATACTGTAATATCGCGGCAGGTATCTGTTATATTTCGGCAGTTTATCTCGGCAGCTATACTGTAAACTGATTTATGTCGGCAGTTATAATACTGTAATATCGCGGCAGGTATCTGTTATATTTCGGCAGTTTATCTCGGCAGCTATACTGTAAACTGATTTATGTCGGCAGTTGTCGGTTTAACCGCACTTTGTGTGACAACAAGATACTGGATCACTGTAAATGCTGCACTAGTGCGTTAAAATAACTGAGTTTACCTGGTAAATGTCTCTTCCCATAAATAACAGTCTTCCCTCAAACTCCCCAAGTCCGATTTTGCACAGTTAAAACACACAGCTTAATGACAATTCATTCACACCGCTAAATTTGGTTATACATCAATGTCCTACAATCGCTAAATTTATCTCCAATGCTTTGGGATTACGACAATTGCTTATCTCAGTCAAACAAACTCAGGTTAGAGTGATCAATCACTGAATTCGACGAAGCAGGTTTCAGCAAACCTTATAACTTAAACCTCCGGAGGCAAGTTTGTCCGACCAGAAAGCAACGTCGCGACCGACAGCTGAAATGATGTTCAGGCGGTCAACCTGCCAAGGATGCCGTCCCCCCAACAGAACGGGCCGTGGGGGTCACCAATTGAAATGATATATCTGCACCTTCACACCATAAGAGATAACCAAGGTGCAAGTTCAGAGGTTCTGTGAAATGGGGAGACGTTAAACACCCTTGAATAAAGTGACAGGAGATTTACAATTTGTAAGATCAAATCATTTATTATCCTTAAACTAAGTTTACAATTATTTCTGAGCCTATGAAACTATTAGAATGAATTATCAAACAAACAGTAAAGATACAATACCAATCAAATAACAGCGCGCTGGATACAAAAATCTCTCCCTCATCACAGAGTAATGATGCTCCAGACAGGGCGATATTTCTGCACTAAAGCATCCTTTCCCTATCCCAGCGTTACATCATAAAAACATTATCAAAAAGATCTTGATGTTGACTTCAGAGGACGAGGCTTCCTGCTGTTCTCACGCTGACTCCACACCATCGCCGTCACAGGCCTCTCCACTCCTCACCTCCCTTCGATGGTCCTACACTCCCTTCCTTTTGATTGCGATAAGCGTCTATGAACCCATTATAATTTAGCCAAAGTATATGGCATTTTTAATTTTCTATTTCCTGGCTGGGAACTAACACTCACTTCTGCTGTGTAATTTTATGTCATTTTGATATCCATATTAAAGCTTTTAGTATATTACCATAAGAGTATTACAACAAAGAATATACAATTGTTATGACCTAATATTACTTTTGAGGCATCCCTAGTGCCTGTCTTTTCAGTGAAACATTCCTCTGAAAAGGGAGTGAATGAGAGAGGGAAAGACAGGGCCTCTCTCACTATGATCTCCTCTCCTCCTTGGCAAACACACTTTCTTTGAATAAGGTTATAATGACATAGCTAAACTAAACCTTAACACTTTTAGTCATACTAATGATTGAAATATACGGTATATATACAGTACACAGTATAATAGTCTATATACCACTGTGTGGCTTCAGTGACTGAACTTAAAGCAGTTATATGTTTAAACAGCAGGATATAAACAGGAGCTTTTTACTCTTCTAAATTCCTCCATTTATGCAGTTTTCTACAGACACATTCCTTAAACTTCTAGACTTGAAATCTAATTTTCCTAACACTGCTCCACTAAATAGGGACATTCCTAAGCTGGTAGTGGACAGAGGAGGAAGGGGGGGCCAGAGGTGCAATAAGCGCCAGTCTTCCAACCTGTTAGTTGATCTAATGACTGACCTTTTAGGTTGTTATAAAGTCTCTGACTTTGACCATTAGACTTGCAGGGCTTCTTGGGGCTGGTCATGACCAGACCTATCTTCTACTACCCAGGCTGTGCTGTGAATCCTTTTATGTCTGCTAATAAACTCAAAGCTAAACGATGAAGTCGTGGTTCGGTCTTCTCTCTCTGCACGCACTCCACAATCTCATAACAACACATACCAAAGGGTGTGTGTGTGTGTGTGTGTGTGTGTGTGTGTGTGTGTGTGTGTGTGTGTGTGTGTGTGTGTGTGTCTGAACAGCAGCATCTGTATTCGTACTGTACCTCCCTGTGTTCCATGTGTGTGTGTGTGTGTGTGTGTGTGTGTGTGTGTGTGTGTGTGTGTGTGTGTGTGTGTGTGTGTGTGTGTGTGTGTGTGTGTGTGTGTGGGTAGACAACATGAGTTGTGTGTTTGAATGATAAAGGTCAAATTATTTTACCAAATGTGCATGAACTCCCATCAGAAGGCTCATGTTGTCTTTCCTGTATGTTATCTTTTTAATTGATTTACCCACCTTCGGAGAGGCCCTGTCCCACACTCCCACACACACACACACACACACACACACACACACACACACACACACACACACACACACACACACACACACACACACACACACACACACACACAGGCGACAACTCAATTCAAGTGGAAGAGAAGACTTTAGGCCTATAGGCCTATAAATTGTGCCTATAAATTGTGCTTTAAACTATAACATTAGTTAAAAAAAACTATATAAAGTTACATATCATGTTTTTAAATATCATAACGTTACAAAACGATACACCGTGTTGTTCTTTTTACTGTTTGTTAAGTAAGCCTGTCATAGCCATAACTGCATATTTTTGAAGCTGCAGTACATATTTCTGTAAGAGAAGCACTTCTCTCTGTAACTTTGCATTTTCGATCAGTATTAGATTCTTCTCTTTCTCCAATTCCAGTACATCAAAATGATAATCATGTGTGTACTTTTACTGCCTCATAATTGGCTCTTTGAGCAAGAGGCTAAAAAAGTGTAAAAGTTCACACAGCACAACTTATCTTTTTTTTTGGCTTCTCTGTGATTCATTACTTTTAAGGCCTAATAAAAAAGGCCATAGTCGTCCATCACAGCATCAATGTTCCATGCTTCTCACGACATGTGTGTGTGTGTGTGTGTGTGTGTGTGTGTGTGTGTGTGTGAGTGTGTGTGTGTGTGTGTGTGTGTGTGTGTGTGTGTGTGTGTGTGTGTGTGTGTGTGTGTGTGTGTGTGTGTGTGTGTGTGTGTGTGTGTGTGTGTGTGTGTAGGTAGACAACATGAGTTGTGTGTTTGAATGGTAAAGGTCAAATTATTTTACCAAATGTGCATGAACTCCCATCAGAAGGCTCATGTTGTCTTTCCTGTATATTATCTTTTTAATTGATTTAGCCACCATGGGAGAGGCAAGGTAGACAACATGAGTTGTGTGTTTGAATGGCAAAGGTCAAATTATTTTACCAAATGCATTAACTCCCATCAGAGGGCCCATGTTGGTTCATGATTAGTAAGTAGCTCTGCGGGTGCGTGAACTTCACCTGGGGAAGATACATTCCTGTTGATTTTACGCACAAAGGCCATGAGCATGCAACGGTCATAGACCAGGGTCTTGATTGAGATCTCCCCTAGTGAGATAAGCTCATTCATGAGAGTTAGGTCAGCACGAACCTCCAAGTATAAGTCCATCTGAAGCCTGTTTGAGTACCACTCTGGAGCGTGCATATCGAGCCTTGAGCGGATAGCCTGTAGCAATACATTGGCAGCTTTAACAGGCTTTGTAAGGTTGCAACCGCTGGGGACTTTTGTTAGAAGAGCCTTGATCTCACTTAAGTCCAAGAGGCACGATTCCGATATGGTCTTTGGCACCATCAGTTGAATTCTTTCTTCCATTCGGGCCCCGTAGGCCAAGGCCTCTGACCAGGGCTCTGGTCCCTCTGCACCAGGTCTGCTACTTGTCAGCGTCAAAAACTCAATCAGGGGGAGATCGCAACGCACCTTCGCGTTCAGATCTCGCCACACCTGCATGTAACGAAAGTACAGAATCTCATATGACCTTATGAAGTGCCTCAAGGCTTCGGAGTCTGAAAAATGACACTTGAGTGCTTCTGTCACAGAGAGCACGTCCTGTTCCGATGAGGGTTCTGCACTGCAAGCGACATTCGCCAGTGTGCTTGTGGATATGGCCAGAATTTCACTTACAAAATCTTTACGTCCCAGTGCGGCCTCCACAATGTGCTTAAGGTGCTTGTTGCCACCGTGGTCTGTCTTCAGCGAAGGGAATCGCTCCAGGACTGATCTGAAGCCTAAAATAAATTCTTGCAATGCGTGGGCATAGCGGAATAATGTTCGATCGTATTGGTCCACAGCAGCGTTGAACTGGGCTGCATGTTTGTCACACTCTGGGCATATTTTTCCCCCGAGTATGGGAGGGTTTTGCACTGCTGCTTGCTCATCATTTCTCTCATAACACCAGCGGACAACCCTATGGCGTAGGTGGTAAGAGTGGTTCGTCGAGTTTTCGGCCAAGGCTGGTTCTTCCGACATCTCGTCATCTTCCGACATCTCGTCTTCACTCTGGGAAACATCCAACTCAACGTTTTCGCTTGAGATACTATTATTCTCTTCCAAGTACGAGCACATACTGTTCACTGTTGAGGAAGACAATACTAGATCAGCATAATTCATCGTATCCCCCCCCAGAGATCCATTATTGGGCTCCACAGAACTAAAGATGTTACTGTACACTTGACTGAGCATATCAAATACTAATTCTCCATTATTCTGAAAAAGCAAAACATTATCAGATCTCTGTCCAGAATCTTCACTCCAGAAAGAAAATGCCATGGCAGAGCCAACTTGGCTATCGAAGCCCGATGTGGCCATACAGCTAATTAATACGCTTCCGCTGGATCCATGCAACTATGGATTTGCACACATTTTCACGATTTAAAAAAAAATAGCAGATCTGCAAGCTATGAGCTTTTTTTTTTAAATGTTGGGAAACATTTTGCCAACATTTACACATGACACAGATGCTTTCCAGGTCTTAGAATAGAGTTAAATCAAAATATTTGCACACATTTTCACGATTTTTCAAAAAAATAGCAGATCCACAAGCTTACAGCATGTAGATCTTGTAGTTAGATTGTTGTCTTGCTCTTTTTTTGTGTAAATCCTCAATATTCTGATATTCTCTACAAGCTCATAGCACGGCACCGAGTGCCGCGCTACGAGCTTGTAGATCTGCTATTTTTGAAAAATCATGAAAATATGAAAATATGGGGTTTCCACCCCTGACTGAGAGGTGGGGGCTTACACACACACACACACACACACACACACACACACACACACACACACACACACACACACACACACACACACACACACACACACACACACACACTGTGCTCCCGTTTTCATCACAGTATTAACTTGACAGTTGCTTCTCTCAAACATGTTCTGCAGCTCATTTACAAGGAGGCCTGTGACGTATGCAAGTGCAGCAAATATGTACAAGAAGGAAAAAAAAGGGAATGCCTTTTTGCAAGCTGCCTTTCATCACCTACAAATGCAGAGAAAACATGCTGCAGCAACTAACTTTGTAGATGCTGCATATGTCTTCAAAGAAACAGATCCAAAAAAGGGGATAACCTGTTTGACCCAAGCTATTGAAGCCTACACTGACATGGGGTGGTTCACCAACGCAGCCATAATTCACATCTCCATTGCTGCAATATATGAGACCAAGCTGGTTGAAGTTGATAAGGCTATTGGTCATTATGAACAGGCAGCAGACTATTACAAGAGAGAAGGTTACACCCGCAGTGCAAACAAGTGCCTAGTCAAAGTTGCAACCTATGCAGCTCAGCTGGAGCAGTACCCAAAAGCCATTGAGATGTATGAACATCTTGGAACCCATGCAATGAAAAGTACACTGCCTTATTACATGGCAAAAGATCACTTCTTCAAAGCAGCGCTCTGTCACTTCTGTGTACATATGCTGAATGCAAAACTTGCGGTACAGAAGTATGAAGAAATGTTTCCAGCCTTTTCACGTTCTCGAGAATGCAAGCTGTTGAAGAAACTTCTATATGCCTTTGAGGAACGAAATGTTGACATGTATACCGATTCGGTGAAGGAATTTGACGATATCTCCAAACTGGACAATTGTCTCTCTGCCATGCTACTAAAAATTAAGAGAACCATACAGAATGACACAGACCTGTTGACACAGACCTGCTTTGACCCCCACAGGGGCTTCAAGAGGGGGGGAGAGGGAGAGAGAGAGAGAGGGGGAGAGAGAGAGGGAGAGAGAGAGAGAGAGGGAGGGAGTTTTTATTAACTCAACTTATCATGACCAGATTATTTTTTATGTCTTCTGACTTGCCTGTAGCTCTCCTGTGACCACTGTAAAACAAGTCACTTTGTTCTGGTCAAAACCTGCTTGGTAATTTGCACGTGTGACTGCCATTGTTTCCCTTACTGTTTTTCAATGAGCTTTCTGTTCTGAAATGCTGCCCTTGTTAATGTATCTCTTGTCCAATGCACCCCTTTGTGTCCCTTTGTGTCCAATGCACCCCAGTGTGTAATTCAACTACCTGGAGGAACCCTGAAAACTGCCTGATCCACCAGACAGTACTCAATAGTTCTATGTTCAAAAACTGTTTGAGCTCCGGGAAAGGGGTACAACTCATACACACAGTTGTGGGTCCTCGTCCTATCTGAAGGAAATTCAGATGAAATGTTAGCTGCAGTATAAACCTAGGCAACTTCCTCCCGTCTGTAACTATTCTCCTAACCAAGGAGGCCATGAGAGGTTTCAGACACCTGATTTAGAGGATTTTTCCTTTGCCTCGAGCAGATATGATGGAAGGTCAGGTTGCAACGAAAGAGTATGAACTATGCTTGCTAGCTTGAAAATGGCTTTTATGACCTGTGAGTGTGTATGTTTGTTTGTTGAAAATAAGTTAAAATAAAAAATATACAAAACCCCTATTTTCAAGACAGCCTAGACAAAAAACCTATGAGAGTTACAGTGCAGCTGCTATATTTAAAGTCAAAGTACTCAAAGTATCACAGAAACAGAGAGGTACTTAGAAAGTACCCAAAGTAATGAGTACAAAAAGTAATCCATACTAGAGTAGTTGAGGTACTTGAACATTGAAATAGGCACACCTGATTGGTTAGCAGCTACACAGCAGTGTTTTGTTAAGTTTATGGCCCACAAGAGACACAGGGAGCCTCATATTTCCCCAGTGCGGAATGCACACATATCAATGGGGGAAGGTTAAGACACACACACACACCCCCACACACACACACCCCCCCACACCCCCCCCCACACACACACACACACACACACACACACACACACACACACACACACACACACACACACACACACACACACACACACACACACACACACACACACACACACACACACTCCCTTTGGTATGTGTAGTAAAAAAAAGGCATGCAATTGCTTACAATGAAACAGTAAACAATGAAGTGTGAAATTGTTGTCGCCATATGCCCCTGAAGCCCTGGTCAAGGGTTTGGCTCTTGTCTCTGGAGGTGGTGGATACAATAATATACCCGATCTTACCAAAAAAGCAGCCTCAGATTTGGTGAAGGATCCAAGCAACTCACTCAAACAGGCTTCAGATGACTAGGGGAGATCTCAATCAAGACCCTGGTCTATGACCGTTGCATGCTTATGGCCTTTGTGCGTAAAATCAACAGGAATGTATCTTCCCCAGGTGTTGAAGCTAGCTAGCTCAGAGAGCCTATGAAAAATTTTGTACAGGCACTTATCACATAAGGGAGAGGTATTGGGATATATGGCATGAAGCCTTGACTTTGAATAGTGTAGTCTGTGCACAACTTTGAACTGAACCAGGGTGTGTCTGGCATTTATAGAACTGGAATGAATTTCACCCAAAATTGACTCCCAAAGATCTTCCGAAATTGTAATATCCAAATCCCTCTCCCAGTCGCACCTAGATTTATCACTGGAAACAACATCAGAAGCCTGTAGAATGTCATAGAAAGAGGAAACTGAACCCATAAAACCAGGTGTAAGCTGAAGAATACTGTCTAGTATATTGTGCCAACTCAGGCAACAAGTGTTTGGAGTTTCCAGAACTTCCTACAGTAAAACATCACAAATTACAGTCCAGACTTTGAAGGCCACGTGGATCAACTTCTGCAACTTCAATCAGCACTACCAAGGTGTGCTTCAACTGAGTTTACCAAATGAAATCGTTTGACCTACACTCACACTAGTTTGTCATAATACTTCTGGTATTCTGTCAGAATACCTCAAATCCAAATGAACTAATTTTGCCCTGAACTGAATTTGACCTGAAGACACATTTAGAGAGAGACACTTCACATTCAGAGAGAACAGACAGAGAGATACTGTAGACAGTCTCACGCTAGACGTTGCTGCCATCTGCTGATGAAAAGTACGAACAACAAATAGAACTATACAGAGAATAAATAGGCCATAAGTATTTGCTTGTCTTATTACAGATATGGGTTAGTTAGTATAGTGCAGAGGACTAGAATAACAATTATTCAATTATCGCTATATGATTTTAAGATCAGTTGTTTGTTGAAATATATACAACAACAACAACAACAGTATAAGTATAAAATTATTGGTATCAAAATGTACCAAAAGTAAAAGTACTACAATGTTTGAAAATAGTAGATCTACAAGCCCACAACATTGTGAGCTTGTAGATCGGCTATTTTCAAATAGCCTAGGTATAACATAGGGCTAAATTGGTTAATGTATGTTTTATAGTGTAATTTATATCTGCAAAGTAAATAGTAACAAAAGTTGAGCGATATGAGCTTGTAGATCTGCTATTTTCAAATAGCCATAGTATAAAATGTGGTTAAAGTGGTTAAAATGATTGTGACGCCATATTAACAGGTTTTGCTGGGGACCCCCTGGTACCCCCTCAAGGATCCCTGGGGGTCCCCGGATCCCACTTTGAGAACCAATGCTTTACACCACTGTATGAGCCATTGTACAATTGTGCTGAAAGTGTTGTGCTTCAACTCAGGCAACAAGTGTTTGGAGTTTCCAGAACTTCCTACAGTAAAACATCACAAATTACAGTCCAGACTTTGAAGGCCACGTGGATCAACTTCTGCAACTTCAATCAGCACTACCAAGGTGTGCTTCAACTGAGTTTACCAAATGAAATCGTTTGACCTACACTCACACTAGTTTGTCATAATACTTCTGGTATTCTGTCAGAATACCTCAAATCCAAATGAACTAATTTTGCCCTGAACTGAATTTGACCTGAAGACACATTTAGAGAGAGACAAATCACATTCAGAGAGAACAGACAGAGAGATACTGTAGACAGTCTCACGCTAGACGTTGCTGCCATCTGCTGATGAAAAGTACGAACAACAAATAGAACTATACAGAGAATAAATAGGCCATAAGTATTTGCTTGTCTTATTACAGATATGGGTTAGTTAGTATAGTGCAGAGAGAAAACATACTGCTTCCAGACAGAGAGAAAACAGAAAACTCCAAACACTCGTTGCCTCTTCACAGTAAACCAAAGTGTTGTAAACAAATGAGTAAACCTGTGTATTTTCATGTGTGTGTCTGTGTGTGTTCATCCAGTATGTTTCAGCCAAACATGTATACATGGGGGGAGAAAATCCCCTAAGAATGACAAGAACAATGAATAGATAAGTAAAACACTTGTTTTATTTTTTTTTATTACAATGAGAAAACAATTGTAATCCTGTCCTTAAAGGGAGATCCAACTAATTTTGGAAACATATGACTGTGGGAGCCACAGCACTCCTGGGTTCTGACAGAGATAAGAAGACAGAGATTTCCATGTGATGGTTGAAGAGGACCTAGACAAATGTTCTCCTCCCTCTGCTACCACCTGACTCAATCATGTCCTCCCCATCTCCTACCCCATGCCTCCGATCCTTATGCCTCCGATCCCAAAGGATTGCAGCCTCATGGAATGGGTCAAACTCCTCCGGATCTTCCTCTGGATGATCCCCCTCCGTAATGATTTCTAAGCCTCCTCCTCTCTTTTCCTCATATCCTTCTCCGTCTCCCTCCAAATGTAACAGTTCAGAGGCCATGGCCTCTTTCTTGCTGTTAACTTTCGGCAACAGCAATCCCTTTTCCATCAAGTCAATGTACTGGGTTTGAGTGGGAGATGATGACACTAAGTCCAGAATAGACTCAAAAACATTGTCCACCATAGAGTCCACGACTTGCTCTACCACAGATTTGGTAGATGCATTGGTCTCCTGAAAATTCTCAAAATCACTCATTGTGTCCTTTCAGTTGCAGGATAATCTTGACTAAGGTTATTGGTGGATTAAGGCTGGTAGTTGTCCTCTTATCTCTTTTATTTTCTTCTTCTTCTCTTTCTGAAGCTTACAAGCAAACTGTCTGTCTGAGGGTTAGGGGTTGTCTGGTTAGTCTCTTTTCTTCCTCCACTCCTTTTTTGACGTTTTATTTAAGTTTTTACAAGAAACAGCGCCCCAAGTGGTTTGCAACGATAATACAACTTCCTGTTCTTCTGATCCCATTTGCCCAGCTGAAACTCATTATCAAACCCTAGCAGCTGCAGGTGGTATTGCTGCTGATTACCAATGTAACTATGAATTACGTAAACAATAGGAATATATCTGTTATTTCCCCTCTGTAAACCCTGGTTAGGGTTAGGGTTAGGTTAGGGTTATGTTATTTAATTATTATTTTTTCGATTAATTTCGCGGA
Source organism: Gymnoscopelus microlampas (assembly GCF_963454915.1). Taxonomy (NCBI): domain Eukaryota; kingdom Metazoa; phylum Chordata; class Actinopteri; order Myctophiformes; family Myctophidae; genus Gymnoscopelus; species Gymnoscopelus microlampas. Next base: position 51,371,608 of record NC_139941.1, on the reverse strand, counting down.
TTTGGGTACTTTATTTTCGTTTTTTTGTTACTTTATTTCGGGTTTAGGGTTAGGGTTAGAGTTAGGTTAGGGTTATGTTATTTAATTCTTATTTTTTCGATTAATTTCGCGGATATGGGTACTTTATTTACCTTAAAATTATACTCGAGTACAGTACTTGAGTTGAGTACATGTACTTTGTTACTTTCCACCACTCACTGTCAGCATTAGATTCATTATTACTTACTCACCTTCTGCAAAGATTGTCTTGGTTTCAGAGAGCATGGTGGTAAATATGAACTTTTGCCCCAAACTTTAAGTCTTTGTATTCCATATGTCCCACGTCCGTGTGTTTACCTTTTACTCAAGCCAACATGGAGTGTGAGAACGTAGGCTTGACGTTGGTCAAGCCAAGCGGCCCCAGAAGTCTGTTTCCTTTCAAAGCGATGTGCATTTCAAAATAAGAGGTTTTAAATCTATACTTGAAATGTGTTATAATTCAACACACATTTTATTTTGAAATACTACTGGAAATAGAAGTAGCCAGGTAGCCTAGTTGAAACTACTTCACACGCTCTTTTTTCCTGGAGCCCCCCCCCACACACACACACACACATTTAAATCATTCATATTTCATAATAATCATAATACACAAAAAATATCATATGGCTTCATGTCTCACAGACATTTTTTATTTTTATTTCACGGCAAGCGATTCTGCAACAAGTAACAAACAACAAATAACAAGCCAAGATTATAAAAATAAGGGCATTGTACAAAATACAATATAGTGAAGTGAAGACACAATTGTTTTTAATACAAAAAATACAGTGGATCTTTGTCTCTTGTGCAAATAAAAATAAAAGAGCACCTCAGTCTCTTTAATAAAAATAAAGTAATAGAGTGGACCTTTGTCTCTTGTGCAAATAAAAATAAAAGAGCACCTCAGTCTCTTTAATAAAAAATAAAGTGATATAGTGGACCTTTGTCTCTTGTGCAAATAAAAATAAGAGCACCTCAGTCTCTTTAATAAAAATAAAGTAATATAGTTGACCTTTGTCTCTTGTGCAAATAAAAACAAGAGCACCTCTGCTCTGTCTCTTTAACAAACAAAGTAATAAAGAGGACCTAAGTCTCTTGAGCAAATAAAAATAAGAAAGCACTTCAGTCTCTTGTGCAAAAAACAAGGCACTTTGCTGCAATTAAGTCAAAGACGAGTTCTAGTTCTAGAACTTTACTCGTCTTGTCTTTCTTGCTGCAAACTCATCAATCACAGCATCATAAGATAGCTGCTGTGAGACCACATGGTTGATGCTGATGATGGCAAGCCCATTCAGACGTTCTTGCACCATGGTGGATCTGAGGAAGGTTTTAATTAGCTTGAGCTTAGAGAAGCTCCTTTCAGCAGCAGCCACTGTAACAGGAAGAGTGGCATAGATTCTCAGAGCAACCCACATATTCGGGCACATTTCTACCAGCTTGTTATCATGAATGTAGGTCAAGAGTTCCATGTTTGTCATGCGCTTTAATGGCAAAGGAGGGAACTGTTCCATTTCTGCTGCAAGTTCCATGCCATCGACATCGTGATGTCCATCATGAGTTAGAGCACTGCTCAGGGTGTCACAATGCTCTTGCACCTCTTCCTGTGACATGTTGGGGAAGTTGTTGAGCACTCCAAAAGTGTCATTGACCTTTCCCATGGACTGGAATCTCTCATCAAGTGAAGTGAGGGTTGCATCCACTAACACATTAAAAAATTCTATTTCCATTCTCTTGAGTGCATCATCAATAGGCTCATCTGGATTCTCGTAGGAAAAAAGCCTTTTTCTGGTTCTCAACCGCTTTTCTTTGAGCACTGCCTCCACGTTCATTTCTTCGCACATCTCCTTTGCAGTTGTCCGTGCATCAGAAAATCCAGTGTTTCTGTAGGACGCAAGGGAACCTCTGGTTTTCTGCAGCAAGCCAACAGCCACATCTACAAGCATGGAGGTAGACTGCATCAGCTTACTCACCTGCTGGATCTTGTGGAGTATGTCATACCAGATTACAGTGCACAAACAAAAGCGGAAGGATCCAATCTCCTCAGCCAAAGCCTGGGCTTCAACTTTTACCACAGGGTCTTTGGTAGTTTCCCTCACCTCCAGAAGAGCCTCTCTGACTTTCCCTGCCTGGTATCTTACAGCCTCAATGCTTTTAATTCTGCTTTCCCACCTGGTCTCTGACCATGATTTCAGGGTGGTTGTGACATGTTTTAGGAGAATCTGCCATCTCTGAGTGGAGGCTGAGAACAGTGTGAACATTTTCAGCAAATAGCCAAAGTAGCCAATAGCATCTGGTGAGCTCTTAGCAGCATCAGCTACCACCAGATTCAAAGTGTGGGCACCGCAAGCAACAAAAAAGGCCCTTGAGTTCTGCTGAAGTAGCCTAGCCTGAACACCTTTATTCTTTCCCTTCATGTTTGCGCCATTATCATAGGATTGCCCTCTGCAGTCCTCAAAAGGGATGTTAAGCTCCTCCAGCTTTTTGAGGATGAGGGCTGTCAAACCTTCTCCTGTTGACTCCTCGGCTACAAAGAAGCCCATGAAATGTTCTTTAATTTGTGGTGGGGCCTCTTTATCTAATGCCACAATCCTGACAATGGCAGACAGCTGTTCAATGTGGCTAAGATCAGGGGTGCAATCTAAAATTATGGAAAAGTACTTGGATGTTTTGACCTCTTCCACAATATTCTGCATTATTTTTGAACTGATGCAGTCTATCAGTTCATTTTGAATGTCTTTACCCAGATAATGTGTATGATTGCCAACTCCACTTTCCACTCTACCAATATGCTTTTTCATAACTGGATCAAATTTGGCCATAAGCTCCACCTCTTTCAGAAAATTGCCATTGCCTGATTTGTGTAAAGTGTCTGTGGACCCCCTTAAAGCCAAGTTTCTTTCGCATAAGGACTGAATTATTGCCACCAATCGAGTCAGTACTTGACGCCACCTGTTTTTTTCAGCCTCAGCCAGTGCCATCTCTTGCCTGTCTATTGTTTGTCCCTGTGCAAGACGGACCTCCAATTCCTTCCAAGTTGCCATGTGCTTAATGTGATCAGTGCTACGGTCATGGTTCTCTAGCAGCTTTGTAGCATTGTGCCAATCATTGAACCCCTGTTTGTTCCAACTGAGGTCTTTAAGGGAAAAGAGTTGGCAGCAGAAGCAGTATAAACTGTCATTCTTTTTAGAGTATGTAAGCCAACTTCTTTTCACCTTTTCTCCATTTATCAACTCTCGATGGAAATATGTATGTTGACACCTTCTGGTCTCTCCTATCCGTTTGGGGAAAGTGAAACGTTGGTCCATTTGATGTGGTCCTCTGAGAACAAACTCTGTTCTTACCTTGTCAGATAGGACAGGTGGCCAGTCAGCAGGGTCTATTGGTGCTGCCTTTATATCGGCTGACACAAGCAACGCTGAGATGCTTGATGCTGCATCACTGGACTGGGATGATGAGCTGGAAGGGACAGGTGCACTTGTTGCTGCTGGTGCATCACTGGACTGGGATGATGAGGTGGAAGGGACAGGTGCACTTGTTGCTGCTGCTGGTGCATCACTGGACTGGGATGATGAGGTGGAAGGGACAGGTGCACTTGTTGCTGCTGGTGCATCACTGGACTGGGATGATGAGCTGGAAGGGACAGGTGCACTTGTTGCTGCTGGTGCATCACTGGACTGGGATGATGAGGTGGAAGGGACAGGTGCACTTGTTGCTGCTGTTGGTGCATCACTGGACTGGGATGATGAGGTGGAAGGGACAGGTGCACTTGTTGCTGCTGTTGGTGCATCACTGGACTGGGATGAGGTGGAAGGGACAGGTGCACTAGTTGTTTCTGCTACTTCAGGAGTCTGGGATGAGGGAACAGGTGCACTTGTCGTCGTCGTTGCTGCTGCATCAGTAGTCTGACTCTGGGATGAGGGGACAGTTGCACTTGTTGGTGCTTTACTGGACTGGGATGAGAAATATTTCAGCAGTGCATCTAAAGATGGGAGAGAAAGAGGAGTACACTGTATGTTATCATTATTTGAAGAAGTAACATGTTAATAATATATGCAAAGAACGTGTCAAAATTAGATTGTTATCCATAAGGAAACTAAAAAATATCTAAATGCAAATACATGTTCTGAACAGATTATGAATTGGTACCATCAAATAGGAGATACGGTGTTCTACAATTTAAAACAGTTACAATGGAGCAATCTATTGTGAACCTCTCAATCCTAAAATTACATATGGAGCTTAGTACCATCTTGATGACCATCTTCATCAAGTCAAATAAAATAAAATAAACAGTTGACAGTGAAACCAGCCAGTAATATTTTGAGCATTTAATCACAAACATCAAAACACCAAATGAACCCTTACAGGACTGTAACTCTGAGAGTGTACAATTGGTGTAATTGAAATTAAAACCTTCTATTCTAGTCTATAGTTGTGCTGCAAAACAAAAACAATTGCCTCAGGGGACAAATAAAGTTGGGAAATAACTTAGTTTAAACCTTTGACATAGGCCCATAAGTATAGCTCAGCTAATGAGCTAATTAGCTAACACATGCAGCTAGCTTAGCTCTGGTAACTTTAACTTATATCTAAAATTGACCATTAATAATCATAACTGTTTATTTCACATTACCTTTGCCCTTTTCCCGTTTTTCTTCCACTTCTTTTCTTCTCTTTCTCCCCTGTGCACCAGATTCTTTACTTTGTCTCTTGGACATTATCACAACATCACTACAGGACAAAAATCTACACTTTTTTTTCACAACAACAACAAATGATGCTGTAAGTAAGTGCCTACAACCTGTGTACACAGCAGGGCATGTTGCCCAAACCCCGCCCCTGCACAGCAGCAGCTGGTCGAAACACCAAGGAATTGAAGGAAACTGGCAGTTTCCTTGGTGTTTCGACCAGTTGCTGCTGTGGAGGGGCGGGGTTTGGGTCGAAACACCAAGGAAAGAGAGAGACAGAGAGAGCAGACAGTGCACAGTCGTCGGTTCAGGATGCAACCACGCCCACCTGGTCGAAACACCAAAGAAAGAGGGAGTCCCCTCCCGCAGGGCACCCAGCACGCTGCATGGCACGCGAATGGGAGACACGAGACAGTCTGGGCTAAACCAAACAACAGTGCAGAGGGGTGTGTTGTGATGCCCCAAACTTAGATTTGTCAAAACTTGCGAATTTGAGTTTTTTTTTTTATGAATTTTATCAAAATATGTATATATGAGTAGGAAAAAAAAAAAAAAAGTTTTTTTTTTTTTTTTTTTTTTTGCATGCTTGGTGGGGGCGCCCCCCCCCTAGTGGCGCCCTAGGCAGCTGCCTACTCTGCCTAATGGGGCGCGCCGGCTCTGACTCAGGGTCTTACCTGTATAGATGAATCAAGCTGGTCAGATATCCTTTGTGGGCGGGTCCTACGGCTGGCCACACCCCTTCCACCATCGTACTATTCACACTCCCTGGGTTGTCAAAAACACAATCTGCACAAAGAGCAGAATAGTAAATTATTCTGTTCTCTTTCTTTGTTCTTATGAGACCTCATTGACTTATTTTCTTCTTCATAATATCTTACAACTAAACTAAGGATATAGTAGCCTACTTCAAATACAATGGAATAATGTATAGTCATGGTCAGTGTCCTGGTCAGTATCATGTCAGTATCACAACACAAATTAACACATGAATGATTTACAAATGAATAATTTAACATTTAATTATACTATAAATTATTCTCAACCTTTTATTACATCATTTTAATTTATTCCCCTTTTAACCATTCATTTGTATCTCTAATCTATTTAATATATGTAAATTATAACCATCTCTAATGTATTTAATATGTAAAGTATAACCATCCAGGTACTTGTAGCCAAAACAAACCATTAGTGTCTGAAGACACTCAAACCAAATGGTTTTCATGTCACAAAATATGCAGAATGACCCTTTAATGCCTCACTAACCAAGTCTAGCTAACTAGCTTAGAGCTTAGCATCTTGGTTAGCATTAAACCTCTTCATAAACATCACTAAAACGATACAGTGTTGACACTAAAGTACGTTTAAAACATTAACACAGCATTAACACAACCACTGGTTGTTTTTATCAAGTATCTGGACTCAAACAAGCAAATAAAGTATGTTATGTTAGCATTAGCAACAGGCTAATGCCTAGTGGTTTCACAACAACACTAAACAGAATTCTCTTTGGTCTGTGGACTCTAATAAGAGCATGTCTCATTAGCTCTGATGTATTATGGAAATGTACAATAAATGATGATTATTCTGTGTTTTCATACCAGTAAATTATCTATAATAAATGATTATTGTGTGTTTTCATACCAGAAGTTATTCTTCACAGCAACCAAACAAAACCACCTGGCAGGAAGTGACGCTTACAGAACAGGAAGCAGTTCCTGAATATATAGAGTGTATTAAGTGTATTGCGCCCTCCAGTGGGAACAACATGCAACTACACCTCTAAATCACACATCTCTAGTAGCCCTATGACTAATCCCATAGTTACTTCAAAGAAACCTTAACATCTGAAGAGCATTTATACAATGTCCTAACTAAGATGTTTGCCTGAGCGCACACTTTGCAACACAGTCTATGGATGTCTCTATCATCTGTGAGATCCTCTGTGAGAGGAAATACTGCCTGTTGTGTCTTCTTTACATCATAATGCTACTTTTCTTGGCGTTATACGTTATGTTAAAATGAATACCATACTGGGAACAAATCCTAGGAAGCTGTTGTAAGCCAGCACTTTAAGTGGAAAAGATAACCAAGTCATTCACATAACATGGCTAACAACACTATTTCCAACCAGACAGACAGTTTTATACAATACAATAATGTATAATGTCATCATTCTAGCGCCAATTTTTATAAAGATTGCGGAAAAAAAGGACGCTTCACCGGTGCATTTCAATGTTGTAGCGCTCCTTTCGCAGCCCTGCTTCCCTTTTCACCGTTCTTTTTTCTTCACGCCGTTTGGTCCCTCGTCCGAGGCGGCAGGTCCTGGGGTCTTGCTGAGGCTGGCAGGCACAGAGAAAAAAAGGGTCTTCTGTGTGAATCTGGACTTCTTGGCTGGAGGAGGCTTCGTCATCTTGCTGTGTATATTATAATAATGAGTGCGTTCTAGCCACTCTCTCTGCTAATTTATACTATACCTGCCAGGTGAAAACAAAGCCCTATACATTTGCATGCCTATGGGAGCGTGCCCCACCAATGAAATGGGTTCAATGGAAGCCCCATCGCCCCAATGAGGGACAGGTTGTCAGCCCAGGTGCTGTGTTGTTTTTATTTTTGTTTCTATTAATTCATTATTTTCATTTTAGTTTTAAAAAGCCCTTTACATAGACACCCACACATAAGTAGGCTATACTTAAAATAATCAGACAATTTGTCTTAAAATCATTTAAAGCAATGGCAGTAAAATGGGATCTATCAGCCAGCCAAGTTATATATGCCAGTGGTTTTCAACCTTTTTCATGCCAAGGACCCCTACATTGCTGGCTTACTATACTTAAAGGCTATACTTAGAATAATCACACAACTTGTTTTTACTTGAATTACTTTATTTATAGCATGAAAATTATAAAACCACCTTAAACATTTTAATTATTTTAGACATTCTGGATTCATGTGAATGGACAGGCCCCCCTTTATATTTCTGTCATGCTGGAACCTTATAGGCCTGTACGCAGCCTCAGATCCTCAGATAAGGCCCTCCTGGAGACCCCCACACCCCAGCTCATCACAAAGGGTGGAAGAGCTTTTGCAGTCCGGGCCCCTAAGCTGTGGAACGCCCTACCTGTCACCCTAAGACGTGCAAAATCAGTATCATCTTTTAAAACTCTTCTGAAAACTTATCTTTATACTAAGGCCTTTTCTTAATTTTTACTGTCATTTTTGTTTTATCTGGATATATCTGTGTGTATTTGTGCCACTTGCTTTATTCGCTGATCGTCTGTTATAGCTTCTATCCAAAGTTTTATCATGATTGTTCTTTTTATTTTTTGCTCTGTAAAGCACTTTGTGACTTGTCTGGAAATGTGCTATATAAATAAATTCATTATCATTATCATGTCATGAAAGGTGCTATTTATGTTTCATTTTAGTTATAGAGGGCCATTATAATTTATAAGGAAGGTAAAATACATTTTATACCAAAAGCAATCAAACTAAAATTGTAGGGCCAATATGCCTATCTACGCCAGGATACGTCTTTTCAACGCACTCACAACACTTGGACTTGGGCGTCTTGTTACTCACTGTTTGATGTTTGTTGCATCTTGGTGGATCGAAGAGGGGTCTATTTCACGAAAGCGGAATTAAATTATCCTGGTTTAAAAGGCAAATCCAGGTTTGACAAACCTGCGCTGTTCAGCCTGGTTTATTCAGTTCCACGAACGCCAAGCCTGGCTGAGAAGGAGCGACTTTGTCAAGCCAGGATCGTTAAACCAGGCTGAATGTGAGTTCACCTATTCCTATAAAAGACCATGAAAGTCGATAGCAGAATCCTTGAACTTAACCAATCATGCAGCCCAAAACCAGAGTGGCGTTCTTCTCTGTGGCTGAACAGCAGCACTGCAGCAGCTCATGGAATCATACAAGGAAGTAAAATGTATCATAAGCCAGAAAGGAAACACGGCCGCAATAAATATAGATCCAGGGAGAAAGCGAATTAGCAAATTAAATGCAAAAGTTGTCCAAAAATATGCAACTAATTTATATACAAGTCCATAAATATATAATTCAGTTAGGCTTAAACATGAGGAGTTATGTGAATATTGGAATTATAATTATAAACACTTAGAATAATTTTCTAATTTCTAATTTCTAAAATCAAAGATCTACAAGTGAAAAGCTTCCCTTTTGGCGGCCGGGGGTCCCCGGTCCACGGGGGTCAACGGGGGTCCAGGGGTACACGGGGGCCGGGGGTCAACGGGGGTTCGCGAGTACCCGGCCCCCCGTGTACTCCCGGACCCCCGTTGACCCCCGACGGGGGGCCGGGGGTCCACGGGGGTCCGGGGGTGCACGGGGGGCCAGGGGTGAACGGGGTCCATGGGGGGCCGGGGGTCTGGGGGACAACGGGGGGCGGGGGTCCACGGGGGTCCCCGTGGTGACCGGGGACGGAAAGAAAATTGTCTTATGGCGGCCGGGGGTCCACGGGGGTCCCCGTGGTGGCCGTGGACCCCCGTGGACCCCCGGCCGCCATAAGACAATTTTTTTCCGAGATTGTAGATCTTCGATTTTCGCATAAGAATTGAATAAGTGTGGACAAACTCATTGGTTTACGATTGGAGTCATTGGACTAACTGCTATTTCACAAAAACCTGAAGAACAAAGGCACTGGATTAATAAAGCTTGGCTGTTAGCCTGGTCCGGACCAGGCTAACTTCACAGCTAAATTGCCATGGTAACTAAGGCAGGATTGCTTCAATTTTCTTTCGTGAAACTGGATCATGGATAAACATATCCAGGTTTACGAAACCGATTCCTGGATAATTTAAGCCAGGATAGCCGATTAAACCCGGTTTAAACCCGGTTTATCCCTAATCCAGGTTTCGTGAAATAGACCCCAGGTTGATTTCGAATAGGTTGATGTATGGAAGGAGTTTGTAAAAGTTTCAAATAATAAAGGGGGCGGGGGCAAACAACGAAAACAAGAACAGGCTCCAGACTTGAACTAAACTCAAAACAAACAGGCGCAGCATAAGGGTTCAAATAAACAAAAAAATATTCAATTCAAAGTCTTTCATTTCATTCATAGTCTGCGCTGTGTGTATGTAGCGAGCGAGCGAGCGAGCGGTTGAAAATCTGGCCGGTGCGTTGAAAGCGTCTCTCTCGCGGCCGTCGCGGGCACCATTTGAACCTTCAGAGAGCTGCTTTGCGCTATAGTCATGGAAATTAAATTGGGCCCCGATCTGAGGGGGCTCATCAGTTGAGTGAGGGGACTGTGGACCCGAGGCCCCCACGGAGTCGGCGCCCCTGTTGATAAAGACACTCTATACATTTGTAAACATATTTGTATTCAACTCTTCGTCTCCAGTTCATGTAGGGTCATTTTAAAAGTAGGCTAACGCTCATATTAATCTCATAGAGATTGCATTGACAGCTGCTGTACATCGTTCTAACGGACCTTGCATGGGTACACTGCAGGGAGTGCACAGATAGACTCTAGGTGGTGCTAGAGCACCTTTGCCCTCTTGACCAGAAGTGCCCTTTTGAAAAAAAGATTTAAAAAAAATATTTTTTTTCCAGTTTACAGCAGGGGTCTTCAACAGGGGGTCCGGGACCCCTAGGGGGTCCTCAGAGTTACTAGGGGTCTGCCAAATCTTAATGTGATATGATTTTTCTTTTTACCATAACCACTCGAAACCTAGCATCCCTTTTCTGAGGAGAACTTTAGCCAAAGATAGCCGATCTACAAGTGCACCAGATGCAAAATAGCCGATGTGCAAAATAGCCGATTGTAGATCGGCTATTTTTGGCAAAGAGGTATAGGTGTAGAGGGAAAAAAGAGAAGACCAAGTAAAAAAAAAAAAGGATAATTTACTTGAGCGCCTGCCCCTCAAAATGTCTGTGCACGCCACTGGTGCACTGTCTCAATTGTGGGCGTGAACTGTGTATTCCCAGTGTGTCTCTATTACACCTGCAGTAGTCTATACTAGTCCCTGTGTGTCTCTATTACACCTGCAGTAGTCTATACTAGTCCCTGTGTGTCTCTATTACACCTGCAGTAGTCTATACTAGTCCCTGTGTGTCTCTATTACACCTGCAGTAGTCTATACTAGTCCCTGTGTGTCTCTATTACACCTGCAGTAGTCTATACTAGTCCCTGTGTGTCTCTATTACACCTGCAGTAGTCTATACTAGTCCCTGTGTGTCTCTATTACACCTGCAGTAGCCTGTACTAGGGAGGAAGTGAACAGATGTTGAATGAAGCAGCACCCCTGTAAGAGGCAATGGCGGCGCCCCAGAGAAGCCAGGAATAAGGTGACTTTCTCCTGTCACCACATATTTTCAGATGGGGGTCTAGGGGGGGATTATGCGGACAAATAAATATTAATCTGGGGGTCTTTGACATTAACAAATGTGGGAACCACTGGTTTAAAAAACATGAGAAAGCAAGCCCAATTAAATAACTACACCTAACAAAAAAGTAAACTCATTGATATGGGGCTCCCCACCATAGATAGAAACCTAGATACCGCATTAACCGCTGCAATTCAATTCATTGGAGATCTAGTATGGAGCTTGCCTTGTTATTAGAGGAGGCAAGCTCACAGCGCTGCATCGAGTGCCGCTCTATGAGCTTGTAGATCTGCTATTGTTTTTGAAAAATCGAGAAAATTCGAGGAAATCTTTGAATATGTTTTTTAAAGCAAACATTTGTAACTCAAACTTTTCTTCTGGAGGATTCTACAAATGTCTTTTAAATCCTAACAGTTTCATATGATGCTATAATATCAGTGGTTCTCAAACTTTTTCACGTCAATGTTCCAGGGACCCCCCAAAAAAAAAAAATTGAGTTAAAAATGTATAAATTATCTTTTTTTTTTTTTTTTTTTGCAGATCTACAAGCTTATAGCGCGGCACTCTGTGCCGCGCTATGAGCTTGTATATCTGCTATTTTTTGAATAGCCCAAAGAAATGTTAAAATGACACAGATGCGTTCCCGGTCTTAATGGGTTAAATTTAAAGATAGGTTAAACCAGCTGCACTGGCCATCTCACTCAGCCCAGTGGCTTTGCCCTTAGGACAGCAGAGGGCGCTCTCGAAGGCTAAGACAGTTGATGCATACTTGCCATTAATTTGTAACACCCCAGCCCCCTCTTGTGTGTTGGCTAGTGAGGCGCGTCCTAGCGAGACCTGACAGAATGGGTTTCATAGAGCGCATAGTGGTTGCGCGCATACTGGTTCTTATCAGTGTGACGTCGTCTGTTAAGGGTCTATGGGTGATTGTTACGTCCCGGCCTAGGGGAGCCTTTGGTCGCAACACATAATGGACTCCCTCCTTCCCAGTCTCCAAACATAACCAGTCAACACAAGTTTAAATGTCCAAAGGACAGTGATTTATTAAAATATGGGTAAATTACCTCAGGGTGGGCCCTTGTACATCAAAACAAACTCAAAACAAAAGCCTATGCTTACCTGTACCAAACAGAAATACATAGATCTTACCTAACTTCACACATAAACATAAACAAAAGAAAGGCCCTACAATACCTAAAAGCTGTAAACTAACCCATGTTAAAAGTAGCAACTCTAAAACACTAACAGAGCTAAAAACCACTATCAAACACAAATGACTGGTGTGGTTGAAGGCTGGTTAGAAGGAGGACATCTGAGTGACTGGGGACAGCCATCTTTATAGTCCCCAGCCTGGTCACAGGAGCCAATCATCAGCAGGCTCCACCTATTAATCAGCCAGACACTCAGCCACCACTCACTCATTCACACCAGCTGGTATTCAAATCACTCACTCCTCACCAATCATTCACAAACACACCAATGAGGGGGAAAACACATGAAAATACATAATGACTCTAGGGTCATAACAGTGATGGGAAGTGACAAACAGGTGCCAGTGAGGGTGCTACCAGACTGTGGATCATTAGATTATTTTGTACCAGAGTCTGTGTTACCTTTTACAACTGAAACTGATGCAGGGGAGAGCATTTCGTTTCAGGGAATGGGATGTTTGTTGTTCCTGTTCCAGTGCATGAAATGTCTCTCCTTTCAGAGTTGGTTAATGGCGAAGTTGACATGGGGGTGCGGCCGGAGTTGCCGGTTACAGGTGTGGACATCATTCTCGTTAACGACCTCTGTGGGGAAAGAGTATGGGCAGATAGTAATAATACTGATTACTGTTTTACTTCATTATTATGTAACGACTCAACTCAACCAAAACTTTATTTATAGCACATGTAACATGACCATGTCAACCAAAGTGCTGTAATGACAAAAAACGAAACACTGCAATATAAATAGACATTAGCATACAATGAAATCACACACACACACACACACACACACACACACACACACACACACACACACACACACACACACACACACACACACACACACACACACACACACACCTCTCATGTGACACTTTGATCACATGACCAGTGTGTTTTTAAAGACATTTAATGGTTTCAGCAGTGAGATGTAATGAGGCTTGGATTGATGTTTAATGAACATGAACAGCATTTTACCGACGCTGAACACGCACGCACACACACACACACACACACACACACACACACACACACACACACACACACACACACACACACACACACACACACACACACACACACACACACACACACACACAACACACACTTTGTAAAGTAACACTTTGATCACATGACGTGATGGTTTCACCAGTGAGATAAATGACGCTTGGATTAGAGGAGCGTCTGTGAGTTCAGTTTACAGAGGTTCCCGGTTTGAGCCCTGACTCCTCCTGGCTTCATATTGAAGTGTCCTTGAGCAAGGCACTGAACCCATAACTACTTCTTATGAGCAGGTTGATGTCTTCCTCCACCGTTGGTAAGTGTGTGTGGGTGTGTATGTGTGTGCGTGCGTGCTTGCGTGCGTGCGTGCGTGCTATGTAACTTTAACTACTCTGACGCTCTAAGATGTCAACATTGACTGGACACAGATGATGTAACATCATATCTTTAATCTGATTGGCTGAATCTTCTAAACTATAGAACAAGTCCTCCTTCATTCTCTTTCAGACTCCAGAACTTCTCTTTCAGTAAACATCTGTTTATTCTGATCTGTTTATTCTCATCTGTTTATTCTCATCTGTTTATTCTGATCTGTTTATTCTGATCTGTTTATTCTCATCTGTTTATTCTCATCTGTTTATTCTCATCTGTTTATTCTCATCTATTAAATTCAGTTCAGTTTTGATCAGTGATGATGATGAAGATTACAGACGCCCTCCTCATCCTCTCCTCTGTACTTCATGTCAAAGCGATCCCAGGAAGTAAGTACATTATATTTATGTTATTATATAATATATACATGTATATCTACTGTTATTATATAAAACCAAATATGAACGATGCCAATACACACACACACACACACACACACACACACACACACACACACACACACACACACACACACACACACACACACACACACACACACACACACACACACACACCTCTTACTACCTGTATATAAAGTATTGAATCTTGAATGTTGGTCCAAATACATAAACATTAAAACAGATGTTAGGAACTGTTGTTGTGACATCATGAAATAAATCATTCTGTATGAATTACTTTCATAATAAAATACAAAACAAAAAAAACATTTGAATCTGTTTCAGTGAATAAAACGTTTGACAGGAAGTTACTTTTAATATCCAACCTTTCACTTCATATAAAAACCAAACATGCAGTGGTGTAAAGTAACTAATTACATTTACTCAAGTACTGTACTCAAGTACAATTTTTAGGTACTTATACTTTATCTTTACTGGTATTTCCAATTTCCAGTACTTTTACTTCTACTCCACTACATCTCACAGGCAAATATTGTACTTTTACTCCACTACAATTATTTGAAAACTTTAGTTACTAGTTACTTTGCAGATATAAATTATAGCATTATAAAAAATACATTAACCTCTTTAGCCCTATTTTTTTACCTATGCTGTTTGAAAATAGCCGATCTACAAGCGCACAACGCGTTGTGTGCTTTTAGATCTGTTATTTTCAAACATTTTAGTGCTTTTACTTTTGGTACTTTAAATACATTTTTATAGCAATACGTTTGTACTTTTACTCAAGTCAATTTTTAATTCCGGACTTATACCTGTAACAGAGTACTTCTAAATTGCAGTATTGATACGTTTACTTAAGTAAAATATTTGAGTACTTTTTCCACCACTGCAAACATGATTGTTTAACATGATGATTATGTGTTATTGTCACTGTGAAGAAGTTTGTTGTTGAATTTAAGGTCATCTTTGTTTTATTTCCAGTGTTCCATGAGGAGATTCAAGTCCTTGGCTGTTCAGACACAGTTAAAGACTCATATAAAGAGTTCATGTTTGCACTGGATGGTGAAGTGATGGCGTACGCAGACTTCAACAAAGGGAAGGTGGTGGAGCCTCAGCCTCCGTTTGTAGATCATATGACCTGGACAGCAGCTTATGAAGCGGCTTTGAATGGTCAGGCGATCTGCAAACTCAGCCTGGACACCACTCGCACTGCCTTGAAGAAACCACCAGTGAAAGGTACATGAATACTATGAACACAATAGTTATTAACTAAAACGGTTGAATATATTTAACACCAGTAAGACTCCCTAATTGGGAGATAAGCGACCGTAGGTCACATGTATACAGAAGAGGGCTGTAACGGCGATTGGTTCCTAGTTGTGTGGGCAATGGATAGTTTTGTTTGGTGGTCTAAATGTGGGGTTAGCTGTGACATGGTGGCGTTTATGTGGGCAGAAAACGTGTAATGTGTAGCTGTTGCAAATGGGTAAAGAAAAGCTGCGGGAAGGTTTCAGCAGTCGTATGGCAGACCAAAAGCAAAGGTGTGCAGGCAAGAGCTGTTGGTGTGTGTGTGTGTGGTGTGGGAGAGAGAGTGTGTTTATAGGGGAAAGGAGGGATTGTTTGTGGGGGGCAAGCCCCCGAGTTACGGCATTTTATGTGAGCTGCAGTGGCAGGGGGTCCTCCACTGGGGGCGCCACCACTTTTGCATCCGTTCTGGAGCACCAGGAGTGGGTGGTCCCCGGGAATGCCCCGTGAGCAGCCCCGTTGGGGTGGTCATTTGGTAATTTGTCCACATGTGCTCATTTTTTACACTTGGGGGTCCCCGAGGCAGCTGGGGGTCCCTGGAGCTCCGGGGGTCCTTGGAGGGTGTAGTTTGGCAGGTAAGGAGTGTGTGTGCAAAATGTGGCATGGATCGGGGCAATGGGTGCGGAGATATGAGCAGGGCAAAAGTGTGACGTGTGTGACGGAGTGACGGACGGACACCTGGAGCAGCTTTCTGTAGTAAGTGCGACCTACGGTCGCAATTAATGAAAATATTTAAACATGTATATTAAGCATTTATGGTGAAATGTTTTCTAAATAATATGTATTTCTAGTAAACATAAATATGTGCTCAAGGTGCTTTATTTTAGTTTATTTAACAAATCTATGCATTAGTATGTACTTGTATTGTACTTTTACTCCATAAAATTATTTGAAAACTTTAGTTACTAGTTACTTTGTAGATTTTGATTATTATTACAAACATACAGTAACCACTTCAGCCCTATAGGCCATTTGAAAGTAGTCGATCTACAAGCTCACAATGCGTCACTAATCACGATTTGATGCATTGTGAGCTTGTAGATCTGCTATTTTCAAAAGATTTGTATACATTTCAAGACTTGAAATGGGACCTTTTGTATAATGAGTATTTTTACTTTTTGTACTACATTTTGATGCTAATACTTTTGTACTTTTACTCAAGTACATTTAGAATTCCGGACGTTTAATTGTAACAGAGTATTTCTCTATATTTCAATTTTTGATACTTTTATGTAAAACATTGGAGTACTTTTTCCACCACTGAAGGATGGTAGAGTGTGTTACTTTATGGTTGTTTAATTTAGTGATCAATACAAAAAAAGCTCATGAGCTTGATCTGCTGTCGGCTGGGGGTGGGCGTGGCCTATCACCTTGGGGGGTTGGTTTTAATCTGCACTCGGTGCCGCGCTACAAGTTTGTAGATCTGCTATTTTCAAATAGCCTATAAATAGTAGTTATAAAAAAGGGGTTATCCTGGAAATACATGATGGGGTCTGACAGACAGACAGACAGACAGACAGACAGACAGACAGACAGACAGACAGACAACTGGACACATAGAGAAACAAAACTTAACTGGTAGCTCAATCTCATTATATTTAAGATATTCAATATACATTCAAACATTTTAATGCCAGTTCACATCTTGAACCTAATTTAGACTTTATGTTATATTTGGCCGATAGAGGACAGTTAAAGCCTAGTGTTGATATTATACAGATGATAATAAAACTGAACATTAATGACATTTTTCATTGTCTATTTCCAGATGGCTATGTGTACTATGATGCTCGCCGCTGTGTGTTTAACTCCAGTGAGCTGAAGGACATACAGTTCATAGTGTCATATCATTTCGATGGTGATGAGATCCTCAGGTGGGACAGTAGAGTAGATCAGTATGTTGGATACACTGAGTTTGGTGTGAAGAACGCAGAGCGCTTCAATAAAGATCCTAGAGCACTGGATGGGATCAGAGCAGACCGAGAGAGATTCTGCAAAAACAACATTGAGATCGACTACTCCTCTGTTCTGAACAAGAGAGGTGAGCTGATCTCAGAGCAGCACTCAACACTCATCACCTCATAAACTATAACATGAAATCACATGATTCTATTCAGAGATGATTAATGGTGTTAATATTGATCTGATAATGATTATAAAACATTACTTAACCTGCTGACAAACATTTCAGATCCTCTTAACCCATTAAGATCTGAAGAAGCATCTGTGTCATATTTTGATTTGAGCTAAAAAGCATTACTTTACACTTTGGCTATTTAAAAAAAGCAGATCTACAAGCTCATAGTGCGGCACCGAGTGCCGCGCTATGAGCTTGTAGATCTGCTATTTTTTTTTTAAATCAAGAAAATGTGTGTAAATTTCATTATTACGGGGCCAGAGCTCTGCTCTGGAACCGTATTGTTATTGGCAGTATTCTGTCTCTTCTTATTCTGCCACTTTTCGCAGTTCTGGCTGAACCGTGCAGTCGCTTTTTACGAAACTCGGCCATATGGTAGATGGTCATGAAAAACGATCAAAAAATAATTCTCACAATCTTTCGTCAAAAGGTGGCGCTATAGCACTCAATTGAAAATGCCAACTTTGAACAGGTACAACTCATGCCCTGTTTGACCTAGAGCCATGAAACTTGGATACACATATGCGTCTCCTCATGCTGAACAACTTTCACCCTCTGACTTTTGACCTCTGACCTTTAGATCTCCCACCATTTTGAATTATATGAAAAACAGTCATTGGCTCCTAACTTCTGCATTTTTTCACTTATGGAAAATCCGTTGGAAATTTTTGTAGGCAGTGGTCCAAAGTTCAAGTATGAAACGTTTCGTGCAGATTGCTCAAAAATCCCAGGAAGAGATAGATTTTAACTATTACAGTTTTATGAACATTATTCATCTGTGCCTAAAACATACATGCAGACTCACATTTCTTTGAAACTTTGCAGAAATGTACAGGGTCATTCCAAATATCACTGAAACCAATCTTACTCCAATTGGCCAAAAGGGGGCGCTATAGCAATTTTTTGAAAAGGCAGACTTTAAACAGGCATAAGTCATGCCTCGTTTGGCCGAAAGTCGTGAAACTTGCTTACACATGTGCCTTGACTCATGAGGAACACACGTATCGATTTGACCATTAAGCTCCGCCCTTAGATTTTCCGCAATTTTGAGCAGTTTGAAAATACTTTGTTTTTGCCAGTTCTGGCTTAACCGTGCATACGCTTTTTACGAAACTCGGCCATATGGTAGATGCTCATGAAAAACTACCAAGAAATAATTCTCACACTCATTCGTCAAAGGGTGGCGCTATAGCACTCAATTGAAAGTGCCAACTTTGAACAGGTACAACTCATGCCCTGTTTGACCTACAACCATGAAACTTCGATACACACATGCGTCTCTTCATGCCCGACAACTTTCGTGGTCTGACTTTTGACCTCTGACCTTTAGATCGCCCACCATTTTGAATTATATGAAAAACAGCCATTGGCTCATAACTTCTGCATTTTTTCACTTATGGAAAATCCGTTGGAAATTTTTGTAGACAGAGGTCCAAAGTTCAAGTGTTAAACGTTTCGTGCAGATTGCTCAAAAATCCCAGGAGGAGATAGATTTTAACTATTACAGTTTTATGAAAATTATTCATCTGTGCCTAAAACATACATGCAGACTCACATTTCTTTGAAACTTTGCAGAAATGTACAGGGTCATTCCAAATATCACTGAAACCAATCTTACTCCAATTGGCCAAAAGGGGGCGCTATAGCAATTTTTTGAAAAGGCAGACTTTAAACAGGCATAAGTCATGCCTCGTTTGGCCGAAAGTCGTGAAACTTGCTTACACATGTGCCTTGACTCATGAGGAACACATCTATCGCTTTGACCAGTAAGCTCCGCCCGTAGATTGTCCGCAATTTTGAGCAGTTTGAAAAACACTTAAACCCAGGATTTTTCAGCTATTTGCGTGAAACTGTATCATCTGTGTAATCTCCTTTTTCATAGTTCCTTGTCTGTTGGTCCAATGGCGTCTCCCTTAAATGAGTGCCTCACAATCTCAAGGTCGCCAGTTCAAGCCTCACTTGATGCAGACTTAATTTAAGTTGAATTGCAAACAACATGACTGTACCAATGAATACATGTGCAAATGGTAAAGATAACCTGAAATGCTTATTTGAGAGTACAATTTCTCAATGTATGACATACTTCATTCTGAAAATAGCCGATCTACAATCTCAAAACTTTTCAGATAGCAACGTGTTTCTGAGCTTGTAGATCGGCTGCTTTCACTGTTTTCGGTAGCGAGGAGACATACAATTTCTCTATTGGTAAATGGTTTGTGAACGAGTGATCTTAGTGTTGGCTTGGTTCATGACAGAAGGCAAGAGTTTATGATCTTCAACAGACAACATCAGCCTGGACAAAGCTATAGCACTATAGGTAGTGTTGCAGCCTATTAGCCTATCATGGGGCGGCCATAGCTGGGTGGTTAGTGAGCACGCCTAGGGAACCAGAGGCCCTGGTTGCCCCAGGTTCGATTCCAGGCCATCCCAGCATATGCGTCGATGAAATTAAATTTGTCCCTGAGCAAGACTCTTAACCCCTAATTGCTCACAGGTTCTCATTGGAAACAAGACCACAAGGACTTTCATGAACGACCTGTTAAAAGGAATTATCCTTATCCTAGTCCGAAGGTTGAGAGTTCGATTCCTGTTAATGGCAATAGGTTGAGATGTCCAATCTATCCATTCTGTTTCCATCTCTCTCTCTCTCATCAATCTATTCCGTTTCCATGTCTCTCTTCAATCTATTCCGTTTCCATGTCTCTCTCTCTCTCTCTCTCTCTCTCTCTCTCTCTCTCTCTCTCTCTCTCTCTCTCTCTCTCTCTCTCTCTCTCTCTCTCTCTCTCTCTCTCTCTCTCTCTCTCTCTCTCTCTCTCTCTCTCTCTCCAGTTTCCATGTCTGTCTGTCTCTCTCTCACTGGCCCCGTATTATCGCTGCTTGCAGCTATATTATTTATATTATTTTCAAGCTAACATTTTTAACTCAAATCTTTGTTTCTGGGGGTCCTGGAAGGTATTTTGAGATGGGCGTAAACTGGATCTAAAAAAAACTGGTTCTAAACTGGATTTAGAAGACATTTGTAAAATCGGCCTCAGGTCTTAATGGTGTAAACACTTAAAGGGATAGTTCACCACAAAATGACTTATTTTCTATCAATTACACTCCATGAAGCCTTGAATTCATGGAGATATTTTAGTTTTTGTCGCATTCCTGAGCCAAAAATTTCATTGATTAATTTGGAAAGATGCTAATGTCTCTGGTTTGATGATTGATGTACTTTATTTAGTAAGACATGAGAACAGTACATGGCAGTACATAACAGTACATGGAAGTACAAATTCGCAATACAAGGTCTACTAAACTGGATAGCTCATTAAGCACTTAGCTTGTTTAAGATGAGATCCCCATGCACACAAATCATGTTGACATATAAGAGACAGACAGATATACACACTACTATACAGAATGTCATACAATCAGTTTTACAGCTTACTGGTATGAAGTATGAAGGGTGAAAAATATGTACAAAAAAGAAAGAGAGGGGGGGGGGGGGGGGGGGGGGGGGTAGGTTAGGTTAGGACATGGGGTAGGTTAGGACTTGGACAGGGCCATTTTTGAATTGCAGCCTCCTGAAGGTGTATCTTTAGGGCATTTTTGAAAGTAAGTAGGGTTTTACACTCCTTTACTCCTTTTGGTAGGGCATTCCACATTTTAGATGAATAGTATGAGAAAGAGGTTCATTCCCTTTGTTGTGCCAAATCTGGGTTGAACATGGTTTGTGGAGCTGCCTCTGGTGTTATGATCATGGACTTGATTAACATTTTGGAAGTATTTTGACAAATACAGGGGGATCCCAATGTTGTGGTGTATCTTAAAGACCAGGCCCATAGCAAGTTGCTGTACTCTGTCCTCAACCCTAAGCCATCCAAGCCTAGCAAAATGGGCATGGGTTAGATGGGCTTTGTAATTGAGGCCAAGAAGTAGCCTTACAAGTTTGTTTTGGATGTTTGGAGCCTTGTTTTTAGGGCCTTGGAGGTGTTGTGATACCATGAAGTGCATGCATAATCATAATGACCTGTATGAGGGCCCCTACAAGAATCTTCAGAGTATTCTTACTGACTTTACGAACAAGCCTCCACATCCTCCGTGTTATTTTGTGGACCTTTTTGATCGTCTTTTCAGCGTTTTTGTCACCTGAGAGGTTTGCCTCCAAGATGGAACCCAGGTAGGTAATTTCCTCCTTTCTTGTGATAACATTTTCACCCACTTTGATCGTGAAACTCTCAGCCTTTCTAAGGTTAGGGTTGGACCCAAGAGGATGGATTCAGTTTTACCCAGGTGTAATGAGAGTTTGTTGTCGGAGAGCCAGATGCAGATCTTGTTGAGTTCAGTGCTGAGAGTTTCTCAACCTGCAGCCTGTCCCTGTCCGAGACCAGCAGAGCCGAGTCATCTGCGAACAGGAACAGTTTGCAGTCGCAAGCTGAGGACATATCATTCACATATATCAGGAACAGTAGTGGTCCTAGTATGCTTCCTTGAGGAACACCACAAGTCACTGGGAGGGGAGGGGACTGGTGCCGTTTACTTCCACCACTTGCTCCCTCCCTTCCAGGTAGGATCTCATCCAGTTCACCGACGTGTCATCAAAGCCTATTGCTTTGAGCTTATTGATCATAATTGGGTGATTAACGGTGTCAAAAGCCTTCTGGAGGTCCAGCATGACCATGCCGCAATATTTGCCCTTGTCGACATCTTGTTTGATAGAGTCGTTCAAATAGAGAAGGCATGTGTCAGTGGAGTGGTTTGTTCTGAAACCAGATTGGAATTCGTAAATTAGATTTTTTTCGGCAAGGTACTTATCAACCTGTTCATAGACTATTTTTTCCATGACTTTCGAGATGGAGCTAAGAATAGAAATAGGGCGGTAGTTGCCAGGGTCTAATTGGTTTCCTTTTTTGTACAGAGGGGTCACTCTTGCTTTTTTGAAGTCGTTAGGGACCCGTCCCTGTATGATGGAGAGGTTTATTATGTGGGTAATGATTGGGGCAATGGAGGCGGCTGAGTCTTTTAGAAATTTAGCGGGGATGTTGTCGGGACCTGTGGCTCTGTGTTGCTGGAGTGCACTCAATTTTTTTAAACACCTCATCTGTTGACACAGGGGAGAGTTTAAATCATCTTTGCGTACACCCTGTTTATCGTAAAATGAATCAACATACTCTCCACCATGACTCCCAGAGTGAGGGGGTAGTTTTTCAACTAACTCTGAGGCCACGGTCGTGAAGAATATGTTGAGGATTTTACTCACTTCCCGTTTGGATGAAATGAGAGTGTCATTCACCTTGAGGTTTATGTTTGTAAACCTGGTTTTCAATTTCTTGCTGCAGCCTAGTAGGTTGTTGAATAGCTTCAGAGCTCACGTGGTTTGTTTTGATTTTCCTCAATTTTGCCATCGAGGTAGCTTTTTCTGCTAACAACAGCATGCCATTAACCTTGTTCTTAGCATGTTTTTCTCTTTTTTGAGTTTCGCTACGTGGGATTCGAGACCTTTATTGAAGCTTTTGGCAAGTTTGATCCTACTTTTATGATAGTCAGAACACTTTTTGTCTCTGACTTTCATGGTAGCAAGGATATCCGAATTCATCCATGGAACCGAGCGGGTTTTGACCCTGATGGTTTTCATGGGAGCCACACTGTCCAAAATTTGAATGAATTTGGTTTTGAAACAAGCCAAGATTCGTCTACCTGTGTGCTGTTTAGTACGTCGGACCAATCCTGTTCCTCCAGTCAGTGATCTAAGTCCTCACTCTTGTAGTTTTTGAGGTCTCTGATCGTGACTGTTTGGTGGTAACCGGTCTTAGGTTTACGTTTCTTTCTGGTGCAGAAGATCATGTTATGATCAGATATGCCACAGGTAGAAACACCACTATTGAGGATTTTGTCCTTGTCCGTTGTTAGAATGAGATCTATGATAGTTTGAGTGGAAACACACAGCCTTGTGGGCTGAGTGATCAGCTGGTGGAGTGAGTGCCGATTACAAAACCCCCTGAATGACTTAAACACTGACGCTTCCTTACGGAGCATGTCAGTGTTAAAGTCACCAAGAAGTACTGTCTCCTCATTGTCCACTTTAGCTAAACATTCATCAAGTCTATCATAGAAATCAGTCTGGTTAGGAGGTCTGTATATGGTACCGACTAGCACAGGTTTAGCATTTTCAAAAATGATCTCGACCCACACAGCTTCAATGTCTGCATCATTCAGGTCTTCGCGAAGGATGCAGACATTGTCTTTATGTACATACATGCATACGCCCGCCCCCCGTTTCTGTTCCTATCTTTTCTGAAAAGTTTGTAGTTTTCAATCTCAATATCAGTATCATCTATCGTATGATCAAGTTTCGTTTCAGAGAAAGTTAAAATGTCAACCTTACCATCATAAAACATCTGCTTGATTTGTGTTAGCTTGTCTCCTACAAGGGAATTCACATTGAGGTGTATCATGTGCAAGCCAACGCCAAACGATTTTTTCATTTGTTCAATGAAAGATGTCTGTCCACTGAGAGTCCACAGAGAGGAGCAGTGTCGGGGGGGGAGGGGGGTGTTGAGGTGTTAGCGTCCATCAAAGCCTCTTGTTTCGCTGTACGCGGCCATCTGTGGGGGTTGGGGTGGGGTGGGGGGTTGGGCATCGTCTGGTTCTTGTTGTAAGCAACCAGCTGTGGGGCTTGGGGGATGGGGGGATGGGGGGTTGAGGGGGGCCTTCGTCTGTGTCCACGGGGGTCCATCCTGGTCCGTGTGCCGCCTGGAAACGCCAGATGTGTCCGTGGATAGGTTTCTTCCGTTGCGCAGCGTCTCTCCGTCGTGCGTCGTGGTGCGTCGAGTACGGCTGCGGTGTCGTAGTGGTCCGAGGGTGCGTTGGCTTGTTGGGACCGAGAGCTAGCGGCGTGGAGTTGTTGTTGTTGTGCGACGTTGTCGCTGGCAAGGAGACTCAAAGGAGACTCTTTGAGTCTCCTATTGGAGAGACCGCCGGTCATCAAATTATTGGCTTAGGAATGCGACAAAAACTAAAAAAATCTAGTTCTAGTTCAAGGCTAGGTCTATTGCTACAGTCTGCAGATTATGGTGGAAGATTGGGAGTGAGTCTGCAGCTCTAACTGCAATGGGCAGTTCGTTCCACCGTTTGGGAGCCAGAAGGGAGAAGAGTCTAGGACGTGTGGAGCGTTGTCCAGGGTGTTTTAGAGAAGGAAAAAGAGTCTAGGACGTGAGGAGCGTTGTCCAGGGTGTTTTAGAGAAGATTCTGACAGCTTCCCAGTGTTAGCTGATCTGAGAGAGCGGGAGGGGTTGTAAGCCTGTTGAAGCTTTCTAGATCATTTGGATCTCATTTGGATAATATACAATTATTAATGATGATGACATGTTCAAATGACTGGTATATATTATTACATGTAATAATAATGATAAGGGTAATAATAAAAAATAATAATAATAATGATAATAATAATCTTATTTATCCAGTGGAGCCCAAAGTGAGACTGAAGTCAGTGACTCCCCCTCGTCGTGGTGAACACACTCACATGCTGAGGTGCAGCAGCTACGACTTCTATCCTAAAGTGATCCTGGTGACCTGGTGGATAGGTCAAGAACCTTTGACCTCTGGTCTCTTCTCTACCGCTGAGCTGTCTGATGGAGACTGGTACTACCAGTACCACTCCTACCTGGAGTACACACCCAGGTACACACCTAACAGACACCTATACATAGAAATACACACCTAATAGACACCTCTACTGGTACTACCAGTGTGTGTGTGTGTGTGTGTGTGTGTGTGTGTGTGTGTGTGTGTGTGTGTGTGTGTGTGTGTGTGTGTGTGTGTGTGTGTGTGTGTATATTACAGATCAGGAGAGAAGATCACATGCATGGTGGAACATCCCAGCCTGACCGCGCCTATCAAGATGGACTGGGGTCAGTTACTGTAATCTAGTGTAATCTACTGTCAAAATAGCAGATATAAAAGCTCATAGCGCGGCACCGAGTGCCGCACTATGAGCTTGTAGATCTGCTATTTTTGAAAAATCTTTAACATTTGTGCAAATATTTGAATATATGTATTTTTAAAGCAAACATTTGTAACTGTCAAATGTCTCTCAACATATGTCTTAATTTTTTGAAAAAAAAATATCAGTAGTGCTCAAACTTTTTCTTGTCAAGGACCCCCAAATTGTTTTGGGCCGCTCAAAATATGTTGTTCAAGAAGAAAATGTTTGAGTTAAAAATGTTGTTTAAAAAATTAAATATGTAAATTATATTCAAACATTTGCACAAATGTTCAAGATTTTACAAAAATAGCAGATCTACAAGCTCATAGCGCGGCACTCGGTGTCGTGCTATGAGCTTATTGATTTGATGAAAACAGATTAAAGACCAGATTGATTTGATAAAAGCAGTTTAAAGAGTCATCATGGTTTCATCAATGTGAAAACAAGACAGTTTTCTAAGACAGAACAAGCGCTGATGTTCTTTTTTACAAACTGCCTCACAGTTCTGAGTCTATGACTCTGTCCCAAGATACTTTCTGCACATTCCACAGCCTGGTTTATAATCATCATAGTAAAAGGTTGATTCATGTCTTCTAAAATCTATCATCATATCCTTTGTTTTGGATGCATTTAGCTCCAAGAAGGACATGTCACATCAGGTGACAAACTCCTCAAGGACTGGACCAATAGGGTTGGACTCATTATTACTGAACAGACTCACAATGACTGTGTCGTCTGTTTATTGTTTATTGTGTTTGGTTGTTGTAGCTTATTGTCAGATGACTCCATGTCTGAGTCAGTGAAGAACAAGTTGTTTTAATCTACTGTAATAATATGATATGATATGATATGATATGATATGAGATATAAGATTTGTATTGTCAGATTTCTCCATGCCAGAGTCAGTGAAGAACAAGGTGGCCATGGGAGCATCAGGTCTGGTTCTGGGTCTGGTCTTGTTCCTGTCTGGATTCATCTACTTCCAGTGGAAGAAACGAGGTGATTAGCATGTTTAATTAACATGTTTAATTAATTATTATACTACCAGTGGAAGAAATGAGGTCAGATCAACAGAGGATCACATGACATATGGAACCCTCAGAGAAATGCAAACAAACAAACAAACAAACAAACAAACAAACAAACATGTAAAGCCACAACCTACACTGGTTTATATTGGTTTTGAACCTTAACCGGTTTAGACCAGTTTAGACGACCTAGTTAGAGGTCAAAGTGTGTTCTATGTTGTCACATTTAGCTTTAATACATCAGTATTACATTTAGTCCTAAATATGAGTCAAATGTTCACATTAGTTCTGATGACTGAATGTTGTGTGTACATTTATGCATTTTATGGAGAAATGCCCACAATACAGTACATCAAATGCATTTGTTTGTGTGTTTTAACTGTCTCTCTTCTTCTTCTATCAGGTCGTATTCTGGTGCCGACAACCAATGATGATCTTTAGACTCCTCCCACACACCCAGGTTCACTTCCTCTTTCTTTTTACTGAACTCTTATTATTTTTGTTTATGTATAAATGTGTATAAAACTACAAACAAATACACAAAACAACATGCTTGTGTAGAAGTGAAACAACTAGCCTGGTGAACCATGCCGGTCGTGTGAATTCACATTATCATGTGTCTTCTGCTTAATTTCTTATAATAATGAATCTAATAATCACATTTAATAATCAAATGATTTGTTGTATCACTGATGACAATGTGATCAGATGGGGGGGGGGGGGGGGGGGGGTCCTCTTGGTTGAACTAAACATTTCAGTGATCTGTACCCAATGATTCAGTACATTTAAAGCACTAATCATTCCATCACTATCAGGATCAAAGTCAGAACCTTGTGGTCCAAAGGAGAGTGTTCTACCAACTGAGCTGCCTTTCCTACTAAGATACACTATTGACAAAGTATTGGTCAAATGTTGAATGGACTGAGTTGTTTCTACTTTGATGGTTACTGTAGTTGCAGGGAGGGTGCTGGGAGGTTAGGTTTTCAAGTAGTTTATTAATAACTTGTTCCTGATCTATTATCCATTTATAGTTTTAAATAATTAAACCATTAACAAACATTTAACAAGTTATTAATGACACATTAATAATCATTTGGGAATGATTAATTTACTATTATAAGAGAAGGTTATTCTGTTAACATGTTCACACAGTTAATACATTCTGATTCTTATTGTTTTTTTTGTCTTTTCACAGAACACCTGGGTGTGTTTTCAGAGAAGCAGAGAGTCATTGCTGCTCCCTAGTGGAGAAAGGAGGAAATACATGTGTGTCCATTCAGCTTTTAAATACTCATAGCAGCAGCACAATGATGACATCATCAACCTTTTTCACTAATGTGTCCTTTAAACAATTCAAAATGCTAAATGGCTAGCTAAGGCTAACGATAATTACTGTCTTTTCCCAGTGTTTCGCAAAGGTTGACGTGGTTTTGAGGTGATTTTATGGTTAGGTTTATAGACATAGTTTATGTGAGGTTAAAGGTCAGGGTTTAGAGTTAAGGTTAAGTTTATAGACATAGTGTTTGTGAGGTTAAAGGTCAGGATTTAGGCGCCACCTGGGCGACACACCAAAGGAAGAGGGAGTCCCAATTAGTGTGGGCGGTTCATCAAATTACTTTGTATAGTTTCTGTCGTCAGAAAACACAAACATAATATTTCAGTTCTACACTATATTGAAACATTAATATTAATATCCATCTGAATGGAAGTCAGTCAACCATGTTTGTGAAAAAAGGTTTTATTATTTTATAATTGACCATAAGTCATTTATTATTATGCAATCATTTATAATGTGTGATAATTAATGTGTTACGGTCATCATGACATCACTATTTCCCTGTGATGGGTGGACCTGGTCCTCTAGGGTGGTCTGAGGTGATGGGTGGACCTGGTCCTCTAGGGTGGTCTGAGGTGATGAGTGGACCTAAACCCTCTAGGGTGGTCTGAGGTGATGGGTGGACCTGGTCCTCTAGGGTGGTCTGAGATGATTATTTATCTTTCCGTTTTTCAGCTCCACTGTTGTGTTTCTATCCGTTCCTTCCCCCCTGGGATCTGGGCCCCTGATCATGAATGGTTTGAAGTTCAGATGTTAGATTTTGGCTTTAATTTGCTTGGTTTGAATGGAATGTCACAATATCAATAAAGGAATGAGAAAACATATTTGTGCCTCATGTTCTTTTACATTTCACTGCAGGTGGGTTGCCAATTTCAGCCAATCCAGAGAGAGTGCCCATTCACAATATAGAGCTATTTAACACTGTTACTGAACAAACACTCTATAGTAATGATTACTATCACAATATAGAGCTATTTAACATTCTTACTGAATAAATACTCTATAACAATGATTACTATCATATTATAGAGCTATTTAACACTGTTACTGAACAAACACTCTATAGTAATGATTACTATCACAATATAGAGCTATTTAACACTGTTACTGAACAAACACTCTATAAATGTACGGGTTGTAAATGGAGAAAGTGCCAAAACCAGAAATTCCGCCATGACGCTCGTGACAGACAAGCGTCATGTGAACCATGGCTAGCTTTTTTACATAAAGTCCCTCAGTCTGGCTGTTACGATGTGACACTATTGTGAGCATGTACTGTATAGCTATTTTTTTTTTTTTTTTTTGTGAAGTAGTGTTTCTTTTCCGATAACGTTTTTGGACATTTTTTGGGACATTTTAGCCTATAGTAACATGCCATAAATAGGGACACCAAGTTGAAAACAGCTACAGTATGACTTTGGAATATCCAGAAGTTCTTCTTCATCGAATGATGACTTCCTCAAACATGGCTTTAACTATTGATGGTTTGACCTCCCCATCACACTAACCCCCCCCCCCCCCCCCCCCCCCCACACACACACACACACACACACACACACACACACACAGGTCTTTTACAAGGCTATTCTGTTGAGCTTTGGCCTACAATGAGTTCTACTTCACTCTGCATGAGAGGGAGATCACTAGACTTACATAACTTCCTGATGATGTGACTAAAGGTCAGGTACAAGGTGCACCATTCACATGGATTCTCACAAGTATGTGGGATTACGCAGTAGGAGTAGTAGTAGTACTCCTGTTTTACTTCAAATACAACTTCAGGTATGTACAGTTATGTCCTACTGTTGTTACTTACATATTTAATACAGTAAGCTTTAAACTGGCAACACAGTATATCAAAATGTAAGCATGCCAAGTGCTGGTCTCTTGTAACAAAAACAACTCATGTCTCTTTACCTCTTATTATTTTAGAACACTTAATACAAGGGATTAATTTAAATATGTAAAGTTATTTAAAATATAATGAAAACACACAGACATTTTGGACAGACAACTACTGTAGTTCTGTGTTCATTAAGCCTATCAATATTCCGAGGCTTAAATGTGTTGAAATACTTTTTTTGTTAAAAAGTTGAATCTCTATATTCTGATAGTTATCATTGCTAGAGTGTTTGTTCGGCAACAGGGGTCTCCCTGTATATCCAGCTCTTTAGTAAACAAAAAACGCATTTTCAGATGGGTTGCCAATTTAATCCAATCAGGAGAGAGTACCCATTTATCAGCTTAAATTTTATAGTATTCCATAAAATTCCAGTTCCAGTTCAAATGTTGTCTGTAAGGTTTTTGGTTCATCACTTCCAATTTCACTTGTTTCTGTATCCTGTGTGAACTAATCAATGACATAAAAGGGTTACCATGATTTCCCTCTGTCCACATGACCATATGTTCATCGCTTTGACTTTACTTTCATCTCATTCCAGGCTTGCTAAATCAGAGAGAGAAAGACAAAGAGTACTTGCTAGTCTGCCAGTTTATTCAACAGCATGATCTGGTACTGAGCGGTTCTCAGGAGCCCATAAACCGGCGTGTTTACACCATGTACCACGGCACCACAGTCGCCAATGCACGCCTCATCATCGCCAATGGCTTTCAGCAGTCGTCCACTACCATGCTGGGACCTGGAGTCTATGTCAGCCGCAATAAGAAAAAGTCTAAACGATACCCACTTAATGCTGCCGACAATGATCGTGTGGTTCTTAAGCTGCGTGTGCACGTTGGCCGCGTCAAACGCATTAACCAAGACAACCACCCCTTGCAGTACAGCTGGAACGCGCATGGGTACAACACGGCCTGGGTTCCCCCCCACTGTGGCATGAAGTGTGTACCATCTGGCTGTGAGGAGGACTGTGTGTATAACCCCAGGCGAGTGGAGGTCATAGGCATTGCTCTGGCACCCAACACCACCATACAGACAGAGCTCCAAACACTGATGGCAAATAGTCCTAGAAGACCATGGAAAGGAAGAGCTCAATGACAACAGAGTAAGTGATGGTGTATTTCGCACGCACGCACACGCACACGCACACACGCACACACACACACACACACACACACACACACACACACACCCCATCTGCACCATCACTGATCAAACATGTACTGTATCTCCTGTCAGACCCTGAGCATGGTTCTTCTGTATCATGTCAATAAAACTGCCAATACTAGATTTTTCTTCAGACAGGATTAATCACATCTTTTCTGCTTTGAAAATTATGTTCAGAACAGATACGCAAATAGAACAGAACAATACTACACAGGAATAAGGGCATGAGGAATAAGGATGATGAAGAGCTTAAATGTAAAAAAGAAAGAAAAAAAAGGGGGGCTTTAATTACACTACACTGGAAAAAGGGAGAGACTCACTACAGTACAGTATTTCAGTCTTCTGTTATATTTCTGTCTCGCCCTTTATTGCTTTGTCTCCCAGATTACAACAGTTATTACTGAATTCAGGGAATTCAATAGCTGATCTGTATTAGTGTTTCTTATTCCATTGCGAGCAATGCCTTGTTTATATTTTATATTTAAGACGAGAATATTACAAGAACGGTCGGTCGCCCAAAAACACGCTCGCCCCGGGTCTAATCCGGCGACCTCGGAACGCCGCCTCCGTGAACAAAACGGGGGGCGACTGTGTTTTGGGGCGAGTCTTCCTCAAAAGAATCCAATTTCTTACTTTTGAAAATAAAAAATATTAAATACAATTTTAAAAACAATTAATAAATGAAAAAAGTAATCGAAAAAACACGGCCCCCTCGCGTATTAGGAGGGCAGGGTGAGTCACCAGAACCAAGGACGGGTCTTTTTGATGAATCTAACATGGTTAAAATGGAATTTGAAGTTATAATGGGTTTGTATGGGAAGGGGGCGTGTCTGATAAAAGGAATATTAAATATCTAAATAATAAATTAAGCAACTTAAAAACGGTCTGGGGGCTCACAAAAGCCTGAGTAGACGATAAAATGACCCAACGTTTTTTTGAAAGTGAAATATACCTTTAAGTAAAAGTATCAATATCGCAATATAGAAACACTCTGTTACAAGTAAAAGTCCGGAATTCAAAATGTACCCAAGTAAAAGTACAAAAGTATTGGTATCAAAATGTACTTAAAGTACCAAGAGTACTCATTATGCAGAAGTAAAAAATTAAATAAAAAAAAATCTTTTGAAAATAGCAGATCTACAAGCTCTTGTGAGCTTTTTTTTCAAATTCTACAAAGTAACTAGTAAAGTTTTCAAATAATTGTAGTGTAGAGTAAAAGTACAATATTTGCTTCTGAGATGTAGTGGAGT
The DNA here is from genome assembly GCF_963454915.1 of Gymnoscopelus microlampas. Taxonomy (NCBI): domain Eukaryota; kingdom Metazoa; phylum Chordata; class Actinopteri; order Myctophiformes; family Myctophidae; genus Gymnoscopelus; species Gymnoscopelus microlampas. The sequence goes on along the minus strand of NC_139941.1, from coordinate 51,339,455 downwards.
AAAAGTAAAAGTGCAGCAAATTAGAAATACTCTTGTAAAAATACCTCAAGATTGTACTTAAGTACAGACCAATTCTTCGTTGTAAACTGGTGCACCGTGACGGGAGCAGAAAGACAGCTGTGTGTCTCATCTATGTTCATTGACGTTTCCACCACTGGTTAAAACGAAAATGAAACCGCTACAACTCTAGTTTCAAACTTTCTGCAAATCCCCTATGCGCATTGCAAGCTTGACAACGGTCTCACAAGATCCTGCACTCAATTCCTGTTGCTGTCAAATCTGGATATTAAAACTTGTGTCAGGTATGTTTATACAAATGCAATTTGAAATGTGAGTTCGCTACCCACGAGCATTGCGAGCAGTGATGGAAAGTAACCAGGCATGCACCACGCGTTGCAACCCCTTTTATTTGACACCTCAACAAAGTTTACAAAGGCTCCCGACTGCCGGGTGTCACACCAGCATGAATTAACATAGGAATGAGCCTAGATGCATATCAATTCCATTGTGTGACCTGTTAGTTCAGCCTGTGATCTGAGTCCTGAAAGATAATATCCAATGGAAGTGATTTGTTTTACAATTCTCCCTCCGCTATATAGCTCCGAGATGAGGTTCCACGCAGCTCGGTGCCGTTTGAGCGGGACATTTTTGAATATTTTCCACTATGCATGATTCTTACTCTTTTCCGCACATCGTATCCAAAAAGTAAAGGTTTTCTGCACTGCTCTCATATGTTCTAACTTCTAGCGGATAAGAACAATCTAACTGACGGGTCGAAACAAGTATTTAAATCGCTTAAAATGTCAGCCTGTGTCCAGTCAACCCCCGTCCGCATGCGCAGTACTGCTCCCGTAAGATTGGACTGGGAATACATGGCCACAGGCTGACATTTTAAGCGATTTAAACACTTATTTCAATCCGTCAGTTAGATTTTTCTTTGCCGCTAGAAGTTAAAACATCTGAGCAGTGCGGAAAACCTTTACTTTTTGGATACGATGTGCGAAAAATATTCAAAATGTCCTGCTCAGAGCTGCGCAAACCTCATTTCGGAGCGGTAGCGGAGGGAGAGGTTCCAAATGGGGCTTGTCAGTGCAGAGTGAGACAGGTGCACCGTGACGGGAGCAGAAAGACAGCTGTGTGTCTCATGCTGTGTGTCTCTCTCTGTTCATTGACGTTAGTTACGCTACTATAGTAACTCAACACCGGCACTGTACGTGTTGTTGCAGCCGAATGTATACTTTGTTGTAAGACGGTGTCGTGCACCGAAAATAGCAGATCTACAAGCTCACAACGCGTCGCGGACGCAAGGCATTGTGAGCTTGTAGATCTGCTATTTTCGATACGTGACCCACTGTACGCCGAAGTATAAATGGAGCTTGTATGTTGGCCTACAACTGGCTGCAGTCATAAATCAGCATTACGATTCAAACAGACTGTAACATCCAAATCGTTGGTTCTTCAATTGTTTTTCACACAATTCTAGTTCTACTATAAGCTGACATGTTAACTCTTTAGTAATAACCATGTAGCTTCTAAGTAACTTGAATAGTTTAAACTGGCAAAGACATAATACATCCTATATTAAAACAGACGGTGGAGGACACGCGATACGACATTACTTTATTATCAGCTGTCACTGAAATTAGATACACAAGCTTAACATCCGGACTTGCGAAGCACACCGTTACTCCGATCCGCACCAAACTTGGCATAAACACTGTTCAGGGGTCCATTATGACAATAGTCACACCCAAAAAACAAAATTCCACACACAGGAGCACTACATATGTTTTACCCTTCAAATGGCCATAACTTGGTGACCATTGCTCTGCTCAGCGGTCAGAAAGTCTAGTAAATAGCTACAATGACCTGCTCATTACTGAGTAATACACTGCAGGATTAAACATAGATTGTATGAGACCAAGACACTTGGTAATGTCTGTATAATTAATGACATACGATGTTTACCTTTAGCATGATTTCCTTCTGTTTACATGACCATAACGTTCATCGCTTTCACTTTCCTTTCATCTCCTATTCCAGGCTTGCTATAACAGAGAGAAAGACAGAGGTACTTGTTAATCTGCCAGCACTAATGTCTCAGTTTATTCAACAACATTGTTCTGTTTTCTTAGGCCTACGGCATTCTTCCAGTTCTTGCATAGACATGGGAGCTTCAGTAAGTGTACCTGTACCCCAGGGCGTTTACACCATGTACCACGGCACCACAGTCGCCGGCGCACGCAGCATCATCGCCGATGGCTTTCGGCAGTCGTCAGACGGCATGCTGGGACGTGGAGTCTATGTCAGCCGTGATCAGGACAAGGCTGCACGATACCCACTAAATGCTGGTGCCAATGATCGTGTGGTTCTTACGCTGCGTGTGCACGTTGGCCGCGTCAAACGCATCGACAAAGACAACCACCCCTTGCAGAAAAGATGGCACCAACATGGGTACAACTCAGCCTGGGTGCCCCCCAACTGTGGCATGCAGTGTGTACCAAAAGGCTTTGAGGAGGACTGTGTGTATAACCCCAGGCGAGTGGAGGTCATAGGCATTGCTCTGGCACCCAACACCACCATACAGACAGAGCTCCAAACACTGATGGCAAATAGTCCCAGAAGACCATGGAGATGACCAGCCTGAAAGGGAAGAGCTCAACAACAAGGTGGAAGATCTGTAACTGTCATACCGTGAGCATGGTTCTTCTGTATCATGTCAATAACACTGCCACACTGATTGTAACACTGATTTTTCTCCAGACAGGATGAATCACATCTTTTCTTCTATGAAAAATATTCAGAACAGATACGCAAATAGAACAGAACATATGCTACACAGGAATAAGGATATGAGGAATAAGGATGAGCTTGAATGTGAAAAATGGGTTTTTGATCACACTACACATGAAAAAGGGTCAGACTCACAAGTCAGTATCTCCGTCTTCTGCTATTTTCCTGTCTCGCCCTTTATTGCTTTGTCTCCTTCCCTCCCCGATTACAACAGTTACTTGCTGAACTCAGGGAATTCAATAACTTATCTATAGTGTTTCTGAAGTGGTGCATTACTGATAATCAGCGAAAATAATATGTCTGTTAGAATTAGTCTATTCTATGGTTTCATGTTTGTATTATCTCTGATAATAGCTGTTCAGTGATGTGCAGTGATCAATCAAATCAGATCCCTTTAGATGAACCGTAAGTGCTTTTATTGAGCTTCGGCTGTGGACATGTTATTTTATGGCAATGTTTGATTGTATTAACAGTGAAAAGAAAAAGAAACACCTTCCCTTCTCACGTACCGTATTGCAAATAAACAATCAACTGCTGTCATAACAATATTGGATTTCATGTTTATCATTTAGCAGTCCCGTAGTTTATGTGGTCCCATGAACTCCACTGTTCTATAAACCAACTCTAACTTGGTTACTTCCCTTCATTCCTGTAAACACCTGACATGATTCTCACATTTGATGAATGATTAAGACAAATTATTTCATGATGTTTTAAATTCATGTTGCAGCATGCTGAGTATTAAAACAAATATCAATGCATTAATAACTGATTTCTAAGTATGTATTGTATATGGACACAGTTGATGGCTGGCTGGGTAACTCTTTGCCACTTTGGAGAGTGAACAAATGTAAGCAAATAGCCCCTTGGGGGCTATGGATCCATTTGGTAACATTTGTACACTATGAGTTAAATGAACACTGAAGAGTGTACTATATTGTACCATACAGTAGAGCAGTGGCTCTCAACCTTTAAAGGCGGCGAACCCCCAAAATAATCATATTCGAACTGGGGACTCCCCACCCTGATAAGCACGTGGAATTGTAGGCATTGCATTTAGGTTGACTCGGTTCCACAGATAAATATTGTGAAAATAGCAGATCTACAAGATCGGGTATTTTCAGAATGTTTGCCTCTTCCTTACGTAATATTTGACAATTTGGCCAATTTGGTATTGAAAAGGTCTTAAAAGTCATTCAGTTGTCACTTTAGAAACGTGCAGATACCCTGAATACACTTATACTGTATGTTGGTTTGTTTACTGTTGAGAGAGAAAACAATGCTGTACATTAAGCCAATCATCTGGGGACCCCCCAAAATAATTTGGCGACCCCCAGTTTGGGAACCACTGCAGTAGACAATACATTTTACGGTGATGGATACAGATGAGAGCTGGGTGTTTCACGTTGTGTTGGGTCTGTACAGTGGCTGAGCTTCAGGACGAAGTAAGCAGAGAATGAAACTCCAGCAGTCTTTGGTCTTTCTTCATTTTGGCGTGTTCCAAAAGAGTCTACAGGACAAAAGACAGTTAATAATACTGTACAGTTAACACGTACTATAATACAAACACCATTGGTCTTTTTCAAGTCATAATGGACTCTTGTCAAATTCCTCATATTATGTGAACAGAACACAAGCCTACTTCTTCCACCACTGACTGATTATGAGGTGGCTGGAGAAAGATGGGACAATTCAGAATCAGAAGGTCAAGCAATGGCGTCAAGTGGGTATGGCAAGGTATGGCAGGTGCCAAAAAAAAAATATTTATATATTAAAAAAAGAAAAAATCATGAATAGTGGCCTAATCTAATGCAGGTGTAAGACCATTGTGTTATAGGCATAATGCGTAGCTTTCTATGCATTTTGGGGTTTTGACCCCGAAATATTATTCGGCCGAGGCCAGGATAGGCGTCCCTTATTTTAATCTCTGGGAGTTGGCAACCCTAACCTGGCCATACCTTAGCTTTTGCTGAACTGACACCACTGAGGCCAAGTAGCTACTCAGATGTTTTAATATACCATAATGTAGAAATACTATAGAATAGGCACATTAAAAGGGTTCTCAACCTTTTTTGACCAATGAACCCTGTCTGTCTCAAAGGTGTAACTGAAGTACCCCCTATGATAAAAACAACATCGCCGACGTCGGCAGCTGTAAGTGTTGGAAAGCATCTGTTGCCAAAAATCAGCTGTTGAATCAGTGGCATCAGTTCAGCAAAAGCTAAGGTATGGCAAGGTTAGGGTTGCCAACTCCCAGAGATTAAAATAAGGGACACCTATCCTATGCATTATACCTATAACACAATACAAGCACAATGGTCTTACACCTGCATTAGGCTATTCATAATGATACCCCTGTGTTGAATGGGCGGTGGGTACACTGTCGTGTCGGGTCGCAAGTTAGGGAAGCATTGAAAGCTAACCAAACATGCTTGTCGGCTTTCAACCATCGGATAGCAGCAGGCTTGTTGTTGAAAAAGACATCAAGCCATAGGCTATTTTTAGCACCGTAATAGCCGTTTGTCGGTGTCGGCTATAAAAAGGTGCATTCAGCAACTTTTTCCAACCGACTGATCTCCAGACTTCATTCGACTGCCAGTCTGTAGTAATATATAGTAGTCTGTTTGGTGGAGAGCTACCTTTACACAGAGCATATACTGCAGGGAAGAGGGGGCAGAATTCTTTCAACGAGTCCCCTCTTGACATAGGAGGAAGGGGAGGCAAATCTGAATGGCTTGTGGAATCACATGTTCTCTGACCTAGGCAGCCCACAAGAAACTGGCTTGTCTTTGGTTCATGGTTTGTGTTAAGAGGCACATTAGAGACACAAATGTATGTGCACAAGCACTGAAAACGTGATTTTCTTTTTCTATAATATATAGAAAGTGAAGTGCCAGTGTACTCACATCCACCAGCTCCTGGTCATCTTTGGCATGGAGGTGTCTGAGGAGGTACCACCTGGCCACCTGGCCTACTGACCCGGGACAGTCCTGGGACGACACCCTGTACACCAGCCGCTCCAGCAGACGCCTGGTTTCCCTGGAGACACACCCACACCCACAGGCCGATGAGATTATAGTGCAGCGGTGTCAAACTCGCGGCCCGCTGGCGTTTTGCAGCCCACAGGCATTTTGTGGCCCGCGGAGCGGTCCAGTGCGGCACAGTATGAAGGGTTAAATGTTCCTCGAGTGAGGGATATACTGGCTCTTCTTATATATCAAATAAAAAGAGCTTGTCTATTAAAGTCGTTTAATGGACTCAGTTATCAACATCACTTAGTTGCAAAAGTCACTTGCCAATGTAATCTCTCTCTCTCTCTCTCTCTCTCTCTCTCTCTCTCTCTCGCACGAACACGCACACACTTTGAGCTTTTTATGTTGCTTTTCTTCCATTCTATTTTATGAAGCATTGAGTGTCATTATTGTGGTCCATTGATATTTTGGGAATATTCTATTATTGTTCATGTGATCACTTGCTGAACGTAGGTTTGCTTAAAAAAGCTTGAGCAGCCTTTTTTTTGTGTCAGTTCTGCATTTGTTTTACAAAGTTTTACTGTTCTACTTTTAAATGTTTTTTTTTTTTTCATCTCTCATACCATATTTCTTGTAGTTTACAACTGTATTACCAATAATTAAAGTCCATAAGGAGCTATTCTCCTTACTAATGAACACAAATTGCAAAGCGATATCATAGTTATCGCTGAGTGAGACTGAGACAACAGGCTGAAAAACAAAGCCAGTGACAGCTGTGTAAGTGTACGAGTGTGCGCATACGCGTCGGTGCAACTGCGTTTTTAACTTTGTCAAGCAAGCCATGACAAAATAAAGCCTTTTTAAACACTTGGATGTCAGCCTACTACAAAAGGGAAGGAACATCAATGTTTTGAACTACAATTGAACCCTCTCCAAAGAGCATACGTTTCAGTTCACGATAATTACAGACCCTTACTCCTCTCTTAATTCAACAGTATAGTAAAGTGTTTACAATTTCCAACATTTCCAATTTCCTGATGTTAAATAAAGCCCTACACTAGAGCTATGTGCTCTAGTGGGGTTGGGCTCTCGAGTGCTTACCTAGCGGCCATCTTGGTGGTGAACTGCAGCAGAGCCTGGAAGAGGGCCACCACAGGGGAGTGTTCCAGCTTCAGCACCTCAGTAGTGGCCTCAAGAACCAAGTCCTTCCAGTCATTACCAGGAAGACCAGCCTGACAACAAGTCATAAACACACAGATGGGAATTGTTGTTGTTGTTTATACTGTCCAGGACGTCGTTTCACCAACGACTTCCAAATCCCTTCACGTCTGACTCAGAAATTGGATACATTGCACATTGTATACATTTTAACTAGTTTTGTATTTCTGTTATTATCTACTGTTTGTTTGTTTTAATGTTGTATGTCAGGGACTGAGGATGTAAATTAGCAGTCTCTCTAAATCCTATATGTTTCCACTGCCTCCTAACTGTACTGGAATGCATTGTTCATATGCTGTTGCTCTCTAATAAATAAAGCAAGTTTCATGCCAATCTGCCCATAACATTGAGTGGCACTAGCAGAAAAGCCATGGGTCACCTAAATAAAATTTAAAAAAGCTACAGTAAATGACACAGAATAAAATGAAATTGAGATTGAGTGCCAGACTGGATGATACCTATCCTTTCCTATTTTATTCCTATTATAACGCCTCATTTCATAATTGAAACCTATTTTATTTGAATTATTATCTACAATGTTGAAGAAGACTACAATGCAGCTACAATACCAGCAGTGTTGTATATGTATATGTATATGTATATGTATATGACAATCAACACTCTTGAACCTGTCACTGCCAGCAGTTCTAAGAATCTCAATCTGTGCTTCACTTTATTGTCATTATCAAAAGTTTACAGGTGTAAATAAAATATCAAAGTATGGGTAGCAACTGGGGCTCTCCCATGTGACATCCACTATGTTTCACAGTACAAGTGAGCTTCTAGATCGGCCCTTTTCACAATGTTCGCCTCTTTCTTACGGAATATTTGACAATTTGGTATTAAAAAAAATCTTAAAAGTCATTAAATTGCAATTTCAGAAATGTGCAGATACCTTGTATACACTTATACTGTCCGTTGGTTTGTTTACTAGAAAACAATGTTGCACATTAAGCCAATAATCTGGGGGACCACCCAAAACTATTTGGGGACCCCCAGTTTGAGGAACCACTGTCATAGCAGAGACAGAAGACTCACCATGCAGGGCCTCAGGGCCAGCAGAGCCAGTCTGAGCAGGCTGGATATCTGGCTGGTGTGCTCGCCCAGCTGAGAGGCCAGCTGCAGGCTCTGTCTGTAAGCCATCACAGCCTGGAACAGAAGCCCCTGGTTACGATACACCTCCGCCAGCCACTAGGGGGAGAGCAACAAGAGAGCAGAGGATGGAGGACAGAATGGCACAGTTACAAAAAGGACACAAGAGTAGGGATGTCCGATATTATCGGCCTCCCGATATTATCGGCCGATATTAGCATAAAAATTGATATCGGGAAAATATCGGTATCGTTTTTTTTTTTTTTTTTTGCTTTATAAATAAGTTACAGGAGTTCTTACTGTATATGGTGTGTGTGATATGAAATTTGAGCTTACCCTAATCACAATATTCCCCGCATATATCGGTATCGGTTGATATCGGTATCGGTAATTAAGAGTTGGACAATATCGGTATATCGGTTATCGGTAAAAAAGCCAATATCGGACAACCCTACACAAGAGGTTGACAGGATACACAGTATCCTGTCAACCACAACACAGCTTCATACTCTGTGGCACAACGTTAGGGCTGAAACTAGCGATAATTTGCTTAGCGATGATTCTAACGATTACTTTTTTGATTAATCGAATAATCAAGAAGCATGTTTCCCATAATTGTTGGTATTTGTGATATGTCGACACATAATATAAATACATATTCCGGTTTTGTCCTCCAGACCTGTAATCAGTAGCCTAGAAACACGACCCAACATGTTTTGTATAATGGAATACTATGACAGAATTCACACCTTTCAGATGAAATGCCTGTGGGAGATGACAATACAACTCCTAGTTGTCCTAGGATCAGGTGAAGGAGCATCCAACACGCCACCCCGTGGCTGAATGGCCACACTACACATTGAAATAAGATACAATACATCTAGGGGGCGCGGCTGAGAATCTGGGGGTGTGGCCGAGAAAGGTACCCGTGGGTACAAGCAGCAAGTACTGCTTTGAAAATGGCGACGAAACCAACTTGAGACCACTGTACATGCCGCGTAATATTGTTGTACAGCGACATTCGACCAAACCCCGCCCTGCCGCCCTGCGATTGGCTGAATACAAAAACGAGAAAACAAGCATCTGGTTTCGTGCCGTGCCTCACTAGGCGTTAGACTGCCGACCCTGAGGCTCGAGATCGTATCCCGCTGAGGGCAATCTTTTTCAGACAACCGCAGACAACTTTTTTTTGGCTAATAAAGTATAGTTTTGGACCATGACGGAGGCGCGCCGACTCAGCAGACCTTGAGGCCGAGGAGTCGCGCCCGAGCACCTCCAGGCGCGAGTGCCCGCGACGAGGGACAGAATAGTAAATGATGTTGTGGGGACTGCGTTTGCCCCAAATGTCACTCGAAGTGACCACTGGCCAATCACAGCGCGACTTTTCCGGGTCTGGGGCGGGTCTTGGCAGAATGTCGGTGCATATCACTACTGCCAGGCTCCGAGCACTAGGTTAAGGAGCGTTAACCACTTACATGCCAGGCTCCTAGCTGGGTGGGGTTAGCCATGACAGTGCTGCTGAGCTGTTCCAGTACGGCCTCTGGTAGTGCAGTGCCGCCTTCAACCAGGAGGAGGCGCTGACACTGCACCTGTCTGAGCAGCAACATGACTGCTGGATGTTCTGGAGACACGCTCAGCACCTATAGGAGAAGAGGAGGAGGATGGGATGAGGAAAGGATGAGACTAGAGCCTAATTTTAATACTTGCTCACAACACGTCGCAACGTGATGCATTGTGAGCTTGTTGATCTGTGATTTTCCTCTAACGTTTCCTCATAATACAGATAGATGATGGGGTTTAAGTGGTTAGATGCGAGTCCGGATGAATCGAGCAGGTTGGACTGATGGCCACATTCCAATACTTAAATGTATTCCTCCTTGCCTCCTCTGTCCTGGATGCTGTATTTCTGTCTTATATCGTTACTGTCGGGCAGAAAGCTCTTATCTCCTAATTATAACCATTTGTGTTTTTTTCGTAAATTAACACCCCTACTTGATCATATTACAGCGTCACACAAAAGCATCAAAAGTAGCAGATCCACAAACTCGCGAAGCGTTTTGAGCTTGTAGATCTGCTACTTAAAAGTAAAAAGTAGGACTGCCTCTCTTGGGGTCTGGTGTTGTAATGTGAACCCAGGATTTATTTGGTACAAAAAGTATCTAACGACAAGCCAATCAGCGAATATCTGCTAAATCAAGCTGTGCGGTGACGTCAGATGTAGGTGGATCTGTGGATCTCTTGTGAGTGCCAATGTCAGACTGAAGCTCCCCGCAGCTTCAGTCTAATAATCAGGCTAGCAAAATGCTACTTTGGCCATTTTTTTTTTAATCCTGAAAAGTAACAGTTTTGGACATACCATTTATGCTTATGCATTGAGCTGTATATGACATGCATTATCCCACACCCACGCACAACAGCATGTGTAACAGCATGTGTAAATGTACGTATAAAGACCAAACCATTATTTAATTTGTTACTTCAGTAGCTTTTATCACTGTTATTCAGATACGTATTCAGAAATACGTATGTAAATGCACAACATTACATCTTCCAGTTTAATCAAGTGGGACACTTTCACTTTCAGACCACCACACACACACACACACACACACACAACATTATGTTTACATTACGATATGAGCAACCACTGTTTGATGGAGTCGGCCAGTGTGTGTGTGTGTGTGTGTGTGTGTGTGTGTGTGTGTGTGTGTGTGTGTGTGTGTGTGTGTGTGTGTGTGTGTGTGTGTGTGTGTGTGTGTGTGTGTGTGTGTGTGTGTGTCACCTGTGAGCATAGGGCCTCAGCTTGGTCCAGCTGTCCTCCCAGGGTGAGACCTGTCACTGCTTGCTGCAGTACCCAGCCTTCCAGAGCCTGTGCTAGGGGGCGCTCCAACTCTTCCACACCACGCACTGGAAACACATACATGTTTACAATCTATCAGTAAGTAATATTTTTATAGGTTTTTGTTAAAAGGTTAAAGCATTATATTCTGATAGAAATCATTGCTGTAGAGTGTGTGTTCAATAACAGGAGTATCCCTGTATCTCCAGCTCTTTAATAAACAGAAAATACATTTTCAGGTAGGTGACACAATTCCAGCCAATCAGGAGAGGGTACACATTTATCAGCTTAATTTCTGAGTTCCAATTGTGTCTGCTCATTTCTTTGTGTCATCACTTCTAATTTCACTTGTTTAATCTGTATCCTGTCTGAGTTCTCTATCCTGATTGGATAAAATTGGTGTCCTGACCTGAAAATGCATTTTCTGTTTAATAAAGATCTGGAGAGACATGGAGACTCTTGTTACTGAACACGCTACAGCAATGATTACTATCAGAATAGAAAGCTATTTACCAAAGAACATCACTTACCCTACCTTTAACACCAGAGGTTTTGAGGCCTACACAACGTATACTAGTGATGAGCGGGTCGACGCGGGACCCGCGGGTCAACCTGCGGCGCGGGTGGGTCGAGTCAGGATTTCAGAGGCAATTATGCGGGCTGCGGGTGAGCGGGTCAGCCGCTCTCACACGCAAAAAATAAATAAAAAAATCACATGCTCTTGTTTTGTCTTAATTCCTAATAAGAATAAGAATAACAACAATAAAACAGTTTGAATACACTTGGGGATTATTTTCTAACCATGATTTTACAGAATTAAAAAAAAATCGCGGGTCGCGGGGCGGGTTGAGCCATAGATTTATATATATGGGTTCGCGGGGCGGGTTGAGGCGGGTTGGGTTCAGTCGCGGGGCGGGGCGGGTCATGAAAAAACCCGACCCGCTCATCACTAACGTACACAGATCACTAGATTGTGTATTTAGTGATTACATTTTACTAACAGTACATCATATCACACACCTTGGACACCTTAAACTGGGCAAGTTTTTTTTAATAGTTATTTGTTGAATTAGCAGAAGTATAGTCAGTTAATTAAGTTTCTGACAACAAAACACGACCCACCTTTCTCAGAGACCACTGCCATCAGGGTCTGCTCCAGTCCTTTTCTGCGAGGGGCGGAGCCAGAGAGGAAACCGCAAGCGTTCTCCGTGTGACAGGCAGCCATTAAGCCCGCCCACGCTGCAGGGTCATCTGATAGGAGACAGAGAGACCGAATCCCTGCTTTATAAAAGCTTTGACACACTCAGTTGAGATGGATTTCCAAGTAACCAGTCTTAGACCCTCTCGATTCACCCGTTTCCTAGGCTGTGTGGGCATCACTTCCTGTCGATTTGATCCAATGAAATCCAATGAAACTGGTCAGATGACCAATGATATCCAATGAAATCGACAGGAAGTGATGGCCACACAGCCTAGGAAACAGGTGAATACGTAGTAAAACAAACCTGAGTTGGTACTGTACTTGTTGCGCTCTTCTTTTCCCTCTACAGACATTCTCTTGGCCAAAAATAGCAGATCCACAATCTCACAATGTGAATAGGCATGCCAGGGCTCAAGTGGTCAATCAGGGCAAAGATGTGGTTAAACAAGCTCCTTTGTGTAGCAAAGCAGCGAGCCTTGATTAAAAAAATCAAACCGCCCAAAACCCCCGAAATGCATAGAAAACTATGGTATAATGCATAGTTTATAACAGTTATAACACTATACAAACACAATGGTCTTACACCTGCATTAGGTTACTATTCATGATTTTTTTTGTTTTTATAAAACAGAGGAAGCAACCCATATATTTGAACGGAAATGTATATTTCTATCCTGTGCTTCACAATAATAATAAAAAAGGTCCATTTAGGCCATTTTTTACCATGAAGGCCCGCAGAGACGCTGCGTTGGGGCCGCATGCGGTTGAGTGGCGCTGCTCTAGAGCAGCTCCAGTTTGCTAAATTGCCATTTGTGCATAATGTTAGAACATGACGATTTTGCAGGCTTATGCAAAGGCTAAAATAATTAAGATAGCATGTTATGTAGACAGATGCCAGGTTCATTTGTAGACCTGGAATCCTATCCTACTATAATTCTAGTAACCTCACGGACGGTGGTGTCTTGGGTCGACTCTTGATCAAACTGCGCATGCGTCGTTGCTGGTTTCGCGAGAGAAACAAGCAGCAAGGTCTATGAAAACAAGGCCAAACGAAACGAACCCTACAAGCAACGAGGTCTATGAAAAGAAGACCAAACGAAGCGCCTTCACACATATACCTTGGGTTTCGCGAGAGAAACAAGCAGCAAGGTCTATGAAAACAAGGCCAAACGAAGCGCCTTCACACATATACCTTGCCTCTTGGAAAACAGCCGATCTACAAGCTATAAACATAGACTTTACTATATAAATTGGGGTCCAAGACATAGGAATGCCATTAAATGGGGGTCCATAGCCCTAATGCATGTCAAACTGGGGGTCCTTGAAATTAAAATGGTTGAGATTCACTGCTAGAGCCGTAAAAAAAAAAACTCTCTTATGGGGGTCCCTGGCATATCTTTTCAAATGGGGGTCCGCGGGCTAACAAGTGTCAATTTGGGACATAAAAACGTTTGAGAACCACTGCACTACACAGTAAAAACTCACTTTCGATCCCTGATAAACTGTCTGTTCTCAGCGCATAAGCCAAACTGCACACTTTGGGTGCTCATATTCCCCTACGGGTATGGTCTAGTAATTGTAGTTTCAATTTACAGATTATAGCTTTTTTGATATTATACTGTTTAGACTGATGATAGGTTCTTGGTTTACCTATGATCCTAGATTACTATTTCTATACATTTGATGTATTACCTCGTGTTTACCTTGCTTACTGTAAATCGCTCTGGATGATTAAGAGCATCTGCTAGATGCCTTAATTGTAAATGGATGTAAACTGTGTGTTTGTGGTTACCGGGACACAGCAGCACAGCTCTCTGCATGGTCTTCAGTGCATTCCTGTGCCTGTCTTCTCCAGAGTGTCTCCCATTGGCCAGCTGGTTTACTCCACTGTACAACAACGCCCTCTGCAGGTGCACAAATGTCATATCAGTTGCCTAACATTGCAGTGGATATACAGTATAATCCATGGGATGTATTATAATGCCTGGGACAGTGAGAGATAGACAACAGTTTAACAATCCAAATATAACTTTAAAATTAATATCAAGCTAAATAAACCTTGCTGATCTTTGTGAAAACATACAATATTGTCTATTTCTTAGGACTCAAGAGTCATAACTGGAGAAGAAAAAAAGCCAGATTTTTGTAATACAAAGACAGACGTTTACCTTTCCTAGGGTCATACTGGACAGACAGGCCACATGGCCTGCCATCGCTCCACCCTGAACACAAAGGAGGTATAAGTGAGACATACGTGAATTTTGCCTCACGTTACTCATTTTTGACTGTGGGATTTGAGCACATGTTTCGTTCAATTAGGAGGAGTTTCAATTTGTGCTAATATGCGAAATAGACACAATGTGGACGGCCCAGTGCAAATGTGTGTCTTTTCTTTCTTTGACTTTGGATGTAATCGTGTTGCGAGAAGAAATCCTTTGCATCCGGTGTGAACACACCAAGGATGACACCTTGTAAGTAATGTCTAGACAAGGCTGCTGTCCATGAGGATGTACTGTACAGTAGCTGCATGTTTTTGATTGATTGATTGATTGATTGAATACTTTATTAGACAGGAATGTGAACAGCACGAGGTACAGTCAGACATCAAAACTAAAAGGATAACAAAACAAAAAAATCACACCCAGTGTGAAGTGAGCGGTGCTATTTATGAGTTATTAATTTCACCATGCATCTCGGTAGCCAATCACAGCACGTCCTGTGAAGTGACGTGCTTACATTTTTGAGCGGTGTAGCCGCTCCTATAAGTGGGTTTGGGAGCCATTCGTGGTGAAAGTATTTCTTTCCGTCACGAAAATGTGTCTTTCGCTGTACTGTGATTGGCTGATTGGCTGTGCTGTACTGTGATTGGCTAGCGAGACGCATGTTGAAATTAATAACCTATAAATATCACCACTCAAAAAAATTACTTTTTTTTTTTGGTGAGTTTTTAAATAGCACCGCTCACTTCACACTGGATGTGATTTTTTTATTAATTTCATCATGCGTCTCACTAGCCAATCACAGCGTGTCTGCGATGTTTGAAGTTAATTTCATCACGTGTCTTGCTAGCCAATCACAGCACGTCCTGTAAAGCTTAGCCTATGGGCGTGTTTTCCACAGCATGGCGTCACAGCGAAAGACACATTTTCACGACGGAAAGAAAAACTTTCACCACGGATGGGTCCTAAACCCTCTTATAGGAGCGGTTGCACTCAAAAAAGTCCTGGGGACTTGTTTCCATTGTGGTCCTATGTATTCAATTCATCAACATAGCATAACAATTACACAAAAATACATATCATAATGTACGTGAATGATGTTGTATATCTTGAGTTTGTGTGTGTGTGTGTGTGTGTGTGTGTGTGTGTGTGTGTGTGTGTGTGTGTGTGTGTGTGTGTGTGTGTGTGTGTGTGTGTGTGTGTGTGTGTGTGTGTGTGTTTACATTGGCTTTCTTGGGGCAGTACTTTGGCACCAGCCTGGACAGGAAGGCCCATAGAGATGGGTTGCCTGGATTGCTGTAAAGAGAGCAAAAAACGTACAACACTGCAGACTTTGCATAGATTTCCTATTGATTAGAATTGAAATAAATCATGTAGTTACATTCCTGAAACTTTTCAGTTTACAATCTAACAAGCTCAAACATTTGTACATCTGTTATAGTAGCCTAAAAGTATAGTGTGCTACAGGGATGAGTTACCCCCACCACCACCATGGGTTCCTACCAAGTTTTTAATTAATTAAGAAAATACGATTATTTGTCTATAAAATGCACATAAGTTTCAAAAGACATGGTCGAGATATTGCAGGTGTAATTTATTTCATTGGACAAAACTGGTCTAGACCAGTTAAATAATTGGAAATCTGGTGATAAAACCCACTTCAAACTTAATTCATGGCTTTATACAAACTGTTACACTATTGCAACTTAGGAAAAGCAAGGTCTTATGCACACCTGATCAGTGCAGAGGCGGGGGCATAGGCAGGGATCAGACATATAGAATAAAAGAAAAAAACCCGTACACTGTCTACACTCGCACAATAAGGACAGCTTTATTTAAATAATGTTGTCCTTATTGTGCAAGTGTAGATGGTAAGCAGGTTATTTTATTTGACACTATTGTAGCTTAAAGTATCATCTGTACATCGCATAAACTAGTCCTGAGTCCAAACGAATCAACTAAACAAGTGTACCTGTGTACGGCTCTGGCTGCCTCTCTCTGCACAGCGCTGTAGTTCCCCTGTAGGGCCAGCAGGGCGCAGGTGAGCAGACATCGCTGAGACACAGCGTCCCCTGTGGCCGTTCCCAGTTTCAGCAGCTCCGTCAGAGCAGCGGTGGCCAGCGTAGCGTCACGGTGGACCAAACCGAGGGCGCACAGGCACAGCAGAGACTCTGGGATAGGCTCCTTTAACATGGAGCTGTAAGGACAGGAACACAGGAACATAAAACCCAATGTGCAGCACATAGAAAAGCATTTTCATTCCAACATATATAAACTAGAGATCGGATTGGGGTGTGAACTGCCGACATTGGTCCAAGTATGTACAGTATATATATATTTATATATATTTGTTTTTGTCTACTCTGTATACATGTAACAACTGTGACATGTATTTATGTTGGGACCCCCTCCAAAACAAGATGGTACATCTCAAGGGGTTTATTCCAAGCCCCCAGGAACCACGGTAGAACAGTGAAGCTGCCTTCGCCTGGTGGTCAAATCTGGGATAGCAACACTTCCACATTTAAAATGCTACTGCGCGTGCGTCTACCGTTAAAACCTACTAATGTCCCTTCAGAGACTCAGTAGAAACCCTAGTGCGCCTGCTCAGAACCAATATCGAACCAATATTTCTTACTTCCGGGTGCTTCAAAACGCCACTGAGCAATTTCATAGAAATGAATAGCTGGGGAATCCGCCCTCTAGATATATTATAACTCTATGGTTTATCCTAATAAAGAAACTTGAACACACATTCACAGTACCACACGGCCTCTCTACGCACTCAGCTATTGGCCCCCTAAACAGGTTAAGTCCACCATTTTGACAGAGACAGTGGAGGCTAAGCCTCAGTGAACTGACCATTTGAAGAGCAGGGTTTTAGCGGCGTCCAGGTTACCCTGCCTGTGTTGCAGCAGGGCCAGTGCGGTCAAGATGTACGCCTTCTCCTTCTCGTTGGACGCCACCGCCAGGGCACGCTCGTACGCTGCGGGAACGCACACAGAAATGTGAGTAACGCTTATACATGTGACCGGTTACAGTGGTTTGAGACACAACGGGGCCATGGTAATCTCTCAGGTTTTAACATATTATGAAAGACAAGTACAGAATGTGACCTGAATGTTCAACCCCCAAAATACACACAGAAACTCTCTACAAACAAGCTATGTTCACAATCTAATTGTAACCATTAATTTAATGACTCTAAAACAGCTATCTGATGGAATACAAACCTTCTCCAACATTCAAACTGTGTTAATATGGAAAAATACGAAAAACACAAAAAAATAAAAACACGAACTTATTTCCTAATTTTCTGCTGTTTTGCAACTCGCGACTTCTGTAGCAAACCACTGTAACCAGTCACATATAAAAACATTTTACGCTCCCTAACTTTTCAGGCTGCAACTCCCCGGAAATAATCATATTTGAACTGGGGACCCCCCCGCCCTGACAAGCTCTTGGAAATGTAGGCATTTAGTTTGACTTGGTTCCACAGATAAACATTGTGTAAAAAGCCGATCTACAAGATCACAACGCCTCACACTGCGAGGCTTTTTTTTTCCTCCGCACTGCAAGGCTTTTTTTTTGTGGTGAAAGGGTATTGGTGTTTCTCACCGTCGGTACTCTGTGGGATGAGTCCCGCCCTGCAGAAGGCCAGAGCCAGGCCGGTCAGATCACAGAGGTCCTGCAGCGGCGTGGAGGAGTACACACGCACCGCGTCCTCCCACTGACCCGAGGCGCTGAGGAGAACACAGCGGGGTTTAAAAACCTACATCCTATGCAAACCTACATGTATCGTCGCTCTCATGAATTCATGGGTATGATACATGGGCACTAGGACCGTCTGTTTCCATGCTGCTTTTAAAATATTCATCTGTAATTAATCTACTAAATGGCTAAATGACTATTATTTCTCTTCCAGGTGTGTCTGCCGTTTTGTTTCCTGAGATTAATTGCACAGCTTGTGTTTTGTTGTTTCTAATCATTTGAACGCTTCTGCTGTGTTTTTCTGATTTCTGTTGTATGTAAAGCACTTTGTGAGTTCTCTCTCTGAGAAGTGCTATACAAATAAAATGTGCTTACTTAATACTTACTGGGATGCTGCTTTTACAATATTCATCTGTAATGAATCTACATAGGCTAAATGACTTTTCTTCCGGGTGTCTGCTGTTTTGTTTCCTGAGATTAATTGTATAGCTTGTGTTTTGTTGTTTCTAATCATCACACGTTGTGTGTTCTCTCTGTGAGAAGTGCTATACAAATAGAATGTACTTATTTACTAAATCAAATCATAATGAGTACAGTATGTGGTGTGCGTGGGTTGTTACCATAATGCACGGCCATAGCTTCCCAAAGCAAAAGATAGTTGTTCTGAAGGAGATGTTGACTGAAGCAGTTCCACAGCCCTGAGGAAAGAAAACACAAAAACGTAAAGAAACATGACATTCAGACAAGTTAAACCACACATCATCACACACAATCATTTATTGAATTAGAAGACACTAAAGATCGTGTCATAATTGCAATGACAATTTAACAGATAGAAAGTGGCTTACTTAACCACTTAAGCCCTGTGCATAAAAAGTAAGAGATCTACAGGCTCTCAATATACGTTTAATTACCGGTAATGCATTTTTGAGCAATACAGATTTCCTTTTACACCCAATTCAAATTTCATTCACAAATGTTTTGATCTGCAGGGATCTTCATCAAGTCAGAGACAGAGAGACAGTGACAAAGCCAAAGACAGGCAGACAGTGAGACAGACACCTCTGGTAGGCCTGCACAGCCTGCGTCTTCAGCTGCAGGTGTTCGTTGAGGTATCCCAGCATGATGAAAGCATCAGGATCACACTGGATCCTCTCTGAGGGCGACACATGAAATCCACATTCATATGTACAGTTTTATTATCACACACACACACAATTTACACTTTAGGTATTTAGCAGACACTCAGAGCGACTTACAGTAAGCAAGGTAAACACAAGATAATACATCAAATGCATAGAAACAGTAACCTAGGACCCAGTGTTGATTTCGTCGACTAAAAAACTATGACGAAAAATGCTCGTCGACTACCTTTATTCACTGACGAAAACGAAATAAAAACGAAATAAAACTAAGCTTTAATGACTAAAACTAAGACTAATAATATATTGACAATTTCGTCAACAAATAAAAACTAGACTAAAATGTTAGTGAGGGAAGTAATTTTATATTTGGTTGCACTCGGGTGTTGCGCTCTGAAAATAGCAGATCTATATGCTGACAACGCGTCGCAGCGCAACGTGTTGTGAGCTTGTAGATCTGCTATTTTCAGCATGCAACCAAGCGTAAAATCAGCCATTACGACGCCATCAAGGCACCGACAAAATACATTTTAGTCAACTATAATTTTATGATATTTAGTCGACTAAAACTAGACAAAAACTAAAACATTTCAGATGACTAAAATATGACTAAAACTAAATGGAATTTTATTCAAAAGACTATGACTAAAACTAAATCAAAATTTGCTGACAAAATCAACACTGCTAGGATCATAGGTAAACCAAGAACCTATCATCAGTCTAAACAGTATAATATATCTGTCTACATAACATGCTATCTAAATTTACATTTTAACCTTTGCATAAGCCTGCAAGGCACACATACACTCACCTGTGTACTTGCTGAGAGACACCTGAGCTGCGGAGACGGCGTTCATCTGGACGATGTTGTAGCGATACAGCTCTGAGTCTCTGTTGCTCTTGTCCAGCAGGGTGGAACACACCCAGTAGGCATAGCCTTTCACTCCCTCTGTCTGCAGGTGAAAGACACCACAGAGAGACAACGCAAAGACAAGTAGATGAAGGGTATACCCAGGGAAAAAAGGGTAATAATGTGGCAAAGTAGGCTAAGACCAAATGTCATCAAAGTTGTATCTTGCTCATTAGCTACTGTAGCTTGTTACTGGCTGGGGGAGGGGAGGGGGGGGGGGGTCACTCACATGTGTGCTGAGCTCTGTGGTGTGTCTAAAGAGATCCATGGTGTCATAGCTTCCCACTGTCTCCGCTATCAGGGCCTGGGAGGACAACACAAATATACAAGATAGATGAGAGGGCGATGAGAGAGAGAGAAAGAGGGCGGGGGGAAAGACAACCTGACTATAGCTTGTAAGTTAATTGTAAAGTGTTACTGTGGGTAGATTGCTCAGTATTACCAAGGCAGTGCAGTCATAACAAAATTAAGTTCACTTTATTATCAAATGAATACAGACATCTCAGTTGGAAGTACCGTATACGTCATAAACATTTCGGCAGCTAGTTAAGATTGTTACTCTACCTGCAGCAATACATCATGGCATAGTATTGTAATCCTTTGTGTGTGAAGAGATTACTATTGGATCGAAAAGCTCACGGTCAAGGTCAAAATAGAGATGGGCAATGATTACGCTTTGGGTCAGAAGAGTTCAAATCTCTCAGAAGTACTTGGGAGCCTGGCCTGAGTATAGGGTCCTCCGACAAGATATAGACATATTTTAGACTTATAGACATACATATTAGACACACACTACACTAATGCAAGGTTGGCAAAGTTGTACGTTATCAATTTAGGTGCAGGTAATAGATATGAGCAGTCCGCTGCAGACTTTGTCCGCATGCTGTGGTTGAGCTCCAAGCTAAATGAAGACTGGGCTTAAATATGTGAATCCTATCGGAAGACTTTTCCATCCGACAATAGATCCTAAACCTTATACAGCAATTTCTGGAATCCCAACGGAGTCAAAAAATACCTACTGCTATGCAAAGGAAGACAGTCCTAAGTGGACATATTTCCTAAATATCCATCCTGCTTACGAGGCTTCCATGCAAATGAGATGAAGTAAAAACATCTAATAAGATCAGATTTCATACCTGTCCAATCCAGCAGGTGACATAAAGGGGCTCCAAGGACTGGGCAATCTTGAAGGCCTCGTGTGAAAGCTAGGAAGACAGACGTCGTTTACAAATCAACTATACAGGAACAACATCTAAATCTGAGCCCATTAGTTTAGATATTAATATGAAAAAACAAATAAGAAAAAGTAACACTGCAGACCTCTATATGTTCCTTCTTCAGATACAGGGCACCAAGGTTTGTCCAGGCAACAACATTCTATGATGGGAGAGTATAGGTAAGAAAGAGTCTTATTAATAGACATAATATTATAACTACACCACCTGGCATGAGAAAACACAAGTACAGTAACTTACATTAGCCTCTGCTTGTATGGATTTGATGAAGCAATGCTGAGCCAGGGCAAAGTTCTCAACACCTGTTATGAGAAACGACACAGGACAGCATCATAACATTAGCTCTGTTGATCTAGGCCAAGGGTTCCCAAACTTTTCAGGCCACGACCCCCCAAAATAATCATTGAATCATTGAACTGGGGACCCCCCCCCCCCCCCACCATGACAAGCACTTGGAATTGTAGGCATTACATTTAGTTTGACTCAGTTTCACAGATAAATATTGTGAAAATAGCCGAACTACAGGCAAACTACAGTAGATTTTTAGATGTAGATCAGCTATTTTTACAATGTTTGCCTTTTTCTTATGTAATATTTGACAATCTGGCCAATTTGGTATTAAAAAGGTATTAAAAGTCATTCAATTGTCACTTTATAAATGATAAAATGTGCAGATAAATGTGCAGATACCCTGTATACCACTTATACTGCATGTTGGTTCGTTTACTGTTGAGTGAGAAAACAATGTTGCACATTAATTAAGCTAATCATCTGGGGACCCCCCCAAAAAAATTGGGTATGGGTCCCAACCCCCAGTTTGGAAACCACTGATCTAGGCCAAGGTCACATGACCCAACTAAATACAACAGTGAAATTGGTTTATAATAATAATCACTTTTGTTCATGGCGATCACTCCCAAAGCATTCCAGTAAGTGTGGCTCCCACTGTCCATCATGATGGCCTTTTTCACACACTGAGAGGGAAAAAAGGGCAGAATGGTAAAAATATATACAAATTTAAATTATGCTGAACAATAATGATATATTTTTAAAGAATCTCACCTGCTGGGCCTTCTCCAGCAGAATGGCTAGAGAGCCGTCCTCCTCCTCCTCTACAGGGCAGGGTATGTGGGCCTGGTGGTAGTAGTTGAGACCCAGGGCGTACCAAAGGCTGGGGGCCTCGGGCATCAACTTCAGGGCACGGCCGTAGCACCTACATGACAAACACGTCATTACATGTCATCTTTGATTGATTGATTGATTAATTGATTGAATACTGTATTAACAGTTTGCAAAAAGTACAAAATAACACAAAAGGTCTTGAGGGCTTGTTTCCATTGGGGTCCTATGTATTCGATTCATCAAGACATACAATACAATACTATACAAGAAATCATCAATACTAGGAGCAGTACAAGCATATTTACAGAAAAACAGTGGGGAGTACTTTATTTTTGGCGAGCTAGAAGACTTGTCTAGGTCCAGTTGCAAATTGCACACAGCTGCTCTTTCATGGCGGAGGGTAGGGAGTCGCACTTTTTGATGGCTGCTAATCTCTCAAGACAGATTCAGAGCTCTGCAGCTGAATCTGTCGGCAACTCCCATTACTACGTGTAGAGTCGTTGTTATTAGGAATGAACACAAAGGAGCACCACCGGAAGAGGAGGGCTGAAGGAGCGTAATCGGGCCAACATCCGTTCTCTATACAGGGAATTAGGCGGTGCCCCCTGAGGCAAATTCAAAGGATTATTTTCTTTTTTTTGCCAATGGGTTCCCAGATTGGATGGCTGGTGGTAGGGCATTCCGCACTTTGGTGGGATAATAGTCAGCTACTGATTTGTCAATATTATTAGGTTTTGCATTGTAGGTTGACCTCAATATTAGAAGAAGCAGCAGCTACTAAACTTAGAAGAAAAAGAATACATAGCCACTTTTAATTTGACGATTAGAAATCAACAAAATACAAGTGAGTTTATCAACAGTAAGTACATAGGATCCAGGGAAGAGTAATAGTTGGTGTGTGTGCGGGGGATTCAAACCTATAAAATAAGCCTGTCCGAGGTCATACCTCTCCCCAACTTTGAGTGTCTGGGCCTGGTTGAGACTGTGGCTCTGGGTGGTGGGTTCTAAACCAGCCAACGGGCCAGGCATCAGAACCTGGGCTCTGTTTGGAGACACGGCTCCCACGGTGGTGGTGCAGGCGTCTCCGAGCAGCTTCCACAAACAGGACAGGTCTGGACGAAGTTCCACTGCCCTGGAGGAAGGACAGGACCAAACCAAAGGTCACTCAACAGATGGAAAAAAACACAGGAGGATGGATGGATTTTCAATGACTAAACATGAAGCTGTTATTTTAACACTGGGGTTATAAAGCTTCATATTGGGGCTGTAACTATCGATGATCTTCTTAGCGATTATTCTATCAATTAATCCAATAAACGAAAAAATATATATAATTGACTAAATCGATTAGTCTGATTAAGCCCTATTTTATATTTTGACATACACTGGTGTACCGCAAACATAGCCGATCTACAAGATCTACACACTTGTATATTGGCTATGTCAAAAAATCAAAATCATATATAGTTGTATGTCCCATTGAGACTTCCATTGCGTACCTGAAGAGGTTTTGTATGGCCTGTTGGATGAGGTCTATGGCACCTCCATCTCTGCAATCTTCCATCAAACCTTTAGCCAGTGCCAGCTGACACTCTCCTAGACCTGAACAAATGATAGATAGATATATCACAATATATCACATCACAGAATCAAATAACTAGAAAACAGATCACAGAAGGTGTGATGAGCAACTAGGGATATGCAATTCCAAATTATCTGGAACCCCCGACAGTAAAGATGATGAAAAAAAAAGTTATAATAGTAAAAAAGTACACAAGGAATACAGTACATACAGTACAGCAAAACAGAATCTCATGACTGAAAATGTAAAGATGATGTTTAGGTATCATGCTGCTGTTCTACATACAGCCCAGTTGAAGATAAAATGACAGATTGAAGCTTTACCCTTTGCTTTATGAAATGTCTGAGACCATTCATGTTTATGGAGGAGGATGCTTCTGAACATGTATTCTATTGCTAGTTTGACAACTTCAAATGCTCTTTAATCTTAACCCATTAAGACCTGAAGAAGCATCTGTGTCACTTTTTCATTTGAGCTAAAAAGCATTTTACACTTTGGCTATTCAAAAATAGCAGATATACAAGCTCGTAGCGCGGCACCGAGTGCCGCGCTACGAGCTTGTAGATCTGCTATTTTTGAAAAATCGAGAAAATGTGTGCAAATTAATATATTTATATTGTTTTAAAGCGAACATTTTTAACTCAAATCTTTGCTTCTGGGGGTCCCTGGAACAACATATTTTGAGATGGGGGTCCGCGGCCAAATACATATCATTTTGGGGGTCCTTGACATGAAAAAGTTTGAGAACCACTGATATAGAAACATATGTTTTTTCAGAAAACTGTTAGGATTTAGAAGACATTAGTAAGAATCGGCCTCAGTTTTGTGGGTTAACAAAACTATTAAGCGATTAGTAGATCAGCTATTTTCAGTGTGCGTCCATAGAAGACATGCTGACTTCTATGGTATCAAAATCACTGAAATCCGTCGCGGCCACTGAGAACTTTAATCCATGAGTACACACACACACCTTTGAGAGCAGGGACATAGTCCTCCCGTGCTGTGACCTGCAGGTACTCTGCAGCAGCCTCTTTGAACTTGCCCAGGTTCTGTTTGATGGCAGCCGCCTGGTAGACACTGTAGATGGAGGCAGGGTGGAGCTGGTGGGCCTTGCCGAAGGCCTTCAGGGCTGCCGTGAAGCTCCTGCGGTTCAGGTAGGCCTCGCCCAAGCACTCCCAACACACCCAGTTCTCTGGGTCAGCCCGCAGAGCTGCCTGCAGGCTACACAGAACAAAATCAAAACATCAATTGCAAGGATTAACCACTTAAAAGCGTATACTTAGTTGACTGGAGTCTCCCAGGGCTCTATATACTAGGGCCATCCTGTTTGCGTTCTATACTAAATATCTTCTGCAAAAATAACCCATCTACAAGCTCACAACGTGTCACAACTTGTTGGTAAAGCTCGGCATGAGAGGTTATAGGGGAAGGGGAAAGTCTGGCCTTGGATTGGATCCGAGACCAGTTTGTACAGTTTGTACCAAATGTCAGATTCTTACTCAGCGACGGCCTGCGGGTTCTGTCCAATCTTCAGATGGTAAAGGCCTCTTCTCATCCAGGCCCACTTGGCTGAGCCCGGAGTGGCTTTCTGTAACACTGACTGGAGCACTGCTAGGGCTGTGTCCTATGGCAGAGGGAGAGAGAGAGGAGAAATTATTGAAACCAATTAAAACCCACTAAAAGACTTGAGACCGATTCTACAAATGCCTTCTAAACCAGTAGTTCTTTCAAGATTTTTCCAAAAAGTTCAAAAATAGCAGATGTACAGTACAAGCTCGCAGTGCGGCACAACGTTTAACCAACATTAAAATATAAAACACAGATCCTTTCCCGGTTTTAATGGGTTAAGTTTTGAACACCATGGCTTTCAACTAGGGCTGCAACTATCGATTATTTTCTTAGCTATTAATCTAATCGATTAATGGTTTGCTTAATCAGATAATAATAAATCATATTTTATAAATCAACAAATCGACACCATAAGCCCATTTACTTCGTTATGCAACGTCCATTTATGCTACTCTATTAATTTGAATAGAAGACTTTTCTTTAATTTGGTAAATCAATTAAATTGATCACTTTGAACTGCTGCACCCCACTTTATTTCTGACATTTGTTTGTTCCATTAAATGCCTTAAACGTTAAACTGTACTACAGTGTTTTCTCCCACTAGGGTCCTCACCATGTCCCCTTGCTCCATACTGAGGTCCACAGAGGCGGCCCCCGACTCGGCATCGCTGTTGTCCACCTCAAAGGCCTTCTTATAGCAGCCCCGCGCTCGGCCGAGGTCCTTGGCCACCCCGCGGTAGTAATGTCCCAGGTAGCGGAACACACAACCCAGGTAGGGGTCCTGCTTCGCTGCCTGATGAACAGATGCACATTTAGAAGAAGCTGGAGGTGAGACAACAAGCTCTTAACGGAAAGATTACAGGTTCTCATGGTCTGTGTCCATAAGCAAGTATGACACTGTATGCTCTAATATCCAATAAATCCCTATATTCTTTGTTGACAGAGGTCCCCTCCTTTTTTCTCTCTACACCAAATCTTTGCAGAAAATAACTGATCTACAAGCTTCCCCAGAGTAGGGAAGCTAGGATTCATGTGGTTAATCTCACGTTATAACTGGCTCCAGGTGAAGAGCATCAGCTAAACAACTCAATGGCAAGATATAATGGCGAGAACGTTTTCTTACCCATCAAAAAAGCCAAGATTAGGACATGTCAATCTTACTAACCTTCAACAAGTGCGTGTGGGCCTTGGTCCTGTCTTGACGAGTCTCTTCGCCCATGTCCCAGTAGAGCTGTCCCAGGAGGAAATAGTATTCCCCACAATCTGGGCTCTGAGCTGCTGCCTGCATGAAACTATAGTAGGAAGACAACAGAGAGAGCATGAGCTCAGTTCGGGGCTATCCCCACGCTGGCAGAAGGAGAGTAGTGCCCAGAATTACAGCTTAGGCTTCTTTTTTTTTAAAGGAAGACAACAGAGCAGTTTCTACACTGTTAATAGCTAGCTAAAGGGACATTATCACACATTCACGCATTCATAGGTTGAAGGACAACACAGCAGGTGCTGCTGGTGGGTTGTGGCCCTTGTTTCCCACTCTATGTTGTGGTAAACTCTGGTGTCTCCTAAGCCACAAATTCAAACCACACCGTCTGTTTTTCATCCATGTTTCCATGTGATGTTTCACACAGAGTTCATTCCACAGCGAGGTCACAGTCACTATGACAGGTCAGCATGAGGCGGCACTTAAGCCTATGCTGAATGGTCAACTACTGGACTGGTATAGGGCTATGTCGTCTTAATGTTTGTTTGATTGATTGATTGAATACTTTATTAGTCAGAAATGTAAACAGCACGTGGTACAGTAAGACATTAAAGCTACTAATTTTTATTACGCCTTTATTCAGTATAGTTTTACTGCAGCTTTTATTCAATCTGTGTTTCTTATTACCATCACCCAGGGGGAACTAAAAGGATGGGTATGTAATAATTACATGTAAACATTAATATAAAGCAAACTTCAAAATGCAGAGTTTACAAAGTGATATACAGAAAGGCTAAATGAGTAATTAGCCATGCTACCACAACAGAAAGGCACAAACACATGAGTTCCACTACCTCTGCTCAGCCAGCTGATGCTGATTCTGGGCTAACTGGGCAAGTCCTCTCAGTGCCAAGCCGGGTGCAAAGTTAGGATCAGATCCTAGTAGCTCTGATGATACCTGTCAAAGACACAGTCAAAGATGGAAGCAATTATTATAACAGCACTTATATAACAAGACTTACATGTCTTGTTTCTTATGATAAAATGCCGGTAGACTATCTTTTTAACCCTGGCATTAATTGAAAGAGGAAGGTTAGCTAAGCATTTGTAAATATAGCTTGCCCAAGTTGAGCAAGAATGTGTCATCGTACTATATCTTATCTCATATAATTTAATGTCATATCTTTCACAGATAATTTCAACATTTGTTACACAATAAAATGTTAATTTAATGGAAAAGAGGGTACACATTTGTAGAAATGTTAAATGTGTACACACTTGGGAGTTCAATTAACACTGTGTAGAAACAATGCAAAAGATTAAAGGTATTTTACCTGGAGAGCATTGTCCACCTGTCCTTTATTCAGATACGCTCTTCCTTTAAAGGCCATCAGAACAGGATCATTTTTAGCACCTGGGATCTAAAGCAAAAATAAATAAATAATCAAAATCAAAACCAGAAAAAAGATAAACTGCATTTAGTGTTCGCAAATTCAACTTTGCTCAAACTGCAAGACAATGCTGGTGCTTGTGGGAAAACTGCTGTATAGTCAAATTAAAATAAACTCGGATGCATGCATGTGCTGCAAAGAGAAATAGTTCCCTGACAAGAATCAGAAGTCAAATTCAATGAACGTCACAGATGAACCCCATGCTATATATAAACACTGACAGAGCGTGAGAGTGTGTGTACATGTGAACTGCAATACCAAAATCAGTGAATTGTTGGAATACTTTTCTCAGTTAAACTGGGCAGCAACAAAACCCCAAAACAAAGAAGATTTTGTCCTTTAGTAGCAAGTGACTGAACCGGGCAGAGCAGGTTACAACTGGTTCAAGTGTCTTAAGGCCATTTTATGCTTTGAGCGTCAAAGCATCTCCAGAGTTTATTTCATCTTCCCATCCAATCAGAGACCAAACATTTTATGAAGCGCCATACATTTTTCCAGAGGTACACAACACCAATCATCAATTGGCATTCACCTCTGTGAGCATCTCCAGAGCCTGGTCTGCAGCCTTCTCCTCCAAGCTCTTCACCAGAGCCTCCAGTCTCATCCTCAGGAGGCTGAGCTTCAGTTTCTCATTTCCAGGCTCACACAAAGTCAGACCTATGAATGATGCAAGAAGACACACACGTTCAGAATCTCTCTGAGGGCTCAAACACAGCCTCAGGCCACACGGGAGCTAACTAATAAACAAATAATAATAATCATCTTTTTTTGGTGAATACTTAGGTAACAATATGAAAGTTTAAATGTCTATTTTAGGACTTGAAAATGGTTAAAACTGAGGAGGAAGGTTTAGTGTGAACAACAAAATCTTCTATTTTTCTTCTATTGAGCAACACAAAAGTAGCATGCTCATCGGTCACACAGGTGAAACATACCTTGGCTGCAGGATGTGGCACAGTCTGAGTATCTGTGCATTCTGAGCTGGGCCTGAGCCAGACTGGACCAGCCTGTACTGGAGGCTGTTTTCATTAACCCTAATGAAAACACAACAGAAAGACACGTCACACACCAGCAATAAGGCAAGAATAAAGTCAGTGTGTTTGATTCCTAAACAATTAACACAATATGTAAACTATTAAGATTTTATGGAAGATGCTTCTGAACATATTGCTAGTTTAACCACTTCAAATCTATAATAACCGAAAATAGCCTGGTCTACAAGCTCTCAATGCGTCGCAGACGCATTGAGAGCTTGTAGATCGGATATTTTTGCTATGCAACGTGCTTCCATAGAAGACATGCTGGTTTCTATGGAATCCAAATGACTGAAATCAGTCATGGCGACGTGGCATTCAGGCAGCTTTTATCCAACATTTTGAAATCATTATTTTCAGTGCGTAAGGTGCAATACCTTGTTCCAGCTCTTTAATGGCATCTATATATTTGCCCTCCTGCAGAGCTTTGGTGCCCAGACCTAGACGACCTAAGCCACTGTCTGGGACCATTTCCAGGAGCCGGGCAAAACAGTTGCTTGCGTCCTCACCGAGGATACCTGGAACACACGGTATCACAGTTGTAACATTAGCTGGGCATTTTACTGCCCATTTCTCAAGCAAAGTTTTCCACACACCGCTGTGCGACAAAGTACAAAATAGGGCTTAAGTGGTAAAAGAATTGTCGAATACAGAAGCTAAGCTTGTAGTTGGCTACCTGGGTATGGTATAAATAGAATTATTGTCAATCATCTTTATCTGGTGTTAATGTGCTCTAAAGCAGTGGTTCCAATCATTCCCATTGCATGATGAAATGGGTCTCTAAGTCAAACTTTTAGCAAATAAACTAACATGATAAAAAATGTTGTGGTACTTATTGTAGTTTTGGTCATGTTAAATCAAACGGCTGTATTCATTTTACCTGTTTTGAGATAGTGAGAGCAGAGAACTTCCAGAGGATAACTCCGAGTCGGATAGAGGGACAGCATGGCCTCGCATGCCTTTCTCATTTTGGCCTCTTCGTGTGGGAGCTACAGAGAAGATGGAAGATTCAGTAACAACAGGAAAAACACTCCAGACCAATAAATGTGCCCTTCTTGTAGGGCTGGGCAATATGGACAAGTAAATCAAATGTCACCATATTTTTGATTAACTCATTCACTGCCTGAATTATTTCTGGCCGCGTTTGCCCACTGCCAAGATTTTTCATTGAAAAAAAAGTACTCAGGAGCGGAGATACAGAATTTTTAAGTTTTAAGTTAAGTGGATGGGAGTCTAGACCTTCGAAAAATCATATCTCCTTGGTCTTTGGGTCAAATTCATTATTTTTTTATTTTGTTTTTTTAAAGTCGTTTTAGTCGTTCTAGGCAGGCAGGGCTTATGGGACAAAAGTCGTTTTAGTCGTTCTAGGCAGTGAATGAGTTAAAAATAAATATATATATATTTTTTATGCAAAAAATAATATTGAGATATGGCATTAGATAATACTGCCATATCACGATATTATGATGATATCTACTCTCATATCAAGATATCGATACTATTGATATATTGCCAAGCCCTGCCCTCTTGTAACCCATCTATGAAAATGCGTGGCTTCTGAATGCACTGCATCCATCCTGATTATGTAAAAGCAAACTGGTCAGGGGAGAGCGCTTACTTTGGACAGACATTTGACGAAGTCGGCCGAGAGCGTCCTGTGGTCGTCTCCTGGCACAGGGTCGGTGAGAACCATGGCCCTTTCAAAGGCTGTGATTAACTGTCATCATAGAAAACAACAAGCAGAGCAGAAGATCATGCGCCAAAGATCACAGGGCCTTGTCTGTTTGAAGGTAGTCCAAAATATTAAACATGTTTCATGTTTTTTTTTAATTAGAATTTTTTATTGCATGTCTGTCTGTATTGTATCTGCTTTGTTCAGGACTCCAGAAAGACTAGAGGCTAATTTATGTGTCTCTAATTGGGATCCTTTAGTAAACATAAACATAAAATCATAACTTCATTTTATCAAGTGTGCCTGTATGTTCTAAATGTGATAGTCTAAATTGTCATACAGAATTTAAAATGATGTCACTTTAACATAGCTAACGCCACATGTAAAATCTGCGTGAAGCACAGTACTGTTTATTTATTTATTTTAAGTGAAAATCGTTCTGACAATCCAGCTATGTAGGAGATCTTATAGTATGTGTCTCAATACAGAATTTGTGCACTTCTGAAGGCAATACCGCTCAACATGAAGGGAACCCCTGCATGACGCTGTTTTTTGTTGCATTGTACACTTGAGGGAAATCTTACATGTTGCAGAGTTTCATTGTCCTGCTCCTCTGAGTCGGTGCTGTCTGAGAGCAGACCGATCATCTGCTTCCACAGCTCCAGTAACTCCTTCCTCTCCACAGCCTCCTCTTCTTTCAGCTCAATGAGCCGGAGACAAACTTTAGCCAACTGCAAAAACACGCACGCATAAAAGTTTGTAAATATGTTCTGCACTATAGCTATAATTTTTGGTTAATTTTTTTAACCCTTTTTTTCACCCGGTGCCAATTTTCTAAGTGATCCTGGGCACTACACTCCCCCTACCAGCCTAGGGAGCCCAGGGCCAAACTCATGCCTCCTTCAATGCATGAGAGCCAACAGACCATATTCACACGGCGGCCATTGCCATTAAGTCAATGAAATGCCACCCCAGTTGCCACAGCAACGCAATGTTAAATTCCAAAATGGCCACGGTGTGAATATGGACTATTGACCGTCTTGTCACCTGACAGGGGAGAGTTTCCCTGGTTGGACGTAGCGCGTGGAAGGAACACGTTATTCCAACCAGTTCCCTTCCCCTCCATCAGGTGCCCCGGCTGACCAGGGGGAGGCAGTATAGTGACCAGGATTACTACATGTTTTTGTGAGGGTATTAACTACCCTAGGAGACACGGGGAGAACATGCAAACTCCACACAGGCCCTTTCGCCAACCCCACCTAGGGTATGGGCGCTGGTGACGCGGAGGAGAAGACACGCCCCAAGCGCCCACATCGTCCCCGGCGGGAATCGAACCCAGGACCTTCTAGCTGTGAGGTGACAGCATACATTTTTGGTTGATTGACTGATTGACATGCATGTGTTAGACAAAGGTCACTAACATTCCCTCAACATCTCTTCCTTCACACTTCTCACACACCTCACACATTACATAGTTACCTTTAAATATTCTTTGTCGGACTGATAGATGTCTGACAACTTCTTTATCACGTCATAACATTTGTTTTTGTCCGAGCTGTGAACGAAGAACGAAACATTTTTTGACCACTTGCTTTGTATTTGAAAGGTAGCAAAAACCTGACATCATGCCTTTCTGTTCAATTATAGAACTCATTTTGGCACATAAACACTTCCATAAAAAAGGTTATAGCTACAATCTGTGAATTATTTTAACCAATGTGTATGGTACAGGATGTTAATACAATATAACTAGCACATCTGCAGTGATTGGAGGTGGTCTCCCTATTCTTCCACAACTACAACTACCGTAAAACTTCAAAGGACAGTGAAAACATAAGACGATAATATATGTAGACGCCGCAAACGCCACTGTATCATTAATGTCACCGCCATATTGGTCAGGGCAACTTCAAGTCCACTGCAAGAAATATTCCTGAGTTGTATACAAGTACCTGAGACGAATTTTCTTTCTGTTTCATAACCATTACTATTACTATCTTTAACTATCTTAAAAGGGATAGTTCACCCACAAAATGACTTTTTTTCTATCGATTATTCACCCCATGGAGACTTGAATTAATGGATATGTTTTTGTTTTTGTCACATTCCTAAGCCAATAATTGAATGACCGGCAGCTATAACATAACTGCATGTGTCACATTTGTAACAAACCAAACCGCAGCGACCGATGCTGTATCTATGTGTCAAATGACTTTGATGTCACAGAGGTCCCTCAGTAGCGTACCTGGCATACAGCTCAGTGAGCTTCTGGTAGACGTCGGGTAGCTCTGCTTTGAAGTCCCACTGGTCAGTCTTCTCATACAGATTAGCCAAGCCCTGAAACACAAATGTAACACAGATTACCTCTCGAGAATAATTAAGTTCAATGTTGCAGGTAGTGAATTTTCATGGGCTCTATACAAGAGCTGAATATGAGATGTAATATAATATATCATAATAAATACATATCATAATAAATCCTATAATAAACAAAGTCCCCCAGAGGCATCACTTCCTACGTCAGCTTGAAAACGTTGGTGTGACTGGGCCCTGCCATGATGCTGCAATTCTACAGAGCTACTGTACTGTGGAGAGAATCATCGCCTTCTAGTCACAGTGTGGAAGGGCAGCACAACCACGCTTAGCCACTTAAACCCTATTTTGTCTGCACTTTGGTACCCTCCTTTTTCCCCCTCCACATCACATTTTTATACAAAAATAGCAAATCTACATGCTCACAATGTGTTGCAATTCGACACGTTGTGAGCTTGTAGATCTGCCATTTTCGACTTGTAAAGCGGCTATTTTCTCTGAATGTTCGCCCCCCAGAATAGGGCTCATGTGATTTAAGTGGTTAAACAACATGCCTACGGTCTTACCTGCCATGCCAGCAGCTGTTCAGGTTCCAGTTCGATAGCCTTCCTGTAGGCGGTCTGAGCCTGCTCTGGCTGGTCCAGCTCACACGCCGCCAAGCCGATGAACACCCAGGCATTATAGTTGTTCTTCTCAAGTTTCAAAACAGCCTAGAAGTGAAGTTGATATCAAATCAGTCAGTAACTTTTAGTCTGATAGTGGTACCAGAAGAACCAATGAAGTACTGAACTGCCAGACCCCTAGTGGTTGAAATCTGAATGGCCGGACTTCGCATGACGTGTGTGCAGAGGAAAAGAGGGACAAAAGAGGGACGAAAGAGGGACAGACAAAGCCTCATGTGCAGAGGAAAAGAGGGACAAAAGACGGACGAAAGAAGGACAGACAAAGCCTCATGTAGGCCGACCCTCTGGGTCTGGCAAAAAGTCCTTAAATTGTGACTTTAGAAATGTGCAGATACTCCTGTATACACTTATACTGTATGTTGGTTTGTTTACGGTTGAGTGAGAAAACAATGTTGTACAATAAGCTGATCATCTGGGGAGTGGACCTCCCAAAACATTTTGGGACCCCAGGTTTGGGAGCCACTGCCCTATGTGTACACTGCAGGGTGGGTGCATGGGGTTCATGTTTCTTACTTTGCAATGTTTAAGAGCCTCTTTGAATTCTTTGTTCTTAATGGCCTCCCTGGCACTCTTCAGAGCTGCTTTCACTTCTTTAGTGGACATCCTGAGGTGATCTGTGTGAAACCAACCGGATACAATTATTACAACCATATTGTGTATAATGATTCAAGATGCAAGAGGCTTGTCTCTCACTCATAAAAGGTACAAGCAGTGACATGTTGTGTGGCGGGTCCCACAGACAACAATTACAATATAATAACAAGGTTATAATGATAATACTGGATGTAATGCAAATAAGAACATACAATAAGACAAATTAAATGAATCAAGTTGGCAATACTAACAGGTGAAGAAAGACAGTAAAGCAAATATCTTAGCAGCAATGGGGAGTGTGCAGAGTATGGGTGGATATTGTATTAATCTGGCTAGCTAAAAATAAAATCCCTTAAATTATGTCACTTAGGCAAGTCTTAGTACGTTATGACTCAGTGGTTCTCAAAGTTGGGTCCCCCAGGGGTCCTTGGGGGGGGGGGGGGGGTGTTAGGGGGGGGTCCAGAGGGGGTTCCAGGGGGTCCCCAATCAAATGATTGATAGTCAGGAACCAAAGTGTCCCTTATGGGTCTGTAACTCTTAAGAGTGTACAAATGGAACCAAATGTGGTTCCATTTGGACGCTTTCAGAGTTAGATTAACATAGATTTTCCATGAAATTGGAATGGTTCGGAATCACTGCTATATGGCTTTAAAATTGTCCCTTTTGGGGGTCCCTGGCATATCTTTACAAATGGGGGTCCGTGGGCTCATAGGTATCAATTTGGGGGTCCTTGACATGAAAAGGTTCGGGAACTACTGCGTTATGTAGCACAAAATGAGCTGTTCCCAGAAAGAGTAGGTGACTGGATGAATTAAAGAAGCCCAATGGAAACAAACCATAGTGCTTTGCTGGGTTTAAAATCCTCTTAACAGACCTTGTATTGAACTGTACTTCCCTGTGCTTGTCTTTGCAAACTGTTCATAAAGTATTCAATCAAACTAAAATAATGTGGCACTTTGTAGCAAAGCAGCTGACAAACACATTGACAGTTGTTAACATAGAGCTGGTCAAAACAAACCACCACTAACGTCAGCTTTCTACCTTTTAAAGTCACTATAGTGCTACATGTTAGCTTCCGTTAGAAGAAGCAGATGTTTCGAAACCAATAATGATGTATTAGTAGTTTAGTAGTTGTATTGATAGATATATCTACCTTGTTTCAGCTGCAGCCCAGTCACTGTAGTCAGTCTGGATACATTCACTGTGATGTTATGTTGGCAACTTTGTTTCTTTGCTGAGTGACACGGAAGTACAAGCGTGCTTTTCAAAATAAATGTCATCTTCTTCTTCTTGACTTTTTGCAGCAGTAAAATAGTGCATTGCTGCCACCTTCTGTGCAGCTCGGTGCAGTAATATATAATCCCACAATTGTCATTTAATACCTTGAAGAAATGTGCATGATAACGGCAGGCGTTCTGAAAAATCAGTTAATAACAATACAATATTAATACTACTACTAATAATAATAAAACAATGTAATTATTAATACATATAATAATTATGTTATAATGATTATCTTATTATTACATATATTATTATTATTATTATAGCCAATAAATAGAATAACACTTTTTCAATATATCAATCTTTTTTCTTTTAAAGAACAAGACATAAAAATTGTATTCAGATCCAGTCTGATTCACTGTAAACACACATAAATAGGAACAACCACCACTGACTGTGCCTACCAGAGACACAAACACTATCATTGTACTATTTAGTCCCAGTGAGAAGAATCAGTGGAATGTCTCAAGAAGGTCTCCAGTTCCAGTGAAAGGTGTCTCAAAACACACCTGGACCTACTGAAGAAGACGTATTATAAACAATATTATAAACACATTCTGAGGCGATCCTGACTGATGGGACAATCTTGACGATGTCCCATCAGTACAAATACATTAATAAAATATAACGAGAGGGGCTCTGGTGGTTCTTGTTCTGGTGGTTCTGCGGTTTTCTTGTTCGTGAAAGACAGGAGGAACAAATTCGCGATTGTCACGATTCAGAAGGATGTCCAAACAAACTGGTTATATGCACAAGAATGGTCAAATCTTAAAAATCTCTCAGTACGTCGCAGCCTCGCAGACTGTCGCAGTTAATGCATTTCAGGACATCCTGGGTCTTAACCACTATCAACCTGACATCCATATTGCGCATGTCGTTCTCATTATAGGTGAAAACATCGCAACCCACACAAAAAAAACAGGTCCGCGAATACTGATATATTATTGATTTCAGCAGTTACATTTCCAAACATGACCTGCTTTAATTACTTCAGTCTATATTAGTAGTTTAATGACTAGTATTAAAATTCAATTGTCTTTATTATGTCCAATGTATTTGTATTTAAGGTCAAAAACTTGACATAAGTATAACAAAAACAATGCATTTGAAATTAAATACAAATTTTACTTTTCAGGATTCCAATAAAGAAATGGAAAAAATAAATCAGGATTCCAATTCAAAAATAGCAGAACTACAAGATCGGCTATTTTTGCAATTTTTGTGTGAATGGTGAAGTACAGCAATAATTTACAAAAAAAGTTAAAATACGGAGATACTGTAAGAGGTGTCTGACAGTATATGCAATGTGGCCCTCTGGAGTGAGTGTGGAAATATAGTGGCCCTCTCCATCATCAAAGTTGCCCACCCTGTTGTAAACACTGCTACAGTACAGTACATCACAATGAATCCTTCAGCCACTCCTCAATAGCTCTCTCATTGTCTGACGGATCTTTCTGCCAGTCCACGTGCCACCTGAGGTTGGCGATGGCCCGGCTGTAGTTGGTTCCCAGACTCTGGCGCCAGGAGGTAAACTGCTGTCTGTTGTAGAGGTGAACAGCTTTGGAAACGTTTGGATAGTCTAGAATGCTACGCAGTTGCCAATCCAGATGAGCCCAGGCGTCAGGGAACTTGAGCACGACGTCGTGAAGTTCTCCCTTGTCCAACGTTAGGTCTGAAAATGAGAGAGGAAGCATGAATCAGTGACTGAAAAGAGACAGGTTTAATGGCTACACCCGCTTGTGTGACTGTACCCTCATCACTGCAGTGACAGTAGGTCACAGAAACTGAAGATTTGAGAGGGGCGGTGCAGTTTTAACAATTTTTCATTATGAACAGGCAACATTTTACTCAAGCAACAATACATCAAATGTTTGTGTTGTTGAGTAATGAGAGACCAACTAGTGGGCTGATGCCGTTAATAATTTTGTAGTTTTTACATGGTCCTTCTCTCCACTCTGTAGGCCGAGGACAAAAACACACACAAAAAAACTCTCTACCAGGCAACAATCAGACCAGCCCACTGGGACTTCTGGTACTCTTGATGGTCAGTCCACCCCTGCATCTAAGTCACATTTCTGTGCTGTCGTGATTCAAAGTTTTAGCTTCCTCTATCCATTCCTCAGTCCTTTTAACAAAAAAAAGGGGAGAAGTAATCCAGTTTAGGTTGGTACGAGTGTACTCGATCTGCATTTTGTTCCTCATCGTTAAAGGAGAATTTTGGACTAAGGTTTTCTTGCCTTTTCTATGACGTTATGATATCTTATACGATGAATGGTACAGTAGAAAAATGTCATAACTCCATCCCGGGTCCGCCACAGCTTAAAACGTGAACCAATAGGCCTTGCGCTAGATCGCTTATTTTAATAGCTTTTTTTTCCTTTTTTTTTGTGAGATCTGACGTTCATAGTGACAGAACACTGCAACAAAAAAAAAGTCTCGCTAAACGAGATTGAAATCTCGAGATTTCGATCTCGGTTAGCGAGACTTCTGTTTTTTATTTTTTTTGTTTGTTTTTTTTGTGTTCTGTCACTATGAACGTCAGATCTCACAAAAAAAAAAGCTATTAAAATACGCGAAGGGATGGAGTTATGACATTTTTCTACTGTACCATTCATCCTAAGATATCATAACTTCATAGAAAAGGTAAGAAAACCGTGGTCCAAAATTCCCCTTTAAGGAATAAAAGCAGCACAGCTGTATTCAACTCAATGAACACCCCAAGCAGTTGAAATTAATATTCTCCAAATTACAATCAACATCCTTAAGATGATCAATTAAAATGTCCTTCACTTTTGCAGTCAATAGTCCAAGCTTGTACTACCTTGCATTTATATGCCTGAATGTGCCGTATAGTCTTTTCAATGTACTTCTTTACTTCCCTCCTGTGGCCACCTTGAGTAACTGCGCCCTCTTACGGGTTCTCATAAGCCCTTTTCCCTAACCTCGCGTCACCAGTCTTTCCACCTCGGAGGAAAGCCTGGTATTCGTTATTAATGGCCCATGTGATCCGGTCTAGGCCAGGTCTGCAAAAAAAAAAAAAAAAGCAATTCCTCTTTCCCCGTGGGATAACAAAGGTAGACAGACGCTAAATAGTTTCCGGAAAGTACACTCACATTTATATTTAAAAAATAAGCTAAACTATGCCGCATCAAGGATTTTATTAGGTAGGCCTGCAGACGGACCTATTTTGGGGTGAAGTCTTTCCGGATTGCTGTTCCGGCCACCTAATGACGCGGATGACGCGCCTGGTGACGTAGGGTTACTTCCGCTCCCGACCGGATCATAGACCCGAAAAGGTATGCTTCCCAGGCTACTTTTTCCCCCCAACAAAAAATTACATTAAATCAATTATCCAATTATCCTAGCTTTGGACTTACACATTTTGATTGCAATTTTTTACACTTCAATAATTGGCATTGGTTACATTGGTTCTCAAAGTGGGGTCCGGGGACCCCCAGGGGTCCTTGATGGGGTACCAGGGGGTCCCCAGTAAAAGTAGTTAATATAGCGTCACAATCATTTTAACCATAGTTTATACTTTGGCTATTCGAAAATATAAAAGGGATAAAAATCCCTGGCAAAAATATTTGAGATGGCGGGGGGTCCGCAGCCAAATACATATCATTTCGGGGGTCCTTGACATGAAAAAGTTTGAGAACCACCGGTCTATTGGTATTATAGATCTTCTGCTCTGACAGGGTGAGTCAGCGGAATGATCGACTTCTTTCTCGTGTCTCTGGACAAGGCCTTCCTCATGTCATAGGCGTCCTCGTCGGGCTCTCCGTTGCATTCCTTGTAGTACCCTACCACCGTCCTGTAGACGCTGTAGCCCAGCCGTTTGTACATGTTCACCGCTACCTGGTTGGACACTCGCACAAACAGGTCCACGAAGAACGCGCCTTTCCTTTCCGAAATCTCCTCCAACATGTCCATGAGCTTGGCCGCCACGCCCAGCCTCCTGAACTCGGGGGCCACGGAGAGGGCGGTGACGTGGCCGTGCCACTCCTCCCTGGCCACCGAGCCCTCCGCCTTGCCGATGATGTAACCCATAAGTTCGCCGCCCGGGGCCTCGGCCACGATGAAGTACTCGGGCCAGTGGGCCAGGTACTGGAGGTAGAACGGGATACCGTAGGTCTCCGTCAAAGGATCCAAGTTGATGTTGTTGAATTTAAACAGGTCATCGCAGGTGAACGGTCGTAGTGTTGTCATCTTAGCTTGCTGCTGTACTGACCTATTTTACTTCAGACAAAAAGCTGGTTAAGCACCAGAGCAAAAAAAACTACAATAAGAACACTAAATCAAAACACAAGATAACATTGCAAGATATAACAAACTAGAACCAGCCTGTGATATCAGTGATCTATGACCTCAGTTATCTATGACATCATCATGACGTGTGACTCCAAATTTGGGCAAGGTTGTAGCCCAATGCGAGCCAACATTGACTTCCATAATTTATAAAAGTTAAAAATGTATAAAATAATGTGAAAGAATTTTATGGAGGTACTTCTGTAACCTACTGGCAGTATGCACAAGACATTTGATCCTGATCTCTCCAGCGTTTCAGAACGTTTTATTCTGTTAAGTCAAATATATTTGTATATGTAGTAAAAAAAAAAAGATTAGGAGGCCTGGATAGCAGCCTGACTCCTCTGCACGGACACCCAGGTGTTGGTCTTGGCCAGCTGGTCGACCGAAGACCGGGCACCTTGCATGCTGTTTATTTTGATCTTGCCATTTGTAAGCTGCTCTGGATAAGAGTGCCAAATGTCTAAATTGTAACTGACATCGGAATGCTAGGGTACAAGGTGGGGTCTTAAGAGGTGAGTTTTTAAGACTAGTGGTGGGAGACGGGGGGGGGGAATGATCCATACGACCCTTA
Source organism: Gymnoscopelus microlampas (assembly GCF_963454915.1). Classification (NCBI taxonomy): domain Eukaryota; kingdom Metazoa; phylum Chordata; class Actinopteri; order Myctophiformes; family Myctophidae; genus Gymnoscopelus; species Gymnoscopelus microlampas. The sequence continues at coordinate 51,298,739 of NC_139941.1, read as the reverse complement.
CAGGAACATACCAAAGAGCTGTGGAGGGATACTCAGGCCGTCACCATATGCGATGTACTTCCACCGAGCAGTTCTCAGCATGTACGTGGAGGCGTTGACATTACAGCCGTGGTATTCACTCAGAACCCAGTCTGGACGAGGAGGATTCTGGTGAGAGGTGGTCCTGGACGCCGACAGCAGGGGAAGGAGGGAGTAACCGCTGAGGTCCCCTGGAGCTGAGATGCCTGCAACCTCTAAAAAACACAATGGGGTCATTGTTGCACGCGAACCAAAACACGTATAGCTTCTCTTATTCCTGTGCTTCTACACGTGGACTACAAGTGGTTCCAAAACGGTGTGCCGTGAAAGAAGAGAGCCATGGGGGTGTGTGACAACTACATTATTGCAATATATACAACTACACAAAAAGTTTTCTTTTGTTAAGTTATAAATGTATATTATCTAAAGTAGTTATACATTATTATTGTTTCAATTATATTTAATTTAGGGGGATCCAAGATGGCGGCGAGCTAGGCGGACGTGTGTTTCTCCGCTCCGTAGGCTTGTTAAAATTATGTGACATATGAAACAGACTATAATGGAAAAGTGAGCAACTATAATATTAGAAGTCTCCAGATGAGCAGAAGATCAAAAAGAATTCGTGGGAAGAACCAGCCTAAGTTAAACTTCAGCTCCACTACACACAACACCGGCAAGGAAGCTAACGATAGCAACATGGCCTCTGGAACACCGGAGAACTCGGGAGGGGATCTGGGCAGCAGTAATGCACCAGTACTCGAGGCTATCAAGGATTTGAAGTCCGAGTTCTCCAGCAAGCTTGATTCTGTAATGTCGGCGATTGACGGAATAAGGAAGGAGGTCGGGGAATGTACAGAACGTGTCAAATGTGCGGAGACTCGCGTCTCTAGCACGGAGGACATTGTCGCTGAATTACAGTCTAGGATCCTGAGCCTCGAAAAGAAGTACACGGAATTGGAGATTAAATGTATTGATTTTGAGAATAGAGCCAGGAGATCCAATATTAGATTGGTCAATTTGCCTGAAAAAGCAGAAGGTAATGATGCTTGTGCCTTTCTCGAAACGTGGTTGCCTCAAACACTGGGGTTAGCATCGAAGCTATCTGTGGAACGCGCTCATAGAGTAGGCCGGAGGAAGGACGACAACGCTGGACCGAGAACTTTGATCATGAAGTTTTTGGACTACAGAGACAAGGAGAAGGTGATCGCGGCAGCTAGAGCCAAAGCCCAAGTCCTGTACGACGGCGAGACGGTCAGGTTCTACCCGGACCTGGCCCTGGAGGTGCGGAAGAAGCAGAAAGAATTCGATTCGGTACGTCAACAACTCCGCGAGATTCCTGGTATTCGTCAAGGCATGTTATACCCTGCGAAACTGCTGATAACATACAAGGACAAGACCCAGGCCTTTGACAAACCAGCGGACGTGAATGACTTTATCCGACGTATCAAAGGAAGGGAGAAGGCTGCTACGCCATCACCTCCAGGGTCTGCTACATCATCGGCTACATCATCACCAACGAAGAGAGGCCTACAACACACATCTGCACCGGCACCCGCGTCGGAGCAGGAGCCGGTGTGAAGAGGAGAGGTATGCTAGTTGGCTAGCCCGAAACAGCTAAAAAAACGGGCCATGGAACTTTGTACACAATAATTCGTAATATTTGTCTTTAAAATGCTTAGGTTACAGTCGTGCTAGGCACGCGATATTGTTTTATATTATACCTGAGAGTCAACTACTGTTGTTTTTATTTCAAATTTGTGTTGTTGTTGTTTTAAAAAAATGGGGGCTATTCTGAGGAGTTAATGCTGGCTGGGGGCCAGGCCTAGCTAGCCCTATTTGTGTTTGTTTGCTTTTTAAGCTAGCTAACTTGAGGCACCTAAAACCACTATTAACACACGGGGCACAGATCCTTTATATTTTTTTTATTTTTATATACGATAACCCGTGATTTACACATATATTTTTACTTTATCTTGATTGGGTCACGGTCGTGTTAGACACGTTATATAGTTTTTATTACAGTCGAGAAAGAATAGGTTGGTTTTAATGTCTCGCGTTGGTGTATCTTGGAAGTAGGGCTAGCAGGGGGGCTAAAAGCTAATAGTGGATGATGGTTAAGCTAACCCCGTGATTAGCGTTTTTCTGCGCTGTTTTTGTTTGTGATTCGCACTGTTCTTGTTCACTGGTTGGGATATGTTTTATTTATAACCATCCTGTTTATATTCGACCGAGTTTGTACTTGTTTTGGCCTTTTTTTTCGGTATGTTTGAACGACATGTGATGTCGCGTTAGTCACGGAACTCAATTTCCCATGATGCATTTGGCATCCGGTTTCACGTTATACTTCCGGTTCATGTACAGGAGGGTGGGTCATTAGAATGCAAGGTATGCGCTGGTGCTGGCGCCCTCCGGTATTGCACCCGGATTTACAGTTTTCTTTTCTTTTTTATGTACATCTGCTAGAAGGGATGGACTGTGGATGGGGGAACTTTAGGGTGCGCCTGTCTATATCCCATTCTACATTTAAGTATGATTTAGAACTGAAAGAAAAATACTTAGTGGGATAAATTAATACAGGGAAGGAATATCTATATCTAGGTTATAACCGTGGCTGGTAGATGTGCACATGTGAGTTTGGGAGTGTACATGCATGTATACACGTATGTGTGTATATGTATGTATACAAATAAATTAATACTAATTATTAAAAAGTTAAAAATTAAAAAATTAAAAAATTAAAAAATTAAAAATTAAAAAAAAAAAAAAAAAAAAAAAAAAAAAAAAAAATTCAAACTTGGGTGGTAACAAGTGTTCAATTTTTGTTTATTTTTGCTCAATGTTTAAACTATTGCTATAGTTCTGTTTTCATTTACATTAGTGGAGGGAGAGATCACCACAGGTCGCATGGTGATGTTTGACTATTCCTCACTGAGTGTGGAATGGTCTTTAGCCATTTTGAGGTGGGAGGTAGGGAGGGGGGAGGAAGTCCATTGCATGGGCTCAAGGGATATTTTGGGGGGAACTGTTTGTGTGTTCTATGAAGCTAATGGGGGTTTTTCTTCCAAGCATCAATATTGTGTTTTTTGTGTGTTGAATTTTTATTGCTGGGGGGTTTTGTTTTTTCAGTGGGAGGGGTGTTTGCAAGGGACCAACAGGGATTTTTTTATAATGTTTCACTGTGCTTTTCTTATGTCGGTTTTGATCTGCGGTTATGACAGAATTTAAATTTTTGAGTTTTAATGTAAGGGGAGCGAATGTGCCACATAAACGGACCAGCATATTGGGGATTTTGCGTGCTAAATCAATTGACTTTGCTTTTATACAGGAATCTCACCTTTTAAAGCAGCATGCCAATCGACTGGCTAATAAACACTATCGGGTTTTGGCCTTCTCAGCTGCAACTTCCAAAGTCAAGGGAGTAGCCATTCTGGCTAGACGTAGACTAAGATTAGATTTGCTGGGTGACTGGTCAGACAGTGAAGGGAGAATAGCTATTGCAAAAATCCGCCTGGAGGGCAAAATGCTAGCATTAGTATCTGTGTATGCACCTAATGTTATGGACAAGGAGTTTTACAAATTGCTAACTAAAACACTATTGGATTTAACAGAGTTTAAAGTTATTGTCGGCTCTGATTTCAATGCAGTATGGCAGCATGGTTTGGATAGGTCCTCTAATGCAGAAGGCAGAGAGCAGGCATCAGCATCTGCGGAGCTGAGAGCTTGGGCAGGATCGACAGGCATGGTTGATATATGGCGATTAATGAATCCTACAGTTAGGGATTATTCTTTTCTGTCTGGAAGGCATGCTTCTTTTTCTCGGATTGATTTCATTTTTGCTCCTGTTGATTTGTTTCACAAAATTAGTAAGGCTGAGTTGCTTCCAATGTCACTTTCAGATCATAAGGCAGTGCTGTGTGTTGCATCATTACGCCAGGTGATAGATAGAGCACCTAGATGGCGATTTAACACCACACTATTACGTGATTCATCATTTGTAGCTCAATTTCAATCTGGGTTACGTGAATTTATAAACATTAATTCAGGATCGGTTGATGACCCGAGAATTTTATGGGATTCGATTAAGGGCTTTATTAGAAGTAATACAACACTCTATTCTTCTACTTTAAGAAAGCAGAGGTCGGCCAGACTTGTGGTGTTGGAGGCGCGATTTGCCGCTTTAGATGCTTCTTTACAGCTCAATTATGTTGATAGCACAGCAGCTCAGAGAGAGGTAGTTAAAAAAGAAATTAACTCCATTCTTAAACTTCGCTCAGAATTTCTCATGAAGCGCACCAGACAAAATTATTATTTCAATAGTTCAAGGCCCAGTCATTTATTGGCTTTACGTCTTAGATCTAATGAACATTTTTCTGATATAGTTAGTGTCAAATCAATAGATGGAGACCTGATCACAGAACCTAAAGGGGTCAATGCTGCTTTTCGAGCCTTTTATGCTGAGCTTTACACCTCCGAGGTCACTCATGATGAAGAAAAGTGCAACGATTTTTTATCTAAAATACAGCTACCAAGTCTAAATGAGGCAGATGCTGAGACGCTAGATAGTCCAATCTCCATAGTAGAAATGAAAGTGGCAGCTCACGGTATGCGTAAAGGCAAGTCTCCCGGTCTAGATGGGATACCACCTGAATTTTATACTGCATTTTGGGATGATCTGGGCCCGGTGATGCTCGATATGTTTCAATATGCTATTGAGAGAGGCTCCTTCTCCAGGGATGTTAATGTAGCCATTATATCCCTGCTCTTAAAGAAAAACAAAGATCCCACAGATTGTGCGAGTTATAGACCTCTTTCGCTTCTCAATGCTGATTTAAAAATCTTTGCTAAGGTGCTTGCTCAACGCTTGCAGGATTATATGACTAGGTTAGTACACTGTGACCAAACAGGTTTTATAAGGACCAGATTGGCCTCGGATAATGTCAGGCGACTGCTGCATATCATTGATAGAGCTAAGGAACTGAGGACCCCCGCTGCTGTACTATCGCTTGATGCGCTTAAAGCCTTCGACCGCTTAGAATGGTCCTATTTATGGGCTGTTTTAGGTAAAATGGGATTTGGGGCTACATTCATCAATTTGATTAAAGTGCTGTATTCCAATCCGACAGCGATGGTACTGACAGGCAAACTTTGTTCTCCGCTATTTACGATTGGCAGGTCGTCCAGACAAGGTTGCCCTCTTAGTCCACTCCTTTTCGCCATTTCTCTCGAACCCCTGGCTCAGACGATTCGTCAGTCTACGGAGATAAGTCCTATTTCAATCCAAAACACACAGCATCGCATTTCTTTATATGCTGATGACATTCTTTTGTATATTGAGAATGCCCCAAGGTCAATTACGCATGTTCTAAAAGTTTTTGATCTGTTTAGTGCCATTTCAGGCTACAAAATCAATTGGACAAAATCTGCCCTTCTACCGCTGAATGACGAGATGAGAACTGCCACTTTGCCGGCCGTAATCCCAGTAGTGAGCCAATTTAAGTATCTTGGCATGGATATTTTCCCCTCTCTACAAGCAATTGTTAGAAACAACTATGGTGACACCCTTACTAAAATAGGCCTTGATTTGGGCAGATGGTCATCGCTGCCCAACTCTCTTCAAGCTCGAGTATCAATCATAAAAATGAACGTTCTTCCTAGGGTAAATTTTGTAAGTTCTATGCTTCCATTGCCACCGCCACCACAGTATTGGACTAAGCTTCACTCAGCTGTGTCTAAATTTGTATGGAATGGCAAACGTCCACGTCTTAAACTTTCTTTATTGCAGCGAGCCAGGGCTGATGGCGGTTTATCATTGCCCGATTTCAAATTATATTACTGGGCCTTTACCCTTCGTCCCCTCTTAAAATGGTTTGACTCGGCAACTACGGTTTCATGGCGAGAACTTGAGGAGAGTTTAGTACATCCTATTGGGTTGAGAGATCTTATCTATTCAAATATAACTAATAATCAATGCAAAGTTCGCTTTGGGCCAATAATATCTCAGCTGGTAACGGTATGGAGGGCAGCAGAAAAAACGTGCAGGATTGACTTGAAATGGAATATTTTTTCCCCAGTGTTTAATAACCAAGGACTTTTGTTGGAGGGACGTCCCATTCGCTTTCCTAGATGGAGTTCAAAGGGGATTCATACGTTGGGTGATCTATTTGATGAGAATGGTTTGCGTTCGTTTCAGAATTTATGTGACACATTTAATTTGCCAGGCAACTCATTTTTCTTTTATTTACAACTGAGAACAGCCATGAGGACTTATGGAGTTCCGTGGCAGACTCCCCTTACAATACACCCTTTACATAAACTCATCTGTTACGTTAGTAGATCAAGAGGCCTTGTTTCCGCATTGTATGGTTTTCTATTAGAATCTAATTATGGGTCCCTAGCTGTGGATACTCTATGGAGAAATGATATAGGGAACTTGGAGCCTGATTTTGATTGGGACACAGTATGGTCTAATATATTGTTGTCTTCTAGGAACCCAGATCATCAACAGATTCATTTAAATTTTGTTCACCGTACATATTTGACTCCCCGTAGATTATGTGCTATGAGGTTTATAAATAGCCCCAACTGCACATTTTGTAATCCAAATGTTATTGGTACCTTTTTTCATATGGTTTGGGAATGTCCAAATGTTAACTCTTTTTGGAGTATGGTTGCTGCTAAATTGTCATTACTTTTGGGAGCTAATATTACACCTTCTCCAGCGGTACTTATATTAAATGATGTGTCCCGGCTACAACTGAACTGCACACATAAGCGCATCTTCTTTGCTGGCTTAACAGCTGCAAAGAAAATGGTAGCTACAAGGTGGAAACCTCCTCATACTCTAACTTTTCGCCAATGGGCTTTAACTTTTTTAGATATTGTTTATTTGGAGTTGTCAACGGCAAGGTTACATGGAGCTAATGAGAAAAACATTGATATGTGGTCTAACGTTGCAGATAAGATTAAAGACTTGGTTTAAATGTTGTATAACAGTGTTATGACATTGCACAGGTATATGCATAGTGTTTGATCCTTACATTTTGGGACATTGTTGGTCCGGGGAGGGGTGGGTGGGTTTATTTTTATTTTTATTATTATGGTTTCTGTTTTAAGTTGTTTGTATCTTGTTTTTGTTGTTAAAAAAAAAAAAAAAAATGTATTCATTTAAAATGTGATTGTACTTTTGACATAATAAAAACAATTGATAACAAAAAAATTATATTTCATTTATTTACTATTTCAGTACTTTGTGCGCACTCATTTCCCAATATAGAGGCCCATTCTATACCCTAAAAGAAAAATAATTTAAACACTTTCAACCTGGCTTTCTATTTGGGGCATTATAGGCCAATATTTTACATTTAAATCAATGTATTTATTTAGTTATTTTTATTCAAGATTTTACACTCATTTTCAACAATAGCAAAAATAGCAGATCTATCATAACGTGTCACGATGCGACACGCTGTGATCTTGCAGATCGGCTATTATCGCAATGAATGATTTTTTTTACTTGCCCATTGGTGTGCCTTGGTCATTTAGATTTTTATTGTGCTTTCTCACCCAGTATGGTGGGATAGAGGTCAACCAGGGACACGGGCTGGTTTGCCAGCAGGCCGGACATCAATCCAGGGCCCATGATGAGAAGGGGCACATGGGAACTGCCCTCAAACATGGACATCTTGTAGTACTGCCGGTGCTCCATGGCCAGGTCTCCGTGGTCGGCCGTGAAGATCACAACGGAGTTGTTTAGAATCCCGGCGTCTCTGAGAGCTGAAATGACCTGACCTGGGGGGAAAAAAACATAAGAGCGAGAAGACACAAGGTGACAAAGACAGAGACACAGTGAAGACATTTTACTGAATGAACATTGATTGATTGATTGATTGAATATTGTATTAGGCAAAAAAAATGTAAAACAGCACAGTTACATTTAAAATACTTTGTCTAACAGGTCCGTTCATAAAAGTCCTTGCGGACTTGTTTCCAATGAGGGCCTTGGTATTCAATTCATAGACATATATAGTGGCACCACAGTTCGAATATCATTACAAAAAAAACAGCAAAAAAAATACAAATAAAAAAAAAGGGGGGGAAATATATGTACAAGAACAGGGGGGGGGGGTCTGCTGTCTAACGGGAAAATGGTACTACCTCCTCTTTTGGCCTCCTGAAAGGTGATTTTTCAAGGCTCTTTTAAATGAGCCCAGCGAACTGCATTTTTTGAGGGATGGGGTTAGACTATTCCAATCCTGGGTGGCAGTGCTGTAGAAGGAGAATTTGCCCATGTTTGTTTTATGGGTGGGTGGTACCAAATTGTTGATAACGCTCCCTCTGGTATTGTGACTGTGGGTGTCGCTAACCTTTTGGAGGTATTTACTCAGATATGCGGGAATAGGGGGCATATCGGACAAATTTGCATTTACAATTTTGAAGGCCAGTCCCATTTTTTGTTGTTTAACCCTGTCTTCCACCCTGAGCCAGCCTAGGCTGGCAAAATGGGTGGGAGAAAGGTGGGTCATGGGCTCCAATCCGACGAGTAGCCGAATCAGTTTGTTTTGGGAGGTTTGAAGCTTAGTCTTCAGTGACACTGAGGTGTTGGAGTACCAGGAGGTGCAAGCATAGTCAAAAAGTGGTTGAATCAGGGCCCCAGAGATTTTCGAAACAGGTGTGTTTTAGACAGGATAACTTGGAAAAAGAGAATGTGAGCACTCGTCAGTTGAATAGTGATTGGGTGCACGGTTCACACACGGACGTTTCAGCCAACGGCCTTCCTCATCGTGAATCAGAGTGAGGTAGGCTGTTGGCCGAGACGTCCGTGTGTGATCTGCTGCTGGGGCTACACAATAAATAAGAGATCCTAAAAGGACCAAGTGAGTGCTGGAGATCTTTTCAAAGAGTGTTTGTAGACACTCGTGCTTCCCATGGACCCTATGCTTAGCTGACCGGATTCCCAATGGTTCTACACTATATATCTTTGCGAGAGAATAGCCGATCTACCAGCTCACAACGCATTGTGAGCTTGTAGATCGGCTATTTTCGGCCAATGCCGATTTTTCTGTCAATTTTGACCTATATGCTCCCAGGTTGAAAGTGTTAAGTGTCCTTTTCATTAACACACACTAACAAACCACTCGTCCACTCACCTAGCATGGCGTCCGTTTCAGCACACATGGCATAATAGAACGCCCGGATGTTTCTGATCTCCTCCTCGGTGAAGTCTCCAGTACAGTTCTTGGTAAAAGAGGTATAGTAGTCGACAGGGTGCATGGCTGACACGGGCAGCCATTTGGGAACAGAGATGAGATCAGAGGACACCTGTGTAGGTAAACGTAAGGATCAAGGTTCAACATGTTAATGTAATCCTAATAAAAACGGTACTAAGAATCCCTCCTGAGCTACTGTATATTCGAACCACATGAACCCTAGCATCCCTATTCTGGTTGACCCTCCGCTTGCCCAGTCTATGTGGATAATTTAAATGCATAGGAAGACTTTCAGGTACGTGCAAATGTACTTGTACAGATACAACAACTAAATGGAACACAACTCATTTCTTTTTCTTTTTAAGAAGCAATTAGAAATTTCGAAAAAACAGCAAAGTTCCAAAAAGAGCACACAGCAAAAATACTGAGTGTTAATCACGGTTCATGGATCCATTTGGTTACATTTGTACAGTAGGTATGTTATTTTACTGTGTAAAAGAACATACCTTCTTTTTTATAATGCCTTATAATCGCATTATAATGCATTATAAACGCGATTATAATGCATTATACACCCGACCTTTAAGTAAAGTGTTACCTTCTTTTTGGGGGGGGCTTTTCTCAGTTTTCGGCCTTTTATTGAATAGTACAGTTGAGAATGACAGGAAACATGGAGAGTGACACACAGCAAAGGTCGTCGGGCTCGGGAATCGAACCCGCGACTCAATGTCAGCTGCATTAGAGCCTATATTTGGTATTAGGCATTAACCACTAGGCCATCAACACCTCAGAACACACCTTTTTAAGCCAATATGGGGAAGTGCGAAACGTGGATCCGCCCGCAGTGGGACCCAGGGAGTCGGTTCTGTAGGTGTGCGGCAGGTTGAGGCCCAGGTAGAGGGCGAAGGGCTGGCGCTGAGATGCGGCTGCGGTGCGGTGGATCCACTGCGTGGCTCTGTCTGTGGTCTCCCAGTCTTTGGTCATGACCCTCACCGTGGACGCGTTGCCCACGAGCTGCGTCACAGGCCTGCCCTCTTGGCGCAGCAGGAAGCCAACGTCTCGCGTCCAGGCCTCGACTCGATTACTAGGAGGACGGTTCATACAAACAAACAGACAAACAAACATGAATGTCCACAACCAGGGTTGCCAGATCTGATTATTATAATTTCCCCGCAAGATTGTATTTGAAAATGGCAGATCTACAAGCTCACAACGCGTCGCATCGCGTTGTGAGCTTGTAGATCTGCTATTTTCAAATAGCTGATGTATATGTTAAAGTGCACATGTGACCCATAGTCGCTTCTTTTGGGCTGTTTTTCCTAGACCTGGTTGCTTGTTTCTCTCACAAAATCTGGCAACACTGTCCACGACTGAGTAGGAGATTCGTGCAGAGAAGGACACTGCACTGCTAGGCACCACGTCCCTAGGAGCCTACCTTAAGGCCAGGTACACACTGCAGGACATTAGGTCCGATATTGCTGTCGCCGACCTTTTTTGGCACTCGCCGACAAAACCTCCCGACCTGACGCAGATCGGCCTTTGATCGGCGAGATAATGCTCGCTGTGTGTGAAAGGCTCCGCGACACGATGTGGCCGCGATTCTCCGCGACACGATGTGGCCGCGATTCTCCGCTCTGCGACGGCTTTCCCACCGTTTTCAGATAACTAAATTGTTAGATATTCAGCTCCGTCTGGGACAGGACAGAAGACAATATCATACACTATGAACGGGGCTGCGATCACCTTGCGAGGAGATGCACGCTACAGCCAATGAGAGCACATTACACCGTGGCTATGGAAGGTCGGTGGACCTGACCACAACAAACAGATCCCCGTCCAGTTACCGTCCAGTCCTGTATCAAGTTAAACATTATTATAAAACAGAATGAGAGTGAGCAAGCGTGCTCAAAGGGGGGCTGTTTATTTGAGACTATTGCACAGAGATAGAGAGAGAGAGAAAGACACAGAGAGCGAGCGGTGTGTGTGTGTGTGTGTGTGTATGTGTGTGTGTGTCTCGTAGTCTGTGAGTGTTGCCAGATTTTGCGAGAGAAATAAGCAACCAAGTTTGTGAAAACAAGCCCAACAAAAGCGACTATGGGCACTTTAAGCCTATATACAAATACATTGGATACTTGAAAATAGACGATCTACAAGCTCACGTTGTAGATAGGCTATTTTTAAAGAAGACATTTGGGGGGGTTGTGGAGTATTTTCCAAATCCACACAGATCTTGTATGGGGGTCTATGGCACAACATATTTTCATAAGGGCAAGGTCTGCGCCTCTGTGGACAAATATTAATTTGGGGGTCCTTGCCATGAAAATGTTTGAGAACAACTGGTTCAAACAACATTAGGAAACAAGGCCAAAAAAGAAACTACACTTTCAAGCAACGTTAGAGAAAAACAATCCCAAAGTCGCTTATAATAAGCGGACATGGCAACTCTGTCACAGCGGAATCAGCGCACTTGCCGTGCGAGAGAGAGAGAGAGAGAGAGAGAGAGAGAGGGAGAGAGAGAGAGTGGGAGAGGGAGAGAGGCATATCACGGGATACGTTGATTAAAATGAATTGGAATAAACACAAATGTATGTATTGGGTCTGACTCTGGAGATAGCATCCTAGTGAACTATCCTACAGTGTGTCAGCCCTTGTCGGGGATCAATCGTGTTGTGAAGACCACAACGATATTATGACAGCCGATTTCAAGAAATAAACTCCTGCAATGTGTAATGCTTCACGATCAGATGACTCCCCGACCACTTTAAGGTCCTGCAATGTGTACCTGCCTTAACCCTAAAGCACAATACGTGCTCTTTCCAAAGTTTTCGGAAAGGGAGCTGATATTGACGTCATTCAGAACTCTCTGGTGGCCAGTCTCAGAACTTTTTCTCAGACCCCCAGATGTCCTGACTCCTGACTGTCCGGAAAAGAAAAAAAAACGTATTCGGAAAGCCTGTCCGAAACGAAACCTTTATTTATTCTCGAAAAGAGCATTGAGGTTCACCCTCATTTGCAATGCTGTCGAGATTACATACACACAAAAAAATCAACAATTGAGGCACAAACAAATATAAAACACAGAAACAACCAGAAAATGTGGTCTCCGCCAGGCGAGGTGGTAAAAGAAAGTACTGTTCCTGATTAATTCTGTCTTACCTATTTATATTACATATTGTGATGTCACGTGAAGCTTGACCAATGTGTTCACAGACGGACGGACACACACACACACACGGACGGACAAAGTGAAAACATACTCTCCACCATGCCTTCGGCCTGGCGGAGACAACAATAAAACCATACAGAACATTTGTAAGTTAAAAACAATTACATGGTGAGGTAGGGAGATTTAAGAGCAGGTGATTAAATTGTCCATAGGATATTGGGGCATTCATTTTCAGCGTGAGTTGTAGAGTGTTCCATGAGATGGGAGCGTCAAAGCAGAAAGCAGATTTCCCCAGTTCAGGGAAAGTTCTGAACAGGTGGAACCTCAAGTGTAAGCCAGTCGCTTGAGCGGGTCTGATAAGTGCTTTTTGGGGCGGTGTAGCCGCCGCCCCCTATAAGTGAGTTTTGGACACCGACCAAAAGATTTGTATACCCCCTAACCCTTCCATTGTTAATGCAAATCGATACTTTTGCAAAGTCAGCCAATCACATTACAGCTAGTGTCATCACCACTAACTGTAATGTGATTGGCTGACTTTACAAATTCAGGACTGTGATTGGCTAGCGAAACACATGACACATGTGCAGCCCTATGAATAGCAGTATGGACTTTAAAAAAAGGTAATTTTTTAAAGTGAGTCATGTTGTGATGACCACACACCGCCCACTTCACACTGGGTGTGATTTTTATTCTTCAAAAACAACCAGTGAAGGGGCCTCATGCCGCCTCTCTACCCAGCTTAAGGCACCCCAATCCTGGGTACAAGGCTGGGTGGATTGGACCCCCCAGTCGGCCCTCCACGCACCTGCGGAAAAATTCCTTGAGGCAGGAAGGCAGAGGCCGTGCTCACGGAGGGCCCTGGACACGTAGCGTGATTTTTTATTTTTCAAAAAGAACCAGGGAAGGGGCCTCATGCCGCCTCTCTACCCAGCTTAAGGCACCCCAATCGTGGGTACAAGGCTGGGTGGATTGGACCCCCCAGTCGGCCGTCAATGCACCTGCGGGAAAATTCCTTGAGGCAAGAAGGCAGAGGCCGTGCTCACGGAGGGCCCTGGACACGTAGCGTGATTTTTTATTTTTCAAAAAGAACCAGTGAAGGGGCCTCATGCCGCCTCTCTACCCAGCATAAGGCACTCCAATCCTGGGTACAGGGCTGGGTGGATTGGACCCCCCAGTCGGCCGTCAATGCACCTGCGGGAAAATTCCTTCAGGCAAGAAGGCAGAGGCCGTGCTCACGGAGGGCCCTGGACACGTAGCGTGATTTTTTATTTTTCAAAAAGAACCAGGGAAGGGGCCTCATGCCACATCTCTACCCAGCTTAAGGCACTCCAATCCTGGGTACAGGGCTGGGTGGATTGGACCCCCCAGTCGGCCGTCAATGCACCTGCAGGAAAATTCCTTTAGGCAAGAAGGCAGAGGCCGTGCTCACGGAGGGCCCTGGACACGTAGCGTGATTTTTTATTTTTCAAAAAGAACCAGTGAAGGGGCCTCATGCCGCCTCTCTACTCAGCTTAAGGCACCCCAATCCTGGGTACAAGGCTGGGTGGATTGGACCCCCCAGTCGGCCCTCCACGCACCTGCGGAAAAATTCCTTGAGGCAAGAAGGCAGAGGCCGTGCTCACGGAGGGCCCTGGACACGTAGTGTGATTTTTTTATTTTTCAAAAAGAACCAGGGAAGGGGCCTCATGCCGCCTCTCTACCCAGCTTAAGGCACTCCAATCCTGGGTACAGGGCTGGGTGGATTGGACCCCCCAGTCGGCCGTCAATGCACCTGCAGGAAAATTCCTTGAGGCAAGAAGGCAGAGGCCGTGCTCACGGAGGGCCCTGGACAAGTAGCGTGATTTTTTGGGGCGGTGTAGCCGCCCCCTATAAGTGAGTTTTGGACACCGACCAAAAGATTTGTATACCCCCTAACCCTTCCATTGTTAATGCAAATCGATACTTTTGCAAAGTCAGCCAATCACATTACAGCTAGTGTCATCACCACTAACTGTAATGTGATTGGTTGACTTTGCAAATTCAGGACTGTGATTGGCTAGCGAAACACATGACACATGTGCAGCCCTATGAATAGCAGTATGGACTTTAAAAAAAAGTCATTTATCCTTTTTTAAAGTGAGTCATGTTGTGATGACCACACACCGCCCACTTCACACTGGGTGTGATTTTTTTCCATTCTAATAGCAATGTAAGGTATGGTGGTACTTTCCCATCAATAGCCTTAAAAATAAACTGATACCAGTGCCTATTTCTTCTCTCAGAGAGGGAGGACCAACCTACCCTTTCGTAGAGGGTACAATGTATGTGACCTTAACCCAACCTTAACACTTTAAGCCTAACCCTATTCCTAAAGCCTGAGACTGCTGTTGTTTGTGCTGAAACTGCAGGCTTCTCTGGCACTGCATGAACCCACTATTGCCACGACGTGCAAACACTTACATACCACACCCACTAACACATGGCAACAACAAACCAACACCACCACACACACCACTTATGAAAATAAACACCCGCCCCCCAGCACACATAAACATGAACACAAACACACATACACGCATGTAAAAACACCCCCACACACACACACCCACACAAGTATAAATAGACACAGAGAAGACAAACTGGAAAAAGGTCACATGAGAACAAGAGTCCACGTGGAGAAGTGGAAATGTGTGAATAACAACCGACATGGTTGTTATTCCAGACATTTATGTATGGAAACACAATGTGTGACCACACACTATCGTGTGGTCGCACACTCATCCATTTAATTTATTATAAAATAATAATCGATCATTTAATAAGCTAATCGATTAATAATTGATCCCTGTTTTGGGATATTAAATATGGGGCCCTATTTTCGCCGGTGCCTTACCCATTATCCCTAAACTTCTTTGCCATTTTGTACTATTTTTAAAAACATTTTCAAATAGTTCAAATAGCCAATCTACAAGCTCACAACGTATCGAAGTACATCGGCAAGTTGAACTATTTGAAAATAGTACAAAATGGCAAAGAAGTTTAGGGATAATGGGTGAGGCACCGGCGAAAATAGGGCCCCTAGCGTATTTTGGCCATAATACATTATTTATTTTAGATTTTTGATGTCGGTTGTTGTCAGTCATTTCTTAGTTTTTACCATACCTGCCCTCGTGCAGGCCTAAAAGCCACACAATTAAATTGTTAAAATTGCAATCATTTGAATGACAATTAATCGTCAAGTAAAATGTCATAATCGTGACAGCCCTACATACCTGGCCAATAAACGGATTCTGATTGTGACGAATACCTACCTTACAGAGTGACTCCCTGAGGTGTAGTCCAGCTTGCCCATGCTCTGGGTGCGATAACCATTCTCCTCCAACACGTCCATCCAAGTGGTGGCGTTGGCGTCCAGGCATTTGTAATTGTTCCACGACTGAGTCAGGTGAACAAACTGGCCGCTCCACATTGCTAAGAAGAACAAATACCGTATACACTGCTACTAGTGTTTGACAAATAATACGTAATAATAATAATCATCTTTTGACAATAACAAGGTAAATGGTGAATTAAGTTATCAATAATTCTCTGATTGAAGGCAGCAGATCGAGCCACACTAAAAAAGAATTTAAAAAAATCTTTACAGAATGACAAGGGAAGATTACAAAAATAAAGATCTCTCAAATCTTCCATTACGTAAAAAGAGAGGGACAGCTCATTATATGCCAACAATGTTGTATGGGTGAAGCTCCTGGCCTGTCCTCCTGCAGTGGTTCCCAAACAGGGGTTCGGGATCCCCCAGGGGGATCCCCCAAATTATTTTGGGGGGTCCCCAGATGATTAGCTTAATGTGCAACATTGTTTTCTCACTCAACAGTAAGCAAACCAACATACAATTTAAAGTGTATACAGGGTATCTGCACATTTATAAAGTTACAATGTAATGACTTGTAAGACATTTTTTAATACCAAATTGGCCAAATGGTCAAAGATCACGTAAGAAAGAGGCAAACATTGTGAAAATAGCCAATCTACAAGCCCACACCGCCTCCCACTGCGAGGCGTTGAGAGCTTGTAGATCGGCTATTTTCACAATGTTTATCTGTGGAACCGAGTCAAACTAAATTTTGATTCCCACAGGTCCAAGTGCTTGTCAGGGTGGGGGTCCACAGTTGAAATATGATTATTTTTGGGGGGTCCTCAGTTGAAATATGATTATTTTTGGGGGGTCCTCAGTTGAAATATGATTATTTTTGGGGGGTCCTCAGTTGAAATATGATTATTTTGGGGGGGTTGGGGCCTGAACAGGTTGAGAACCCTTATCCTATATACCAGTGGTTCTCAAACTTTTTCATGTCAAGGACCCCCAAAATGATATGTATTTGGCCTCGGACCCCATCTCAAAATATGGACCCCCAGAAGCAAAGATTTGAGTTAAAAATGTTTGCTTTAAAAATATATATATTCAAAGATTTGCACAAATGTTCTCGATTTTTCAAAAATAGCAGATCTACAGGCTCATAGCGCGGCACTCGGTGCCGCGCTATGAGCTCGTACATCTGCTATTTTTGAATAGCCAAAGTATAAAAGGTTAAAGCGGTTAAAATTATTCTGCCGCTATATTAACACATTTTGCTGGGGACCCCCTGGTACCTCCCCCAGGACCCCTGGGGGTCCCCAGACCCCACTTTGAGAACCAATGCTATATACTGTACCTGCTCTGGAGGGGCAGCAGACAGGGGAGTTGGTGTAGGCATTGGTGAAAGTGGTGCCAAGCTCTCTGAGGTACTGGATGTATGGCAACTGCACCACTCTACTGCCAGGATCAAAGCTTAGTCGCCCATCCTTCATTTAACAAAGAAAGAGAGAAATATTGTACGGTATGAATCCTAATGTTATTACATATTTACTATAAACAAAAGATGTCAAAGAATACTGCAGCCTGCTCTAGTAAGGTTGCATGGAGGAGACCAAAAGGGGAGGTAAAAGATTATTTTTTTTTATATATTTTGTACATAATAAGTGTTTGTATTAGATGATGACATGTATTATTGTGTTATTTTTTGTATGTTATGTTGATGGATTGAATACAGGATCACAATGGAAACAAGTCCCCAGGACTTTTTTGGGTTATCCTTTTAGCTTTAATGTCTGACTGTACCACGTGATGTTTACATTTCTGACTAATTAAGTATTCAATCAATCAATCAAAAGGAAACAGAAAAGCATCTTTTTTCCACTTCATACTAGTAGCAAAACAACATCATTTAAAGTTATGAGGAGAGAGAGATACTTACAAAAGCATCAGACATCACCAGAACAATGTTGGGTCTGTTGGTGGTGGAATCATTGTGACAAATAACCTGGCCATAATAACTTTGTGTCAGTACAATCAAAGTAAACACCAGATACATCACTATACCTTTCAACACTACAACAACAGTTCATGCTAAAGCTGCTATACTCTGTCTGTCATCACGTCCCGGGGCTAATGTTATATTTTCTGATCTACTCTTAAACTTCAGAAATCAGAATGTAAACATAAACACACTTTCTATTCTAACTCAGCAGTAACTCTGTAGTGAAACGTCCAACATTGTACTGAGATATACTTCTGCCTAGTGCCTACTGTTGCCAGATTTTGTGAGAGAAATAAGCAGCCAGGTCTATGAAAACAAGCCCATAAGAAGCGACTATGCAAATTGGCCGATCTACAAGTTGCAAATTGGCCGATCTACAAGCTCACAGCGAGGCGTTTTGAGCTTGTAGATCTGCTATTTTCAAAAAGATCTTCAAAAGAAAATTTAAATATTTGGAATATATTTGAAACATTTGAGACATGTTTCAGAAGTGGTGTAAACAATCATTTAATTTGTTTTTGTAAACAAGCCCAAATAACTACACTTTAAAAACAAGCCCAAAAACCCGCAACCTGCAACTGCCAATTCATGTCAAGGACCCCCAAAATGATATGTATTTGGCCGCGGACCCCATCTCAAAATATGGACCCCCAGAAGCAAAGATTTGAGTTAAAAATGTTTGCTTTAAAAAATATATATTCAAAGATTTGCACAAATGTTCTCGATTTTTCAAAAATAGCAGATCTACAGGCTCATAGATCTACAGGCTCACAGATATATATCTGCTACCAAATTTTAATAAAAAGCCCAAAGTCGCTTATAATAAGCAGACATGGCAACGCTACTTCTTCCCCACTCTACGTCATGTGACACTTTGTGATTTGCATATTACCCATGGTGCATCCCGACAAACTACACAGAAAAGACGTTTGATTGATAAATAAACTATGATGTGGGTCACGTCGTGTCACCTCGTTGTGACCACGCTGTTGTGTGTTCATGAACTTCATGGCTCTGTTTAAAAACGTTTCAATTTTATTTTGGGTCACAACCGTCACCGAGAAGAGTTTCTGGATGTGATAGTTTATATAGTCTGTTATGTAGCGATTTTGTTTGGTTGGTCCGATGGCAGTGAGATCACAAATGATTGCTACAGTCAGTTACAAAACTCCTTGTTTCTTCTCTACCCTCTCCCACTGCCGACCTTGACCAGCCTTTTATTCAGTATAAGTGTTAGTATTATTAGTATATTTATATTCTTATTAGTATTATTATTAGTACAAGGGTCTTCAACAGGGGGTCCGGGATCCCTAGGGGGTCCTCAGAGTTACTACAGGGGGTCCGCCAAATCTTTGTGTGCTATGAATTCTTTTTTATGTAAAAAAAACACTTGAACCCTAGCATCCCTTTTCTGAGGAGAACTTTAGCCAAAAATAGCAGATCTACAAGCTCACAACGCCTCGCGCTGCGAGGCATTGTGAGCTTGTAGATCGGCTATTTTTGGTAAAGAGGTATAGGTGTAGAGGGAAAAAATAGCTGACCCAAGTAAAATAAAAAGGGTTAGGGTTAGTTAACCCTAACCCTAATATAGAGGGGGTCCCTGCTTCATCTCTCTTTCAGCTGAGGGGTCCTTGGCCTGAAAAGGTTGAAGACCCCTGAGTTAGTTATTAGTGTATATATTAGTATATACACTATACTAATATATACTGTTTATATTAGTGTATAAAGGAGTGGTGTAAAAAAAAAAATAAGTACATTTACTTCAGTACTGTACATAGGTAGGCTACAATTAGGTATTTGTGCTTTACTTGAGTATTTCCAATTTCCAGTATTTTTACTTCTACTCCACTAGAAAGCTAGAAAAGCCTTTTGTGATGATGAATGCTGCAATCAGTGTTTTCTGGGGAACCTTTCAAAAGGGTCAACAAATTGGAAAAATGTTTAAGTTGAAATTGTTTGAACTATATGTGCATCAGCAGGCCTAACGAAGGCATAACGAATCAGGTAATATGAATACCCTGTTTTTAAGAAGTCTGCATCTGCATCCAGTATTACAGTTACTGTAACAGGTGTAAGGTAAACCTTACTGGACACTTGTATTGCAATACAATCTTATAGGACGTAGTGACATTCACTTCCGCTCACTCAGGTATGATCAGGGAGGTGGACATTTCCTGGCAAGCAAATCTGTATTGCCGAATACAGTCATACTTTCATTTCTGTTATCGGAATCTGTGGGGTCAAATTGTGCTGGCATCGTGTCTTTGGGGCTGTTTGGAGTTGGCATAGCCAGTTCTCACCTGGTCTGAGAATAGGGGGATGGACAGTTCCTGGCAAGCAAATCTGTATTGCCGAATACAGTCCGCCTTTCTGTTTTCGGAATCAGTGGGGTCAAATAGTGCTGGCATCCTGTCTTTGGGGCTGTTTGAAGTTTTTATTAATTTACCACTCACCTGGTCTGAGAAAAGAGGGGTGGGCAGTTCCTGGCAAGCAAATCTATGTAGCTTACTATGGTGACAACTATGGTGCCTACATAGTCAGCACCATAGTCAGCTACAAAGTCAGCACCATAGTCAGCTCCTTAGCTGACTATGGTGCTGACTGTGTAGGCACCATAGTCAGCTACATAGTCAGCACCATAGTCAACTATTTTGCTGACTGTAGGCACTAGTGATGAGCGGGTCGAGTCAGACAACTTGGGGACCATAGTCAGCACCATAGCCAGCTACATAGCTGACTATGGTGCAGCTATGTAGCTATGAAGCTGACTATGGTGGTGACTATGTAACTGACTTTGGTGCTGGCTATGGTGCTAAATATGTAGGCACTATAGTCATCACCATAGTCATTGCCATAGTCATCACCATAGTCAGCACCATAGTCAGCTAATCTTGCAAACTTTGGAAGCCAATCTTAGCCAATCAGAATGGAATATGAAAAATCAGACCACTTAACTATAGAAATACTTTGTACCGATTTGAGTGATGTGACTGTCTGAACAAAAACTGTAGTAGTAATAGGCAAAAATGTGTTTTGCAAAAAACAGCCTGCTGGTGGCGATGTGAAAAATGAGGGCAACTGGTTAGCCTATGCTTCGGCCTCCAGGGAGTGAGCCTGCACAGGTTCACGCCGATCAGTCCAACGGTGCCAGAGATTAGCTCTTAACAGGTGGACGGACGAACACACACGCACGGTCACACGCACACACGCACACGCACACGCACACGCACACGCACACGCACACGCACACACACACACACACACACACACACACACAGGGGCAAAAACATAGTCTTGGCCACGCCTTCAGCCTGGCGGCGACAACAAGTGTTCCTGACTTTTAAGTTGAAATTGTTTGAACTATATGTGCATCAGCAGGCCTAACGAAGGCATAACGAATCAGGTAATATGAATACCCTGTTTTTAAGAAGTCTGCATCTGCATCCAGTATTACAGTTACTGTAACAGGTGTAAGGTAAACCTTACTGGACACTTGTATTGCAATACAACCTTATAGGACGTAGTGACATTCACTTCCGCTCACTCAGGTATGATCAGGGAGGTGGACATTTCCTGGCAAGCAAATCTGTATTGCCGAATACAGCAGACTTTTAGGTAATTTATTAATGTTAGATGCATACTGTAATCAAAGTTACATCCTGCAGACAGTTTGAGCATATTTGTATCATCACACTGTTGATTTGGTTTGTTGTACAACTAAAATCAAAATAGTTGAAAATATGCTTTAAGCATATTTGCTGCTATTTTCAGATCTCTACACATGGCATAATTTGAAATCTGACAATCTGCACTTTCTTAATCTGTAAACAACACACACACACACACACACACACACACACACACACACACACACACACACACACACACACACACACACACACACACACACACACACACACACACACACACACACACACACACACACACACACACCAACAACAACAACAACAACAACAACAACAACAACAACAACAACAACAACAACTAAACAACAGTAAAAACTTTTACAAAAAGGCCTGAACAGCGACTGGAAATATGATGTATGATGTAATTACCAAGAGGAAACGCTAGAGGGAAGCCTAAACCTATACATGAATTTGAATGAACCTGCATGATTGCCAACAGGTGATAAGGACCAGTTCAACTTTATTAAATATTAATGTAGGCCTAATGGCTTGTCCTTCCTTGTCATTGGTCGAGGGGCAGTATGCAGCTGTGAGGAGCTCCTTCAGCAGGAAGGGGACAGAGTGACTGTGCTTAAGAAGTTTAACCCTCTGATTGGGATCAGAGGGTCGAAAACTTTAATACTAATAACTTTGTAGATTTTTTTTAATTATTACAAAAGCACTTTAGACCAATATATACTTTGGCATTTTGAAAATAGCCGATCTACAAGCTTGTGACGTGTTGTGAGCTTGTAGATCTGCTATTTTCAATGGATTTGTATACATTTGAAAACTTGTGAAATGGCACCTTCTGCATAATGAGTACTTGTACTTTTGGTACTTTAAGTACATTTTTATGCCACCATTTTTGTACTTTTACTCAAGTGCATTTTGAACACCGGACTTTTGATTATAACAATAGTATTTATACGTTGTGGTATAGTTACTTTTACTTAAGTAAAAAAAAATGTGAGTACTTCTTCCAACACTTCTGATGAATGAATAGCTTACTACTATTCAACAGGTGTTTATTATTTTTTTAAGCCTTGGTTAGCCGGCAGGTGGCGCTTTGAGCTTCTGAGTTATGCTGTGTGTGGTGTAACAATGAGGAGCCCCAACCCCCAGTTTCCATGTGTGTCAGTGTGTAGTGTGGTCTATGGACCATTTGAAGCTTCATACCTTGGATGCTGGGGTTTATATGGGAGGATAATTTCAACAGCTCGGCTAATATTCACAAATAATTTCCCTATATATTGTCTGATGTCCTCTGCATCACTCACAGAGTAACACGTTTTCTGTGGAATGCAGCAGGACAGGAGAATCTGTACCTAAAATACAGCATGGCTAGACAACTGGCCAGATATGTTCTTCTTCGGTGACGGTGACCTATATATCTATATAACAGATACAGCTATACTGTTGGTGTTGCAGCTTGGCAATATGGACCTCTTTGAGGCCTACGTGTTTTTCTATGACCTACATATTTAACAAGTGTGTAAGAAACTAGGTATATGTCTATTATGTGCACTGCTGCAAATTATTCTTCTTGCATTCTTTAAAAACTGCATTTGGGCAAGTTGTCTGCATTTTTTTTTTTTTTTCTAATCCTGATTTTTTTTTCTTTTATACATCAAATTTCCCCTTACCATAGAAATGGCTGAATGTCCAGTGGATAGCAATAGCATAATATATATATTAGCTCTGGCCCATCGCGTTAGAAGGAGAACTCCTTCTAACACGATGGACCAGAGCTACATACAGTATCTATATACTGTGTGTTGCAGCTATCTAATGTGCATGTTTGATTCAAAGACCCCTTCGGGGTGAATCTACATTATTAACACAGGCGATCGCACATTAACGTCGATCGCACATTATTAACAAATTAATATTCTTTTCAGCGTTTGCACAACGGTCGGCACCACGTCTCTCTCTCAGCTGTTGAACCCAACTAGTGTGTCATCTCATCTGGCTGCACAGTACAGTAACAGTAGTGGTGCCTCACTCACTGCCTCCTCCTCCATTGGTTCCACAAGACGGAAGGAGGGGGCTGGCTCATTATACGGATAGAAAAAAAAGTGTTCGCGCATGCTCCGTGGGTTGTTTTTCACCCAAAAAGCCGTCGCTTTAAGAGCGCCTCTCGCAGGGAGCGCAGCGTCTTTGACCGGAGACCCAACGCGAGAGAGACGAGACACTCGGGGCGGCTGTTATTCAGCCTTCCAGTGCGTCTCCAATGAACTGCACAAGAAGAGAAACCGTTTGATTGCCCTGGAACTGCTTATTTTTTTTTGCAGGGGCAAAAAGAAAAGAAAAAAAGGATACAGATCTAGTCAGTGTCTGAACAACACTGGCAATCTGTATTATTTTCTTATTTCTTAAATGAGATTATTTTTTATTACAAAGACTCTATTTTTTATTTCTTCTTACAGTCTCCTGTCGTAGGCTTTTGCCTTTTTGTTTTGTTTATTGCAACCATGGTGCTAGGAAAGGTGAAGAGCTTCACCGTGAGCTACGACTGTCTGAACGACAGCAACGTGCCGGTGTTCTCCAGCGGGGACTCGGTCTCGGGGCGGGTGGTGGTGGAGGTGACCGGGGAGATCCGCGTCAAGTCGCTCAAGATCCACGCGAAGGGCTTTGCGAAGGTCCGCTGGACCGAGTCCCGCA
This sequence comes from Gymnoscopelus microlampas, assembly GCF_963454915.1. Taxonomy (NCBI): domain Eukaryota; kingdom Metazoa; phylum Chordata; class Actinopteri; order Myctophiformes; family Myctophidae; genus Gymnoscopelus; species Gymnoscopelus microlampas. The sequence continues at coordinate 51,274,660 of NC_139941.1, read as the reverse complement.
ACGCGGGCTCCAACACCGCCTACACGCAGAACTACACCGAGGAAGTGGAGTACCTGAACCACAAGGACATCCTGATTGGACACGAGAGAGGTAAGAGAAGAAATTGATCATTAATTCAATATATTTTGTGTTTGCTTTTGATTGAAGATGATCGTTGGGGTCAGGTTGTTTTTTTGGCTGGTGCTTTTGTCTTGAGTGACTGAACTGAACACAACTGAAATGACAGGGTAGAAAAATGAAAGAAAAATGAAACAAATATGAAGATATCAACATTTTTAGTAGCCTATACAACAATTCTATTGAAGATGCTCTTTGTGGATGGATCGTTCATCGTTTGGGTCAGGTTCTTCTTGGCTGATGCTTTTGTCTTGAGTGACTGAACAACACGAATGAGATGACACTATGACAGGGTAGAAAAAAGAAAGATGTGAGGATTTCAACGTTAATGTTTTTTAGTAGCTTATATTTGAGCCTGTGGTCGTATTTGACAGGGGCTGTAGGCTACTGTAGAAGAAAAAAAAGATCCATCCCTTAGTTGTTTGTGTCACACAAACAGCCCTCGAATGAATGACAGCCAGAGAGAGAGCTGCTTGCCTCCACACATCATCACCACTTTTGTTTTTACCAAATTACCGAAAATACAACCATTACAGTACAATCTCTGAGGTTCCAACACTCTGCTCTCTAGGATTTATTAGAGGATTTCACGTGCAACATTTGCTGCATATTATGCTGGGTTGTTTGTTACAATGTAGCCCCTTTTTCTTAAGTTTCCACCCATTGTTCAAAGCGGTTCAATCCTGTTCAGACTCCGGACGGGAGGGGGAGGGGGGGCACGACGACTAGCCTGCTCCCTTGCTCTGCGCTGATTGGCTGAGGTGCTCGTGTGTCGCTGGCGACGTCATCCTCTTTGCAGAAAAGTGACAGAAGGCTCTGCAACTTTGCAAGATGCTGCTGTTGTTATCAAAGCCTGATTTATACAGGCCGTGGTCACTTTTACCCAACGCAACTTGTTCTACATCTGTTATTTGTGGCAAGCGACAACCGTCTAAGATGGCATATAAATACATCTTTAGGAAATACTATTTAATAGCCGCCCTAAAAAGCTGTATTAAATGCTCAACAGGCTTTGGTGGTCGACTTGGTTGTTAGATGCGTGCATCTGCGTAAAATGCGCACTTTCTTTTAGAGATGGTCTGAAATAGTGCGACTGTTGTAATTAATGATGATAGGTTGCATTGGCAGAAGTTATTGTCTGCAACGACTTGAGAAAATAGAATATTTTGCCTAATACATGCCCAGGTTTAATTCATGCACCCGGCGCGACACGATGCGTTTTAACGTATAAAGTAATAAAAGCTTGGATGTGTAACAGTATGCAAGACATTTGGGTTTATTTGGTGATAGAACGTCTCACGTGTGTGAATGAATGGGTTGGATTGTTCTGCGTTGCATGCTGCATTACACGCGTCAGGGGGGCCGTCCCTCCCTAGGCTTTGCCAGATTCTGTGAGAGAAACAAGCAACCAGGATCGAGGAAAACAAGCCCTAAATAAGCGACTAAATAGGCCATATGATCACTTTTTAAACCTATATGCATTGTCTATTTGAAAATAGCCAATCTACGAGCTCACAACGCGTCGCATCCGCTTGCAGATCTGCTATTTTCAAACACAATCTTGAAAACAATTGGAATATTTTTGGAACATGATTCAAACAACACAATCCACACATTATGTATGGGTGTCCCTGGAACAAAATATTTCCAGATAACATTAATTTGGGGGTCCTTGACATGAAAAATGTCAATGTCAATAAAAAAAATAAAGTAGAAACCTTGGAAGCGAGCCCAAATAAGCAAACTACACCTTAGAAATAATCCCCAAAAACCGCAACTACAACTACCAATATTTACAAGCCACAGAAAAAGAAGCCCAAAGTCGCTTATAATAAGCGGACATGGCAACAATGGGCTGAGCCTGCCAGTGAATGCGTAATGCGTAATGAATGCGTAATGAGGGAGAGAAGCTGCTCGCACCGGTTCAGGCCGGTCTCCTCCTGCTGGAGTCTGACTGACAGCCCCAGAGTTGTTTACAGGGTTGCCATGTTCGCTTATTATAAGCGTCTTTGGGCTTATTTTTCTGCAAAGTTCCTTATAAATATTGGTAGTTGCGGGTTGCAGTTTTTTTTGGGGCTTGTTTCTAAAGTGTATTTGCTTACTTGGGCTTGTTTCCTAATGTTGTTTAAACCAGTGGGTCTCAGCTTTTCAAGTCATGGACCCCCCCAGATTAATGTTTTGTCTGTGCCTGTGGACCCCCCATCTGAAAATATTTTTTTGCCAGGGACGAGGGACCCTCATACAAGATTTGTGTTGTTAAAATGTTTCAGGATTTTTATTTTCAAATAGCCAATGTGCTATGTTTAAAGGGCAAAGGGCTCGCTTCTTTTGGGCTTGTTTTCAAAGACCTGGTTGCTTGTGTCTAAAACCTGGCAACCCTGGTTGTTTACCACAAGAGAGCTCTCTGCTAAGGAGAGGAAGGGAGGGAGGGAGGGACTGCTGAGCTGGCAGAAAGTACAGCAGCCTTGCTGCCGGCTGTCCTGTCCGACCCTGATCTTTTATGCAGTTGTTGTTGCACTACTCTAGATGATTTGCCTTAAAAAAAAATGTTGATTATCCGTTGTCTTCATCAAATAAGATCTAGTGCGTAATTTTATGATGCGCAAGCACCCCCCCCCCCCCACAGTAAACTGAGAATAAGGGCTATTTTTAGAGGAGAAAATGCCCGTCTACTGTACCCCGACTAACAAAACACAATCATATAGTAGCATGAATAAAAAACTATTCACATTACCACATGGAATTCATATCGTTAGACATTCCTATTCTAAAACGGGTCTCTATATGGATGTTTGAGATACATGTATGTTCAGTGTACGTGTACAGTGTACAGTGTTTTTTTGTGTATGAAAAAAACACAGTTTTGTCATGGTTTATAATATTTCATAATCGGTCTCTTGCACTGAGTGATGTTGTAATGTTAATGCATGCTGATGCATGTTTAAGTCCATTTCTTTGTTTCAAACTAACACATGTGATAGTAGTACTAAAGTCCATTTATTATACTCTCTCTGTCTCCCCTGCCCTGTGTTGTTATGACTTTTCAGATGCCTTCGTAAAGAATATTACCCAGGTATGGTACACGCGTGTCTGGAACATTGTCCCTCTTTTCTTTCAGACGATGACAACTCTGAGGAGGGTCTCACCACTATCCATTCAGGAAGACATGAGTATGCATTCAGCCTCGAGCTTCCACAGACGTGAGTGTCTTTTTTCCACTGCGTTCATCATATTGAACAGTGAAAACGGGGGTAAAAAAAATACCATGTTAGTCTTGTATATTGTCACCAATGTCTATGGGGCAGGCTGTGTAGATCTTGTGAGCTAGAAGGGCACATTTTCATGATGATCTGTATTCACTACTGGCAACTTGAAACTGTATGCGATTCTCCCCCGACGATGGTTAAACTTGACCATTTATTTTTATTCCTCCTGTCCCGCAGACCTCTGGCTACCTCTTTTGAAGGGAAACATGGCAGCGTGCGTTACTGGGTAAAGGCAGAACTCCACAGGCCATGGCTCCTGCCCATGAAGACCAAGAAGGAATTCACCGTCTTCGAACACATCGACATCAACACTCCATTGCTTCTAGTGAGTTTCTCTCCCCCTTCTCTCTTTGTTTTTCTAAAAACTAATCTCTCTAAGACAGCCTTGTAGAGTCCTGTTATTGAGTGAGTTCTTCCTGTTGGCTCAGGTTTCTGAGAAGCAAGAGTATATTATTCTATGCACAAAAGTGTGATTCATCCAAGGCCGCAGTTTCCAAACAATATGGGTTGAATTTGGATTGAATTTGGAAAGAACTACCAATGTACTTCTTTACTGCTTGTTCCCAATTATGATGCATTATGCATTTGCTTGCAGCTAGTTTAGGCTGGCTATGTAATTGTAGGTGCGTGTCAGCAACTTGGTGGTACGTCATAAAAACAATTGCCATGGGCAAATGCAAGTATATGTTGAGATGAAAGCGCTAGTTTGGACTGATGTTGATGGATGTGTTAAATGCCAGCTTGATGATATATGTGATAATGTGGTAATGCGCGGAAACTAATTAGTGTTGCCATGAACACAAAATGATCTGCCTGGTTTTGAATGATATGCCCTCAGGCAAGGATATAGTTTGCACCAGTTTCTGTCAGGAGACCAAGGTTTCAACAGACAGTTTTATCCAGGAAAATAGTTTTGTTTTGTGAGTGTCGGAAAAAAAACTCTTGACTAACTTGTCTTTCATTTCCCTTTTTTGTGTGTTTTTCTCTGTAGTCACCGCAGGCAGGCACAAAAGACAAGACACTTTGCTGCTGGTTCTGCACCTCAGGTCCCATCTCCCTAAGTGCCAAAATCGAAAGGAAGGGATACACCCCCGGTAAGCCAAAAACCGTTGCTGCAGACTATTTGCAGTGAAATTGGAAACAGTACTATAGCCCCCCCAGCCGTCAGTAATCAATTTCGCAAGAATTATCACACTGATTACCGAAAGCTCTTACTTATAGATTACAAACTGAAGAAGGTTCAGTGTTGGCAGAAAAAGTTTGAAAACCCCCAGTAGAATTGACTGGACTTGAAATTAACCCCCCGCCTCTCTTTTCCGCTGCAGGAGAGTCGATTCAGATCTTCGCCGAGATTGAAAACTGCTCTTCCCGCATGGTGGTGCCAAAAGCGGCCATCTACCAGACCCAGACGTTCTATGCCAAAGGGAAGATGAAGGAGGTGAAGCAGCTGGTGGCCAACCTGCGCGGAGAGTCCCTGTCCTCGGGCAAAACGGAGACCTGGAGCGGCAAGATGCTCAAGATCCCGCCAGTCTCCCCCTCCATCCTGGACTGCAGCATCATCCGAGTGGAGTACTCCCTCATGGTGAGTGAGAATGACCGATGCCTCTCAACCACTTAAACCCTATATGTTGACCAGGTTCTCAAGGGCCTTATACTTAACACTAAATATCAAGTGCATTGTGAGCCTGTGGATCGGCTATTTCTGGCAGCTGCCCCCCCCCACCCCCCAGAATAGGGTTGCAAGTGGTTAATTATATTTTAAAAATGTCTATTTCGCCTTGCAGTATTTTGGTCATGTGCCTTGGTCTGTCGATGGCTAACTTGCACACAAGATCAAAACGTCATTAGAACTGACACTTCAGCCTGTATTAATTGAGTTAAACAGCAGCCAGGTTGCTCAATAATCGTTACCAGTGTAGGATCAATATTTCCTAGAGAGATTGGCGTCTCCGGGAGGTCTGACTCAGCCAACCTTGAACCAAAGCCTGGGATTGTACCAGGTGTTCTCTCTGCATGCACTGTTAAGAGGATTAGCCCAGGACATCTGAGGCAACACCTGCCTGGGAGGCGCTTATGACCCCTTTACCCTGTGAACTGACCATCCCAGACAACCGGCCCCGGGGCCTGGTACTACATGAGACTGACCCACATATTTACAGACCTGCCGCTGACCCACATTGGCTCTGGCGACTTTCAACATCATGTTATACAACTTTTAAGCCGTTTCACAAACCACTCGTGTTTGTTCGTTTCATGGGGTTTGGTGTCACTCCATGCCGGTGCTCTTGTTTCAGTTTGACCACAGCACATTTAGGCACCGTGTTTTCATCCCAACACCAGATGTTTAACAGACCCTAACCTCTCTCTCTCTCTCTCTCTCTCTCTCTCTCTCTCTCTGTGCAGGTATACGTGGACATCCCAGGGGCCATGAACCTGTCCCTTAACCTTCCCCTGGTCATCGGCACCATACCACTCCACCCCTTCGGCTCCCGCACCTCCAGCGTCAGCAGCCAGTGCAGTATGACCATGAGCTGGCTGGGCATGGCTCTGCCTGAGAGGCCTGAAGGTAAGCTCAGAACATAAACCACATACTCCACCCATGACCTTTTGTACAACCTGCTTTCAAAGGGGAGTAATTATGGGCCGCTTGATTCGAGTTCAGTGTTCTCTGGAATGCTAATCGCTGTGTCCGTCCCTCCTCCTCAGCCCCTCCAAGCTATGCAGAGATCGTGACGGAGGAACAGAGGCAGAGCCTTGAGGTTCCCTCAGCCCGCGAGGAGCTAGACGGTCCTCTCTTTGCCTACATCCATGAGTTCCGCTTCCAGCCCCCTCCTCTGTACTCTGAGGTGAGCAGCAATCATCAGTGCATCCTCTTTGGATGGGTAGCAAAATAACTTTGGTCCACATTTTTTGATCGAATTAAAAAGCAACATCCAGTGACTAAAGCCTCTCTTCTTTCTCTCTCTCTCTCTCTCTCTCTCTCTCTCTCTCTCTCTCTCTAGATCGATCCTAACCCAGACCATGCCATCCGTGCAGAGGAGCGCAGACCTGACACCTGTCCGTCTCGCTGAAGGAAACCCTGAACTTTTCCCCGAAGAACTCGGGGAGGAACTTGGGAAAACAAAAAACTTCCTCCAAGCTGCAAGGCTCGGCTTTGTTTATTTTTCCCCGGCGACAGCGCTTGCACTCCGCCGTCGACGTCGAGAGAAAACAAACAAACAGAATAACCAACAAACCAACCCACCGACTCACCGACCGACAAACAAACAAAAGACTTGAGGACGATGAGTTCGGTCGGGGGAAAAACTCCTCTCACTTCCCCTCAGTGGGGAGAGGAACAGGAAGTCACTACTTGGGAGGGGGTACCACATCTGCCTGTGGGGGGAGGGAGGGGGGGGGGGGGTTAAGGGCAGACAAACATGCATCCGATCTATGAGAGAAACCCCTCTGCAACAGCAACAGCCCTGGTGGTCATACTGATGATGATGATGGCGACGACGACTCATCAGGGCTCCATCTGTCCATCTTTCTTTTTTGTTTTATCCCTTGATTCTTCTTTACTCGTGGCACATAAAGGACATGGGCTCTTCACAGAAAGGGCAGGACTAATCATGTCCAGACCTGAGCAGAATCAAGACAAGAGAGAGACAGGGGAAAAATCGGCAACAACCACAATAACCTGATAACCACCATACTCGTTTAAGAATGAAAGCGCTGAGCGGCGTCAGTCAACAACGGAGCAAAGACTTGCCTCCTCCTGCCTCTTTTGGGATTTTTAGTTTTGCACCTTTTTATCCTTTGCTTGAGTTGTGTGGCTCCGTTTGACGAGAACTGAGAAAAGAAATCACTAATAGTTTGGTTTCAGCCTTGTATTGTGCGCTATATTAAAGAAACTGCAGGCTTAACTCCTTAGACTATCCGCACAACTGAGCAATGCAGAGAACAGCGTTTGATTTTTTTTTTGTTAAGAGAGAGAAATGGACAAGAACAATGCACTGATTTTGTTTTAAGCTGTTTTAAAGGTGATTTTCTTTTCTCCTCATGACATTTCCTGAATGACTTTTTTTTTTTTTTTCGTGACTAGACTGGACTTATATACAAACTTGCGGCACACTATTCCCACCCGGAAGCTCTTCTTATTTACAATGTCGCCTCCTCAGCTCAGACCCAAGTGTGGCTTCTTCCCTCCTGTTTAGCTGATCTCTTCTGCGTCTGTCATAGAACGTCTGTCTGTGTGTTCAGCTCAACATAGAACGCCTTTCAGCCAATGTGTGTCGTTTCTTTTTTTTTTTTCCCCCCCTTTTCTTTTTGCTTTGCGTTGAGGTTGCTCTGGGTTCAGGCTAGGAGGGTTGCAGTCTTTCTTTTTCCACTCAAATTGTACCCGCAAGAGAGACAAGTGTATGTGTGTGTGTGCGTGTGTGTGTGTGTGTGTGTGCGGTGTGCCAGCGTGGTTGTTTGTATATAACAGAAAGGGTGGGGTACATAAACAGAGGGACTCCCCTCACTTGGTTAGCTCGCTGCAGCCCCCCTATCCCCGATCTCAGGGTAACACTGGCTTACATAACTGCCTAAAAGAAAAAAAAAAGTACTGTCTCAGGTGGTCTTCTTACTTGCCAAACGGTTATGGGGGGGGGGGGGGGTAAATGTTATGGTTTTCTTTTAAATTGCACTGTTTAGAATAATGAAGAGTTTGTTAAAAAAAGAAAAAAAAGAAACAAAAAAAAAAGAACTTATACCAAACCGAGAGAGATGAGAAGTACATGAGAAGCAAGGCAGCTTTCTCAGATGAATGACATTCCCTTTTTGTCCTGCTGCAACTTGCCCAGTTCATCCAACCAACTGTTAGATTCACCAGACCAGTGAAGCCAAAATGCTAGGAATAAAAAAAAAAGAAAAGCTATACAAAAATGGGAGGACATTTTACGATCTTGCTTCTGCTACGGTAAAAAAAAAAGAAAAAGAAGAAGCAAGCCCCATCATCACCAGCGAATAGCTGGGGGACACTGCTGAACCTCTGTTCGACCCGGCCCCAGAACAAGTAGTGTTAGGTTGACACGGGTAATACATTGGTTTTCTAACTCGGTCAACGCAGAAAGACCGGCTGGAACAGTGGTTTAGCAGAGTCGGGAGGAGAAGAAGATATACGGAGAAGAAGCAGCACTTTGTTTTTATAAGAAAATGAGAAAAAGAAAAACTTAGCATTTCGCGGTGAAGGTCTGGAGAGGAAAACATTTGGTTGGGACCATGTTATTACTGAAGCGACATTTCAGGCAAGCAGTGTTGTATAGGACATGAAAACATTTAATCTTTTCAAGATTAGTGACTTTCTTTCTTTTTGTTTTTGTTTTTGGAAAGTTTACATTTTAACCGTAGCTGACGACGTGTGTGTGTGTGTGTGTGTGTGTGTGTGTGTGTGTGTGTGTGTGTGTGTGTGCGCGCGCGCGCGCGTGTGTGTGTGTGTGTGTGTGCACGCTCTTATCGAGATCCAGCTGACAACTTTATGACTGAACAGATTCTGACAGTAACCGACGCAACTGCAGATTATTGAAAAGATTACAAAAAAAAAAGAAAAAGTGATCTTATCTTAGTGGCCTTGACATAGAAAAGACCCTGACGGTGATAATATAACTTCATATTTCAGTGTCTGTGTTCTCTGTTCCCTTTAAAACTCTTCCTTCTCCTTTTTCTTTTCATCTATATCTAATAACTCTGTCCGTTTGAGATCTTTACATGTTTATTCAAAAGGGACAAAAAGGGAAGAGAAGACAATAAGTCCTTTTTTTTAAATAAAAACATAAAAATAATGCGAATGTTTTTCAAGACACGACGGTCCCTGGACAAAGCCTCTTTGATTGTGTGTTTAGTCCAAGGCAGATAAGAGCTCCCACTGGGCTGATTTATTTTATTTTGTTTTATTTCATGTACTTTTGGGCATTGATGTAGTTTTGCTTTACCAGGCCAGACGATGACAACAAAACACTTATTGAGTTGGAGTCGAGACCCTCTCAGTCTGGGTGGGGGGCCGGTGGCAGCTGTTGACCAGCCAACCCTTCCCCCCCCCTGCTTGAGAACCGCTTAGTTATCACAGAGCAGTAGACAAATCGCTTTATTCCGAGATGATGATAATGAAAAAAAAGATAAGACTTATCTCACACTCATATTTTGTTGTAATTATCATCCTTGTTTGGATTTTTTTTTGTCTTAGGGAATCTGCGTCAAGCTTAAATAATGATGAATGAATAAGCTCACACATTTTTTTTTGTTTCAGGTCGGTCAGTTCCATAGTCCATTCACTCTATGGGCCTCAGAATATAAGTCCGGTGTCAAACTTAAGCTAAAACTCCTGACTTATGATAAAAGGCAGAAACTAAAATGTTAAGGAAAAAGAACTAGGGAGTGGTGGGATCTGAAACGTTTTAGAAACAAAGTGCAATATTACTCATTTCAGTTTTCTTTATTCTCCATTTGTATGTCTCGTTTATTTTTCCTTTTATTTTGTCTTCAAGTTTTGCTGATCATGATGATGTATAGATATTGTACGAATATGTTATGAATGATTTTAACCTTTTGTCTAGTTCTTCCTTTTGAGTTGAATAAACCTTTGTTTTAATTGAAAAGTAACTGGCAATTTCCTTCTTTTCTGCATGAATACGCACAACAGTATGCATTAATGCATATATCATTTACAAATGAATTCCTCTATAAACACACTTTAGTGCAGGAACACTGCGATAGGCAGTTGAAACATGGGGGGAAAAGCAAATATGCTGTACAAACATGGTTTGAAAATTGGGTCATAGCACCTCTCTAGCTTGAAAGAAAACAAGCTGCCTCTCACCAGCTAAAAGGCCTCTTCTAATAACTAGTGCAACAGTGCTCCTAATGGTTATATGCACAATTGCACCTAACTTTGGCGCAGTCTGTTGCATGATTATGGAAGGCCCCACAGCAGGCTCATACCATACATACTATACTCAAAGCCCTGTTTGTGCTCTGTACTGGTACAGAGATAGTTTTTTGTAATTTAATTTCATTTCAAACCTTTATTTATACTTGAAGGGCATTGAGGTTGCCCTCATTTTCAGTGTCGTCGAGATACATCACAGTACAGTTTCATTTTCACATCAGTATTCATATCAATGATAACACAAAACAAAACAAATACAGAAAGTTCCCCCTATCGTGTGATATAACACAAATTTTAAAGCAGTTGCAGATACTTGTGGGTACCTGTCTGCAGTCAAAGATTTAAATTGACCATATGTTATGGGGGAACAGATCTTAAATTTAAGCTGTAGGTCATTGCAATGGGTATTGCAATAGGTATTGCAATGTAAAAAGGCAAGTTATCTTTCTTCACCAGATATCTTCATATCTGCACGTATCAAAACCGTAATAGCTCGTTTTGAGCAATGATTAAGGTGATGATAGAGGGTGAAATGAGTTGGCAGTGGGCAGTACTCCAGCTGACTCATCATCATGACACCCCTGTGAACGCAGAATGTCATTTATCAGATAGACTGCATACTGTTTTTCTTCCAGATTTAGTCACGATAAACACAGTCCTTAGCTACTTTTTCATTTTCTATAAAGAAGTGTTCGCTACAACGCTCCTCAGATGACAGTGAAGTCACAATGTAAGGACTTTTAAGACCTTTAAAATACCCCCAAAAAAGAGAGAAAAAATACTATTCAAAAAAGCTATACTATAAAAATGGTCAAACATTGACCAAATTGTCAAATAATATAAGAAAGAGGTTCACGACGCGAGACGTTGTGAGATTGTAGATCAGCTATTTTCACAATATTTATCTGTGGAACCAAGTCAAACTAAATGTTATGCCTCAACTCCTACAATTCCAAGCATGTCAGGGTGGGGGTGTCCCCAGTTCAAATATCATTATGTTTGGGGGTCCCCAGTTCAAATATCATTATGTTTGGGGGTCCCCAGTTCAAATATCATTATTTTGGGGGGTCCCCAGTTCAAATATCGGTATTTTGGGGGGGTCACGGCCTGAAAAAGGTTGAGAACAGCTGCAGTATAACCTACGTACCACTTCCATTCCATTCAGAGTATTTGCCATTGTTTAAGATGTGTGTCAGTTTTCGGTTTCATAGCCAGATTGTTATCCTTTTCTTTTCTTTTCCGTTTTTGCAGAGCAGAAATATTTTTAGGTCACATTCATTCACTTTCTATACCTGCTTGAACCAATTCAGGATAACTGGGGGGGGGGGGGGGGCAGGGCGAGGGCTGGGCAATACAGTATATGGATATCCACATGGCTATAAGCCCCTATAGGCCCTAGAGACGCCAGTGATGGATGAGGTACTCACAATTCTTTACTTAAGTCAAAGTATCAATACCACAATGTGAGAAAATAGTCTGTTACTTAAGTAAAAGTTCGGTATTCAACATTTACCTGAGTAAAAGTACAAAAGCATTGGCATCAAAATGTACTTAAAGTACCAAAAGTAAAAAAAGTACTCATGGTGGAGAATGTCACCATTTCACAAGTTTTAAAAATGCACAAAAATCGTTTGAAAATAGCAGATCGACACGTTGTGGGCTTGTAAGATGTAGCAGATCTACAAGCTCATAGCGCTATGAGCTTGTAGATCTGCTATTTTTGAAAAACCTAGAAAAAGTTTGCAAATCTTTGAATATTTATATTTTTTAAAGCGAAAATTAACTGATATCTTTGCTTCTGGGGGTCCCTGGCACAAAACATTTTCAAATGGGGGTCCGCGGCCAAATGTATATCAATTTAGGGGTCCGCGGCATGAAAAAGGTTGAAAGCCACTGCTTTACACCACTGAGAGACACCCTGGACAAGTCACCAGTCCATCACATTGTCTGTGGGCTGTGTGGGAGGAACCAAGTCCCACAACACAGGGAGGAGAATGCCCGGGGCCGGGGTCGGGACTGTGGGCTGATGGGAAGGGAGGGTGGGGTGGGAAGTTAAGGTTGAGTTATAGTTGCGACGCCGGTCTCGCACAGCTGATCTACAAGCAGTGGTGGAAAAAGTTTTACAATAAGTAAAAGTATCAATACTGCAATCTAGAAATACTCTATTACAAGTAAAAGCCTGGGATTTTAAATGTACTTGAGTAAAAGTACAAAAGTATTGGTATCAAAATGTACTTAAAGTAAAAAGTACTCATTGTGCAGAATGTCACCCTTTCACAAGTTTTCAAAATACATTAAAATATTTTGAAAATAGCAGATCTACAATGCGACGCGTTGTGGGCTTGTGAAGTATGTATTAAGGCTGAAGTGGTTTAATATGTTTTGTGATAATATAAAAAAATCTGCAAAGTAACTGTAAATGTACAATATTTGCCTCTTAGATGTATAGTGGAGTAGAAGTAAACGTATTGAAAATTGGAAATACTCAAGTAAACTGAACAATACCTCAACTCCTGTCTTGAGATGACAGCGCTAACCGCCTGAGTCACAGTTAAGGTTGATTTATAGTTGCAACACCGGTCTCGCACGGCTAAAAACTACCGGTTTAGAAGGCATTTGTAGAATCGGCCTCAGGTCTTAACAGGTTAATCTTTGTGAGTGTGTGTGGGGTCAAAGGTGAGCAGACAGTCGGGTGACGATAGCCAGGCCATGTTGGACACGCAGACGGCACAGACACAGACTGGACTTGCCCACTGACTTTCCTCCTGAAAACCAGTGGTGTAACGCAGTGGTTTTCAACCTTTATTCGCGTCAAGGACCCCCAAATTGACACATATTAGCCCAGGGACCCCCATTTGAAAAGATATGCCAGGGACTCAACCATTTTGATTTCTTGAGGGTCCCAATCTACACTGTATCACCATCATTAGTGTTCATTTAACTCTGAGAGTGTACAAATGGAACCAAATGGACCCGTTAGGGTCCATTTGGTTCCATTTGTACACTGTCAGAGTTACAGACACATAAGGGTCAATTTGGTTCCTAGCTATTAATTTGGCTGGGGACCCCCTGGAACCCCCTCAGACCACTGGTGGTCGCCGGAACACTGGTTGAGAACCACTGGTGTAAAGTAACTAAGTACATGTATCTACTCATGTGCTGTACTTAAGTACAATTTTGGGGTGAGTATTTCCAATTTTCAATACTTTTACTTTTAGGCCTACTCCACTACATCTAAGAGGCAAATATTGTATTTTTTATTCCACTACAATTTTTTGAAAACTTTAGTTACTAGTTACTTTATAGATTGTGATTGTTATTACAAAAACATATTAACCACTTCAGCCCTATACATACTTTGGCACAACATGTGAAGCACACCGTATTCACAGTGTTGGCTCATGGAAGTCCCTTTCATGGGTGTACGTTTGTTGTTGTTTGGAAGCCCCTAACCCTAAGACAATGCTCTATCATTTTCTCCATTATCTTGAATCTTAAAGTTGTACATTTAATGTTTGTTTGTTGTTTGTAGACGGACACGTGAGATCATCTAATGTATCTTCTTAAACCCGGGCTTGTATGTCTTTGTATCTGCATGTCGCTGGCTTCCATTGAAAATGAATGGTAACATGTATCTTTTAATCTGCCCGTGTGAACGCACCATTATGCTGCGTTCACACGGGCAGATACAAAGATATACTGTACAGTCTACCATTCATTTCCAATGGAAGTCAGCTACATGCAGATACAAAGATACATCTGACGTTTGTAGATCTGCTACAACAGAATTGATACAAAGCTACTAATTGAAGTTGAGCTGGGTTCAACGGCCAGATAGAAAGATACAAAACTACAACTGTAGCTCCGATGACGCAGCGAAGACGATGACGTCAACGACCGTGTTGAGCGACACAGATACAAAGTGACAGAGCGACAAATATGCTGTGTATCTTTGTATCATAATCTGCTCGTGTGAACGCAGCATTAGACATCTTTGAAGAAGAGGAAGGTATCAAGTCAAGCAGAATAATATGAAACAGAACAAGTTCCGTAACAACAATAGCTTCATTTCTGGACTGGGTTGCAGGTCAGGTGAGTGAGTGTTCCCCGCAATGCTCTCCAGGAACCAGCAGTGAAACCTGACACTGATGCAGTGCAGAGGGCTGGGAGCCAGGCGGGGGGGACAGCCAGCCCACAGGGCCATACAGCAGCAAAACACATCATTTATTGATCTCTGTGCTGCATCGTGTATGCATGAGAAGGAACATGCAGGCCTGTTGCAAACCCAGTGGTGGAAAGTAACTAATTAAGTACATTTACTCAAGTACTGTACTGCAAAGTGCAATTTTGAGGTACTCTTTTGCTTTACCGGAGTATTTCCAATTTTCGATACTTTTACGGTACTTGCTCCACTACATCTCTGAGGTAAATATTGTACTTTTGCAATTATTGCACGACAATTATTTGAAAACTTTAGTTACTAGTTACTTTGCACATTTAGATTGTTATTACAAAACATGCATTAACCACTTCAACCCTATTTTGTCTACTTGAAAATAGCCGATCTACCAGCTCACAACGTGTCACGATGCGACGCATTGTGAGCTGGTAGATCTGCTATTTTCAAAGGATTTTTCATACATTGTATACACTTGAAAACGTGTGAAAATGGCCATTCTGCATAATGAGTACTTTAACTTTTGGCACTTTAAGTGTATTTTGATGTCAATACTTTTGTACTTTTACTGAAGTACATTTTGATTTCCAGACTTTTACTTGTAACAGAGAGTATTTCTACATTGCAGTATTGATACCTTTACTTAAGTTAAAAAAAATGTGAGTACTTCTTCCACCCCTGACGGAGGAAAAGACCAGCAACTATTGCAGTCATTAAATGAAGGGACAATGCAGAATATGACTAATAAGAAAAACTGATTGATGAAATTAAGACTCATGCAAAAATGAATAATGCAAAAAGAATACACATAACATATATTTTGTATGTAATAGTAATGGGAGAAGATAACTAAATGAACAGATATGAGATTAGCTGCACAGTAACATTCAATGTGTTTGTACACTCAGATTTAAGCACTTACAGTCGACGCAACGTGACACATTGTTACCCTCTTTGATTATACCACACAGTTCATTTCATTTCAACCTTGTGACTTGGCCTTCCATAAATCCTACCCGACGCACCGTTGCAAAAGAGTGTGACAAATGTACCTGAAATGTACTCACATAAACCAAGCATAGAACAATCACACACAAAATGGCCACCTTTCAACCTTTTTTAATGGTGAATTTCAAGCTTCACATCTCTGTTGACTTCATGGGAGAGTAATGCTTCATTTATACTCTGCTGTGCGATGAAGTATAAATCAGTTTAAAACACTGGTGAAAAAAATATTTTCCTTCCAAAATCTTAAGGAAATGTAAATAGGGTGGTGGGTGGATGTTATTATCACTAGGATGGACTGATTGCTAGGTTTACTGAGGAGGGTGGAAAATGGCCAAAGTTTGGGCCATCACCTGCTTGAAGATCTGCTCCACCTGGGCCTGAAAGTTGTCAGCCAGGGGCTTGACCTGAGCATTGAAGTTGTCTGCCAGAGGCATGAGCTGGGCCTGGAGGTTGTCGGTCAGAGGCTTCAGCTGTTCCTCGATGTTGGAAATGTAGGGCTTCAGCTGGTCCTGGAGCTTCTCAGCCTCAGCCTGGACCTTTTCAACTAGTGGCTGGATCTGGGCCTTGCCGCCCTCAAAGTAAGTCCTGTGACAGGAAACACAGAAGCAGAACAGTGTTAAAGATAATTATAATTAAGGAAGATAAGTATTAGTGATTATCTGCCCATGATGGTTGACATGGTTTGGACCAATGTTCACTAGATAAAAGTTGATATTGGCTTAAAGTAACTTCACTCACTACATTAGATTATTTTCATCAAAGGTTGTGACGGAGCGACTTAACTGATTGATTGATTGATTGATCAGGACAGAGGTACAGTAAAGCACTTAGACTAAAAGGATAACACAAAAAAAGCCATGGGGACTTTTCCATTGTGGTTTTCTTAACTGATGCATGTAGAGTGTGAATTACAATGAGCAAAAAGGCAGAACAATCTTTCTAATTCCTATAGTTACAGCACCAATTGGTTTAAACTGTATTAATTTGTCTTACAAATTATCATCTATGATAAAGAAGTGCACAGTGAGTTAAAGTAACTATCATATGAAATATAATAGTATGAACAATGAATTTTAAAATCTTTTGTAGATAGCAGATCTACAAGCTCACAACACATTTTTCAAATAGAGCTGAAGTGGTTAAGTAAATGTAATTGGTTACTTTTCACCACTGTTGTTTTCTACCTATAAATGATGACTTACTGTGCCTTGTTGGGCAGCTCCAGAGCCTTGACCTTGTCAACCATCTCCTGGCCAGCCGTGGTGACAGAGGCCGACATGTCCGTAATGAACTGGGTGATTCTCTGCACTTCAGCAGAGATGTCACGCTTCAGTGACACAGACTCAGTGCCTGGAAAACACATTTAAATGCTTTGTTCAAATCCTCATTGAAATGTATAGAATACAGCTTACCTAAGATTCAGACTTTGCTGACATTACTCATGAGTGCATTTAACATTTAAGTTGAATATACAGTTTCAGGATTCTTACCATGACCGATGGCCAGCAGAACAACAAGGGCAGCAACAACGGAGAATTTCATGGCTACAGATGGGCAATATGAACCTGTAGGGTGGAAATGTATTTTTAAAGATGGCAAAATGTACCTATGCTTGTATGAATCTGGCTTTACATTACAATACAGTGGTCATTGTGGTCAAAAATCTGTACTCCTGAAACAAGCAAAGCTGTGCCAATGAAATGGCAATTTACTTGTGATGTAGCATTGACATAAATACTCAAATGTAAAAAATACAAATGTACATGTTCCATGAATACATATAAAATCATTTAAAAAGAGCACATCTCAGTGTTAAATGAAGCCCATCTCCAAAGCTGGAATGAAGAACAAGAATTCAGAAGACCAATGCAGTGGGAAACTCACCTTAACTCCAGGGGTTCTTGGACCAAATGGTGTTTTCTATGATGAGACCCCAGGGTTTTTTATACTCCTTGAAGAATGGTGTCTAATCATGATTTCATCATTTTATCACAAAAAGAAGTCACCAGCTGGCTGAACCCTGATGTCATGAGAAAGATACAAAGTCCGTGAGTGTGTGTGTGTGTGTGTGTGTGTGTGTGTGTGTGTGTGTGTGTGTGTGTGTGTGTGTGTGTGTGTGTGTGTGTGTGTGTGTGTGTGTGTGTGTGTGTGTGTGTGTGTGTGTGTGTGTGTGTGTGTGTGTGTGTGTGTGTGTGTGTGTGTGTGTGTGTGTGTGTGTGTGTGATGTAAAGTAACTAAGTTTACTCAAGTACTGTACTTACAATTCTGAGGTATTTTTACTTTACTTGAGTATTTTCAATTTTCTGTACTTTTACTTCTACTCAACCACATCTCAGAGGCAAATATTAAACTTTTATTCCACTGCAATTATTTGAAAACTTTAGTTACTAGTTACTTTTATATTTAGTTTATCATTACAAAACATACATTAGCCACTTCAGCCCCTATATACAGGAGCCATTTGAAAATAGCCGATCTACAAGCTTACAATGCGTCGGGATGCGACGCATTGTAAGCTTGTAGATCTGCTATTTTCAAAAGATTTGTATACATTTTAAAACTTGTGAAATGGGACATTCTGTATAATAAGTGTAAGTAGATTATTTACTATTTACTATTTCCAAAATGTTTGTGTCCCTGATAGCGCCATCTTATATCACTCAGTCAGCAGTTGCCTCACATGCAAAGCTAGCAAAGTCTGTGTGTGAAAGACCAGCTCCTGATAAGCTCGTCACAGAGCTTGTATACTGTTGATGAGTGGTTCTCAAACTTTTTCATGTTAAGGACCCCCAAATTTAAATCTATGTGGCCACGGACCCCCATCTCAAAATATTTTGTGCTGTATTACAATTTATTTCCAGATCTTTTTGAAAATAGCTTTGCGATGCAAGCTTGTAGATTGGCTATTTTGAAATAGCCTATAATATACTAGGGTTAAAGTGGTTAAACACATTTTGCTGGTGACCCCCTGGAAATCTCTCAAGGACCCCTGGGGGTCTCCGGACCCCACTTGTTATTGTCTTTGTTACTGTGCATTGTACTGTTTCAGTATTGTATAGTAATGTATCTCATTTGTAGATTTTCTATAGATATTGTTGCGCTGTTCATTTAAAAAAAAATATTATACAGTAATTTGGTCAATGTCCTTGACTGAATTGAATCTGTTTGAAATTGACTGAAACTAAACTTTCATCTATTTTTGGAGCAAATGCTCAGTGTTAATGAAGAATCTTGCCCATCTTGCCTGGGCCTTGAGCCTTGAGCCCAGGGCTTTGAGTCACCTCAGATGCTTGCCGTCCTTTGTGATCCTTTTTACTCTACTCAAGCACCTATGTCATAAGTAATACGTTATGGGGGTATCCTCATGTTTTTATTGTATGCATTTGCATTATTAACCTTCTTGTGCCTTACTTTTTACAGTACATTAGATTGGTTAAGAAAGTGTCAGTGAAGCATGGTCACAATTCAATAACAAATTAGCTTTGATTGAGTATTTTGAAACATTTACACTCCTGGACCACTTTTGAGAATTAAAATCAGATAACGATGAATGGGTATTCACTCATATATTATATTAGCTCCCAATATAAGGACAAGTCAAATGTTCAGGCAGAGCACATCCATGCTTAGTCCAATTCTTAATTTTAATGTTGATGCATGATGCAACCTGTATCTGGTTTTGACCCTGTTCACGTATACCTTGAAACTCTGTTATTACTCTGGAATGATTGCCACTGGAGAAGATTAGATATACACTGCATCTGGGACACTAAAGACATTTGATCTTACATGCCATGGTCTCCTTTTATAAGTTATGTCAAGAACCTGACGTATAGATAAACTTGATGTTATTGTTACCACTCCTCTGGTGTGGGTATCCTAGACCAATATCACATTACAAAAGTGATGGGTCGCATTCAGAACGGCAAGAGTGAGTTAACTTCTTTATTGTTATTTCATCTCCATGCCTTTAAGGCTCACAGAGGACAAACGTTTCTGCTATCCAGCCTTCGTCAGCGTGAAGAACCTGACGTTCACATGACATAAATATAGGTTTAGGATCTCTGAGCTCATCAGCCGGGTCAGGAGGTTGGCTCTGTCCCCCCAATGTACTTTATATATATGTATGATTAATGTCGTCAACGTCATTGATGTAAAGTAACTAAGTTTACTCAAGTACTGTACTTACGTACAATTCTGAGGTATTTTTTACTTTACTTGAGTATTTTCAATTTTCAGTACTTTTACTTCTACTCCACCACATCTCAGAGGCAAATATTAAACTTTTACTCCACTGCAATTATTTGAAAACTTTAGTTGCTAGTTACTTTTATATTTAGTTTATCATTACAAAACATACATTAGCCACTTCAGCCCCTATATACAGGAGCCATTTGAAAATAGCCGATTTACAAGCTTACAATGCGTCGCGATGCGACGCATTGTAAGCTTGTAGATCTGCTATTTTCAAAAGATTTGTATAAATTTTAAAACTTGTGAAATGGGAATATTCTGCATAATGACTGCTTTCTACTTTTTTTAAGTAGCCTACTTTTGTACTTTTACTCAAGTCAATTTTGAATTCCGGACTTTTACCTGTAACTTCTACATTGCAGTATTGATACTTTTAGTAGTTTAGTAGTAGTTTCTAGATTGGGGGACAACATTGATTGATTGCTGCCCCAATGTTCAATTTGAAAAAATAATAATTAAAGTTGTATAAAAAAACAACTCTGTTATGAGGAGGTTATACTTCAAAGCAGAGTAATATCAATAAGGCAACAAAGGATAAGATGTTGTTTACTCTGTTCCCCTTTCCCATCATTCATCGTGTTATGTAATATGTTCTCTTAATTCAAACAGACGTATTTTGCACAAATATCATAATGTCAATCCATTGTCCGGTTCTTTTTGTGTGCATAATATTTCTTTGTGCATATAATATTTATCCTGTTGCTACGTTCTGAAGCTGTGCTTGCACTAAGCATGACTATTGCCACACGAATGTTATACTTGCTGCCAGTTCCCGTAAGTGACTTGTCATTCTTTTTGTTGCTTTAGTTAAAATGTTAATATAAATATTTAACTTGCTGTGAGGGGCTGAGGGGGCATTGTGGCTTGGCTGCTATGTTCCAGCCTCGCGCACGCACGCACGCACGCACGCACGCACGCACACACAGCTGTCTCTCTAGCCTCCACTTGGAGCTTGTTAGCTCAGGCTTCTCATGAACAATGCACAGCCACCGGAGCCATCGGTGAGTGGCAGCCGTGAAGGAACAAACATTTTGGCTGGCAGGCAGGCAGGCAGGCAGGCAGACGGGCGGGCGGGCGGACGGACGGACGGACGGACGGACGGACGGACGGACGGATGGACAGACAGACAGACAGACAGACAGACAGACAGACAGACAGACAGACAGACAGACAGACAGACAGACAGACACAGCCAGTGGTTCTCAAACATTTTCATGTCAAGGACCCGCAAATTAATATGTGACCCCCCATCTGAAAATATGCTGTGTCAGGGACCCCCGTACCAAATTTGTGTTGTTAAAAACTATTCCACATTTCTCACTTTATTTCAAGATTCTTTTTAAAAAATGAGCAGATCTACAAGCTTTGTCTGTGCAATGCGTTGTGAGCTTGTAGATCGACTATTTTCAAATAGCCAATAGGCTATAGGTTTAAAGTGCTCATGTTGGCCTATAGTCACTTCTTCTGTATGTATAGATTTAAAGTGCTTATGTGACCTGTTAGTCGCTTCTTCTGGGCTTGTTTTCGTAGACCTGGCTGCTTATTTCTCTCTCATAATCTGCCAACACTGGTGACTTTAGTTGTATCCGGTAAGCCGGCTTAGCGACCCCGGCCTATAGGGACCCCGGCCTATAGGGACCGCGGCCTTTCAGTGAGTCAGTCAAGTAGCTCCGGTGGGAGCCAGTATTATTTTGTAATTGACAAAAACCCATGTTTTGTTTTTTAATAAAGCCCCCTGGCCTGAGTGAGTTTGATCTTTGTGCAACCGTCCGTCAGTGGTGGAAAAAGTACTCACATTTTCCACTCAAGTAAAAGTATCAATACCGCAATGTAGAAATACTCTGTTACAAGTAAAAGTCTGGAATAAAAAATGTACTTCAGTAAAAGCACAAAAGTATTGGTATCAAAATGTACTTAAAGTACCAAAAGTAGAAAGTACTCATTATGCAGAATGTCCCGTTTCACACATATATTTTGAAAATAGCAGATCTACAAGCTTACAATGCGTCGCATCGCGACGCATTGTGAGCTTGTAGATCGGCTATTTTCAAATGGCCGAAGTGTAAGGGCTGTATGTTTTGTAATAATAATCAAAATCTACAAAGTAACTAGCAACTAAAGTTTTCAAATATTTTTTCAAATAATTGTAGTAGAGTGACTGACCCAAAACAAAGAAAAATCTTAACTAGGTACAGATTCAGTGAGCACAGTCTTGCGATCGAGAAAGGTCGTCACGGGCAGACCTGTATCCCGAGAGAAGACAGACTATGCACCCACTGCACACAAAATGAAGTGGAAACCGAGCTACACTTCCTAACCGTCTGTCCATTGTACCAAGACATCAGAGACACATACTTCCCACAGATTACAACCACACACAGAGATTTTGAAAACATGACCAATGACAAAAAACTCCCATATCTGCTGGGCGAAGTACAACAATGTGCAAACACAGCAGCAAGATTTGTGAGTTGCTGTGATAGGAGAAGGATATCAAACGGAACACAACCACCCTAAAGACTAATCATTGTGTATATTCCTGCACTATACCTGCACCCAGTGATCATGGTACATAGAAATTGATCTATTGAAGATTCTGACTTGCAAATGTACATATTTTTTGTTTTGATTGTATTGCTGTATTTTTATATTGTGCTTTTTGCTTTGGCAATGTAAACGTATGTTTTCTCATGCCAATAAAGCCCATTGAATTGAATTGAATTGAATAGAGTAAAAGTACAATTCTTTCCTTTGAGATGTAGTGGAGTAGAAGTAAAAGTACTGAAAATAGGAAATACTCCAGTAAAGTAAAAAATACCTCAAAATTGTACTTAACTTAAGTACAGTACTCGAGTAAATGTACTAGTTACTTTACACCACTGCCGTCCTCATCCACAATGCTCCTTTCCCACCTCCTTCCCCTTCCTGTTGCCTTTGTTACATTGCATAGGCTGCAACTTTCCATCTTTATAGAGCCAGCCTGTGCTTTCTGCAGTGGTGCTGTGGCACTGCTGTTTGTTTATGCAATGACCCATCTGTAATGTTCACCTCTCTCTCTCTCTCTCTCTCTCTCTCTCTCTCTCTCTCTCTCTCTCTCTCTCTCTCTCTCTCTCTCTCTGACGCAACAACAAATCCATCAATGTCACTCATAGAGAATTGATTTTGTTTTGCGTCAGCTATGTTTTATAATCATCGATTCTCTACATGCAGCCAGCCATGCGGGGAGAGAGACGAACACGCACACAGAGGAGTTCAGCTATACGTAATCACAACGTTTATGAAAACTTTTCATAAACGTATGTCAAATACTTCAAATGAAAACCAAATACCTACAACATCAGTAATAAAAATGTAATGTAAGGAAAAATGTAACAATAAAATATCACAGACCACTAACATCAAAAATGAAAAGGAAAAAGCCAACAAACACTTACACAACACACATTAAAACATGATAAACTAGAAAATGTGCTCCTCGGAGCACAGGTCTCCGCCAGTACTGTTCCTGATTAATCCTGTCTTACCTATTTATATTACATATTGTCACGTGTCACTTGACTTGTTAGCTTGGCTGATGGAGGTGACACACCTATTTATAGGTTTCTATTTCGTCATGCGTCTCGCTAGCCAATCAAAGCACACCCTTTCAACATACTGTCACGTGTCACGTGAAGCTTGACCAATGTTAGCTTGGCGGACACACGGAAGGACGGAGACGAAAACATACTCTCCACCTCTGGCGGAGACAATAAAGAACCAAAATCCTACTATAAATGCCCAAAATGTCAAACTCGGTGGGCGTACCGGCAAGGATCTGAGGGAGTGATGCACCAATTCGGATCCCAATCTCTTTTTGACAAATACGCAAATCCCCATATATGGAGTACCCTGATGTCATCAATATGATGTCATAGTACTGACGTCATAGACTGGCCAAACAAACTTTTTATTTTAACCAAAATATATAACTTACACTACCTTAACAACTTACATCCTATATACCTACTGTAGCTGACCGGGGTCCCCTGGGGATCTATAGGTCCACTCATTCCCCCCCTCAACACCATTCTCTTTGCACACAATTGCCGATCTACAAGCTCAGAATGCGTTGCATTGTGACACGTTGTGAGCTTGTAGATCAGCAATTATTTGCCGATCTTTCGCCCCCCAAAATAGGGACACTAGATTTTGTTCAAGTGGTTAGCATGTTAACAACCAAGTGTAACTTGTTGCCAATACAAGGTGTGGCTTGGTTAATTTAACTTGATTCAAAACTCTCATCATATAAGCCCCTTTGTGTGTGTGAGCATCAGTGATGACTCAGCAGCTGACTCATGTAGCTTTGACCCCCCCGGGCCCCATCCATTCTCCTCTCATCCACTCCAATCCCCCCCCATCCATCCATCCATCCATTCATCCATCCATCCCCCCCCCAGTGGCCTGCTCCCCCTGACATAACATTTGTAGGTCCAAGCCGTGGAGGATGAATGACTAGTATAACATAGAAATATAGTTGGAGGAGAGAGCATTAGGGGGGGGGGCCGGAGGGGGTGAAGCTAGTGCTGACGCCAGTATAGGCAGGCCTCAGCTGTTTCCTCTCAATGGTTAATCCCACTGCCCAGAAACCTCCGGCGTTTCCAGGGGTTCTCAGCAGCTTGCTGCCATGCAGCAGTGTTGCCATGTCCGCTTATTATAAGCGACTTCGGGATTGTTGCTTTTACATTTTGGTAGCTGTGGGTTGCGTTGCATCTAAAGTATAGTTGCTTATTTGGTCTTGCTTAAAAATTTTGAGAACCAGTGTTGCTCGAATATTCTCATGTCATGGACCCGCAAATTAATAGCCTATGTAGGCCTATTTGTCCCCTAACCCCATCTGAAAATGTTTTGTGCCGGGGAGCCCCGTACCAGATTTCTGTTGTTAGAATGTTTCAAAAATCTTCCAAATATTCCACATTTAATTTCAAGATTTATTTTAGAAAATAGCCGATGTATACAGTATATATAGGTTTAAAGTGCACATGTGGCCTATAAAATATCGCTTTTTTCCTTGACCCGGTTGCTTATTTCTCTCACAAAACCTGGCAACACCGGCCAGCAGGCAAGTCCAGCATGGGAGCGGCTGGAGAAAGGAAGGCTGTGTGTCGAGGGCCCCGGGGGGCCCCATTATGTCTGCCGGTGCCACATCATCACTGTGACATAATAGAAAATGCACACATGCATACACACATGTCCAACACTGAATTACACCACGCAGCTAAATGGTGCAAAGCACACGCATTTCCGCTGAAACAATAGACCAGTTAAAACCAGACCCAAAAAAACTACGTAAGAAGGGAAGTATGGATGGTTATTGCGGACAGAAATGCGATCATAGTTTCACAAATGACTTGTTCATTTTACCCAGATGAGGGTAATAAATGTACTTAAAAATGAGAACATTAGTGATTTTCCCCAAATTGAAACAATAAAATCTACAATAAACAAAAGCGTGTTTTCCTATAATTGCTTTCAATGGGGAGGTAAGCTGTTCTTTCCGAACCCTGAGCCAGTGAATTAAACGAACATGAGGCCGCCCGCCATGATGAGGCCTCCAGTGGAGATGAATATTAGGCTAAACCCAAGGAATGAAGTGAGGCTAATTGTTTGGTTGGCATTATAAAAAATCACAATAGAGAATAATCGCATTCCTAATTTGGTCCCATAAAACTCTGTCTCGCTGCGCTGTTCGCACACAAGCTTCAGTTAATTCGTTAATTCGGTTAATTTGTGTTGGTTGAGTGTCTATTTTGATTTTGTCGACTAAAAGTAAGACTAAATATATATTGACAATTTCGCCAACAAATACAAATTTGACCAAAAACTAGACTAAAATGTAGTGGAGAAGAGATTAGTAGAACTAAAAGACAAGTCATTTTATGTTTGGTTGAGCTTGGGTGTTGCTGAAAATAACCGCGTTGTGAGCTTGTAGATCGGCTATTTTCTGCATGCAATCAAGTGTAAAATCAGCCATTGTGACGCTATTTTTAATGGAGAACTGACTATAAGGCAATGTTCTCTCATTCGTTTCATGACTGCGGCCATTTTAGCAGGTCCACGTCACACCAAAAAGCATGGGCAGTCAATCACTAGTTTGGTAGACTGTGTTCAGACAGTTTCATGAAAAATGGCACATAGATTTCATCAGCTCCCCTTGAAGAAAGAAAGTTCTAGGGAGTGAGGTAGAGCCCGTAGAGGTGAGTTTTCAGACTGCGGAAGAAAATGGGGAGTGAGTCTGCAGTCCTAACTGAGGGTGGGAGGTCATTCCACAGCTTGGAAGCCCAGGAGGGAGAATAGTCTACGTCTGGACGATGGTGCGTTGGCCAGGGTGTCTTAGGGAAGGGGGTGGGACGACGACAGCCATCCTGTGTTTGTTGATATAATGCTGATCTAAGTGTGCGGCCAGGGTGTTGGGGTGGACCCTGCCCTGAAGGTAAGGAGGTGCCATGCCCTTGATTGCCTTGTAGGTCATCGCCAGTGTTTTGAATTTGATGCGAGCATCGGCCAGAAGCCAGTGAAGGGAATTCAGTGAGAAACATGTCTCTGTACCGCACTGTTGTGAGGAAAAGAGAGCTGAGCCAGAAGGCAAAGCTCTCAACATACAGAGCAATCTTCGTTCCCACTCTCACTTATGGTCATGAAGTGTGGGTCGTGACCGAAATAATTAATAAGATTGCGGATACAAGCGGACAAAATTAGTTTTCTCAGACGGGTGGCCGGCCTCTCCCTTAGAGAGATGGGGTGAGAAGTTCAGTCATCCATGAGAGACTCAGAGTAGAACCGCTGCTCCTTGACTTGGAAAGGAGCCAGCTTAGGTGGTTCCGGGCATCTAGTACGGATGCCTCCCGAGCGTCTCCCTAGGGAGGTCCTCCTGACAGACAGACCAAGGACCAGGCAGATGTGGAGATTATATCTCCACACTGGCCATGGAAAACCTTGGGATCCCCCAGGAGGAAGTTGCTAATGTTGCTCTGGAAAGGGAAGTCTGGAGCTCTCTAACCGTTGCCCCCGCGGCCCAATTCCGGATAAGCGGTTGAAGATGGATGGATGGATGGATGGATGGACGGACATGTTGTCCTCTTCTAACAAGTCAAGACCGGGAACAAATGTTCCTTTCCTTTTTTGTTTTGTTTTCTCAAGGCAAAACATTTCCCTGACATAATGTCATGCTGATTTTAGTCTTGTTGCCCGATGTGACAGGCGGACTCAATTCAATCCACACAGTCTAACGAGGTGGATAACCACGATTTTATGGTTTTCAACCAAAATCGTGCAGCATGCAGGCAACTTTAAGATCATTTTGGATGATCAAACAAACGCCACCGATCTAGACAAAGTGAGCAAACTATGTGTTTGTTATTATTCAAATATTTGTATTGACTTTTTCAACATGTTTTACTCACACACACACACACACACACACACACACACACACACACACACACACACACACACGTAAAACAAACAATGCAAACTATGTGTTTGTGACTCATTTTATTTTAGTTAAGTTACATCCTGTATAACGATACTGTGCTTCCTCAATAACTCCACATCCCTTATCAGCTCTCATTCTTTACTTGTACATGCACGTACGCACGCACGCACGCGCGCACGCACATACACACACACACACACATCTTTGAGTGCAAATGTTCTGTTTTCCTCATCGGGTACATAGGGAGCGAAAGTGAGAGAGAGAGAGAGAGAGAGAGAGAGAGAGAGAGAGAGAGAGAGAGAGAGAGAGAGAGAGAGAAGGCCGAGAAGGAGGGAGGGAGAGGGAGGTTAGATCACAATGTTCCCTTTTTGAAGTGTCTGGATTCTTCCTGATCTCCTACAGTGGCTGGTTCACTCTGGTTTGCAGCTCTACCAAGGCTGCTGCTGCTTGTCTTGTTATTGCAAACCGGCCTCAGAGCTGACAGGTGTAGACAGGCGAGTGATTTTCAGCAACCTTGCCAGGAAAGAAAGCTGTTTACCTCCTGAAATGCATCATATTGGATTGGATGGCATGTTGAAGTAGAGTCACTGACCATGAGACAGAACAGGACCCTGGCTTTGACGTAGCTTCTCCGAGCAGAGACAAAAAACAGACCGTCTCCTCGGTCAGCGGGGCCACATGCCGCCTCCAAAACACATGTGGGCCATACATACATACATACATTGTTTGAATGCATATGAATGTAGGCTAACATACAATACCAGCAGCAGCTGCGGTCCAGCTGCTGCTGGCATATTATGCTTGCTGATATATAGTCATTATTGTCTTTTCTGTATGTTATACTCCAAATACTGTAACATAAACATTAATATATCGTCTCTGTCTCGGCAGAAACCTCCTAACTCCATATTTTAACTATTTTTGTGTTTTTTCGCAAATTAACGCCTTTCTTGATCGTACTACATCGTCACACAGAAGCATCAAAAGTAGCAGACCTACAAGCTCAAAACGTGGCGCGAAGCCGTAGATCTGCTACTTTTGCTATTTTAGAATTTAGATCCTGAGAAGTAACAGTTTTGGACATATGAGGTTTCCACCCGACAGAGACGATATACATTTATATAAAATCTACTATTAATGTAAATAATATATATCTATTTCATGTATTATATACACCACAGTTTCCTCAGCCATATCCCCATGCACTCTGCTTTTCTGATCATGTCTGGTAACTTATAATCATACCTGATGGACATGGGTCTTCTCAATAAGGAATGGAAACATGGCTAACATTAGCCGGGAGGGGGGGTGTGGGGGTGTGGTGGGGGGGGGTGGGGGGTTGGGGGGGGGGGGGGGGGTGGATGTTAATGAGGTTGATAGATGGCGGACTGACCGGCCATAATTAAAAGGTGAAGGTATCAATTGTTCGCTCCTTGAAATAACCTACCAAGTTGACCACCATGCAGCGCTGACCACCCCTCACTATAGACGGGGAGGGAGGAACCTGACACCGCATGTGACGCTCTGGCCTGGACTCCCAGTCCCGCCGTACCGAAGTCCCAGCATGCTCAGCATTCCAGCTTCACACGCCCCCCTAACCCTGACGGTGCTCTACACACACACACACACACACACACACACACACACACACACACACACACACACACACACACACACACACACACACACACACACACACACACACACACACACACACACACACACACACACACACACACACACACACACGCGCGCATGCGTGACTTCAATCCTTACACAGCACAAGAAGTTCAAGACCCTGTTGCCTGCTGCCTGCTGCTGCTGCTACTACTACTAGTGCGTGCCGTCCCCTCCTTTACCTATTTTAAAAACGTTTAAAATAGAAGTGTGGTTAATGTGGGAGGCTCGGGTTCGGTGTAACGAATGCTAATGGGCGTGTGTCACTTGTCACTTTGAAGAGTACTGTACTGGGCACTGAGTACAGTAAATCCTATAAATCTATGAATTCACTAACTGGGAGACATGATGGTAGATATGAGTGGATTTATCTCAATGACAAAATGTTAAGTATTTTCATTTTAACCCATTAAGACCTATGGAGGCCTTCTAAATCAGTAGTTCTCAAACTTTTTCGTGCCAACTTCTGCCAAGGACCCCCAAAAATGATTATGTATTTGGCCTATGCGGAACCCGCATCTGAAAATATTTTGTGCCAGGGACCCCAGTAGTCCAGGGGCCAACACTGATATTTTCACAAATTGGTACCACCTAAGGTGACCGTAAAGTTTTTGTATTTTTGTCTTCCTACATGTCTCTAGTTTATATTTTGGTATGATAACCCTTCCAATTTTGTAGCTTAATGGCATTTATCACTATACCCGGCTAATGTATCCGGTAGGAGACACAAAGTAGAATCTTTGTGTCTCCTACCGGAAATACACCCGGGCATCAAATTATTGCGACAAAAAACAAAATATATCCATGTATTCAAGGCTTCATGGGGTGTGCAATTGATAACTTCTAAGATTTTTGCTGTTTGCAAAAAGACTGCTTTCCATAAGCTTGCAAAAGTTGACCCTCCTTCGGTCTAGGGTGGTCATAGCTGAATGGGTAGAGAGTCCCCCTGGGAAACTTAAAGGAGGAGTTCACCCAAAAAAATATTTATTTTCCATCAATTGCACACCCCATGAAATGAAATATAAACTAGAGACATGTAGGAAGACAAAAATACAAAAACTTTACGGTCACCTTAGGTGGTACCAAAATATGGCTTGGCCCCTGGACTACAGGAAGAGAAGATTTGAGTTACAAATGTTCACTTTAACATAGATTTGCTAACATTTTCACGATTTTTCAAAAATATAGCAGATAGAGCAGATATACAAGCTCATAGAGCGGCACTCATAGAGGTCGCGCTGTGAGCTTGTATATCTGCCATTTTTTTGAATAGTCAAAGTATGAAATAATGGTTATAGTCTGTTGGTCAAGTCAACCTTAAAACATTTGAAATGATTCAACATGTACAAGCTTGCGGCGCGGCACGAAGCTCACAGCGCCTCACTTTATTCAGTTGAAAATATAACATTTTGCTGAAAGAGTCAGGCAGCCAGTGGTGGAAAGTAATTAACTACATTTACTTAAGTACTGTACTTAAGTACAATTTTGAGGTATTTGTACTTTACTTGAGTATTTCCAATTTCCAATGCTTTTACTTCTACTCCATCTCAGAGGCAAATATTATACTTTTACTCCACTACAATTATTTGAAAACCTTAGTTACTAGTTAGTTTGCAGATATAAAGTATGATATTATGAAACATACATTAACCTCTTTAGACCTATTTTATACCTAGGCTATTTGAAAATAGCAGATCTACAAGCTCACAACGCGTCGCATCGCGACGCGTTGTGAGCTTGTAGATCGGCTATTTTCAAATATTTAGTACTTTTACTTTTGGGGCTTTAAGTACATTTTGATGCCAATACTTTTGTACTTTTACTCAAGTACATTTTTAATTTTGGACTTTTACTTGTAACAGAGTATTTTTTATATTGTAGTATCGGTACTTTTACTGAAGAATTTGAGTACTTTTTCCACCACTGACTTTATTCAGTTGAAAATATAACATTTTGCTGAGAGAGTCAGGCAGCACGGTATAATTAAAAATGTAGAAGGGTTCTGCACTCAGACACCCACTCTCTAACACAAAGAGCACACAGTCTGGTGTTGCTTTTTGAAGGCTGGTTGTTTGCAGCTTAGCGCCGCATCATGTTTTCGTGGTTGTGCAAGGATTAGAAAAATCCTGTTGCCGTTTGTTGTGTAGGTGTTATGATGGCAGACACGCTCCAACTCATTGCCTGTAGAGGTAAACAACAGTGGTGGTGGATGGAAGAAGTACTGGAATGTTTTACTCAAGTAAAAGTATCAATTCCACAATGTAGAAATACAAGTAAAAGTCCGGAATACAAAATGTCCTTGTGTACAAGTACAAACGTACCAGAAGTAAAAGTACTCATTATGCAGAATGTCCAATTTCACAAGTTGTCAAATGTATAAATGTGTAAAAATCGTTTGAAAATAGCCGCTTTGCCACACGTTGTGAACTTGTAGATCTGCTGTTTTCAAACAGCCTAGTACATGGGGCTGAAGTGGCTAATGTATGTTTTGTAATAATAATCAAAACCTACAAAGTAACCAGTACGTCAGTAAACTACTGTAGTAAGGTTTTCAAACAGTTAAGGTGGAATAAAAAGTACAATAATTGCCTCTGAGATGTAATGGAGTAGAAGAAAAAACATTGGAAATTGGACATACTCCAGTAAAGTAAAAAATACCTCAAAATTGTACTTAAGTACAGTACTTGAGTAAATGTACTTAGTTACCTCACACCTCTGGTAAACAACTGGCTTTGTCAGGGCCTGATTATGTTTCCCG
Source organism: Gymnoscopelus microlampas (assembly GCF_963454915.1). Taxonomy (NCBI): domain Eukaryota; kingdom Metazoa; phylum Chordata; class Actinopteri; order Myctophiformes; family Myctophidae; genus Gymnoscopelus; species Gymnoscopelus microlampas. The sequence continues at coordinate 51,243,025 of NC_139941.1, read as the reverse complement.
TATAGCTCATCTCATCACCAAAGCCAGGAAAAAGTCACAGAGAGTTCAGTTTTGACATGACAGATTGAGTTTGGACGGATGCCTTATTCCTCCTCTCTTCACACTCTCTCTCTCTCTTTCACTCCTCCTCCTTTTCTTTCCTCTGCCTCTCTCGGTTCTCGGTTGACAGTCCTCATCCACCAATTGTTGCGTCAATATTGTTCTCCACCTCTGACAGTTTCCATCTTAACTCTCATCCCGTCCCACTCGTGCGCGGCGCCCCCAACCAAACACATCGGTGTGACTGAAACTTTGCAGACAAACCTTTTGATGTCTGATGAAACAACTGCTCTCTCTGCAGGGAGGACCAGGTGGTATTTCCTGTCATAACCGAGTCCAAAAGACTGATGGCTTCATTTGTTTGAGGCAGGCCCTTTTCTTCTGCTGCAGCCTCGCAAGTGAAGCCCAGGCAGCGCACTTTGAGGGCAAAACACAAAGTCACACTGACATTAAACAGCACATGCTTCAACGCTGAAAATGCACCGTTATAATGAAAAGCGCCTCACGTATCCACTATCCACCACAACTCCTGCTATTACTGTGTTCCCAAGCAGTGGTGGACAACTTTGGATGTTCCACTCTTGAGCCAGACCGATATATTAATTGGTCTGGCCGATACATCGGTCATCATTAGAATTTCGGCATCTGCAATTATGCAGCAGATTCGTCCTGATTTTTAACCACTTTAAACCTATGGCGTGTCATTATCAAAATAGCCAATCTAGAAGCTCACAGTGAATCGCAATGTGAGCTTGTAGATTAGCAATTTTAGAACATTTTTTGAAAAGGACTTAGGTGTGAGCTTGCATTTGGGATATTTTTTTTAAAATGTTTTGAATAGGACTTTTGATAGGTAACCTCGCGTCACCAGACTTTCCACCTCGGAGGAAAGCCTGGTATTCGTTTCAAACTGGCCCTTGTGATCCGGTCTAGACCACGCCTACTGAAAAAAAACAATACGGTGGTTCTGGTTGCTGGTTCCGTTTTTTTGGCGCCGCTTTGTTTTGGTCCACCCTGTTAGTTTCCCCAATCCCCATTTAAATGCTGAATCGAGTATAACTACTAGTTTAGTCTCGCCAGTCGCTACGAGTTGGAATAAAAGATGGATAAACCAAACACTATAAGCTAAACTACGCCGCATCAAGGGTTATATTGGGTAGGCAATATGATAATAGGTAATTATGATGCCCTTGATCGCTGGGAATTATTTTTGGGTGATACCGGCACCCTTGGTTAGGACTTAAGGCTAGGACCTAAGTGGTTAAATAAAATATGTTCACTTTATGTGTATTTTATATTGCTTGCTTGATCTTTGTATAGCTGATGTGAAATGTTCTTTTCATATATTGAAATATTTTTGTCCCATCTGTATGGTAGAGTATGTTAATGTAATATAACTTATACAATTGAGGTGGTTGTATTTTATCTCCCTGCTCTTCTATTGAGACATTTCAATCGTGTCAAAGGTCATGGCTTACCTAGACACAGGATCTGAGATGATTTTTTGACCTGATGGTCAATATTAAATGTATCCCCTGAGCAAGCAGGCAGGCTCTATTAGCTCAATGGTAAACATGTCAGCACTTGCGCTAGCCTGGTTCCATAATGTTCCATAATGTCATAATGTGAGCCTATGGCTTTTCACGGTAGAAGAAATACCTGTCAAATCAGAGTCGGAGGTGGGGGTGGGTCTAACGACAAGCCAATCAGCGCCACGGTGCGTTCTCAAGCTGTGCGGCACTAGCCTGCGACGGCGTCACATGACGTCACATGTAGGCGGATCCTTGGATCTCTTGTGATTTGGTTTAGGGAAATGCTAATCCCCTCCCCCAAGTAATCGACTACAGTGCAGCCAATTTCAGACTGAAGCTCCACGCAGCTTCAGTCTGATAATCAGGCTACACTTGCGCAGGAAACTGGGTTCAAATCTGGGGTAGAAGAGGAAAGTTGCATATAGTGCAGCTTTAAAATATAGTTTTTAAAATAGGTTTGAGACTTTTTAACTTTTTGACCAAATATTGGTCAAAACATCTGTAACTGGAGGCCTGGGACTCTCCAAAATGGGGACTGGCATGATGTGGCATCGGACCCAGAAATGTGGCATCGGTGGAGTTCTATTCGCCTCTATTCTGAGCACCAGGGGGAAAGGGGGGTATATACTGTGAGTTCACCCCACGGATACTCTGCCCCTGCTGTTATGTCATCAGGGATTTTCAACATAACCTAGAGATTGCTCCTGGAAGACTTTCTCACAGACTGGAATTCTATAATGACTCTGAGAAAAGACTTTGAAATGTACTGCCCGCCGCCGTGATGTAAATGCATGCATGGAATTCGAAATCGAGGGAGCTCTGGAATCCCATGTGGTTGCAGAGAGTGAATGGCTTATTAAGTTCAACATCGATTAAGTGTCTGTAACGTTACAGCGAGGCTGTATTAACTCTGACACACTATGACTTAAGCGTATGAAAATATCATGTCTCTAATAATCTCCTTCCACTGATGCATATTCATTCATTTCAAAATATCTGATGAGCGAGCACATGTAGCTCTTCACCAGTGCTGTAAAGTAACTACATGTACTCAAGTACTATACTTTACTCTTTTTATTTTTATTTTTTATTACAATCATCTCAGAGGAAAATATTGTACTTTTTTACTCCACTACAATTATTTGAAAACTTTAGTTACTAGTTACTTAGGTAGATTTTGATTATTATTACAAAACGTATATTAACCACTTCAGCCTTAACATATACTTCGGCTATTTGAAAATAGCCGATCAACAAGCTCACATGCGCGTCGCATTCCATATTGTGAAATGGGACGTTCTGCAAAATGACAACTTTAATTTTTGGTAGCCTACTTTTAAGTATGTGTTGATGCCAATACGTTTGTACTTTTTTACTAAAGTACATTTTGAATACCGAACTATTACTTTGTAACAGACTATTTTTTATTTAAGAAAAAAAATGGAGTACTTCTTCCATCACTGACCCTGTGGTGTTATCTAATGACCAGACAGTCACATCCAGCATGGTTACTAGACTTTTGATGTGCTTTTAATCCATTTAAACCGAGAAAGCATCTGTGTCATTTTAGATTTGAGCTATATATATTGGTTGGCTCTTCAAAAATAGCAGATATACAAGCTCATAGCGCGTCACTTCGTGCCGTGCTATGAGCTTCTTAGATCTGTTTTTTTTTTTTTTTTTTTTTTGAAAACGTGTTCAAATCTTGAACAATATACATTTTGGAAAGCGAACATTTTTAACTCAAATCTTTGCTTCTGGGGGGTCCTTGGAACAAAATGTTTTGAGATGGCAAAATACCCAATATTACCCATTTTGAGACAGAAATACATACCATTTAGGGCAGTGGTTCTCAAACTTTTTCATGTCAAGGACCCCCAAAATGATATGTATTTGGCCGCGGACCCACATCTCAAAATATTTTGTTCCAAGGACCCCCAGAAGCAAATATTTGAGTTACAAATGTTCGCTTTAAAAAATATATATTCAAAGATTTGCAAAAATGTTCAAGATTTTTGAATAGCCAAAGTATAAAAGGTCATAATTATTCTGATGCTATATTTACACATTTTGCTGGGTACCCCCTGGAACCCCCTCAAGTACCCCTGGGGGTCCCCAGACCCCACTTTGAGAACCAATGATTTAGGGGGTCCTTGACGTGAAATAGTTTGAGAACCACTGATATATAGCAACCCACGTTTTTCAGAAAACTGTTATAGGCGTTAGAAGACATTTTTAGAATCGGCCACCACAGACAGGTCTTAAAGAGTTAATAATAGTGCCTCTCGTTCAAGTCCTGGGTCGCCTAATGTGGAGAGACGCTGTCAGCCTGGGCTCAGGAGGACCATTTCAGCACTTGTCTTATTTTACCTTCGCTGCTCTCCTCTGCCTCGGGGGAGTTGCTGCTCACTTTCCTTTTTTAGCTCTGGCTGACTCATGGTGTGCATACTAATCATGTACACCATGCACCAGGCCTGGAGGGAGCAGCCACAGGCCAGAGGGATTGTTTTCACCACTGTCTGTCTGTCTGTCTGTCTGTCTGACTGTCTGTGGCCCTCCTCCTGTCTGTCCACAGCTGATCTCACAAACAGATACAAGAAGAGTGTGGGCAGCAAAGGAAGAGTGGGCACCTTGATGTAAAATTGGGGGTGAACTATCCCTTTAAGCCCAAAATGACTGGATATACACATACAGGTTTTGTAGCAATTTGTTGCAAGTGTAGAAATATTAGACCTTAATTGTGGAATGTTCAATCATATTCTAATCATATATACTTTACATTACTCAGGACCTTTTTTTTTATTTATTTTTTACATTTTGGACTACTGTATTTTACATGGAGGTGCCCAGTCTTCCCTAGTGCCCACTCTTCCTGTTACCAAACGTGTTCTCATGTTGTGTTACTTAATGTAGCGATACCCCTTTAAGAGAGGAGGGCATAAAAGGGGTGACCAGGTTTGCCGCTTCCCCTTTGGCCCAAAGCCTTGCATTTGAGTGTTTGGGGAAATAAGACGTGGAAGGCTTGTGGTTATTCATTCAAACCGCATTGGGGAAGGAAACTTGTGCACCGATGTTATTGCTTTTGTAATTCATTTTGGCAATAAGGTGACGTGTTTTAACAAGTGGGCATTCTATATCCCCTTTACGGAGTTCGGAACGTGTGGCAAAATATGAGGTTTATTGGTCTTTTTTTTCTAGAGCAGTGGTTCTCAACCAGTGGTCCGGGGACCACCAGTGGTCCTTGGGGGGGGGGGGGTACCAGGGGGTCCCCAGTGAAATTAGTTAACATAGCGTCACAATCATTTCAACCACATAGCTATGGCTATTTTTGAAAAATCGTGAAAATGTGTGCAAACCTTTGAATATATATATATTTTTAAAGCGAACATTTTTCACTAAAATCTTTGCTTTTGGGGGTCCCTGGCACAACACGTTTTCAGATGGGGGTCTGCGGCCAAGTACATATGAATTTAGGGGTCCTTGGCATGAAAAGGGTTTAAAACCACTGTTCTAGAAAGTTTGTAATATATATTTTTAGGCCTATACTGTGTTAGGCAAAATGATTGTCTGTTTCTAGAGCCTCCAGGTCCTTTAAACGGTCAGCTCCATTCCAGAGTCCTCAAGGGCTGCGGTGACGGATTCTTCATGTTGCTGACAGACAGTGACTGACATCAGTGCTGATGCATGGGGCCCCGGGGGCCTCTCTATGTTCATTTAAATCCGGGAATGTACAAATGTAACCAAATGGACGCCGTACTGGTGAACACTATCTGATGAGCATGTCCCCCCACTGTACATAACCCCAATAATACCCATGCCCCCCACTGCTCATACCCCCATACCTGATATCTCTCTCTCTCTCTCTCTCTCTCTCTCTCTCTCTCTCTCCAGCTATCTATTTCTGCCTGATCAGATTCCCCTGAGTCACAGAGAGCCTTGACACCAAACCCCCCCACCCCACACCCCCCCACAACCTAACAGCTCTCTATGTTGGTCGTAACTGAAAAACAACAGGTGCCCTGCAGCAATGTCTACTGTCTGTCTGTCTGTCTGTCTGTCTGTCTGTCTGTCTGTCTGTCTGTCTGTCTGTCTGAATTCCTGCCTGTCTGTCTGTCTGTCTGTCTGTCTGTCTGTCTGTCTGTCTGTCTGTCTGAATTCCTGCCTGTCTGTCTGTCTGTCTGTCTGTCTGTCTCACGTCTGTCTGTCTCACGTCTGTCTGTCTGTCTGTCTGTCTGTCTGTCTGTCTGTCTGTCTGCCTGCCTGCGTGCCTGTGTCTCCGAGTCTTCTTGTCACTTCTTCTCAGCATTACTTGTTGAGCATTACTTACATCTATCTACACACATTGGTTCACACGCCCCCTACACTCCCCCTGTTCGTCATCATGACCCTCTTGATGTTTTCTCTGCCTGCCTCCCTCTCTCCTTTCCTCCACCTTAGTAGAAGCCCCCCACTGCATTCTTTCCACAAACCCATCTAGATGCCGACCCCGAGACTCAAGTCACGAGAACCAGGACTTCTTGTTGTGACTTGGACTCCTATGCTGTGGAATACTATACCACCGTATACGTGTGCCTTGGGTTGCTCTAAGAATCGTAAATCCTAGTGCAATAATTTAACCAGAGAACAAGTCGACTTTCAAGGCGCTGTGATATTTATATACTGCTCTATATTCCGATAGTAATCATTGCCATGTAGAGTTTTTGTTTAGTAACAGGGGGTTTACCCGTAGTCATTAAGTCTTTAATAAACAAAAAAAAACAAAAAAATCCTCCAATCAGGAGAGAGATTCCATTTATCAGCTTAAATGTTATAGTGTTCCAATTTTGGCTGCTCATATATTTGTTTCATCACTTGTTTATCCTGTATCCTGTATGAGCAGGTCTCTGATTCTGATTAGATGAAATCAATATCCGCACCTGAACATGTATTTCTGTTTACTAAAGACAGACAGGCACCTGTTAATGAACAAACATAGCAATAATTATCAGAACATAAAGCTATTTCACGCTTATTTTAACAAAAGTAAATCACTTACAGCACATTTAAATGTATCACTGTGCACACTTTGCCTTTCTGGAGCATATGTTTGTGGAGTAACCATGGTAACCGACAGGGCACTGCCAAAACTACCATGGCTATGTGATTACGGGGAAGGCAGAGCTGTACAGACTTGAGACTTGGACTTGAGCCAGACTTAAGTTTCAAAATTAAGGATTTGTGACTTTACTTGGACTTGGTCTTAACCACTTATGGTTGAGCGGAGTCCCTCTGGGCTATATGCTAGTGTATTTTCAGTTTTCTGTGCTTTAGCTGAAAATAGCCGATCGATAAGCTCACACTGCGACGAAAAGCGAAAGCTTTCCCCACAACCCGGATGCTGGCATTTAAGTAGTTAAATGACTTGACAAGGTTGACTTGACCAACAGACTTAAAAACAGCTTGGCAAATATACACTTCTCCATCTTCTCCTCACCTAATCAGTGTGGAGGAGCTTACTGGAGCTGAGGAGATCACATTCTGTGATGTATCAGTGCACACCCCAACAGCATTTATCCCCCCCTCTCCCTCCTTCTCTTCTTTCCATCTCTCTCCATCTCTCTCTGTATGTCTCTGTTCCTCTCTGGTCTCTATCTGTGTGAACACACTCAGCCTTGCTGTGGGCAGCAGTGTTGCATTTTGACAGCATATTTTGATTTAGTTTTAGTCATAGTCTTTTGAATAAAATTCCATTTAGTTTTAGTCATATTTTAGTCATCTGAAATGTTTTAGTTTTAGTCTAGTTTTAGTCGACTAAATATCATAAGATTTAAGTCGACTAAAATGTATTTTGATGGGCCTTGATGGCGTCGTAAAGCCTGATTTTAAACTTGGTTGCATGCTGAAAATAGACGATCTACAATAGCCAATAGCCGATCTGAAAATAGCAGATCTACAAGCCCACAACGCGTCACGCTGCACCACGTTGGAGGCTTGTAGATCTGCTATTTTCACACCGAGGGCAAACAAGCATAAAATGATTCAATGACTTGTCTTTTAGTCCTACTGGATCTCTTCTCCTCTAGTCCCTCACTAACAATTGAGTCTAGTTTTCTTTTGTTGATGAAATGGTCAATATATTTAGTCTTAGTTTTAGTCATCATAGCTTAGTGAAAAAAGGTAGTGGACGAACATTTCTCGTCATAGTTTTAGTCGTCAAACTCAACACTGGTGGGCAGACCGTTTGGTCTCTGTTCCTCTCTGGTCTCTATCTGTGTGAACACACTCAGCCTGGCTGTGTGTGGGCAGACCGTTTGGTCTCTGTTCCTCTCTGGTCTCTATCTGTGTGAACACACTCAGCCTGGCTGTGTCCGGACAGACCCTTTGGTCTCTGTTCCTCTATGGCAGTGGTTCTTCTCAAACTTTTTCATGTCAAGGACCCCCAAATCGACACTTATCAGCCCGCGGACAGAATAAGCCAGGGACCCCCAAGAGAAGATTTTCACGGCAGTGATTCTCAACCATTTTAATCTCAAGGACCCCCAGTTTGACATGCATTAGGGCTACAGACCCCCATTTAATGGCATTTATATCTCTGGGACCCCAATTCACATTGTAAAATCAATGTTAAATAAGGGTCCATTTGGTTCCTGTCCATCATTTAGCTGGGGACCCCCTGGAACCCCCTCAAGTACCAATGCTCTATGGTCTCTATCTGTGTGAACACACTCAGCCTGGCTGTGGGCAGACAGACCGTTTGGTCTCTGTTCCTCTCTGGTCTCTATCTGTGTGAACACGCTCAGCCTGGCTGTGGGCAGACAGACCGTTTTGGCTATAGTTAGAGTGGGATATAAAGAGGAACGCTCACGTGGACCCACTAACCCAGTTCCTTTCTCTCCTGGCATGGCATGCAAACATGTATGTATAGTGTATAGCACTCTCTCCCAAACAGTGGGTCAAGGTGACAAGGTGGCATGCAATACAAGAGCCACTGACAACAATATGTAGGCTACAATACTAGCTCTAAATACAGTACAATATCCACAACAGAAGACTAATCTGTCTATTACTGACCCTAATTGTCTATAACCCTTGTCTGTTAACCCTATAGCCTTGACGACTTTTCAGGTTTATGCAAAGGTTAAAATGTAATTTAGATGTTGTGTGTTGTGTAGTGTGTACAGTTTCAATGTACAGATTATAGAATTTTTAAATATATATATTATACTATTAAGACTGATGATAGGTTCTTAGTTTACCTGTGATCCTAGATGACTATTTCTGTGCATTTGATGTATTACCTCGTGTTTACCTTGCTTACTGTAAATCGCTCTGGATTTAAGTTCCCAAATTGTAAATTGTAATGAACTGTACACTATGAGCCTTGTAACGGCCCAGCCCTGTCTGTCTGTGTGTTCTCTTTGTCTGCGTATGCTCTTTGTTGTTTGTCTCCGCCAGGAGACTATTGTTTTCGTTCTCGTCCTTCCGTGTGTCCACCGAGCTAACATTGGTCAAGCTTCACGTGACACGTGACAATATGTTGAAAGGGTGTGCTTTGATTGGCTAGCGAGACGCGTGACGAAATAGAGGCCTATAAATAGGTGTGTCACTTCAAAACATTGTTTACATGTTTTGAAGTGACATCAGTGCCATCAGCCAAGCTAACATTGGACATGTTAGCTTGGCTGATTGAACATGTTAGCCAAGCTAACATGTTCAATCCTTAGATGTTCTAATCTAAGAATCAGAATATTTCTAGAAAACTATGGTTAAAGATAGGGTAAGTGATTTCCTTTGGTTAAAATAGCACTGGTCTGCTGGCGGAGACTTGTGCTCCGAGAAGCACATTTTCTAGTTTTTTTTTCAGTTTGTGTCCTAGCAGGTGATTGCTGGTCTGCAGACCTGAGTGGGTCCTCTGAATAAATTGATTGCACCTGTGGTGCAGCTGGGTAGAGAGTATTGACACTTCACTCCTTTCAGCTCTCTGAAGTGGACTCAGACCATGCCTCAGCTAAATTTCACGCATACGTGAACACACTCCAAAAGAACTCAAACCCCTGTGAAGCGAACCTTATGGTACTCCCGACGTCCCCGGGAGGTTCGCTTCAAGTCGTTGTGTTGGCGGTTCGTTTAACCTGTGCGCTGTGAACTCAAAGCACTCCAGGTTCACTTCGCCCTTTGGCATTGTATTTTAGAGTAGACAGATAACATGCTATTGCCCTGGGGGTGCAAAAAAAAAAGAACAGATGGATGGAATGGAAATGGATGGAACCATGGCCGCTGGTAAAGCTAGTAAGATGTGTGGACGAGTTCACAAGTCTTTGGGCCGAGGGAAAAAACTGTTCTACAAACATGGAATGAAGAGCACACGGACTGTCTACTGAGTTCGTTATTAGGATCAAAAGTATTTAACATAAGAAAAAGAGGAAATCCTCTGACATAGAACACACATATCGCTTTTACGAAATAGCTGTTCTTTCATGGCGTGGAATCGCCTGTGCCAACCCTAAAAATGAACTATAGTGTGAATAGAAAGAGGACTGAAGCCCAACCCCCAAGTTGACATGGACCTGAAAGGGAAAACTTTTTTTGGTCTACTTTTTGGTCCACTTTAGGACTGAGTTTGGTTCATTATAAAAAGGACTACAGTTATGTGAAATCACGTGCACCTTGCGTCAGGCTCTGCTAGCTATTTTGGTTACTCTTTTGTTTTGTTTTTCACTCTACAACATGCCTAACCTCACTACGTGGCTTTCACACCACTAGTTACGTATTCTACTTTTGTTAAACATTCATGGTTTTATTACCCTGCCGCCGGCAGAAATGTGTGGCTTATTGTAATGGGTCCTGTCTGTGTGTATTTATTACATAGTAAAACTTGAGAACGGATGGGCAGATTTTCATCAAACTTGGTGGGAATGAGCAGTAGACCAGTAGCCCCCAAGAGTTATGGACTCAAAAAAGGTCAACGGTCAAGGTTACAATTTGAAAGATATAGAATAAGAGATATTGGGGTGTGCTGAACAGGGTTTGTTTGTTTGTTTCTTCAATCAAGCCATTCAATCCGGGAACGCATCTCTGTCATTTTAGATTTCTTTGGCTATTCAAAAATAGCAGATATACAAGCTCATAGCGTGGCACCGAGTGCCGCACTGTGAGCTTGTAGATTGTACATTTTTGAAAAATCTTTTAATATATATTTTTTTAAAGCGAACATTTGTAACTCAAATCTTTGCTTCTGGAGGTCCCTGGAACAAAATATTTTACAAATGTTCGCTTTAAAAAATATATATATATTCCAAGATTAGCAAAACGTTTCAAGATTTTCAAAAATAGCAGATCTACAAGCTTTCAATAGCCAAATAAATCTGAAAATGACACATGCGTTCCCGGTTATGGGTTAACTTGTTCAAGTCGCTTGTAGATCGGCTATTTATTGAAATACATTAAAAAATTAAATTAAATGAATGAAATGACCAATGTCGGTTCAAAGTCGTTCATTAGTTGGCCCTTGATTTTGTGCATCATATCTCCTTCCTCATTGCAAGTTGAGCTGATTTGTAACATCCTCACCACATTGCACAAAAATCATTTATTTTTTTTATTTTTTTTACATTAAGTCTAGTATCTATCTAGATTTTCTATTATAATGCGATGCGATGCAAGAGTGTGGTCTAGCCATATATATTATAATAAAGTAAAGTATTTTGGGCCTTGTAGGCCTATTCTTTGGCCATTTGCCTTTTGAATTCACACACTCAGGCACACACACACGCACACACGCACACATGCACACATGCAGGCCTGTAAATCCACTCTCGCTGCGTGGCATTTAGTAACCCCTACAGAGAGGACAACTTATAATAAAACTCCTTTGGCCTTGATCAAAATAGGACCACAGCCCAGGCTGTTGATCACACTAAATAAAGAATGACATTAAAGAGGATCCCTGCTGCTGCTGCTGCTATCTGATTGAAAATATTCGAAGCGATAGTTTACCCTTTCACCTTAGAAAAGGGTTATTTTTAAAGTTATTTCTATATACCTCATTGGAACTTGTCTTCCCAAACTTTTTCAGACCCAAAAGAGAAATGCGATGTCTCCCTGAGACCCAAACCTACGGAATCATATGAATGAATTACTTGAGACCTATTTTTGAAAACGTCTCACACAGTTGATTTGAGCTTTTTTTCTTTCTTTCTTTTTTAGTTCTGCAACATTTATTTTTTAATTATTATTATTAATTTAGTTTTTTGAAAATATTTTAGGATAATTTTGGAATTTTGTGGGAAATTGGACATTTTTACTCACGACCCATAAAAACGCAACTCTGTGTTTGGGAAACACTGTGTAGACATGCCACAAAGGGCTCTGAGTCACAGTCAAACGTATAAGACATCATTGTCATGTATTGTAAGGACCCTTATTATGTCATGTCAGCACACCAGCTGGTTGAGTAACTGGGACGAGTTCATGCACCCACTTCACTGTTATGTTGGAAAACCTAAGACAGAGGGTTGTTGTTGACGTCACAGGATCTATATCAATAGTTTCTCACTGCTTTTCTCACCAAGAAAAAAGAGGCCAGCTGAGAATAACACTAGATATCATCTCTGCCTGTCAGGGGAAGAAAACCTCTCATCTCCATGCATATTCTAACTTTTTGTTGTTTTTGTCGTAAATGAATGCCCTACTAGATCATACTACAGTGTCACACAAAAGCATCAAAAGTAGCAGATCCACGAGCTTGAAACGTTTTGAGCTTGTAGATCTGCTACTTTTGCTGTTTTTGAATTTGAATCCTGTAAAGTAACAGTTTTGCACATACTGTATGAGGTTTCCACCCGAAAGAGACAATACTGTTGTTTTTTTTCTTCGTTTTGATAACCTAGTGGTTGATGGTGTGGTTAAGCACTGCACTGGCCTGTTAAATGTTTTAGCTATAATCCTTAGTGTCAGGCGGAAATCTTGTATGTCCAAAACCTTTACTTGTATGACCTTTTAGAAAGACAACACCCCAATGGCAAGCGTCAGTAGTAGTATCAAATGGAGGGGGATTGATATCTTATGTTATGTCAAGTACATGAAAAACTAAACTGTGTGTGTGTGTGTGTGTGTGTGTGTGTGTGTGTGTGTGTGTGTGTGTGTGTGTGTGTGTGTGTGTGTGTGTGCGTGCGTGCGTGCGTGCGTGCGCGCGCGCGCGCATGCGTGCGTGTACATTATCGTGACTAAGTGTAGAGGTGTAACTTCTGTGTTGTTATGTTGTACTGTTTGTTGTCCTGTACATGAGTTCTTGTGGGTTGAACTGATTGAGATTTAGTGCTTCAGTCTATAAACTAATCAAACGGTCTGTACATTTTCCCAACATGTTCGACATACAGTACTGTAACACAGTCCCACAAGTCATGGGTACAGTATGTCACCCTTATGACTGCATAGTGCACACAAATCAACTTTGGTTCTCCTCTCTCTCTCTCTCTCTCTTCAAGAATATCCGGTCTGGTCCGGACAGCTCTGGTCAAACACTCCCCGGGGCGAGAAGGTGTGTGTTGCACCCAGCCCGGGATTCCATGAGTCAGACAACTGACTCGTAAACAACATCCTTACAGTCACCGTCCTCAGATGGCTTCTGACTGAATGAAGGTGCTTTGAATGTGTTGTGGATGAAATATCACGAGAACTTCTGTAGGAAGATACAGTAGTGTGACATGAGACCAGGCTGGCCTTTATTTAAATTATGCTTTTGTTTACAATTTAGGCATTTAATCCATCCAGAGTGATTCACAGTAATTAAGGTAAAGGTAAAATGTATAGAAATAGTCATCTAGGATCATAGGTAAATCATCAGCCTACTCTAAACAGTATAATATCAAAAAATAAATAATCTGTACATTGAAACACAAACTATAGGATGCCAGGTCAACAAATGAACCCGGCATCTGTCTACATAACTAGTATCTAAATTACATTTTAACATTTGCATAAGCCTGCAAGGTCCTCAAGGCTAGGGTGAGTGCTACGGGCTGAGGTGGAGTCTGAAGAGGTGAGTCCTCAGATGCAAAACTTACAATGAAACAACATCCTCCAGTCACCTCAGATGGCTTCTGGACTGAATGAAGGTACTTTGAATGTGTTGTGGATGAAGATACAGCAGTGTAACATGAGCCCATGCAGGCCTTTATGTAAATGGTCGTCACCTAGCTTCCTGAAATAGTGGCCAACGTAATTTATTGTGGAAAATGATATTTTGGCCTAAATCAGCTCTCCATGACACTGGTAAAATCCCAGACTCCCCAGTCAAGGTGGAAGGTGTGTGTTGCACCCTGCAGCCCAGGATTCCATGAGTCAGACAACTGACTCGTAAACAACATCCTTACAGTCACCGTCCTCAGATGGACGGTGACTGTAATCAGTCATGGACGGTGACCTAAATCAGCTCTTCATGACACTGGTAAAATCGCCTATATATCCTTATTGAAAAGATATGCTGTTCAAGCTCTGGTCAAACAGACTCCCCAAGGGGAAAGGTGTGTGTTGCACCCAGCCTGGGATTCCATGAGTCAGACAACTGACTCGTAAACAACATCCTTACAGTCACCGTCCTCAGATGGCTTCTGGCCTAATGAAGGTGCTTTGAATGTGTTGTGGATGAAATATCACAAGAACTGCATGCACATCTTATTTAGGAAGATACAGTACATGTGACATCATAAGACCAGGCTGGCCTTTATTTAAATGATGATCAATTTTTATCATGAATAATGATCAATTTAGGCATTTAGCAGACGCTCTTAATCCAGAGCGATTTACAGTAAGCAAGGTGAACACGAGGTAATACAAGTGCTACGGCAAGTGCTATATGGGCTAAAAGGTGGAGTCTGAAGAGGTGAGTCTTCAGATTACGGTTATATACGTTATATAGCGCCTTTCTCCAAAACGCTTTACAATGAAACAACATCATCCAGTCACCTCAGATGGCTTCTGACCGAACGAAGGTGCTTTGAATGTGTTGTGGATGAAATATCGTCACGGCTAGGGCAAGTGCTGTATGGGCTAGCCTAAGGTGGAGTCTGAAGAGGTGAGTCTTTAGATTACGGCGGTTATATAGCGCCTTTCTACAAAACACTTTACAATGAGACAACATCCTCCAGTCACCTCAGATGGCTTCTCCTTTACAATGAGACAACATCACCCAGTCACCTCAGTCGGCTTCTCCTTTACAATGAAACAACTTCAGCCAGTCACCTCAGATGGCTTCTGACCGAATGAAGGTGCTTTGAATGTGTTGTGGATGAAGATACAGTAGTGCAACGTGAGCCCAGGCCTTTATGTAAATGGTCGTCACCTTCCTAAAGTAATGGACAACGTCATTTATTTTGTGGGAAATTATATTTTTGCCTAAATCAGCTCCTCATGACACCGGCCACCTCTGGTAAATTGCCTATATCCTTATTGAAAAGATCATGCTGTTCCCGTCCCAGTAGTATAATTGCTTATGTCAAGAGTGTGACCCAGCAAACAAACAGGAGAAGGCGCACATCAGTATTGATGAGGTGCTGCTGACCTTGGTGAATAAGTCTAAAAGTAAAGGCTGCACACTCATAGCCACGATGCAGGATTTATTTAGAAGAATACCAAGGTATCGACCTGGAAAGGACCTCTTCAGGGATTAGAAGAGGTTAGTATCCCTGAAGAAGACCTTTCCAGGTCGAAACGTTGGTATTCTTCTAAATAAACCTGCATCGTCTCTATGAGTGTGCAGCCTTTTCTTTACTTCAAGAGTGTCATTTAATTCTCTTATGTTACATAACTGACAGACAGTGTTGTTTGTATGTCAATAGTCATAACTTGTTGGGTGAAATGATTAAGAAATATAATATAAATGAGTTTGTTTTGAACGCTCTACTTCCTGAGCCACTGCTCCAATGTTTTAAATAGCAGCAAATTAGCAATCACAATGCAAAGTGTACTACAATGCCAAGAAAAACATCCCTGGATTGTTATGTTCCAAAATGGATAGCCTATATGTAGTTTGTTAAAAAATAATTTGAGGAGAACAGCAATGCATTTAACTTGTAGACTATAGATTCAGAACTAAAGTTGCAGATTAGAATTGAGTATTCAATTTCACCGCTTAAACCCTACAGACCGGAGTGCCCCAGGGATCTATACATTTGGTCTCCTCCTTTTTTCCCTTTACATTACGATTCTTTGCCGAAAATACCTGATCTACAAGCTCTATCCAAAAGTATGGGGACAGACAGTAAGGGACGGATTTTCGGGCTATGGCGGTTTGATGCGTCAGGGCCTTTCAGGGAAATCCAAGATCAGAGAAATGAATTTTATTTGTATAGCGCTTTTCCAAACATAGTTACAAAGTGCTTTACATACATGTTAAAACAGCAAACATCAGCAAGAGATAAATAGAAATAAGAAAACATATCCGAGGATCTAACCAGCGCACGTTCGGCTCATGGGGTTTCAGCAAGTCCACGATGTAACATGGGAGCCAGTCCATGTAGGGCTTTAGAAATAGAATCTTAAAATCAATTCTGAAATGGTTCAGAGCAGCCACAGGCCTGAACAAGACCCGCACACACGCCAACACATGCACAGTACTTGGGCTTGTATATCCGAGTGTCACCAAGCAACACTCTTGATTGTGGTCAAATGACAATTTGATGAAAGCCACAATGGGCATTAATCATAACAAAGTGAGAGCTGCTGAAACGTTGATGGGATTTGGAGCTGGCTCCCTGACAACACTGTTGCACAACACATGACTGACCAGATCAGATCTCAAGGGATTTGCACGCATATAATCTTTATTTCAACCTCTTCTGGGAACGGGCTTCCTTCCTGCCGTGTGGGTGGGTGGGTGCATCAAAAGGCTTTCGGAGAACAGGACCAGGTATTCAGCAGTGGTGGAAAGTACATGTACTCAAGTACAGTACTACAGTACTCTACTTTGTGGTATTGATACTTTTACTTTCCAAGCAGGGCTGTTGATCGTGGCATGACCCATATGCGGGGAAAATGAAAAGGGGGAGAAAAGGAGATGGAGTTACTTATAAACACGAGGTCAAACTGATGTCCCGGTGTCTCGTGCAGCGCGCCGTTATCTGAAACGCCCCCCAGCTCTGGTGATTAAAAGAGGATTTGGAGGAGTGTTGAAATAGTGTTGGCTGTCGAGCAACTGAAAGGCTTCTGGTGTGTGTACTGTTGGGAGTGGGAGTGATGCTGGGGGTGTGGGGCAGACGGAGGTATTTGTTTAGCGAGGGTGGGACTGTGTGTGTGTGTGTGTGTGTGTGTGTGTGTGTGTGTGTGTGTGTGTGTGTGTGTGTGTGTGTGTGTGTGTGTGTGTGTGTGTGTGTGTGTGTGTGTGTGTGTGTGTGTGTGTGTGTGCGCTCCCTTTCAGGAACACACTGAGTCAGGCTTTAGCAGTCAACCCTGAATCAGCTCATTGAAACTTTTTTACCCCTGACTATACAACTAGTTTCTGGTTCGCCGCCTCCATTCATATTCAGCCATATTTTTCTCATTTATTTGGTTATTATTCTGCAACATCTCCTGTGGCAAGCATTCTTGGCCGGAGGGATATAGCCTCATTTATTTTCCTTTTTCTTCAGATAAATCTCCAACTCCAACTATATCTGAAGTTATAGTGGCTCTGCTCCCTCCCCAAAGACAGATAAGACTTTTCTTTTGGTCCAACTTTCTCTTTTTGACTCTTTTGTTCACGGTCACCCCCTCTGTCTTTGTTCTCTCTCTCTCTCTCTCTCTCTCTCTCTCTCTCTCTCTCTCTCTCTCTCTATGTGTCTCTCTCTCTCTGTGTCTCTCTCTCATGACTCAGCACTGACTCATGAGAGGGCCCTGTCAGGGGGGCATGTCTGACAAATTCAGCTGAGTGGAAGCAGCCAATAGGACGCAGGGGGCTGAGCCACACCCTTTCCAAAATCCGGCCCCCTTGCAGCTTTGCATTCCGACATGTGCTTGCTGTTCTTTTAATACATCCATGGTACAGGCAGGCACACTTGTGAGCATACTTACTTAAAGGAGAAATCCGGTCATTTTAAGTGTTATGTTTGATGTGTGTCAAATCACTTACCAACGTATAAATGAAAATCGCGTAAATCCACAGAGCCCCCTATCGACCCCCACCGTTGTCATTGTAGGAGGATATAGAATAGCCCAAATTCACCTATTTTAACCAATGCAAAGTCTGTTTTTTTGCTTCTAGTACTCATTGTTGAGTCCCATGATAATGTAACAGGCGCTAAAACTCCCGACAAGCTAACGGCTAATAACAGAACGAGCTAATGCTGGTTGCTGGTTTCTCTCCCGACCTGGCAACCTGGGGCTGCCATTCAGAGAGATAAGCAGCCCCAGCGTTAGCTCGTTTGTTATTAGCCGTTAGCTTGTCGGGAGTTTTAGCGCCTGTTACATTATCATGGGACTCAACAATGAGTACTAGAAGCAAAAAAACAGACTTTGCATTGGTTAAAATAGGCGAATTTGGGCTATTCTATATCCTCCTACAATGACAACGGTGGGGGTCGATAGGGGGCTCTGTGGATTTACGCGATTTTCATTTATACGTTGGTAAGTGATTTGACACACATCAAACATAACACTTAAAATGACCGGATTTCTCCTTTAACACACACACACACACAGTTTCTTAGCAACATGTTGGTCCGTTATTTCATGTCCACATGTGCCAAAAAATAGCTTGCTATACTGTAGGTAACCGGAACGCTCACCCCAAAACACGCTCACCCCCATTTCTTTCACGGACCGCTCGCCCCCAGCGGTTCTTGTATCAGGAATGAGTTTAGGGTTAGGCATAGTTTAACTGAGGTTAAGTTCAGGAATAAGGTTAGATTTAGGCATAGTTTTAGCTTAGAAGACTTGTCTACCAGTTGCAAATTGGTTGCTCTTTTATGGCGGTTTTGAAGGAGGGTAAGGAGTCACAAAGTGATAAGCCAAGGGGGGACTTGGCTTATCACTGGAATAAAACTTATCAAAACTGACATACAGATTATTGCAGTTTGACAACGGTTGGGGCCAATCATCACAAAACTTGCAGGATAAGTCTATACAGACAGAGGAAAAACATTGAAATCAATTAAATCTAACAGCAGTTGTCATGACAACATTGGTCTCACGTAGCCAGACAACTATTCCACAATCTCCGAATGCTATAGAGAGTCTGGAACTACACCTCCCCAAATCCGAGGCAGGAAGCTGACATCTGTCTGTCATTTACATTCAAGGAAAATATATCTGAAAATATATATATCACATTTTTTAAATTTCCATCAGCAAGCTATATATACTTTGATGATTTTGATTTATATTAGGATATATTTCCGCGACTGTAAAGACGATACAGACGTGGGGAGGAGGCGTCACATCCGCTTTATCCCTTGATCATTTTCAGAGATTCCGTAATCGGAAAATGGCAACGGTTCGGGAGACTATGACGACAACATTCAAATACGTTCAGCGGAGATTGAGAACAGCTCACATTAAACTGACCTCAGATCTGAGGTCTCTCGGTCAATTTAAATCCTTGATTGCAGACCTACCCACAAGTCTCTGCAACTGCTTTTAAATTTGTGTTGTATCACACGATAGGGAAAAGGTTGTTTTATTTTGTTTCTGTTTTGTCTTGTTTTATCATTGATATGAATATTGATGTGAAAATGATTGTACTGTGATGTAACCTCGACGACACTGCAAATGAGGGCAACCTCAATGTCCTTCGAGAATAAATAAAGGTTTGAAATGAAATGAAATGAAATTGTCCTGTCTGTCTGCATGAATTCGTTTTTGTTGTATTGTCTGTGCATTGTAATGCTTTGTTCATTTGTGCTAAGGACCCCCTCGATAATGACATGATGCATCTCAAGGGGTCTATCCTTCTAGCTTCTTTTGGAATGACGATTTCTGTGAGTCCCTGAAACATACCCTGAAAGTTTCATTCAAATCTACCACTAGATTGGTTAAAAAATAATGGTTAAATCTTTATTTTAGCCAATCTGTATGCGAGAGTATGTTAATACAATATAACTAACACATCTGCAGTGGTTGAAGGTGGTCCCTTTCTCTGTCAGAAGACATGCGTAAATGTACATTGTTACGCACAGGCAGGCACACTTGTGAGCATACTTAACACATGCACATAGTTTCTTGACAGTCTTAGCAGGTCGCTACCCTTCCTCTTTGCCTGGCCTACTTGTTGTTAACTAGTTGTACGAACGCTTGTTTTATTGTTTTATTGGATCTTGTTTAGTTGATACACTTATTTGTTTTAGCTCTTGCTCATTTGATTTTGCTATTTTGTCTCATCTGTTTAAGGAAATAGGTAGCTGATATATTGCACTTTTACCTTAGCGCTAGGTATACTCTTGGTTGCTTGTTTTTGCAGAAAATGCACTTAAGACTTCTGGTGATTAGTAGTTTCGTTCCCTACCTATGTTGAATGCACTTATTGTAAGTCGCTTTGGATAAAAGCGTCTGCTAAATGACTATGTAATGTAATGTTATTGCAGTTGTTGGAAACTGTCAAAAATGTTGACCCTCGCCCTCGCAGCTTTCATCTTTAAACAGTTAATGTTGGCTTGAACCCCCCCATTTACCACTTTGCAGCTATATTTTCTTTGTGATTTTATCAGATATTATTTCAGACTTCACACTCTTTCTTTCCCATGTCTCTCTCCATCGTGCCTCTAATATCTCTCTGTACGTCTGCTCTCATATCACATTCCTCCATGGGAGGAGAACTCGCTGCACAAGTTCACAAGGGGCAGCCCCGTCCGGTATACTCCAGTTCTGTGACTCACACTAATCAGTCGCAGCAGTGTGCCGGCCTGCCTCCGAAAATAGAACAGAAATTGCTTTCTCATCCAAAGTCTGACTCAGTCTCTGGCCTCCTGTTCTCCTTTCCCTCTGAGCCTGCGGAGAGAGAGAGAGGCCACCGTTGCAGCAGTCGGCGGCCAGTCAGTCAGTCAGTCAGACTCAGTCGGTCTTTGCGAAGGGCTTCGGCTTCGTCCAACGTCATTGTGTGCTGAGTAGACGGAGTGGAATGTATTACACATACCAGTGAAATCCTGTCCTGACCCCATAGCTGACTGACTGTGCTCTGTGGCCATGTGCTCCTCAGCCCGTCCCACGTTTCCCGCTCGTTTTCTTTTTTCGGAGGGAACAGCTCGAGGGCTGGTCCCGTTGAATGTCGGCCAATGTTCTTCTGAAACAGTTCTCCCAAGATCTGCTTTTGGCTTTCCACTTTGGAAAGGCTTTTATTTAATTTTTTATAGATGTATAAGCCTATAGTTTTTTTTTTTTACAGGATTGGTTGTAAATTTGTTGCCTCAAAAAAACTTTTTTCTTTTCTTTTTTACTCCTGTTGTTCATCTAATTTCGTATTCATTTCTCGTTCCGTTCAAATTGAATTATCATGGTGAAACCTGAGCCCCTGTTTTATTTATGAATGGAGATACAAAACAAGGCTTTTTAAAATGTATGAAATGTGCTGTCTGTAGTACGTTATATGCTACTATGTCCCATGATTTACTGTATCAACCATGTGTCACAATGTTTTATCTTCGGTAATGAAAGCAATTTGCACAGCCTCTTATCTTTCAGATGATATAATAAATAATGTAATGATAAAGATGACGTTTTAATTTAAAACGCAACCCATCTGTCGCTCAAGGAGAAAGATGGTTTTCTTGCGTAACCATCCACATGTTCAAGAAGCAAGAGCCACATGGTGTATGACTTTGAAACCAAGGCTACTTGTAGTGACGCAGCAGAGCAAAGTGAGAAAGAACCAGTTGAAACGTGAACCAATCTTTCCCCCTGTGCGTACGACTCAAGCAAAAATGTGAAGCACGTTTTGATCTATGAGACACAGTGGTGAGTGGTGCAGACTCTCTAGAGAGATACAAAGCAACGTGTGAGGAAGATATGGCAAATCCATTAGATAATTTGTGTGACCGGTTTCTGCCGGTATAGAGTGAACATGTAGAACTTGTAAGTGTATTTGGCCAATGGAAAAATAGCACAAAAACATATATATATATAAATACTGGTTCTATGTTGTGACTTGGAGTTGGGGCAGTCTAAATTTTACAACCCAAAACAATTTATAAAGTTGCCTTGCAACAAAAAATTATGAAATTCCAGGCCTGTTTCCAACACATGAAACACTTTACAACCTATTTAGTCTCATCAGTGCTATAGTAATGAGCTGGCCCCAGCACTATGCTGCTATAATATCCCCAGTACAGCGTAAAGCCTGTAACTTGGCCCGTGTCCAGTTGATCCTCAGACCGTAGCGTGTGCCTGGGATCCCCTCTATTGTTCTGGCCGCCCGTCGGCATGTCCCGACAGGTGGCCGACCACAGGCCCTCTCTGACCTATACACCAAGCATGTGGCATCATATAAAAAGATGGCACTTTAGCTGTAAATAGTAATTTTCTCTGTAAAGATTTTCACGGTATCCACCACGGTGTCTGTGGAATCATAGTTGAAATGGGGGGGGGGGGGGTGCTTCGGTAGGTATAGTAGAGCAATAATTCCCTCGGGCACACGATGACCTGGACAATATCTATTAAATCAGATGTGACCTGTGTCATCACATTAATTGGATGTCTCTGTTCAAGCGCTCTTCACCTTCTTTTGACCAGGATCTGTATGCAGAGCACAATGGGCCTGTGAATGAAATTCAGTCATGTATAGAGAGCAGGGGTCTTCAACAAGGGTGTCTGGAACCCCCTAGGGGGCTCTCAGAGTTACTACTGGGGGGCCACTTATTTCTTTATCCCCCCCAAAAAAAATATATATTATCAGCAAAGATAATGTGCAAACAAACAAAAAACATTTAATTTACACAACACTGATGTTAGTGTTAAGTTTAATATCAAACACAATGTTACACAATATGTAGTGGGTGGTCCTGCTGACTCTCTCTCTCTCAGCTAATGGGTCCTTGGCCTGAAAAACACTGAAAACCCCTTATCTAGAGGGATGGTCATCTACAAGCTATAGCTAAAAGCTAGTCCCCATGTGACATAACATGTTCCCAGTGACACATGTGGTGGTGGAGTTATCTTTGCCAGAACGTATTTTTCTCACACTACTGTATTTGTGTCAGGAGGTGAGTGAGGTTATGGTTGAGGTTCCCCTGCAGAAATGAGTTAATATAGCATTACAATATGTTTTACCACTGGAACCCTTGAACTCTGTATCTGCTATTGTAAAAAATGATGTTGAAAGAAATGTGAAATATATATATATATTTAAAAAGAAAATAACAACGCAACTACCGAAGCCCAAAGTCGCTTATACTAAGCAGACTTGGCAACAGACTTGGTTATATGGAGCTGAAGAGAGTAGCACAGAGGAAGGAAGAAGAGGACATACTGTATGAAGCTGAAACTAGGTCAGTGGTATTCACTCACTGCTGTGCATGGAAGGTCAGTCGGTGTGCGTGTGTATAATGTGTATTCATTCCATCTCCACACTCCAACAGACTATCTATCTATCTCTGTGGTTCTCTCTTTCATGCTGCGCACCCCCATCTCAAAATATGTTGTTCCAGGGACCTCCCCAGAAGCAAAGATAAAAAATATTCGCTTTAAAACAATATATATATATATATTCAAAGATTTGCACACATTTTCACGATAAAAAAATAGCAGATCTACAAGCTCATAGCGATCTACAAGCTCATAGCGCGGCACTCGGCGCTGTGCTATGAGCTTGTATATCTGCTATTTTTGAAAAGCCAAAGTATGAAATAATGGTTATATAGCTACAAATCTAAAATGACACGTTTCCGTATTGAATGGGTTAACCTCTCCCTGCAACTTTTTCGTCTCCCTGCTCTTCTATTGAGACATTTAGATTGTGTCAAAGGTCATGTCTCACCTATAGACACAGGAGGGTCTGACACAAATTTTGGCCTGATGGTCAGGATTCAATTTATCCCCTGAGCAAGCAGGCAGGCTCTATTAGCTAAATGGTAAACATTTTCAGCACTTGTGCAGGAAACCGGGTTCAAATCCGGGGTAGAAGAGGAAAGTTATCGAAAGTTAAATGGATTAGCCTCAATAGTCTTTCTAGCAATAGATGAGCTATGTTCCCTATTTTTGAACAATTTTGGATTTTTAAAAAAATCTTTGAAAATAAATCAAATTCGCTTTTTTACAATTATTCTGAACATCTTTGTCTATAACGATGACTTGCCCAAAATAGGGACGCCATGAGGTTTAAAGTGTTTAATCCTTACGGCGTTGCTTCGGGTTTGAGGGCCTGCACGACGCACTTAATTAAACAACGCCCGCCCCGTATAGTAGCGCTATTGTTCTCCGCAGGCGGTCGGTCAGTCAGCCCACACACACACCCTCAGGTCCTGAATGGACTGACTCGCATTTGACATTTTCTTCTTCTTTTACAGAACAATAACCGGTCTTGTTCGTGTTCCCGTATATGCGGTTAGAACCAGATTGGGCCGGTTGGCTCCCGCTCCTAATAGCCTCGCGCTATACGATGCTGCTGCTGATGACGCTGCTGCTGCTGTCGTCGGTGGCGGGCTGGCGGGGCGGCGGAGGAGGTCGGGATGCGGTGACTACATAATACCAGCTTCGACCGGCTCGGCTGGGCTGGGTCTGGGGGCTTTCAGCGCGCACAGAGGCCTCATTGTGGGTGTGATGAGTGTGTCCTTTTGATCTGTCATTTCCCATGCTCGGGAAAGGTCACCTGACCTCCCCCAGCTGAGGTCAGCACGCAGCGCTTGCATGCGTTCGTGCGGCTTGCTTATCCTACGCCGCTTTTGGACAACTTTCACCCCTGTTCCTTCCTTCCTTCCTTCCTTTCTTGTGTCCTTCACGGTCAAACTCATGGTGGCTTGTGTCCTTGTTACTGTTCAGTGGTTTGTTATCAGAGGGTGAGGCAGGCTGCTTCATAACAGAACGACCACAAGCTGCCTGGTGGAGCTAGCTGTCAGCCAGCCGTATGCCTTCAGACAGTGGGGTATCAAAGTACAGTAGTAAACCCCTGCTGGGCCAGGTGGTCCTCTTTTAATCAGTCAAAAGGATAGTTCACCTCCAAAATGACTATTTTTTTCGATCAATTAGTAGACTATTTGAAAATAGCCGATCTGCAAGAAAACGTGTAATGTTTAAATCTAGTATTGGGGTATGCCCTGCATGGCACATCATATTTTCAGATGGGGGTCCTAACACATTTCGGGGTCCTTGACATGAAAACACTTTGAGAACCACTGTTTGAAATCAGGGTTTGTGCTCTTTGAAAATGTTACATAACATATTGGACATAGACGTTTGGTTCTCATGATGAATGATAATGATGATGATGAATGATAATGATGATGATGAATGATAATGATGATGATGATGATGATCAGAGCAGCTGTCATGTAAGCAGGATATCTGCCCTTCACAAATAGCTTCAGACACTGACTGATTGACTGACTGACTGACTGGCTGGCTGACTGCATGCTGGATGAAAAACAAAACTGGTCTCAGCTGGCTTGATGACCACCGCATGAGAGAGAGACAGAGAGCGAGAGAGAGAAGGGGGGGGGGGTCCGTTGTGACACAGCGAGCTTCCCTGCAAAGATAACTGGCTGGCACCTTATCAAGGCCATGCTTATCATCTGTTATTTTATTGCGAGCACACACGCACACGCGCACACACAGACACAGACACACACACACACACACACACACACACACACACACACACACACACACACACACACACACACACACACACACACACACACACACACACACACACACACACACACACACACACACACACACACGCACTCACCAATGAGACAGAAGGGCACTCTCACAATGTGTCACATTCTTTTGCACATACAGTACACACACACACACACACACACACACACACACACACACACACACGCATGCGCGCGCACGCCACACACACACACACACACACACACACACACACACACACACACACACACACACACACACACACACACACACACACACACACACACACACACACACACACACACACACACACACACACACACACACACGATCACTCAGAGTAGCTATTATGTACATACAGTACATTCACACATGGAGAACTGGAGCGGTGGCATTGCAATGCAAGCAAATACCAAACCCCTAAAGCACTTGAGCAGCGCACACGGGCTTGTTTGCTGTCTAAACACTAGACCGATACAAGGCCAAAACTGTAATTACAAAGCACTAAAACGGCAAAAAAGCAAACAGAGACACATCATCATTGAGCCTGAGCGTTACGTCGGGACAAATCCTTCTGCGCGTTAACGGCTGTGTTTATCCAGTGCATTGTTGTAGAAAACCCCCCACCGTTCGCCGTGGATATAAAAGAACAACTGGAGAGTGTTTTCAGAGCTAGTTCTGTCCGCTGCCAACAGCCTGTAGAAGCACAACGCTCCACGCATTGTGAGCTTCTAGATAAGTGGTTCTCAACCTTTTTAGGCCGCAACCCCCCAAAATAATTTGAACCGAGGACCCCCCACCCACATTGATAAGCACTTGGAATTGTAGGAGTTGACAGTTGAGGCATTCTATTTAGTTTGACACAACTAAATATTGTGAAAAAAATATATGACTTCCGATCTACAAGCTCACAACGCCTTGAGGTGTTGTGAGCTTGTAGATCGGCTATTTTCGAAATGTTTGCCTCTTCTATTATTTGACAATTTGGCCAATGTTTCACCAGTTTTTATAGTATAGTTTGTTGAATACTTTTGATGCAGTATTATTTTCTTCATTTCTTTTTTTTCCACCAAGGTATTAAAAATGGTCATAAAAGTAATTACATTGTCACTTCACTGTCATCTTGGGACCCCCCAAAAATCATGTGGGGACCCGCCTGGGGGTCCCGACCCACATGTTTAGAACCACTGTTCTAGATCAGCTATTTTCGACGACGCACGACACGGTCGCACAACAAAGCATAAACCGGGGGCTTGACTCTGACTAAGGTCACTCGTCTCGCTGCAAAACAAGTCATCTCCGTGCCAGGCACTATAACACCTATTCAAGGCTGCCAGCGGGGGGTAAAAATATCAGCCAACTGACAGACAGGAGAGTCTATCAATCCAGCCAACCAGACAGCATAGTGTGAACAAGACAGCCAGACATTCATTTCACACACGATATGTCATATCTAGTCCCTCTGCCCAGGCCCACACGCAAACCCTTGACTCGTCTCCTCTTAACCCCGGCATTCTGTTCTGTTCCCTTCTGAGAAGTCTGCTGACTGTTTCCCCCGCAGAGCCAGAGCACATAGAGCAGTTATACTGACCATGATACTGACCATGATACTGACCATGATACTGACCATCATACTGACCATAACTGACCATGATACAGACCATGATACTGATCATGATACTGACCATGATACTGACATGATACTGACCATGATACTGACCATGACACTGACCATGACACTGACCATGATACTGACCATGATACTGACCATGATACTAACATGATACTGACCATGATACTGACCATGACACTGACCATGATACTGACCATGATACTAACATGATACTGAATGATGACCATGATACTGACATGATACTGACTGATGACCATGATACTGACATGATACTGACCTGATACTGACCATGATACTGACATGATACTGACATGATACTGACATGATACTGACTGATGACCATGATACTGACATGATACTGACATGATACTGACATGATACTGACCATGATACTGACCTGATACTGACCATGATACTGACATGATACTGACATGATACTGACCATGATACTGACCTGATACTGACCATGATACTGACCATGATACTGACATGATACTGACATGATACTGACTGATGACCATGATACTGACATGATACTGACCTGATACTGACCATGATACTGACATGATACTGACCGTGATACTGACCATGATACTGACATGATACCTACCTTGATACTGACATGATACTGACCATGATCAGGCCCTGTCTGTGTGACTGGGAATGACTCACCAGATAATAATCAGGTACACTCTTACCACAAACACACAGTCACACAGTTTGTGGTTTTATGATAATTAAACTATGTTAAATTGCATCCCCATCAAAAAAGTAACAGAAAATGTGTACACAAAAGTGCACGCATAGCATGCCCAGGTGAGATTTACACTGGCGAAGAATCCTCTTTTCCTTGATAACAGAGGAGGTCCAACATTAGCGTAATTACAAGAGCTCACAACTACTTGACGTTCTACCAGCTTCAATCAATAAGCCCGTCATTCTGGGACTGTGAGGTGGAATACCCTCCAATCCAATCCAATCCACTTTATTTATAGAGCACATTTAAAACAACAGTGTTGAACCAAAGTGCTGTACTCTTGGTAACAAAAAAATACAAAAAAGAATGCTAAAATATACAAGAGCAAAACAATACAATACACAATAGACAACATATAGACACAATGCCTAGTGGAAACAGCAACTCTCAAGCTGAATTTTCGAACGCCAACGATTACAATTAAGTGTGTTTTCAAACGTGATTTAAACACAGGCAGGGTTTGAGATACTCTAACATAGGGTGGAAGCTCGTTCCACAGTTTGGGCGCTACAGCAGAACATGATCTATCATCTGTCTCCCTGGGTCTTCAGCTTTGTTGGTGGGACCTACAGAAGTGACTGGTCAGTCAGTAGACCTCAAGACCCTTGTAGAGTTATTTGGAGGTAGAAGCTCTGATATGTACAATGGTGCCAACCCATTAAAGCCCCACGCACCTTGTGTACTTTTAAAACACAACTAAAACGATGGTTAAACTTTCTCAAACATGTGACCATTGATACTTTTTAAATCTTAGATATTTCAAATTAGGCTTTAGATATTCTATTGTTTAGGTATTACGCTTATTAATAGGTATTTAGATTTTTTTTTGTTTAGTTTAGGTTTAAACTAGGTATGGTATTCTTAACATATTTGTTTAGGAAGTTGTATGTTCTCTCTGTTTTTGTGATGTTGTTATTGTGGTGTTTTTACTGTATTGTGGGGAGTGGACTACGGATGGAAATGAACTTCTAGCTAAATCCGGTGTGTTTACATGAGATCATGTTCAGTTGATTCACGCTCATGTATCGAATATTCATTAATGTGCATTGTCCCGTCTAAATAAACAAATAAAGTTAAAGTAAAGTATTCCGATAAACGCGTCGCATCGATCTATGAGTCGTGCTTCTGTGGCCCAAGGCAGTCTGTATGCTCCATTGCACCTCCTAGCTACCCCCCTCCAAGCATCTTTTAATCACCTTTTAATCACCCTGACCTTTGAAGTGCAGGGGAGACGGAAAGAGCCAAAAGGTCACGGTATCCGACAGGGACTGTCATTGGTTTCAAATAAAAAAGTGACCCAATGTTCTGAGACCACATTACGTCCAACATGTCTCTGGTGTAACATGTATTGCTTTCCTTAGACCTGCTACCGTACATGTAAACATCCAGTGATGAGTCTGTCTGTCTGTTCCCCGCATAATATATGACTATCTCGAGAACCATCTGACCGGTCGATTTCAAATTTGGTGTGTGACCGAGGACCTGGGGGGGGGTGCAGTGCCGAGTGGGAAGCCGGTCAGATCAGTGTCTCAAACTTGCCGTGTGTGTCTCACCAACACCTCGGGGCAGTGGTGGAAAAGGACTCAAATGTTTTACTTCAGTAAAAGTATCAATACTGTGATGTAGAAGTAAAAGTCTGGAATAAAAAAATTACTTGAGTAAAAGTACAAAAAATGTTTGAAAATAGCAGATCTACAAGCTCACAACGCTTTTCAAATAGCCTATGTATAAAATAGGGCTAAAGTGGTTAGTGTATGTTTTATAAGGTCATAATTTATATCTGCAAAGTAACTAGTAACTGAAGTGTTCAAATAATTGTAGTGGAGTAAAAGTACAATATTTGTCTCTGGGATGTAGTGGAGTATAAGTTAAAGTACTGAAAACTGGAAATACTCCAGTTGAGTAAAAAAAAGAAATACCTCAAAATTGTTCTTAAGTGCATTACTTGAGTAAATGCGCTTAGTTATTTTCCACCACTGCTTTTTTTGACAACATAGAATACATGTAGTAGGCCTAAGTACTTAGCACATTCTTGTGCTCAACAATCCTAGCAGGCAAACAGAGATACCAACGGAGATACTAATGGGCAGACAGGAAAGAAGAGTATTTAAACATTTATGAAGGTAAAATCAAAAGCGCACAGCCATGCAGATAAAGTCCATAAACATGATATACACAGACATTGATGCAGTGGTGGGTACAGAATGTGTTCAATGGCTGACTGGGCCTGGAAAAATGTGGACGCGGGCCTGAGTTTTTAAGCTTAGATATTATAATGACCAGTGGATGATGTCAATATGCCAATTATTTTAGTTATTTTTACTGTATTACGGTTGTGTCTTCAGTTTTGTGTCTTGCAGGGCCATTGCTGATTGGAGGGGCGTGACAGCACCTGGTGTCATTGCCAATTAGCCAGCAGCCAGCATGAAAGCCTTGGGAAAACCTCCAAGACTTTAATACCTTTTGTCTCAAGTCTTCATATGCGCTGAACTCTCTTTGACCTACAGTACCTGCTGTCTGTTAAGGCTGTGTGCCAAACTCCTATTCTGTGTGCTTAAAGGAGAATTTTGCCCTAAGCGTTTTCCTACCTTGATTTGAGGTTGTTAAGTCATGATGAGAGTGATCCCGGACCCCCAGTTCATAACGAGCTAAGTTCTCCATTTCAGGGACCCCCCAAACCGCAGCTCAGAACAGATCTTGGCTAAATCCGCTTATTTCCGTCGCTCGAAAATAGTTTTTTCTTGTATATAACTGTAGTGTGTAGTCCGTCTGATGTCACTGCTATGCTATTGCTTTAAATCTCGTCTGTTTCCCAATTTTTAAGGGTCGCAAGCAAATGTCCCCTTTTTAGTTTCCTGTACATTTAAAATATATATATATTTCAAATGAAATATATATATATATATATATAACAAAGAAATCACAACTTTTCATCAATTAAAAACAATTCCAACATTTTTCAAAAGTAGTCCCGCGGGCAAACATATAATTTATCTTTTGGGTCTTGAGCTAAAAAGTTTGGGAACCACTGCTTTAGACCTAAAAAGGGGTCAACTGTCTAATTGGCTCCTTTCTGTGCACACTGCACAGCACATAGAAAATATGGAGCAGGTGCACTTCTGGGACACGTCTGAAACGCATCGGGTGGAATCACAAGCATTGTCTAGACAGATTGGTTGTGATCAGGTGCGGCTGCAGCATTAAGGCCCACCTGTATAGTAGATCCACCCCCTACTCTGATCTATTTTGGGGGGTCCCCAGATGATTAGCTTAATGTGGAACATAGTTTTCTCACTCAACAGTAAACAAACCAACATACAGTATAAGTGTATACAGGCTATCTGCACATTTCTAAAGTGACAATTGAATGACTTTTAAGACCTTTTTAATACCAATTTGTCAAATATTACCTAAGAAGAGGCAACATTGTGAAAATAGCCGTCAACCTAAATGTAATGCATACTATTCCAAGTGCTTGTCAGGGTGGGGGGTGCCCAGGTCAAATATGATTATTTTGGGGGGTCGCAGCCTGACATTTTTGAGAACTCTTGATCCCCACACACACACGCACACGCACACACACACACACACACACACACACGTGCGCGCGCGCATGACTCAAACAAACACACAACCCAATCCCCACTGACACATATCATTTCTGTCGGGTGGAAACCTCATGTGTACAAAACTGTTACTTTTCAGGATTCAAATAAAAAAACAGCAAAAGTAGCAGATCTACAAGCTCGAAGCGCCACGTTTCGAGCTTGTAGATCTGCTATTTGAGGATCTATCTAGTCCTCCTAAGCAGATGTAGCGAGCAGCTGTTTTGTCCAACAATGACGAGAACGCAGGCCCGAAATCCTCTTCCAAAAAGTCCAGGAGATAGGAGGTTTCTAACCCGACATCGACCTTTTGTTCTCATCTACAGTATGTAGCCAGAAGTGACTCATCATCCCTGGCCTCTTTCTGTGGCTATAAGCCCGTTAGCTGTAACAGCATACATACAGTACATGTGCCGCCAATGAGCCTTATAGTGCTGCTGCAGCAGCAGATGTGGATGAGTCTTTGTCTGTTTGCTTTGCAGATCTCTTTCACAGGAAACATGACGGGAGCAGGGGGGTGGGGGGGGGGGGGGGGGTGTAGTGTTAGTACACATGGTGCAGAGTGAGCAAGAAGACATAGAATCACACCTGCTTTACTGGCAGTGGTGGAAACCAGAGCCTTGTATTAGAGAATTGTGTCACCTCGGGGGCAAAAAACGACGCCCGTCAAGTGGTTCATGTAAACTTGAAATAGTGACAAACGCTCATAGACTGAGTGTTCAGGGCTTTGTCACTATTCGCCAATAGAAGGCTCAGTAGAAGACTGGTCCGATGAAGTGAACGGAAGTGATGCAACTCTCCTTATATGGCTCTGTTGGAACCCAAGTATACATTCTCTGCTGCTACCCCCAAACTCTGGAACCATCTTCCACCACACATCAAGTCAACTATGTCTCCTACTTTTTCTCCCTCGCTTATAGCTCAGTCTGTTTATTTTAGATAATGTTTTACTCTTCTTTCTCTGTTTTAATCTGTCTGTTTGCTTTTGATAATTGTTTCTGTTAATGTGTTTGCTTCCATTATTAATGTGCTCTCTGGTTTTAGTATTTTTTGGCTATTAGTGTCTCATTATGTTTTGAGCTCTCTCTGAGTTTATGAAACACAGGATAAGATGTACATTTCCTTTGTGCAGGCACATACAGTACATGAGAGTGTCTTCTTGGTGATGAATGGTGGATGCAAGGGAGGTGCGATTAGGTTGTAATTTGGGACGCATCATCAGTAGTGTTCCCTTGGTTCTCGGGGTGTTTCAGCCTTGACACTATAGAGCACCGAAGTCTGACGTAATTTACTCATCCTTCCTGGGTCGCGGTTTATTTCCCCCATTCAGAATTCCCATAGACTTGTTTAATATCGTGTCAAATAAGAACTGTGTTCCAAAAATAACTGATTATAAAAGATTGACTCGTATGGATATGAAGCATCAACTGACAGTGAGAAAACTCTAATGTTACGTCCGCCGAATTAGTTACATTTTCGCCAGAAATAGACTGTATCAGATATGAGTGACTATCATAAACGATGTAGAGGCACCTCCCCGACAATATCGCCGAGACAATTTGTTTATTTTTGGATCACAATTCTTATACGAGACGATTTTAAGATGACCCAATGTTATTCTCCATAGAGAAATTACTTCTACGACCAGGGACGTCACGGGCTCTCAGAAGGTGGGGGGGATGGACTTTCGGTGGACTATACCCCTTACTTTACACTTTGGCTATTCAAAAATAGCAAATATACGAGCTCATAGCGCGGCACCGAGTGCCGCGCTATGAGCTTGTAGATCTGCTATTTTTGAATAAGCGTGAAAAACATTTGTAACTGTCAAATGTAAACAAATTCTGTATTTTCAAAATTGTATGTTTCTTGGACGGATTTTGTTAGTTTTTTTTCGTGTTTTGGTTACTTTATTTCGGTTTTAGGGTTAGGGTTAGGTTATTTAATTCTTATTTTTGCCTGATTTTACCGATTTATTATCAAAAGATATATACATATTTTTTATTTTTTCAAAAAGTGGGGGGTATGAAATCACGGATCTGTGAGAGTGAGGGTGTCGCGTCGTACGCACAGTGAATGGCCGTGACGCCCCTGTCTACGACCCAGGGGATGAACAAGTGACGTCAGGACTTCAGTACTATACACCCTCGCCACAGGTGGCCAGCTACAGGGCGATCAGACCTGAGCGTGCGTCATTCCCAATTAGTCGAGAGAGTCGCCTTCATGTTGAATGGCAGACTTCTCATGGGACTGTGCATGGCAGGGGCGTCCTTTTCCCTGAGTCAAGCCTAAGCTGACCGCATACCTCCTGGCTTTGCTACTCCCCGCTGAGGCCCAGCGGGGGGTCTTTCCTCCTCAATAAAAAGCCACCGGCTGCTTCTTTCGGCTGCCTGCGATGCAGCTTTGATGGCTAAGTGCTGGCTTTGGCCTCTCTGACTCCCAGGTCTGCACACAGTCTGGTGGTGGATCTTGCCACAAAACAGTGTTGCCAGATGGGAACTTTTCAATTATGGTACCGGAGGCTTAAAATTATCATATTTGAAAGAAAACTATCGTACACAGCCAAAAAAGATAAATCACAGGTGTAAATATGTAATTTCACAATAAATGGCATATTTATTCAAGAAACAACCTTGTTTGAGACTCCTACGAGATAAAAACGCATCACATAATATGCTGCATGGAGGCAGGCAACTTCCTGGACCTTACACAAATAAAAGCCTGAAACTGGACGCAACCGGAAGACGCAACCGGTGTTTTTAATGTCTCCAAGTACAGATCTAAGGTCAGATTTACTGACTTATTTTGAAAAGCGAAACTGGATCCCGAATCAGCAGCCAGGGAATTTAGTAAATTCACAGTTTTATGAATATGGCGAAATGATCGTACATTTGGGCATTTTTTTTAAATTATTGATTGTACATCGTACGGGTAAAATTATAGTACAAATACGATAATTATCGTACATCTGGCAACACTGCCACAAAACCTCTGCACCCTACCGCCATTGGGCGGACCTCAGCGTTCCAGCCGTGATGTTGTGTTTCAGCAGCAAGTTTGGCATCGCGTATAGGTGTCTCATTATGTTTTGAGCTCTCTCTCTGAACTCTGTAATGGGTCATTGACACATACACACATACACACAAATATAAATACAAAGAGAAGTTGTCTCATCTGTGTTCAACAAGGACGTATTTATTATTTTGCAAAATAATAAATACAGTATGTGCAGACCAGTCGAGTGCTCCAGTATTTTATTTGGGTATATTCTCTCCTGAAGTGCCCGCGGGTATTATTCTCCACGACACAAATATAAATGTATGCACATACTGTTTTTGTCCCTCACCTATCTCACAGCATGCATGCACACACACACACACGCGCGCACACACTAGCACGCACGCACGCACACACACACACACACACACACACACACACACGCACGCCTTGAAGCATCCATGATCCAATTATATAGTTATATTCATCCCTGTTTAACTCGATTGGGTAGAAAGTCATCTCGTGTCAGAGGAGACTTTAACAGGCGAAAACAGAACAATTACCAGACTGTTTTGTCTCCACAGCAGGGGGCTTGCTGTCTGTACGTTCAATTCCCTGGTCCTTCCCAGAGAGACTGCTGAGCAAGCATCGCAATCACTTCCTCCATATCGTCTCTGTCGGGTGGAAAGCTCATATGTACAAAACTGTTACTTTTCAGGAGTCAAATTCAAAAATGGCCAAAAGTAGCAGATCTACAAGCTCGAAACGCGTGGCTTCACGCCGCGTTTCGAGCTTGTAGATATGCTACTTTTGATGCTTTTGCGTGGCGCTGTTGTATGACCTAGTAGAGCGTTGATTTACGAAAAAACACAAAAAGTTAAAATATGGAGATAAGAGGTTTCTGCCCGGCAACAACGATCTACAACTCCTCAGAATCCAGTCGGCCGTGACTGAGAGAGGCTGATTTGTTGTCCCAGTAAAGCATGAGTGATTCTGTGTCTTGCAACACTCGGCCCCGTGTACTCACATAACGTTGGTGTCGGGGGAGAAAACTCTTATCTCCAAATTCTAACTTGTTGTGATTTTTCGTAAATTAACGCCCCTACTTGATCACACTACAGCGTCACACAAACGTATCAAAAGTAGCAGATATAATACAAGCTTGACACGCGCCGCAAAGCAACGTGTTTTGAGCTGGTGGAGCTGCTACTTGAATGTTAATCCTGAAAAGTAACAGTTTTGGACATTTCGACTCAACAGAGACGATAACCAGTGTAGATTTTTTTGTTTTACTTAAGTAAAAGTAGCAATACCACAATGTACAAGGCCTCTGTTACAAGTAAAAGTCCTGTATTCAACATTTTACTCGAAGAAAAGTATATTGCCATCAAAATATACTGCCATCAAAATATACGTGAAGTAGCAAAGTAAAAGTACTCTAGCTTGTAGATCGGCTATTTTCAAATAGCCAAAGTATAAAATAGGGCGTAACTGGATATTTTGTAAATACATAATATAAATCTGCAAAGTATATATAATAACTAGTAATTAAAGCTGTCAAACAATTGTAGTGAAGTAAAAGGTACAATATTTGCCTCTGGGAGTGTAGTGGACTAAAGGGAGGGGCGGACCTCTGATGACTCAGCCATAACCATATAAGGCCTACGCCTAAATATGGAGTGTGTTGTCTAAACCTCAATGTGTCGTCATGGCATCAGGTCCAAACAAATCACTCAGCTCTATATATGGGCACAAAAGAGGACATGCCCACATATGGGCATATACTGATGACATCAGATCTGCAAAGCACAATTTAATTGGGCATATCAGTTGGATTTGCAGTGCAACGTAGGTGTGAAGGCCCCTAGCGGCCTAAACTTCTAAATAAAGATGATTTGACCAAAACAAATCACATAAACCCAATTACAGTATAATAATATGGAAACCAACTGCACAATAAACATGCACAATGAGCCTTTTCTTTGCAGCCACGTCAAATTAAATTATACATCAAACACAGAATATGAATATCGCTCGGCGAGTAGCAGAAGAACACAATGGAACACATGGAGACGAGGGAGACGAGGGAGTCTGACCCACAGGCATCACTCAGCCATTTCACCCTTTTGTTCAACACCTGTCTCCTCTCTTCCTCTTTCCTCTCTAACACATTCAACCCGGGGACGCATCTGTGTCATTTTAGACTTGAGCTATAACCATTATTCTATACTTTGGCAATTCAAACTGCTATTTTTGAAAAATCTTGAACATTTTGTGCAAATCTTTAAATATATATTTTTCATACCCCCCCCCATCTGAAAATGTTTTGTGCCAGGGACCCAACCCAGAAAAGAAGATTTGTATTTAAAAAAATCAAAATTATTCAAAAATGTTCAAACACGAATGAACAAGCTCACAGCGCGGCACGAAGCTTGTATGTCTGCTATTTTTGAGAACCACTGTTCTAAACCGCTGTTCTAAATCCTAAGAGTATATCATATATTATATATGTACAGTAGCCAAAACCTAAAATGACACATGGTGCTTTTCCGGTTTCAATGGGCTATTAAGACACCTGACCTGGACCGTTGTCTGTCGATATTGGCACTATTGAGAGAGACCGTTGCCAACAACTATTCATTCTGCGTGCAGAAGTGGGTCAGAGTATTGTTAGACCAGGAGACAGGTTTTGTGTGATTGGTTCCGGACACACCATGCACGCCGAGAGCCCTTTATGCTTCATTTAGTAATCCCTCGTATAACAGTGTCCCGCGCGGACAATAGCCGGTTTATCGTCTGTTTTTCAAGAAAAATAGGGTCTTCAAGTGGTCTCAGGGGGGCTCTCTCTCTACCCATTCAGCTATGGCTGGCTGACCCACTTTTACACAACTGCTTCTTATGTCATAATAACGTACGTACTGTCTGTCTGCGTATCAAACTATTTGCCTGTTAGCCTCGTTCCCTGCCTAACCCCCACCTGCGAAGAGAAAAGCCTGGTCACAACCTAACCTCGCGTCACCAGACTTTCCATCACGGAGGAAAGCCTGGTATTCGTTATTAAATGGCCTGTGTGATCCGGTCTAGGCCACGCCTACTGAAAAAAAAGAAGGAAAACAACCCTGTGGTTCCGGGTGTGTGGGTTCCGGTTTTTCGGCACTGCTTTGTTTTGGTTCCCCCTGTTAGCATTTAAATGCTACGAGTTGGAATAAAGGATGGATATACCAAACTGACTATTTCTACAAGCTAAACTACGCCGCATCAAGGGTTTTATTGGGTAGGCCCTAAAATAAAATGTCCTTGATCGCGGGGAATTATTTTGGGGTGATGCACAGGCAACTGTGGTCCCGGCTTGTGCGGGTTCCGGCCCACTGACCGGATCAGAAACCCAAAAATAGTATTGATCCCACGCTAGTCACGACCTAATGCATAGAGTGTCTATAGGGGCGGGACTTCCGTCGTACGTATTTCCCCCGGAAACGATCCTTTTCGACCAATCACTACACTCGTTTCATTCACGGAGAATGTAAACAAGATTTGTAAAGCGTCAACGGCATTTCCTTGGGGGGTGCTTCTGCCAAATTCTAGTACTTCCGTTTAGACACTCAACCGGCTACTAGGACTTGCCCAGTGTGATTTGCTGTTTACCTGCTTTCCCCCTGCTACAAATTACACTGTATATCAGCACTTCCCAAAGTGCAGTACGGTTCATTTTAGCTTCCGTTATGGAATGAAGAAATATTTTAAATTCGCTCTTGTTGTGAAGTTTGACAGTAATTATCAAATATTTGTTCTCACTTCTCAGCGAGCTTCCTGTAAAAACCTAGGTCTAGCACGTTACTGTGAATGAGATATCAGTCTTTTTTCATAACTAGAGGTTTGGGCCGCTACGAGGCCCTCACATCTAGAGTGCGGCCTCACACCTACGTTGCACCGCCGATCCGCCCAATATGCCCATATATGGAGATATCTGTATCGGTCAGTCCATGTCCTTTCTATGCCTATGTATGGAGATCGCTGATGTCATCAGTATATTTGCCCATAAGGGCATGGTCCCTTTTGTACCCATATGGAGCTGATTGATTTGTTTGCGACACATTGGGGTTAGACACATTGAGGTTAGACAACATACTTCATATTTGGGCATATAGCTGCATTGGGAACTCCTTATATGGCACACTTATGGATAACATCTCCAGTTTCACTCCTGTTTACATAGGAAGGAGGCAATCAGTGAAACAGGCCATCTAAGAAAAGCTATGGGTCCTTTTACTGTGACATTAACAAGCTCTGTTAGAGAACAAAGGGGACAATTTCATTCATTTCATTTAATTTCATTGTTAAAGAGGTTTCACTTCATTAACAACTTCCTGTTCCTTCCTGTTGGAAAATCACATCTGAGAAAAAAGACTCAGGGTGTTGCTATCATGATGTTGTAATATCCAGGAAATCTCACACACACACGCACACACACGCACGCACGCACGCACGCACGCACGCACACACACACACACACACACACACACACACACACAAACAATTAACAGACAAACAAGCACATACACGAGTACACGCATGCAAACACACATTCATGTAAACACGCACGCGCACACACGCATGCATGCACGCATGCATGCACGCACACTACACATTCTGTACGCACAATTAACAGACAAACAAGCACATACACGGGTACACGCACACAAACCCACATTCATGTACACGCGCGCACACACACACACACATCTCTTAAACGTGTGTAAAAACCACATTGTTCTCCCACATCTGAGAGGTGAAGCGATGGACTCGGGGGTAGGGAAGTGTCCGACCCACGTTCCTCCACCCTCCATTGTAGAATAAACACTACAGCCTGTTTGTCTCTGTGGTGGATATTGGTTTTGTTCCCCCAGGGGGTGTGGGGGTGGGGGTGAGGGGGGTGAGAGGAGGAAAAGGCCTTCAGTTCAGTGTGTTGTGTGGGCTGAATCAAGGGGTATAGAGGACAAAGTGACGAACGCCCTGCTTTTCTCCTCCTGCCAAGGGAAGAGGGTTGAAACCCAATCTGGCAGACGCTTTACAGTTGAGCCTCATCCAGGGACCCACTCAGTCTCAGTCCCACCAGAGTGAGCAGGGAGAGGCTGACTGTGAATGCAGGTTCCGCTTTCAGACAGCGTTGCCAGATTTTTGCGAGAGAAACAAGTCTATACAAAAAACGAGACCAAAAAGAAGCAACTATAGGCCGCATGATCGCACACACACGCACGCACGCACATAGGGGGTCCCTTGCAAAATGAGTTAATATAGCATTAAAATCAGTTTTAACACTTGAACCCTAGCAGATCTACAAGCTCACAACAACACGTCGAAAAACATAAATATTTGCTATATTTTTTAAACATTTTAACAACACAAATCTTGTATGGGTGGATGGCTCTGGCACAAGATATGTTCAGATGGGGGTTCACGGACAAATACATGTTATTTTTGGGGCCCTTGGCACGAAAATGTATGAGAACAAATGATTTAAACTATTTACTAATGTATTTCTTTTAAATTAGGATGCAAGCCCAATTAAGCAACTACAATTTAGAAGTAAGCCTCGAAATGCGTCATTTTGTGCCGCATTTCGAGCTTGCGGATCTGCTACTTTTGAAACTTTTGTGTGACGCTAGGCTAGCTGTAGTACAATCAAGTAGGGCATTAATTTACGAAAAAACACAAAAAGTTACTTTACAGAAAGACAAGCCCAAAAGTCACTTATATGTACCCGACATGGCAACACTGCTTTGCAGAGCTGTGAGGAAACAGCGGCCCTAATGCCCTTCTCACATGAACTACTTCAGGAGCCACTGAGAAATTTCAGACCCAGGAAGTGATTTCTTTTGTACGGCCGGGTGTTTCAGCCCCCCCCCCCCCCCCCCCTGCTGATAAGTGGCTCTCAGGTAACCGGGGCATGACATCTGGTCTCATTCATTCTCCATTCATTCATTCGATATTAATCTTTCCTTTTCTTTCTCCTCCTCGCTCTGGCTATCTCTCTCTCCTTTCTCTCCTGTCACCGAATCTCCTGCATTCTCCATCTGTGTGTTTGTGCAATGAATGAGGTCATCATCAGCCGCTGGGAAAAGAAGAATTCCTTCTCGGGTTAATCGCTGGACGCTCGGTGTGAAGCGAACATATCCTTTAAAAGCAGTGGTTCTCAACCAGTAGTCCGGGGACCACCAGTGGTCCTTGAGGGGGTTCCAGGTGGTCCCCCAGCTAAATGATGGAGAGTTGGTAACCAAATGCACCCTTATTAGGTACTTTTAACTCTTGAGAGTGTAAAATGAAGCGGGTCCATTTGGTTTCATTTTACACTCTCAAGAGTTGAATTAGTGTTAAACATCTGCATTACTTAATTAAAGAATTGCAAATGCATCCACTGCACCTACTACATTGACGATGGTAGTTACAACGGAGGAGCAGTTTAACGTCATGCCCAGGACACACATTTTAACCATTTATTTATGTCCACACAAAGGAGACAACATTTTTTATAGAAGCATTAAGCATAATATAGCTTGCTGCTTGGAAGCAAGAAATGCAGAAATGGACAATCAAAAATAAAATGTTAAGATATCTAAAAACAGGGACGTGCACAGATAGACTATAGGTGGTGCTAGAGCACCTGCACTTTGCCCTCTTGACCAGAAGTGCCCTTTTGAAAAAAAGAAGAAAAAAAAGTTGTTTTTTTTTCAGTTTACAGCAGGGGTCTTCAACAGGGGGTCCGGGACCCCTAGGGGGTCCTCAGAGTTACTACAGGGGGTCCGCCAAATCTTTATGTGATAAGATTTTTCTTTTTACCATAACCACTCGAAACCTAGCATCCCTTTTCTGAGGAGAACTTTAGCCAAAAATAGCAGATCTACAAGCCCACAACGCCTCGCGCTGCGAGGCGTTGTGGGCTTGTAGATCTGCTATTTTTGGCAAAGAGGTATAGGTGTAGAGGGAACAAAGAGCAGACCAAGTCAACAAAAAAAAGTATAATTTACTTGAGCACCTGCCCCTCAAAATGTCTGTGCACGCCACTGTCTAAAATTATATTTTCGTGAACGGAAATGACGAACAGGTGACAAGCTTCCGTTCTGGGCTTTCGGGGAGGTGTAGTTCCAGACTTTCTATATTAGCATTGGGAGATTGTGGAATATTTGTCTGGCTACACCAGACTAAAGGCAACAGAGGTTGAAGGTCATGCACTGGGGTTGAATTCCAATTCCAGCTCCACTGCTGATTGACTTGACCTCACACTGGACACCAGAGACCGCGTGGTTCTCAAACGTTTTCATGTCAAGGACCCACAAAACGTATCTGTATTTGAGCCACAATACCGTATACCAGGGACCCTCAGAAGGAAGATTTTAGCTTGTAGATCGGCTATTTTTGAATAGCTGAAAAAATGAAATAAGTGTTTAAACTGTTCCACTTTTCTTGTGCGCCGCCTTACTCATATGCCTAAGCTTTATAGCCATTTTCTTTACTATTTTGAAAAACATTTTTAAATAGATCAAATAGCCAATCTACAAGCTCACAACATGTCGGAGTAGATCGACTATTATCACTATTTTCAAATGTTTTTCAAAATGGTACAAATATAAGGGGGTAAGGCAAGATCCGGCCCTGTGCCAAATTAGAGCTGACTTTTTGATATCGACTTGAACCTGTTTATAATGTAGCATTTAGTATGACATAAAATAATTAGAAGATGGTAGATGTATATTGTTCAATGACATACCTATTAAAATATTGTATATCATACACATTTAATAAGGTGTGCATAATACATGATGATGTGATGAATCCAGCAGAGTTCACATGGCTGAATTATCACTAGTCATTTGCATCTTCCCCTTTGGTCCCTGGGGAATATGTGCTTGCGTAATAAATGTTCCTTCACACCACAATTAAACCCATAAAGCCCTAGCAGCTGTAGTTGTGCAACTTTGTTTTCGTCTAGCAGTCTACCTGATAGCCATGTCGTCTCCTATCGAAACCTCATATGTCCAAAAAACTGTTACTTTTCAGGATTGATGCTTTTGCGTGACGCTGTAGTATGAAGTATCAAGTTTCAGGATTGATGCTTTTGTGTGACGCTGTAGTATTAAGTATCAAGTATAGGGCAATTCAATCTTTGGCTATTCAAAACAATATATTTTGAGGTGGGGGTTCGCGGCCAAATACATATCACTTTGGGGGTCCTTGAAATGAAAACATTTGAGAACCACTGATATATAGCAACATAAGTTTTTTCAAAAAACTGTTACGATTTAGACGTGGAATCGGCCGAATTGCACACATTTTCACGATTCTAGATCTACAAGCTCATGGCGATAATGAGCTTGTATACAGTATCTGCTATTTCTTAATATATATTTATATATAATAGCCAAAGAATATAATAGTGTATATAATAACCAAAGAAATCTAAAATGACACAGATGCGTTCCCAGTTTGAATGGGCTAAGAAAAAACATAAAAAGTTAAAATATGGAGATAAGACGTTACTGCCCAGCAGCAACAATGATAAGTCTTTGTGCAGATAAGTATTTCTTTGAACGTGCAGCATGGCACCATTCAGCTCTGGAGAGAGTCTGACAGACAGTGAATGGTTCTACACACAGTGGTGGTTTGCTCTGCCCTCGCGGCTCTGGCTAGTTTTTTCTTTCTTTCTGCAGACGGCAGCAGATTCTCCAGACCGCCGTCTTGTCTTTCCTGTCCCGGACCTGAAAGTCTCAGACGTTGTAGAACAAGTTTGTGAAATTCCCCCCCCTAGAGGCTGTGGTCCCGTTCACACGCCGGCCTCGGGCACTGACCCCAGGGGCGACTCAGCAATTCCAACGTATACTCAGTATCTTCAGAGAGAAGTCAGTCAGTCTCATGCCGAGCCATGAGGGCGATAGGTCAGCAGCCTATCTCCTGTTTCTGTCGCGTGGGGCAGCATGATGTACAAGTACACCCCCTGGACATGATGCTAGTATGTCGCAAGGATTTACCCCCCAATCCAACCCTTGATGCTGAGTGCCAAGCAGGGAGGCATTGGGTCCTATTTTTAGAGTCTTTGGTAAGGGCCTGGTCTAGCCTGGGACCAGACGAATCTGCCAGTGCAAAAACAAATTTGCCCTCAGCGATTGGGGTCTGGCCCCACTCCGTTGTGAATCCATTTCCTGCTCCCGAAGTCTGGGGTGACCAATCAGGGCCCAGTATCCAAATATGGGCGGGTTTATCACCTTTTTTGGAACAGTGACGTACAACGCAAGATACTAGTATTTGGCAGTTGGTTGTAGGTCTAACCAATTGCGTCCAGAGCCATTCTTTTGAACCCGCTCCTTGGGAAAAACAAACATCGAATTACCAGACTCATATCCACGCAGTGATATAGTCTGGCCACGTGAGGCTAGGCCTGGTCTTCTACAAGATACACTACATCACAAAGACACTCACGTACCTGTCAAACTACAAACGTCAATGACTTCCACGATCACAACACCAGCGGGAGCTCGACAAATCACGTTCAACCCAGATTTGGCTCAAACAAGGGGTTCAATTCGTTCTGCCGTTCTATGCCTCTAAAATATGGAACCCT
This sequence comes from Gymnoscopelus microlampas, assembly GCF_963454915.1. Lineage (NCBI taxonomy): Eukaryota > Metazoa > Chordata > Actinopteri > Myctophiformes > Myctophidae > Gymnoscopelus > Gymnoscopelus microlampas. The sequence continues at coordinate 51,199,092 of NC_139941.1, read as the reverse complement.
ACCAACAGTTTTAAAGGAGTGTAAATCCCTACTCTCCTTCAAAAGCGCTATAAACGAGCACTTACATGTGGCTGCAATTCGAAACTGGCCCCTGTAGAAAGTCAAAGTTTAAAATTGTTATTTTAAACTTCCACACGGGAGAGTTCTCTCCAAACAGTCATAACTGCAGTTCAAGTAGAATAATCACACAGGTCACTGTAAAATAGAGGATGAATTATTTATTAACAATGTTACACAATCTCCATAAACCCAAGCTAGCAGTGGTGGTTGTGCTGGGGAGGGTATACCTCCAACTCTTCTTTTCTTTTTTTTTACTAAAATCTATACATACAAAAAAAACGTCAATATATACATAAAAAAAAGAAAAACTCCATCAAGGACTTTTCAAAAGTTAATTTAGTAAAACATTTATATATTTATATATATATATATATGTGTGTAAAAAACAAACAGATGTACAGTAAAAATCACAACGTTTTCATATCAAACAAACTATAAGAGAACATTTCTATTTAAAAAAAAACATCAACAACATGTTTTAGTGCAAAATCATTCCAAAATATAAAAATACTGTTTTGTATGTTTCCTTTCTCTGCGATAAGAAAAGGGAGGAATGAAGGGAGGGAGGGAGGGATGGATTAATGTAAGGGTTCTCAACCTTTTCAGGTCGCGACACCCCAAGATAATGATATTTGAACTGGAGACCCCCTAAAAATAATGATATTTGAACTGGGGACCCTGACAAGCACTGACTTTGAATTGTAGGCATTACATTTAGTTTGACTCGGTTCCACAGATAAACATTGTGAAAATAGCCGATCTACAAGCTCACAACGCCTCGCACTGCTTGTAGATCGGCTATTTTCACTAGGGTTGTCCGATATTGGCTTTTTTACCGATAACCGATATACCGATATTGTCCAACTCTTAATTACCGATACCGATATCAACCGATACCGATATATGCGGGGATTATTGTGATTAGGGTAAGCTCAAATTTCATATCACACACACCATATACAGTAAGAACTCCTGTAACTTATTTATAAAGCAAAAAAAAAAAAAAAAAAAAAAAAAGTTTTTTTTTTTTTTCAAAAACCGATACCGATATTTTCCCGATATCAATTTTTATGCTAATATCGGCCGATAATATCGGGAGGCCGATAAAATCGGACATCCCTAATTTTCACAATTCTTGCCTCTTTCTTGTTATGTAATATCTGACAATTTTGGCCCAGTTTGGTATTAAAAGGTCTTAAAATCTTATTTTCTATCAATTACACACCCAATCAAGCCTTGAATTCATGGAGTTTCTTTTGTCTTTTTTTCCTAAGATTTATTTTTGGGATTTTATGCCTCTATTGACAGGACAGTAGGCTGACAGGAAATGGGGAGAGAGAGATGGGGAGTGTGACATGCAGCAAAGGCCGTCGGGATCGGGACTTGAACCCGCGACACGCTGTCAGGCTACACTGAGCCTAGGTACCTGGACCGCTACGCAAGTAGTCCAGGCCTCCTTTGACATATTTTGGGTGAACTACTCCTTTAATGGATGGATGGAGGGAGGGAGGGAGGGAGGGATGGAGGGGTAAAAGGCGTGGGGTTAGAGGTGTGTGTCTGCGATGGGGATGCGTCTCAGCTCTACGATCTGGGAGTGGTCCTCCACGCTGCCTCCGTCGTGGCTGTCGTGAGCCGACTCCGTGTCGCTCATATTGAGGCCCGTTCCTGAAACAAAAACAAACATAACAGAGACACAAGCTTTTAGAAACACAACGTATCCATATTTTAAACTTTTTGTGTGTTTTTTCGTGGCACAATGTTTGCCTTTTTCTTACGTACCATTTGACAATTTGGTATTAAAAAGGTCTTAAAAGTCATTAACTTGTAACTATAGAAATGTGCAGATACCCTGTATACACTTATACTGTATGTTGGTTTGTTTACTGTTGGGTGAGAAAACAACATTGCACATTAACACATTTGGTGCCAGAGTTGTATTAAAAAAGTGACGTTGAGTGCCAGAGATCTCACCGTTTGTAACCGCTACGCTGTTTACAGCTGCAGACTCCACGGCGAGCACCCCCCCCCGCCCCCAAAAAAAAAAAACATTTGTGGACCCCACCTGAGGGTCCTGTCCCGGAGTTTGGGAACCACTGGGGTCACACAGGTTGCCCTCATTAAGTCCAAAAATCCACACAACAGGAGCCACACCGTTTCCACATGATTCCATTTTTCATTCTACAAAAACCGATCTGCTATTTATGTCTGAATGTTGGCCTATGCTGAGCTGTGCGGAAGAGGCATGGTTCACGTGACCAGGCGTCATGTGGTTACAGCATAAAGGGATCATCATACACATTACATTTACGTTTTTTAACTCACTTACAAGTGTGATGTAAGTGCGTGAGTTAATTGTGTTCTTGTAAACGTGTGGGTCAAGGTAATGATGTAAAGCTGTTTGAGTGACATAACACCTAGAGAGGCAGCTCATGATAACACATTATATCACTATTATTACATAATCGCCTATGATCGCAATCATTTGAGATAATCACAATTACAGAGTTTTTGCATAATCGTCATAAACGTTTCCATTTATCTTGCCGTGTACATTTTCAAACATTTTCATAATTAATTAGCAGAAATAGCAGATCTGCAAGCTCTCAACGCATCGCAATTGCGACACGCTTGTACGACAAAGTAAAGTTGAAATGGTCGTCTCTGACGGAGATAAGAGGTTTCTGCCCCCCGACAGCAACGATATGGAGATACAAGGTTTTGTGACGTGTGTGTGTGTCTCTGCAATAACAGCGTTAATGGTTGACTACCTAATGGAGAGTGAAACTCCTCATTACGGCCGCTTCTCGCTGACCTGTGTCAGGTTGTAGAATATGTAATTCAGATTAGGGTATTATCTTTACGGCTGACCGGACGGTGGCTGGCTGGCTGGCTGCTCAGGGAGGGAGTGCAGAGGTACAGATTGAAAGGAGGTTAGAAGTTCAGTGTGAAGCTATAGTAGCTGGTGGGTGGGTGTGTGGGGGTGGGATGGGGGGAGCAGAGGTCACTGTGGAAAGTGCAAACGATTGTGCTGCCGGGCAAAGAATAAATAATAGATGTCCTCCTTGTCACTGGATGCTGCAGAATCCCATTTTGGTTTTTGCTCCTTGGTTCACACAAATATCAGCCAACAATGATTAACTACATCTCTTTTTTCTCTTCTTTTTGGGGGGGAAATGAAAAAAGAAGAATAAAATAAAAGAAAATGTATGAAACACGTATTAGAAGGACAATTCTCACCAGAACCAAGGACGTGTGTTTTCAATGACCTATCATGGTTAAAATGGAGTTTGAAGTTGGGTTTGTATAAGAAGGGGGCGTGTCTGATAAAATTAATATCAAATACAGATCCTTGACGTCATCAAGCACTGCGTCATCGGAGCTATAGTTCTAGTTTTGCATCTTTGTATCTGTTGTAGCAGCTACAAACGGTGGGTGTTACTTTGTATCTTCATGTCTGGCTTCCATTGAAAATGAATGGTATCGTTTACCAATTCAGATTTGTATAACTGAAATGGCATAATTCCATAGATAGATCTATATTTTGTATACAGTACACAATGTATATACAGTACATGCCACTGTTTTTCCAAAGCCATGGTCATGGACTTTGAGCAGAGCCGGGCCACTCTGACTTAATTAACACTTTGGCAAAGTGTCTATATTCAATAATAAGAATGAGTACATTATATTGCTGAGTTTGCACACAAGGGTGCCAATAAATTCTTCCTCCCTGGACTGTTTACTGCAGGCTATCTGAGGCTGAGGTGAACGGCAGGCCAGTTCAGGACGAGAGAGAGAGAGAGTGTGAGGAGTTAGGGTACGTGTCACTGTGTGCCTTATTGTTTTTTTGTTTCTGTTTGCTGCAGGGACGTGTCTCCAAAACACATTTCTCCCAAGGGAGACAAAATAAAGTAACCTTGAACCTTGAACCAACTGTTGAAACAACCGTCTCTACGTTACAACTGTCCGATTACCGCACGTGCACAAACTCACACACACTTTGTTTTTACCGCCCCTACTTGATCATGCCCCAGCGTCACACAATAGCATCAAAGGTAGCAGATCAACAAGCTCGAAACGCATTGCGAAGTGCTGCATTTTGAGCTTGTCGGTCTGCTAAGTTGGCTCAGTTTGAACGGTTTTGTACATGTGAGGTTTCCACCCGACAGATACGATATATACTGTATGCACACATGCACAAACACACATGCATGCAGCCACACAATGTCACACAAATACTGTCGGCAGGACTTCCCAAACCTTTTAGCTCGAGACCCAAAACACACATTTGGTGGTGGGTGTCTTCCGGGACCCCCAAACTCACACATCGCGACCACGTTGTTATGAGCTTGTAGATTTAAATTATTTTTTAAACGTTTAAGTTAATTTATGTTTTTTTTTCCATCTATGATTTTTTTTAATTTTTAAATTTTGATATACAAAAAAATGGGTCCGCAACCCCAAAAATAGATCCCAACCCATTGTTTGGGAAACACTGCTAGGGTGAACATCTATTATTTCGTCTCTATATGGAGATAAGAGGTTTCTGCCGGACAACAACAAACCCCCCCCCCTCTCTCTCTCTCTTCACCCTCTTCTGGGTCCGGTTCAGTTCAGTCTGTCATGACGACACACTCAAACGCTGCTGCGTTGCAACTCGACTCTCCCCAATAAATCCAGGCTTATTAACACCTCCAAGTCTCTCACACCCACCAACCCACAAGAGGGAACTTTTAATTTGGCGTCTCCTTGGTGACATCCTGTGTTTGTCTGGGATGCATGCAAGTAGCTGACCAGAGAGGGGAGGAGGGGGGGGGGGTCTGGTTAACCCATTAAGACCTGAAGCAGATACTACAAATGTCTTCTAAATCAGGGGTTCTCAAACTTTCTTGGCTCAGGGTACTCCTGTAAATAACTTTTTCATGACCCCCTGACTGACATTGTTACCAACTGACATTGTTACTTTATAACACCTTACATTTATGACATATTTACGATACGGAAATATGTAAATCTTTCCCCCTGAGATACAGGTTGTCACGAGGAAAACTTGAGTGTTTCCCTTACAGGACTTTTTTTGG
>NC_139941.1:51176451-51188951 GCF_963454915.1 Gymnoscopelus microlampas | reverse complement strand
TAAATTTGGAGACTACGGTTATTAAGAAGGCGTGTGTCATTTCTTATTTCTCTGTTTACAGTAATACTATTGGAATATTTATTGCAAGTCTGACAAGAATTCACGTTACTATTACAGTGACGTAAGTTTCAATATATTATATATATTGTAATAATTCATAAATTATATTTATATGATTTATGGATTATTACGTCCTGTACCATGCTGAAGTTACGACCAGTAAGTAGGCATATTTGCTACAGGTGGTGCCCCCTGTGAGGCAGACTCTTATCCCAATACTGTAAACACTGAGATATCAAAAATAATATTTTTGAAAAAAAAAAAAAAAAAAAAAAAAAATCATATTTTTTTTTTTCTCGGGTAAAAATAACAATAATAATAGGCCAATTATTGTTGTTGTTTTCTTTTTTTTTTCGTAATCAAGTTTAGTGAATTAAGTTGATCATAACTATATCTGTGCTGAAACAATCCGGTCTGCTGTCCCCAGTAGACGGACAGCTGAGTTGAGTAGCATTTAGCAGAAGTAAGAGCCTCAAGATTCCTAAGAACTGTTTTTAAGCAGTTGTTGGAAATATTGAGTTAAACCGCATGCTGATAACATCTGTGTGCAAGTTGATCCGCCCTTTTAAAACTGACGTCACCCACGTTTCGGCAGGAGCGAATGCGAGACACAGTAAAAAGAGTTTTTGTCTCCCCCGGGAAACGAATTAAGTTTTGCTTAAATGTGGGTTCAGCACTCTGAAGGTTGTTCAAACTTTTCTAAACTAGCTACTTAGATAATGAGATCCCTTCTAATCCTGACAAATTTGGTAATGGTTTCTAAGCATAACCAAGTGCGAAATTAGGTCTAAACTGAACTGAGTTAATAAACCAGTAAGCGGGTTTTTTAGCTCTAGTAGACCTCTCAAGCTGTTTAATACAGTCTAAAGGGAAGGGGAAATTCGAGTGAATCATTATGATAATGCTTACTTATCACTTGGAATCCCAAATATAGCTTACAGATCAGACTGAGTTAATAAACCATAAGCGGGTTTTTTTAGCTCTAGTACACCTCTCAAGCTGTTTAATACAGTCTTAAGGGACGGGGAAATTCGAGTGAATCATTATGATAATGCTTAATGCTCACTGGGAATCCCAAATATAGCTTACAGACCAGAAGGAAAAATAAGAAATAATTAGTTGCTTTATTTTTCCAACTGGCCCGTGATTTCATCTTGACTGGCTGACCAAGTCTACAGGGTGAAATCTCAGTCACATGGGCTCCAATAAGACACCTACTCATTTCCAAACAATTCAAGACAAAGAGTAAACAGCCCTCTTGAATTTTATGGACTAATAGGTAAAGCCCACTGTGATTTAAGCACTTTGGACGGTGAGTGAAGCCCCTACCTTTAATCTGAGGGAATGAAAAGGCTTCCTTCCTCATGAGATGTTGTCCCTCAAAGTGCATTTGTGTAGCAATTACAGGCTACTATTTCCGGAGGTAGGGGGTGTTTGTGTCCCATTCAAAATACCTCTGATGTTTTTCTAACTGAATGCAAAATGGCATCTCCTATGTGAGTAGCAAGAAATGGTGCAAGACCAGCTTGCGAAACTAAAACAGAGTACCAGTCATCAGTCATCCGGGGGGGGGGGGGAGTTTTACAACTTCATGTGAGTGCTCTGCCACTCAGCTCTGTAGCAAACCCAAATGTTTATTCAGGCGTGGAAATGAATGACAAGAAACCACCCCTCCTCCTTCCCTGCTTGTGTTTGACATAAGCATGTCTGTTGAATGTCGTGATACTGTGATACTTGTGGCGTAGAGTACTAGGACTGAGACAATCAGTACCGATCAGCTTAAATGTTGTTGACTTACTCCTAAATTGAAGACAAGCATAGGAACTTTGATCATTTATTGAATAAAAGTTTCAAGATGGTTGTAGCCAATCTATTCCCGCAGACAAAACTTCTATTCGAGTTCCCATTTGATCTCAATCAATCTCAGCCTCTGATCCCCAACACAGCTGAGTTAGTAAACGTTGATCAGGACAATCTTTAATTTATACTAGCCTACGGTGGCTACATGGCTTTCAAATGAGCCCAAAATTCTGAAATGAATGACATGCAACTACTGGGTGCGATTGTTTGATTATTCCAAATTTTACCTTTGAGTTAATTTAATTTGATTTTGAATTCATGGTCGTTATTCTGTCGATCTAAAGCCATGATTCGTTAATTGTTAAGAGAACAACTACATACGATGGTTTAATTATGACAAAGTTCTGACTTAATCGAATTGAGTTTCAACGTGAAGTCATCATTTTATGGGGTTAATTCAAAAATGTGTAGATTTTAAACAATTACATGCTAAATTGCTGTTAACATTTTTAACTTTTCGAATAAGGATTCAAATTGTAATGTACTTTAAGTTCTCTAATTTTTATCCTGATGATTTCAAAGTTGTATTCGTCTATTTAGGAAACAATCTTAGGCTATTAAATGATGAGAGTCTGTTGCCAGACGATTAAAACTAGAGGTTACGTATGTGGCCCCAGTTTCTTATCTTCAAAGTAATGTACTTGCATATGGGATAACATATGTAAGTGTATTATGAAGAGGAGACAGAATAACTGGAGGATATATATGTAAGCCCAGTTTTCTTATCTTCGAAGTATTATACTTGCATATGTTATCCCATATGGTAGGTATATTACAAAGAAGAGACAGAATAACTATAAGTACCGGATGTAACCCGGGAGAAATTACAGGCCCTATCATTTAAAAAAAATGTAGGTGACCACTGCTAATTTCACCATGATTTGATGGGAGCCTAAGTATAATTGGTTTAATGTTTCCACCTTAATTCAAATTAAGGACTAAACAATGTTATAGGTCAAACCTTGCCCAAGTCCTGATCAAAATGTGGAGTCGAGATAGAAACTATTTAAAAGTCAGAAGGCAAGGAACGGACAATTGATTTAGAGTAACGCTTGCACTCACGTGTGGTGTTGATTAAATCTGTAGAGTTTTAACACTAATAGTGCTTGTCTGGACTTTTGGAGTAAGCTCGAACATTTTGCCTTTTTCCCTAAGAAACCACGTTTCTCTGAGATTACCATTCTTAACTAGGCCCATAGTCCTAAATTTGTATGAGATGTAGTTCCATGCTGTTGTTTTGGTTATTCCGGGTCTCTGATTCTCTGGGAAGATGAGAGTGAAATTGCATTCCACTTCAACCCTGTTTACTACCAGTTAAATGAGAAAACAATGTCACTGCACACTACTGCATACTCAAAGCCCAAACGTTTCTGAAATATGTTAATAGGAAGTGAATATTTCATTTCAACCAGGGCTTAGTTTCTCTAAGTAAAAATAAATTGCTAAAACTATAATTGATCAAACCTCTAACTTTAAGTTTGTTTGTATAAATATAAAAAGGGTCTGAGAATGCTTATCTAGGGTAAAGTGATCTCAAACCCAAATTAAATATTTTAATTAACTAAAAGTACTTGGTCGTATGCCACTCGTACGCAATTTTTGCAACCTAGCCATGCTCACCAAGCGCTCAAGTGTTAAAAATCCAGTAACAGTATCACGATCATTCAATAGAATTCCGTATACGCTAGTGTATCCTTTCAGTGATACAGTGTTTACGTTGCCTGCCCATGCAGTAGATTGAGCTATCAATTTTGTTTGTTTTGACCACTCCAAAAAAAAAAAAAAAGGAGAGTGCCCAAAACAAAGACATTTGTCCAGCACAAGGTGATTAATGCACTGAGAAAAGACTAGGTGAGTTGTATTGAGTAGAGTTGAGAGCCATGACTCCACCACTTCAACAAGGTGTAGATATCAGGTTACTCCAACTGACCTGTACAATTGGAGCTATAATAAGTCCCCTCCTGTCACAAGAGAAATAGAGTCATGCCCTATACTCTGTCACAGCCAGAACAGTTGGTATGGCGATTTTTATAAACAGCCATAGTTCAAGGGACGTAGTTTACCTGTTTTTGGGTATCAGTCAAGAATGACAGTTAGACCACAAACTACCGTGTTGGAAACTGTTGTTCAGTCATTGTCTCCTCTTTGCTTTCCTAATAATGGGGGACAAGCAGTTTTGATCTGCTAGTTTCCCCCGGACAAATGATGATGATAGAGTTGTGGGAGATATATACAGATAGTTTTGTTGTCTCCACCAAAAATCACAACACATTACAAATTTCATAACGGTGACCTACTGTACTATACTTTATGAGTGTATGTTGTTTCATATGGTTAGCGCTAACCGTATCTTAGCACCTCCCTACATAGCAGTGTAGTCAGATTCCCCAGAATCAAGGTCGCGTCACGGTTTGATAGACAGACCGCACGGAAAACCAATGCGCGTCCTCCTGTGACCCAACACCAAAAATCCTACCCTAGCCAAATGCTTTGAGGGGGGACTCTTAATTTTGTGTACATTCCAAGCAAGCTATACTAAACAACTTTTGTCTATTCCAAAAGGTCATGCCATGAGACATATGGGCCATGTTTTTGTGTGAGGCGCACAATGCACCCTCTCCATGGGACGCCATGGAAAGAAACCGGTCCTGTCCATGACGCATGACTGGTAGTCATAGCAACCAACGTGAGGTTGACGCTTGTAGTATATTTTCACACAGATGTGACGTTACCGCCCCATGATGGCTATCTAACTAAGACACACCTTTGGGTCAGTTAATGATGTGCTTAGTCTTTAAACTCATGTAAGCCACTGCGGCTGAACTGACCATGATCATTGGTGTTGGTTAAACAATTCCTAGTACCTTTTGGTTTATGCAAGTCTATAAGTCTCCCGGACGGAACTTATAAGTGTTGGAATTGTGTGATATATTTTTGGGCACTGCCTAAAAAAAATAAATAATAATCAATAACTTATGTGGTCTGCTATATTTTGTGCTTGTAAGGCGGGCATATGGTTTGCACGCGTGGTATGAGAACGCACACTTCGAACGTGTAAGAAACCACCCCATACAAACCAATATAGTGGTCACCCAAAACCCATAGGTGTTAATAAGTTAACTGCTTGATTCAACTTCAGGCCCATGCGGTGTTAAAAGGTCTTTCTTTCTTCTTTAGAACGACACAATAAGTTTGGACTGTTGTAAAAGGCTCTCGGCTAATGGAAGGTTTTTTTTTTTAATTGCCTGCTCTCCAAGGGAATTTTGCAGACTGATCACGCTTATTCTGTGGTTTCATAATTGATTGAAACACGTTGTAATCCCTATACACCCAAGGTCGTAACACGGCCCATTGACGCCAAAACAGTGTTTCCCACTTTCCTCACAGCGTGAAGGTGGCATTGCTTTTCCAGACACTTTCTGGCTATCTGTCCCAAAACGCAGCTGTAAGATGTACATTTTGTCTATATTGTTTGCCCCTGGCTGCTTAATCAAAGCTGCTAAGCTGACCATGGTGTTAGTTTAAAACACATGTTTTCTACCTGTTCCTGACTGACAGAGCGAAGGCCACAGTGTGTTTAATCTGAGTGTCTCCCGAACGAAGGGATTGAAACCGAATCTAACAGACAATCTAGTTTAAATAGTACCTCTGCTGCTTGTATAATTTTGATACTGGACTATGATGTGGTGGGAACAGTTTTGAACATTACCTATCATTATTATTATAATCCATTGAATGAAAACATTCAATCAGGTAATACCATGGACCCTGACTATGAATTGAATTTAAGACATTTGTGAATGTCTATTAATGTACTATTTCCGCATGTTGTATAATCCAACCAAATTTATCGTTGACTAAAGTTAATACAAATTTATGTGTACAAAAATACATTTTAAGCAGGATAGAAGTCTATTCTCCTGTTTATTTGTTGTAATCCTAAATGAACAACATCCTTATTGTATACTATATATTATACTTTACCACATATTTATGGTTGGGCTTCCAATTTGAGAATACAATTATGTCAGTCCTAAACAAATTGTCAAAGAATGATCCGGCCAGGATTCATATACGTGCATTCGATTTGTTGGACTTTACATAATTTGATTACAACATTATAGTCAACTATGGTATCTTGGCTTGAGCCAGTATGAATCCTCTATTGTTAGTCAAGTTGAACAATTTATGGAATCCAATTCATACCTTCCCATATGCATCTGTTAATGCAACTGTTCAGTATCAATATTATTCAGATTAGGCGCTGTACGATGATACTGATGACCTATGCTAAGGCTAACAGGTTTAATCAAAGTGTTACTATGTCCAATTAAGATTGAACCCATGCATTAGTGCTATATATACTTTTTTTTTTCTTTGTAGCTCCTGTCAATAAAGCTCTTCTCCTTATTGGTCATAAGCTTAATGAATGGTTGAAGCTCAGAATAAATTAAGCACATTTGACATTTTCCACGTGGCATCTTAAGCCCGTGCCATTTGCTATTAGTAACTTAAAATGTGGGCCCTCAGGGGACCCACCACGTCTACACAGACACCCTGACCACTGGTACTCTGTTTCCCGCCCATGTAGTCTACTTAGTGGCTCGCAGTGCTAAGCCACTTCACAGACCCCACCCTTTAGGTGATACAAAACTTGGCAATTTCAGGTGTGACATTATAATGCGGCGCTGATAAATCACTCCGTCAGGCCTCCGTGACTCATCAACTCCGCATCAAGGGGGTCAGTCATAAACAATGATATCACCCTAAGATTGCCAACTGTTGACCAAGTCTGTTAGACACAATTCAGGGACAGCAGTGCTGAATGCTGTCACAAGGTGCTCATCTCTGCCTATCTAATGATAGCTTAAGGGACCCCCAGGGTGACCCTAAGACCACGTGTAAGTTGTTTTCTAACTAAACCTATTTGACAATGGACCAAGGCTCAACAGCCATGACAGCATGGTGCCCAAATAGACATATTGACTTTAGGTAACTAATTAGAGGTCGCCATGTTTGTAGTTCTTTACTGTAGTATGGTTGCAGTTAACACACTGAAACAAAATCTCCGATCTCTCCCTAAACGAGTGACAATGTGCTATATAAGTCACAGCTACTTAGTGCCCGTGCCCAGCTAGGCCATTGGTTAAGACAAACCTGACAAAGGTTGCTGAAACCATAACTTAAGACACCAGTGTCTAAATTAAACCATCGCCACATCACTGTTAGTGCTACTCGGGCAGAAATAGCTGAAGGCATGTGTTGATTCAGAAACTGACACGAATCGGATCGGAAACTAACAACATCCTTTAGACATTCAGAGAAGACCACCCTTGCATGGCAAGTCAAGTGTTAGGACTCCTTCAATGACTTCAATAATGCTTCGAAGGTTTCTTTTGTTTTGTTTATTTGTTTTGCTTGTCTGTTTTTCTACATAGATCCAAGACAAATGCCAATAGGGTATTAAAAACCAAAACTCTCTCCCACACATATTAGGAATGGGATAAGAGCCGTTATGTTTTTGATGGTTTTAGTTTTATTTTCTTTCAAAGAAAAAAACTCAGTGAAGTAGGCCCACTTTCACAAAAGCCACTCTGACTGCATGCTACCCCCTGCCCGTTTTCCATAAAAGTCAGGGAAGGTCATTTAGTCCTCTAGTGTAGAAGTTGATAGGCGTAGACATCTGTTTTGCTTCATCCTTCCACTACAAGGTTAATGTTTCTCTCAGAGGCAACACCATAGACACGAGTACTATGCATGCCCCTTTATATGTGTCCCCCCTAGTATGATGTACCATTATCATGGCCCCACACAAAGAGCAGCCTGTACTCTGAATAAGGAAAGTAGAAAGGTATACAATAGATATTAGGTATAGGTATAGACCGCTAAATTCTAGACATCCTCTTGCTTTTCACCTCTGTGCTTCTCAACCTTGGTATGTGTGACTTTATGTGTGAAGTGTTGCCATAATGACATGTACAGATGATTACGGATCACAGAGGCCGGAAGATCTCTGGGCCGCGTCCCATATTGGGTTTTTGCCCTGCTGCTTTTTCTTTTTCTTTGTCTTCATAGACTGATGAATCCTTGATGATATCACAGATCCAGCAACCATGATGATGGATTTCGGCAGTGATCACAGCAATATCAGACCATCCCAGAATTGGACTTATGCAGAAGGGTGCATGTTTGGATGCTGAAGAGATGTATCGGGCTCCCGCCCCCACACGCTGACACAGCATAAAGACTAGAAGCAAGGCTCAGGACCCCTGTTGACCTCTGATCACAGTGACCGGTTTCACCCCAGCGGTCCCCGGAACACTGAGCCCCCACAGGGCCGTAGAGATAAGGAAGGAATGTCAGCCAGATCTCCTGTTACCAGTCTACTAAAGCTCTCTCCTTCTGCCTCCAGCTTCCCCACTCCTTGGACGTAAATGGGAGGGAGGCCTGTGTTATTCATGACATACAGGAAATGGATGTAAGAGACAGCCATGCCATCTCACACACACCCACACTCTCTCTCTCCCTCTCCTCCCCACTAGGACAATGGGACAAAGACATTGTGAAAATACTATTTCCTTAACCAAATGCCAACAAGCCTAGCCCCAGTTGGGTGAAGAAAGGAACCATTGCATATGTTATGTGTGTCATCTAGAAATGGGTAATAGAACCCATATCATCATATGTGCTGTGACTTGTCCTCTAACCTTTTATTTTGTGTTATCGAAGGTCGTGACGTCAACGTTTTGTTTCGTCTGAGCTTGATAACAAAGGGGTGTTCTGTAGTAGTATCGGCCAAGGTATGGACATAAGAAAGCTAATTAAAATGATTTTCGGTTGTCATAACCAAATGGACCCCTTGGCTCATCTTCTCCCACCCCCCCCCTTTTCATCCAGAGGGAACACAGATTCCCTGAGGATACAACAGGCTTTGAGATAAGGAGAGACCTTTATTGCTCACTTGAATGTCTGCAAAGACACACTTCCTAGTTGGTTCTCTCTCTCCCTCGCTCTCTGTCCTGAACCTTCAAGATAAGGATGTAACCTGCAACTTTTATGACCTGGAAGAATGTCTTGGCAAGCGCTCACAATATCATACACACAGACCCACGGAACACACAAGTATCAGTGAGCAAAAGAAATGTGAATAAACTGATTACGTGTTATGTTCTGTGACGTTAAAATATATATAATTATTGTCCTGTATTGTGACCACAACAATAATATGTACTTTGGTGTTTTAAAGGGATGCTTTCCTTGTTAATTACACTTTGATGCTTATCCTGCTTTCTATTTGACGTAAAGCCTTCACGTCTAGTACCTAGACAATTCTAAATTCATCGTGATTTCCAATATCCGGCCGAATGTAGTAGTAGAAGGTCCCCAAGAAAGTTAGCAGAGAAATGTAGTTTTCATACTGTAATAAGGGAAGTGGCCACCCGCACAGCTGCCTCTAACACGCCCCCCCAATGGGCCAAGAAGGATGGAGACTCCTCCTTCTAACTATAAGAAGCACTGGTCAGCCAGTTCTCACTCTCTTCCTGCTTCTCCTCGCTGCTACTCCTCAACCCAGCCTGACTTGATCCCAAAGGCCCAGGGGGGGAGAGAGAGTGAGGGCCGCAGCGCCCGGACACTCTAGCTCTCCCACCGTACCCCTGGCAGACATTGACCGCTCACTGGACTCTGGAAAAGACTGTCACAAAAGGACTCCCAGGTCGTATGACTCTGAACACATGACGTTATGGCAAACAATTGATGATAGGCTGTATGTATGTGTCGGTCTCTTTCTTCCTAAAGGGCCCCATGATATGTCATTTTTCCAGGCAGCGTGGTAGTTAATTTCTGTTCAATTCTTTCCTCTCCCACACGATATCCTATGTTACACTTTAACTACTAAAACTTAAGCCCTCATTTCAGTGGGTGAACTAATACTTTGCTTTTGGTTCTAAGTTATCTAACTGGTCCTCTAGTTGACATATATTGATGGAGAAGGTGTTACATACCGGCCTCTCTCAAAATATGGTCTACAATAGGTCTAAGTCATGACCTTTGATGACAGCGCCAGCCTGTCATTAAACGTTGAATGAAAGAACACATAGATCACTTAGTTATGACGTACAAGGAAATGCATTGACATTTTGGATCAATTTTGTGTAGTTATTTACCTTAATAAATTTGGAGACTACGGTTATTAAGAAGGCGTGTGTCATTTCTTATTTCTCTGTTTACAGTAATACTATTGGGATATTTATTGCAAGTCTGACAAGAATTCACGTTACTATTACAGTGACGTAAGTTTCAATATATTATATATATTGTAATAATTCATAAATTATATTTATATGATTTATGGATTATTACGTCCTGTACCATGCTGAAGTTACGACCAGTAAGTAGGCATATTTGCTACAAATGCATCTTCCAGACTGTGGTCGAATGTACAACACCACTTCCAAAATGGTCTCACACACACACACACACACACACACGCACGCACAGATTTTGTTCTGTAGGTCAGTTATCCTCAAACGTTTTCATTTGGGCCAGCCTTGGCCTATAAAGGTTACAGGAGTGCACTTCTTGTTGCCGCAAGGTTCCCGTTTCGATTCCTCGGAACCGGCAGGAATAATCTGTGTGGAGGAAGTGAACGGTCACCACCAGGCCATCCAATGCTCATTTGGTATGTTCTTGCACTCTATTTCAATGACGTGACGTGCACGTCGCTTAACCCATTGATACCTGGAACGCTTCTGTGTCACTTTAGATGTCTTTGGCTATTCAAAAATAGCAGATCTACAAGCTCATAGCGCGGCACCGAGTGCCGCGCTATGAGCTTGTATATCTGCTATTATTGAAAAACCGTGAAAATATTTTTTTTATATTTTTTTCCGAAAAACTGTTTACCTACACTGCAAGTCAGACAATGGACAATTGATTTGCATCTAGGCTTATTCCTACGTTAATTCGCTAGGTGTGAGTCGGGAACCTTTGACAACTTTGTTGAGGAGCGAATTTAAAGTAGTTTTAAATCTATGCGTGTGCCTGCGTGTGCTCCTGGTCAAATAGGTTCCGGCACGGCGTGCAAGGCCGTCCAGTGAGCATTGCACCCCTGGTCACCACTCTCCCCTTCCTCCAACACTGCTCCAAGTGCCCTTGAGCAAGGCACTGAACCCCCAACCGCTCCAGTGTAGCTGCTCAGTTCAGTGGCCGACAGTATCAGACTGTGGTTGTACTGGTCAGCTCCCAGGTTTTAATGTGTGTGTGTGTGTGTGTGTGTGTGTGTGTGTGTGTGTGTCTGTGTGTTCTATGTCATTGGTTCTCAAAGTGGGGTCCGGGGACCCCCAGGGGTCCTTGAGGGAGTTCCAGGGGGTCCCAAGCTAAATGATGTATAGTTAGGAACCAAATGGACCCTTATGGGTCTTTAACTCTGAGTGTACAAATGGAACCAAATGGACCCTAACGGGCCCATTTGGTTCCATTTGTACACTCTCAGAGTTAAATTAACATTGATTTTACAATATGAATTGGGGTCCCAGAGATAGAAATGCCATAAAATGGGGGTCCGTAGCCTAATTCATGTCAAACTGGGGGGTCCTTGAAATTAAAATGATTGAGAATCACTGCTAGAGCCGTAAAAAACTTCTTTTGTGGGGGTCCGTAGCTGGCATGTGTTTTCAAATGGGGGTCCACGGGCTAATAAGTGTCCATTTGGGGTTCCTTGACAAACAAAAAGTTTGAGAACCACTGTTCTATGTGCAGAGTGTTGATGGAAATGAGGGGGTGGGGGTCCCTGCTTCATCTCTCTCACAGCTAAGGGGTCTTAGCTGGCCTGACTAATGGGATCTGTAACCGCGGTCGTGGTCCCTGAAGGCTGTATGGGACTCGTAGTCGCCTAGTCCCATAGCAGGGCAAGTGCAGGTCAGCATGACCAATCAACACGTGCATGCACACGCACACGCACACGCACACACACACACACACACACACACACACACAGGGGGGGAGGGGCTGGTATCAGCCGTGTAATCAAGTCTGTGGCGAGTTGGGGTCAGTCAGAGGTGACATAATCACCGTACCCCCAAAGGGGGGTGCAGGCTGGGGGGGCCCCCCGCTCCCCAGGGTCGTGTGGGGTTCAGGGGGTCAGGGCCAGGTCACTGGAGGCTGCACGGTTTCACAGACACTAACATCTGTCTAATGTTAAGCTGCATAACATTGGTTCTCAAAGTGGGGTCCGGGGTCCCTTGGGGGGATACCCAGGGGGTCCCCTGCAAAGTTAGTTAATATAGCTTCACAATTATTTTAACCACTTTAATATTTTATTCTTTGGCTTTAAAAAAAATAACAGATCTACAAGCTCATAGCGCGCTTTGAGCTTGTAGATCTGTTATTTTTGAAAAAAAAATCTTTGAATATATATATTTTTAAAGCGAACATTTGTAACTCAAATCTTTGCTCCTGGGGGGTCCCTGGCACAAAATATTTTGAGATGGGGGTCCACGGCCAAATACATATCATTTTGGGGGCGAAAAAGTTTGAGAACCACTGATATACTGCACTCACCAACAATACCCATAACACCC
>NC_139941.1:51148951-51173951 GCF_963454915.1 Gymnoscopelus microlampas | reverse complement strand
AGGAGAGAAAAAGAGAGAGAGAGAGAGAGAGAGATTGGGGGATGAGTATCTATTGTATTTCATTTATATTTCATATCGTTGCTGTCCGAGGGCAGAAATGGCCTGGAAATCAGACAAAATGTAATTGAAACTCCTCGGTTTCATCAATTACATTTCGCTGTGAGTGACCGATCAGAGCCCACTATCCAAAGTGGGACGTGTTTCGCTGCACGCTGGGCAAGACACGTCTAGGCGGAGGCGTGGTTGAAAGTACCGCCCAAGGAAATGGCGTTGATGCTTTACAAATCTGTTTTCTGTGAATGAAACGAGTGTTGTGATTGGTAAAAAAAAATAGTTTCCGGGGGAAACACGTACGACGGAAGACACTCGCTGGTTTAGTTCGTGACCAGGCTCTTCTCTTCGCAGATGAGTGAGGCTGGGAACGAGGCTAGTTTTGCTGTGACGTTTGAATCGGTTTGTAACACCGCCCCATGGAAATGAATCTTTCCACACCTAGTCTGAAATTAGCTAGGGCAGAACCCAAGCCCTCAGAGCCGAGAGGGAGCAGCGAAGCGCAATTGAGGTGGTGGCCGATTGTAGGTACTGCAGCTTACTATAAAAGAAAAAAAACAACAGATTACAACTTGTTCAAAATGCGGCAGCCAGAGTTTTAACTAAAACTAAGATGAGAGAGCATATTACTCCAGGTTTAGCATCACTACATTGGCTCCCGGTTGTTTTTAGGATTGATTTTAAAATTATTTTACTTGTTTATAAAGCTCTCAATGGTCTGGCCCCCTTCCTACCTCTATGACCTCCTCCCTAGATACTTTCCAAATCGCCCCCTCAGGTCTTCTACCGCTGGCCTACTCGAAGTGCCTGAAATGTCATATAAAAAACACGGCGAAGCAGCATTCTGCTTCTACGGTCCGACGGCTTGGAATAAACTCCCATTATTACACATAAGACAGGCACCCTCTGTGGACAGTTTTAAAGCACAGCTCAAGACATATTTCTTTACTCTTGCTTTTAGTTGATATTTTCTCTTCTAAATCTCTGTGTTGTTATTCATGTCTGTACTGTTTTGCTCACTGCCTGTTATGTATTGTTTTAGCCATTATTTTTATGCCATTGTTTTTTGCCACTGTTTTATTGTGTATTTTATAAAAAAAAACATTGTTTTGTGTTTTTTTGCTCTGTAGAGCACTTTGAGCTGCATTTATGTCATGAAAGGTGCTATATAGATAAAGTTTTTTATTATTATTATTACGGCTCACACTCCTGCGCATGCGAGACGACCCGCAGACGCCGCGCTGGGTGAGCAACTCCAGTGAATGGGCGGGATTTTCGTTAACTCTCTATTATTTTTAACTCTATGGCAGAAACCTGTGTTTCCGCATTTGTACACTCTCAGAGTTATGGGGGTTCTTGACATTAAAAAACTTTGAGAACCACTGTACTACACTAAATGGAACAGAGCCTTCATTAGTATAAGTGGTAAGACCTCTGAAGGAAGTAAAAGGAAGAGGCGTGATTTCTTTACAATATGGCTGCCTATAGGAATACTGGAGCCTACCAACCACACACACACACACACACACACACTCCCAGGACTGTCAAATGCTTGAGATCCCGTGCACGTGTCTCCACGGACCTGGGAAAGACTGGCTTTTAAGTTTCCGTGCCCCACATACTTGGAATAACTTACAGGGTCTGCTCAAGGTACCTGTCCCTTGTTTTCCCCTGGGACACTGTTCAGTCTAGATCAACTCTAGGTTAACCTTAATTGCACGTGCTTTAAATCATGTACTTACGTAGATGAACTATAGGATTATTTTTGTTTAAACTGTCTTTGTTTATTCAGTCATTTAAATGTCCTCTTTTATATAGTTTTTTGTTTTTTCTTAATAAACTTGTAATATCTACATTACTGGAAAACAGGGTCTCTTCACCCCTCAGTGTCTTCCGAAAAAATTAAATCAAGGTTGAGCGATTAATATGAGCATAACTACTGCTTTAATCAGTGGAAGCATTATCATTGTCCTAATTAGGACTGAGATGAAAAGTATGAAAAGTAGCAGATTCACAAGCGATGCGTTTCGAGCTTGTAGATTTTCCTTTTTTTTCTTTTATCCTAAAAAGTAACCGCTTTTTAGCCCTATTTTATATAGGCTATTTTCAAACATTTTAGTACTTTTACTTTTGGTACTTTAAGTATATTTTGATACCAATACTTTTGTACTTTTACTCAAGTACATTTTGAATTTTGGACTTTTACTTGTAACAGAGTATTTCTACATTGCGGTATTGATACTTTTACTTAAGTAAAACATTTGAGTACTTTTTCCACCACTGCCAGCCTGCAACGGGCGGGCGGCGGCCAGGTGGACAGCATGTGGAATGTCATCATGATGACATCATCCTCAGACGATGTCACATGACATCACTGACACCTCTGGCTGTTTGCTCTTCCTCGTCTCTCAGCCAATAGCAGCCTGCTGTGAATTACCCAGCAGTAGCTCTGTGTCAAATACCACAGCGGGCCGTCACCACCGTTTCCTGTATGCACGTGTGTGTGTAGGTGTGTGTGTGAGTGTGTGTGTGTGTGTGTGTGTGTGTGTGTGTGTGTGTGTGTGTGTGTGTGTGTGTGTGTGTGTGTGTGTGTGTGTGTGTGTGTGTGTGTGTGTGTGTGTGTGTGTCTGTGTGTGTGTGTGTGTGTGTGTGTGTGTGTGTGTGTGTGTGTGTGTGTGTGTGTGCGCGCACGCGCGTGCAGTCAAACCCATATGTTCACATTGTCATCATACTTGGCATTCTGTAAACCACCCCAGCATCCTTATTCTGTGGGGGGGGGGGGGGAGAAACCTCTTATCTCTATATTTTATGAGGTGAGTGAGTAATTGATGGAAAAAAGTCCAAAGTAATTACACACCGGCGATTATGCGAATATACGCAAAATTCAGATGTGGTCCGAATAAATAAAAGACGCTTTTTCGCTCTGCGGAATTGATGTGGTTATAAGGTTTAAAAAAATATATATATTCGCATGAAAAAATGTCCCCTTTGTGTAAGGACCTTAATGCTGCGTTCACACGGGAAAATACAAAGACACACAGCATATTTGTCGCTCTCTGTCGCTTTGTATCTGTGTTGCTCAACACGGTCGATGATGTCATCAGAGTCATCGGAGCTACAGTTGTAGTTTTGTATCTGGAAGTTGAACCCAGCTCAACTTCAACGTGTAGCTTTTGTATCTTTGTATCTGTTGTAGCAGATCTACAAACGTCAGATGTTGCTTTGTGTCTTCATGTCACTGGCTTCCATTGGAAATGAATGGTAGACTGTATCTTTGAATCCTATCGTGTGAAACGCAGCAAAATAGTGCAGTAACAGTATAAAACAGTAAAACCAGTGCAACATCAACTGAAGCATTAAAAATACAAACATTGTACTGTAAATGACATATCATTCGTGCCATCGGAATGGCATAGACTGGCATCCTCTGATGCCGAACGCATCTGTGGAACCTGGAACGCATCTGTGTCACTTTAGATTTCTTTGGCTATTCAAAAATAGCAGATATACAAGCTCATAGCGCGGCACCGAGTGCCGCACTATGAGCTTGTAGATCTGCTATTTTTGAAAAATCTTGAAAAAACATTTTTTAGATTTTTTTCAAAAAACTGTTAGGATTTAGAAACCATTTTTAAGAATCGCCTCAGGTCTTAATGGGTTAAGGCAGTATCTGCAGCGTTTCCCGATATTGGTATTGGTATCGGAACAACAACTGTGTATTAATTTCAACAGCTGTAGGTGTTATAGGCCTACATCTGATCTGAGATAGCGTCAAAGCCATTTTTTTGTTTTGTTTTTACAAGTGACCGTGGTATTATACATATTTAGTTTGAGCTGTTGTTAATAACTAGGCTGCACTTGGTTGGCAACAATATGACTATGAGGTGAGTGGAATTTATAGCTATGCAGTATTTATATTATATTTGTCATTAGTGTCTGTCCTCTGAAACAATGTGGTTTGCCGTTAGTGAGAACCTCACTTGTCCCTTAAACTTGTATAATCGTGAAATGAGTGTATCGTGACACCCCTAGTTGTTACTGTCTGATGTATCTTGTGAACGACCGGCAACGTGATGATGCGTGAACCTCTGTTGTGTCGTAAGGCTAGCGGAGCGACCCATCAGGGGCTCTTGATGGAGAGAGTTGAACCATGCCGGTTGAACCATGAACGGCGTGTAATTCAGCTGATAAACAGCAGAGCAAAGTGCTGCCGGCAATCATCGTTACGTCGTGTTCACGTTAGGAAGAAAGGAAATAAACAGAGCTGATGGATCTCACACTCAAACATTACGACCCTGTGAGAGTATTGACCGTGTGTGTGTGTGTGTGTGTGTGTGTGTGTGTGTGTGTGTGTGTGTGTGTGTGTGTGTGTGTGTGTGTGTGTGTGTGTGTGTGTGTGTGTGTGTGTGTGTGTGTGTGTGTGTGTGTGTGTGTGTGTGTGTGTGTGTGAGCCATGTGCATTTGAACGATAAGGTGTACCGTTGTGTTTATAGGCGTACTGTAAATACGGAACATCCAGCTTTTAAATGTGTGTGTGGGGGAAAGCCTCACGGATGGATACACACACACAAACACACACACACACACACACACGAGGAGGCCTGACAGCTCATTAGCAGCGGTTTATAGCCTGTGACAGCATGTGTAAAAGTGCAGAGGGTAATTTACTATAAAAGGTATGAGTGACAGTAACCATGTCGTCTCTGACGGGTGGAAAACTCATATGTCCAAATCTGTTATTTTTCATGAAATGGAAAAACATTGCCCATGTTCCAATGGATCCAAAGTGGTAATGATTTGATTTGTTAATTTGCTTCAATATTTATTCATTAAACCCACAGACAAAGTTAACCACTTTCACTTAACTTTTGATTGTAAAAATAATAGGCGATCTTGGTGAGCTTGTAGATCTCCTATTTTGTGTGACACTTTCAGGGGTCTTCAACGTTTTCAGGCCAAGGACCCCCTAGCTGAGAGAAAGATGAACCAGGGACCCCCTTACTCTATATTGTATACAATTGTGTTTCATATTAACGTTTTTTTTTTACTTAAGTCTGCTCTTTTTTCCCTCTACACCTATAGCCTCTTTGCCAAAAATAGCCGATCTACAAGCTCTCAACGCCTCGCTCTGCGAGGCGTTGAGAGCTTGTAGATCTGCTATTTTCGGCTAATGTCCCCCTCAGAGAAGGAATTCTTGGGTTCGAGTGGTTAATGTAAAAAAAATCAATCTTATCACACAAAGATTTGGCGGACCCCTTATGGCAGCTCTGAGGACCCCCTAGGGGTCCCGGACCCCCTGTTGAAGACCCCTTTAGTATGACGAAGTAGGGCAATAATTTCCACCCCAAAAGAAATGTTTTTCCCCATTTTCCAAAAAAAGTTGAAAAATGGAGATACAAGGTTTTCTGCCCGGCAGCAACGATATACCGTCACGTTGTGCAAGTACACGCGTGTGAGTTTGTACTTATGCTGTATATTATTATACTTCTGAGGACCCCGATGGATTTTGAAACGTTGACATGAGGCGGCTTGAGGTCAATGCCAAAGGTCTCACTCACTCCATCCCTGGGCTTTATATTGGATGGGCATTAAAATTAAAATTAAGTTGTTGCTGTCGGGCAGAAACCTCTTATCTCCATATTTTAACTTTAACTTCTTATTTTTTTTTATTTTTTATTCACGCCCTACTTCAGAGGTCTTCAACCTTTTCAGGCCAAGGACCCCCTAACTTAGAGAGAGATGAAGCAGGGACCCCCACTATATTACATCAAATTGTGTTGCAGGTTAAAGCTTTTCATATATGTTGGCTTCATGTTAATGTGTATTTTCAGCCATTTAACGACTTAAACCGTCAATACTTAGTAAACTTTCACTCTGTACTTGGTCTGCTCTTTTTTCCCCTCTTTGCCGAAAATAGGCGATCTACAAGCTCACAACGCCTCGCGCTGCGAGGCGTTGTGAGCTTGTAGATCTGCTATTTTCACTAGGTTCAAGTGGTTAATGTAAAAAAAAACAATAATCCTATCACACAGAGATTTGGCGGACCCCCTGTAGAAACTCTGAGGACCCCCTAGGGGTCCTGGACCCCCTGTTGAAGACCCCTGCCCTACTTGATCATACTACAGCGTCACACAAAAGCAGCAGATCTGCAAGCGACGCGTTTCGATCTTGTGGATCTGCTACTTTTGATGTTTTTTGAATCCTGAAAAGTAACACTTTTGGACATATGAGGTTTCCATCCCGACAGAGACAAAGTGTGAGTTCAGGTTCAACCACTTCAGCCCTAGTTAATTTATTTCATAAAACAGCATCTCTTCAAGCTCATAAATGTCATTACAAACCAGGAGCGACACGAATAAAAGATACGCCACGCTCGTCTCTCGTTGAAAATGAATTACTATGTGGAAGGAACCACTAACTGATAAGTAAAAGTACATCCAAGATTGTGTGTACTGTATTGTGTGCATACTGGACATACGACGCAGTATGCAGGTGTGTGTGTGTGTGTGTGTGTGCGTGTGTGTGTGTGTGTGTGTGTGTGTGTGTGTGTGTGTGTGTGTGTGTGTGTGTGTGTGTGTGTGTGTGTGTGTCTGTGTGTGTGTGTGTGTGTGTGTGTGGCTGTGGTTGGCTGGCCTCATGTCATCGTGACAGCATGGAGAGTGATTAGTACAGATCATTAGCCTGTCCCTGGGGGACACGGCTTTACTGTCATTATAGGCCTGTTATGTAAGTGTTCCCTACTCACTGGGAGAGAGACACAGAGAGATAGAGAGAGAGTGTGAGTGTGAGTGTGAGTGTGTGTGTGTGTGTGTGTGTGTGTGTGTGTGTGTGTGTGTGTGTGTGTGTGAGAGTGAGTGAGTGAGTGAGTGAGTGAGTGAGAGAGAGAGAGAGAGAGAGAGTGAGTGAGAGAGCGAGAGAGAGAAAGAGAGTGAGAGAGAAAGTGAGTGTGTGTGTGTGTGTGTGTGTGTGTGTGTGTGTGTGTGTGTGTGTGTGTGTGTGTGTGTGTGTGTGTGCCAGCATGGAGTGTGCGTGCGAGACAGAGAGAGTGAGAGAGAAAGAGACAGAGAAATAGTGTGCGTGCGTGCGTGCGTGCGTGCGTGCGTGCGTGCGTGCGTGCGTGCGTGCGTGCGTGCGTGCGAGACAGAAAGAGAGAGAGTGAGAGTGGGGGAGACAGAGATGCAATGCAGTGAGACTAAGCAAGTTTGAGAGGGAGAGAGAGAGAGATCTTTGGGAATAAATTAATTAGAGAATGTTGCGTCAGTGAGTCAACAGGTAAACAATATCCCCGCTGAGAACGCTGAAAACAGGAGATGGGTGTAAATTACATTTTATGTAAATTAAAGATCAGATTAATTTAACACAACTGCATCCTGTTTTCCCTTCAGCTCGCAAACCACGTTAAAGAGAATAAACTCAATCAAGCAAATCAAAGGGGAATTTGTTCTTCAGCGAATGTTATGTAATGTTCTTTTTTTCTTTCGAGGTCAAAATCACCTACCATGAATTTCTTTTACTGAATTATCTTGCACTTGAGACTCGTAGAGGGCTCCTTTCCTAAATATTCCATGTATACATGCGTGTCTCTTTAAAATTCCAAAATGTTTTTCAGGAAACAAAATATGACCATGACAGTCTATTATTTGGGGTCAAATTGACCTGTCTCCCCCTGCCTCCCTATTCTGGTGAGTTGTTGTTCACAGGACACGTCACTCAGGGCCACCTGGGGGGACAGTGGAACATCTCATTGTTACCAATGACCACATCTGTATCCATTTAGGTTGTTGTTCAGGGGTGAAGTTTGTATCCATTTGTATCCATTTAGGTTGGGCAGCGATGAAGTTTGTATCCATTCACGAGGGAAAGATTTCTGCCGATCCTGAATTTTAGCCTGCATGGAGATCATGTACTTATTTTAATAAAAAATCTGCCTGTAAACAAAGTTTTTTATTTCGTTATGGCATGTTATATAAATATTCAAACTATTTTGTTTAAGTTTGAGCCGAGATTATGAGAGCTTTTAGGCTTTAATTCTTCTGACTGTATACACTCAAGTGTAGGTACAGGCAAGAAAGCTCAGCCATGTGAGTGTTAAACAGCATCACACTGTATTTACTGTTCTTTAACGCGCATCCTTTGAACGTGCAGTGGTTGCAGGAAGACACTGTTCTAGGAAGACACTGAGAAGCTACTCCGTCATTCAACACCTGCCCACATCCACCGCGCGTGCGTGCGTGTGTGTGTGTGTGTGTGCGCGTTGATCCTAAGTGCCACAAGTGCTCACGTCAGGGTTCTTTTCTCTGTGATGAAAAGACAAAGGGACGTCGTGGCTTATTTATAGCACACACACACACAAAGGTCTGCTCCGCCACTCAGGAAGCCGGGAGGGGATTGAATTGCCTGGGTGGTGCCTGGTGTTGCTCCTTAATACCGTTGTTTCCCTGGGAGCCCTGCCTGTGGGTGTTTGTGTGTTTGTGTGACGACACAGTGAGCTAAGGTTTACCAGGCACACCACAGAGAGGCCGACACAGGAGAAGATAATGAGGAACGGCGCAGTTAATGATTCGATTACCCGCCTTCAAGCGAACGGCCCCGTCCGGTGCAGGCCACGCCGCACAACACCGGCCCTCAGAAAACGCGGTAGAGAGAGAGAGAGAGAGAGAGGTTGAGATATTTTTCAAGCCATGTATAGCCATGTGCCACATTTTATGTTTGACGCGTGACACCATCGTGTAGGGCATTGGCTCTCAAAGTGGGGTCCGGGGACCCCCAGGGGTCCTTGAGGGAGTTCCAGGGGGTCCCCAGCTAAATGATGGTTACTAAGGAACCAAAAGGACCCTTATGACCCATAAGGGTAACTCTGAGTGTACAAATGGAACCTGTACATTTTGTACACTCTCAGAGACCCCAACATAAATTGGGGTCCCAGAGATAGAAATGGCATTAAATGGGGGTCCGTAGCCTAATGCATGTCAAACCGGGGTGTCGTTGAAATTAAAATGGTTGAGAATCACTGCTAGAGCCGTAAAAGTCTTCTCTTATGGGGGTCCCTGAGGCATATCTTTTGAAATGGGGGTCCGCGGGCTTATGAGTGTCCATTTGGGGGTCCTTGACATGAAAAAGTTTGAAAACCACTGGTGTAGGGTTGACAACTATACATGGCCCGGCCGGGCGTCCCTTTATTTCCAGGAATCAGTTCAGTAAAGGGACACGTCTTTTCGTTAACAAATAAGGGACGTGTTCCTTATTTTAAAGGGACGGTTCCTTATTTTAAAGGGACGGTTGTTGGCAACCCTGCCGTCGTGCGATGAAGTATAAAATAGAGAAAGAGACGGTGGGGAGGGAGAGAACGAAAGAGCGAGTATGGGAGACAAAGTATGAGAGCGAGGGGAGATATGGAAAGTGCACCTCGGGTGTAATCTGCTGAGACTTCAAAGTCCTAACAGCCTTAATAAACTGCTCAGGAAAGTTAATGGAACACTTTGATCGCTTAATTTCTTTGAGCAGTTTTCGTGCGCAGTATATGTACTGTATACGGCAACAAAAAAATATGGAAACATTTTGATCCCTTAATTTATTTTAAAAGTTTCCATGCGCAGAGTACCACACCGGCTGACACGCACCCACACTCGCTCACACACACACAAGGCTGACATCTGCACTTGATTAATGATCCTGGGTAATCAGCTGTTTCAGAGGTGTGTTTCCATAATGTGAACACAAACACATTATCAACAACAACACTAAAGAGGGAAACATGGAAAATTCTCCTCATGGAAAACTCATGGCATGAAGGAAACAACGTGAGTAACTGGAAGGCGCTCTGCCACACAGACATAAAACATCCAGGAATGTTTTACTAAGTATTGGCATCAAAATATACTTAAAGTACCAAAGGTAAAAGTGCTCATCACGCAGAATGTCCCAAGTTTCACAAGTTCGTCATACAAACAAATCTTTTGAAAATAGCCGATCTACAAGCTTACAACGTGTTGCAAAGCGAGTCGAGACATTGTGAGCTTGTAGATCTGCTATTTTCAAATAGCCAAAGTACATACATAGGGTTAAAGTGGTTAATGTATGTTTTCTAATAATAGAGTAGAAGTATAAAGTATTGAAATTGGAAATAGCCTACTTAAGTATTGAATATTGAATATTTTATTAGGCAAAAGAATGTAAAACATCACATTTACATTTGAAATACTTTGTCTAACAGGTCCGTTCATAAAAGTCCTTGCGGACTTGTTTCCAATGAGGGCCTTGGTATTCAATTCATAGACATATATAGTGGCACCACAGTTCAAATATCATTACACAAAGAAATAAAAAAATAATAAAAAAAACAGCAAAAAATTATATATA
This sequence comes from Gymnoscopelus microlampas, assembly GCF_963454915.1. Classification (NCBI taxonomy): domain Eukaryota; kingdom Metazoa; phylum Chordata; class Actinopteri; order Myctophiformes; family Myctophidae; genus Gymnoscopelus; species Gymnoscopelus microlampas. The sequence goes on along the minus strand of NC_139941.1, from coordinate 51,163,541 downwards.
TATATATATATATATATATACATATATATACATACACATACATATACATATATACATATATACACATATACATATATACATACATACACACATACACACATATATATATATATATATATATATATATATATATATATATATACATATATATATACACATATACATATATACATATATACATACATATATACAACACTATGTACAGCCAATGGAATAAAAAAAAGGGGGGAAAGATATGTACAAGAACAGGGGGGGGGGGGGGTCGGCTGTCTAACGGGAAAATGGTACTACCTCCTCTTTTGGCCTCCTGAAAGGTGATTTTTTAAGGCTCTTTTAAATGAGCCCAGCGAACTGCATTTTTTGAGGGATGGGGTTAGACCATTCCAAACCTGGGTGGCAGTGCTGTAGAAGGAGAATTTGCCCATGTTTGTTTTATGGGTGGGTGGTACCAAATTGTTGTTTGCACTCCCTCTGGTATTGTGACTGTGGGTGTCACTAACCTTTTGGAGGTATTTACTCAGATATGCGGGAATAGGGGGCATATCGGGCAAATTTTCATTTACAATTTTGAACGCCAGTCCCATTTTTAGTTGTTTAACCCTGTCTTCCACCCTGAGCCAGCCTAGGCTGGCAAAATGGGTGGGAGAAAGGTGGGTCATGGGCCCCAATCCGAGGAGTAGCCGAATCAGTTTGTTTTGGGAGGTTTGAAGTTTAGTCTTCAGTGACACTGAGGTGTTGGAGTACCAGGAGGTGCTAGCATAGTCAAAATGTGGTTGAATCAGGGCCCCTGAGAGGGTCCTGAGGGCCTGAGGGTTGACAAAAGAGGAAACTCTGCCCATAAATTTGGTTCTCTGGTTTACTATTTTGACCACCTTCGTCCCCATGCTTTCACCTGACAGGTATTTGTCGAGAATACAACCCAAATAGGTAATCTCTTCTTTGCTAGAGATAATTGTGCCATCGACTTTGACCTTGAAATCATTTACATCCATCTGTCTGAGGGAATGTTTGGTCCCAAAGAGAATGGATTCAGTTTTCCCAAGGTGTAGTGACAGTTTGTTATCAGTAAGCCAAGTACGGATTTTTGAGAGTTCGGAGCTGAGCGCCTCCTCAACTTGCAGCTTGTCCTCTCCCGAGATCAGGAGTGCCGAGTCATCAGCGAACAGGAACAATTTGCAGTTACAGGCAGCATTCATGTCGTTAATGTATAAAAGGAACAGTAACGGCCCTAGAATGCTGCCCTGAGGAACCCCACAGCTCACCGGGAGGGAAGAGGACATGGTTCCGTTGATGTCAACCACTTGTTCTCTTCCCTCCAGGTAGGATCTCATCCAGTTTAGTGATGTGCAGTCAAAACCAATCGCCCTCAGCTTATCAAGTAAAATTGAATGGTTTACAGTGTCGAACGCTTTTTGGAGGTCCAACATGACCATGCCGCAGTATTTGCCCGCGTCTACCTCACGTTTGATGTAGTCGGTCAAATACAGCAGGCATGTGTCAGTGGAATGGGAGGTTCTGAAGCCCGATTGGAATTCAAACAACAGATTATGCTCGCTGAGGTAGCTGTTGATTTGTTCTTGAATTATTCGCTCTACAACCTTTGAGATGGAACAAAGGATGGAAACAGGCCTATAGTTGCCAGGTTCTAATTTGCTTCCTTTTTTATGCAGAGGGATAACTCTTGCCAATTTGAAATCCTGTGGGACGTGACACTGGCTGATGGATAGGTTTGTGATTTGGGCTACTATGGGGGCAATAGCAGTAGCTGCGTCTCTGAGGAATCTGGTGGGGATATTGTCAAGGCCGGTGGCCTTGTTCGGCCACCGGCCAAGTACAGTACTTGAGTAAATGTACTTAATTACTTTACAGAACATGGTTAAAAGTCACTGTGATGAGAGTGTAGAAAATGGACTCATAGGTCCACTTTGCACAGCCTCAGATTTGCTGTGATAGGAGTCAGGATGGGAAATCAATAGTCAAAGCTTTTTCCCTGTAATGGACTTTGTCAGAAACCACCTTGAGTTTGAAACCCGGGACTCTGAGGGCCGTCTAGAAGCCAAGGCCAATTTGGATCCAATAGATGTAGACTCTCAGGCTGATATAAAGTCCTTTCAAGTTTTATGTCTCTCGAGTCCCGTGGGACTGGAGTGCATTGCAATAGAGCCAGCAGACACAGAGAGAGAGAGAGAGAGAGCGGATATTAGCAGTGTGTGTGTGAGAGGGTGTGCATATGAGCCTGCCCTGTATGCAGTGGTGGAAAAAGTACTCAAATGTTTTACTTAAGTAAAAGTATCAATACTGCAATGTGGAAGTACTCTGTTACAAGTAAAAGTCCGGAATTCAAAATTTACTTGAGTAAAAGTAGAAAACTATTGGCATCAAAATATACTTTAATTATCAAAAGTATTTTTGATAAAAAGTTTTGCATACTTCAAGTATGCAAAAAAATCACACCCTGTGTGAAGGAAGCGGTGCCTTTGGGGCGGGGCTTAACTCATTTCAGTTCGTCCCTATTGGTCGTCTGAGTCCACTTACCAAATTTGTACTTGGTAGCATGCTGCAAACTGGAATAATGGCTGTTTAAAGCCCAGCCAATGGGCAGACAGAGGGGGCGGGGCTTAAGTAATTACAGTTCATCCCTATTGGTGGTCTAAGTCCACATACCAAATTTGGACTTGGTGGCATGCTGCAAACTGGAGTTATAGCTGTTTAAAATCCCGTGCTCATCCCGTGCTCATACGGGCGGACGGACATAACATGCGCTCGGGGTCCCTGGACCCCTCTTTGATAACTTCAGCAATTCATGCTCGTCCCTATTGGTGGTCTAAGTCCACATACCAAATTTGGACTTGGTGGCATGCTGCACACTGGAGTTATAGCTGTTTAAAATCCCGTGCTCATCCCGTGCTCGGACATAACATACGCTGGGGGTCCCTGGGCCCCTCTTTGATAACCAGTGGTACGTGTGGGCAATGAGAGGAGAGATGGCATAGGCAGTCTCCACGTCCGTGTGTGTGTGTGTGTGTGTGTGTGTGTGTGTGTGTGTGCGCGTGTGTTTGTATGTGTTTCTTCTTTGCCGTGCTCATCCCGGGCTCATACGGACGACGGACGGACGGACGGACGGACATACGGACAGAGTCAAACGTAGAGCGGTTGGCACCGCTAAAAATAGCCGATCTACAAGGTCACAACGCGTCGCATCGCGACGCGTTGTGAGCTTGTAGATCGGCTATTTTCAAATGGCCTATGTGTAAAATAGGGCTGAAGTGGTTAATGTATGTATTATAAAATAATAATTTATATCTGTAAAGTAACATAATAATTGTAGTGGAGTAAAAGTACAATATTTGCCTCTGAGATGTAGTGGAGTAGAAGTAAAAGTATTGAAAATGGGAAATACCCCAAGTAAAACATCCTCAAAAGTGTACTTAAGCACAGTACTTCAGTAAATGTACTTAGTTACTTTACACCACTGTCTGTACAGTATGTGCGTGTGTGCGCGTGCGTGCGTGTGTCTTTGTGTTTGTGTGTTTGAATAGAGGCTGGAGGCTCTGAATCAAAGACGATAGAACAGGTAGGAATCCACAGAGACAACAAAGAGTCCTTCATTCAAACACTTCTCATTGGGTTTAAATCCAGGATTTCTATTCAGATTTCTATTCTGATGGAGTTTAACTCAGGCTTTCTGTTCTGATAGGCTTTAAACCCACAGCTTTTTTTTTCTCATGGGGTTCAACCTGGACCTTCTTTTAACCACTTAAACCCCAGCATCCTTATTGTGGGGAAAGTTTTCGCTGAACATAGCATATCGACACTTTTAGAGGTATAAAACAGGTCTTAAAAGTCACTTTATAAATGTGCAAATATACCCTCTATCTATACACTTATACTGTATGTTGGTTTGTTTACTATTGAGTAAGAAAACAATGTTGCACATTAAGCTAATCATCTGGGGACCCCATGGGGACAATTTGGGGACCCCCTGAGGGTCCCGGCCCCACAGGTTGAGAACCAGCGTCATAGAGGGTTATTATACTGTATGTGTTTCCGTTTGAGCTGACAGGCCAATGCAAAGTGCGACATTGGGGCTGTTTGCTGGAAGGTGACGTCACCCTCTCCTCATTAAGTCACTGTTCCAACAGGAGAGAGGTTTGTTTTAGTGTGGGACTGTTGTCTTTGACGTGCGGACGCCACAATGTCACCGAGGGTTACCACACAGCTTCCGTGTGGCACGCTTTCACAGAGAGACGTCACGACGCTGTCCCCGACAGAACAATAGTCACTAAGCAGTGGTGGGAAAAGTACTCACATTCTTTACTTTGAAAGTAAAAGTATCAATACTGCTACAGTATGTAGAAATACTCAGTTACAAGTAAAAGTCTGGAATTCAAAATTTACAAGAACAAAATTATTCACATTAAACTATACTTAAGTACTGAAAGTAATAGTACTCATTTGGCAGAATGTCCCATTTCACATCTTTCCAAATGTTTAAAAATGCTTTGAAAATAGCCGATCTACAAGCTCAAAGCGCGTCGCAAAGCGACGCGTTGTGAGCTTGTAGATCTGCTATTTTCAAATAGCCCAAGTATGCATAGGGCTGGTTCATGCATGTTGTGGTTATAATGCATGTTTTGTAATAATAATCAAATCTACAAAGTAACTAGTAACTAAAGATTTCAAATAATTGTAGTGGAGTAAAAAGTACAATATTTGCCTCCGAGATGGTAGTGGAGTAGAAGTAAAAGTATAGACAATTGGAAATACTCCAGTAAAGTAAAAGTACCTCAAAATTGTACTTGAATAAATGTACTTTCCACCACTGGTCACCAGAGGCAGTCAGGCAACAACAAACATCATAAAGTCGAGGAACAAGAGAAATGAGACAACGTGCCTTGCAGCTTCACACAGTGGCAGATCGTCACTTTGGCGTCTAATTCATAATACTGTGTGGTAGACAGATGTACTGTAGCTGTAAGCGTCTAAGTTCACTAAGGAAGATCTCTTCTTTCTCTCTTTCATCTTTGCACTTTATTGCCTTTTAACACATGGGGTGCCAAAACCGCATATTAACGGTTTTGCAAAAGGTGCAAAAAGTTACCCGGAGTGCCATAACCGTATTAAAACGGTTTTGGTGTCTTTTTTGTTTTTTTTTTGTTTTTTTCCACACGGGAGGGGCTAGAGCAGCTTTGGGAGTACCCATTGTGATCCTGAGAAGGATAGGCCAGTTTTTGTTCACCGGAAACAAAAACATGGCTCCCCATCCGCTTCCTGTCTATTTCCTTCTTTAAAACGCCTATATCTCCGAATCTGTTTCCGGTGGGGAAAACCGGTCATGCGCGATGCGCGATCCCCCCCCCGTTGTAACTCAGGAGTGAAATGTTATGGTTCCAGGATGTAGCTAGGATCATCGCGCTACATGAATGGATGCTTTTTTTTTAGGTGGATTTTGCTCGTCGTGGAGAGCTTTAAACAGCAAAGCGCAGTCAATGGGGAGAATGCTGGCACCCACGGTAAGTTATGAAAACATTCAGGCACCCAATGTGTTAAGCAGCAGACAAAAGCAGGTCTATTAAAAAAGGTTCCCCTATAGAGGGTCAGTAGTCTAGGAAAAGATAAGGGAGCACTTGTTTGTTTGTATGTACTGTGTATTTTAATGTCATGTGTTTTGTACTGTAATGTATTGTAACTTGTATTGACTGTTAAATGTGAGAGGACCTCAACGGAAATAAGTCTCAGGAACGTTCTTGTGTACTCCTCAAACTGCTGTAACCATGTGGTTTTGCTTTTCAAATAAATCAAATCAAATACAACAAGACAAGACTCAGTCATGTATACTGTACCAGCTTGTTTTCCTGTTTTTCTCTGATTTGTCTCGCAGAATCTGGCAACACTGCTAGTGGCTCCCCATTGGCTTAGCCCTGTTGCCTATTTCTCTCGCAGAATCTGGCAACACTGCCATATAGGCGAGAGGCGTGTCTAGTACAAATAGCTTGGGAGGTCGAGACCGCCCGTTCAGAGTATGGGAAAGTATCCCCATTGGCTTAAAGGACAGCCAATGACGAAAAAGTGTTGAGAAAGTGTTGACTTGACTCAGTCTCTTCTTAGACCAGTGTGCTTTGCAAGCTGGTAAAATAAAAAAACGTTGTTTCTGTTGTTTTACTGTACTAGTGCAGTGTCTGTTCGGTGTGTGTGGCTGTTGTGAGCATGTGCACATACATACAGTACATACAGATGGAGGCTGATTGCTTTCTTGGCTACCCAGTATTGCTGCTTGCATCATTTTGGACAAATCACTCATCCAATCGACCTCACACTCGATAGTTCGTCTCCCCAGAGTCCTCAGCACAGTGCACAGGCCAAGTGTGAAGTCCATCGGATGAGCTGTTCTCAACATCTCTCGTTGCTGTCGGGTATTTTTTCATGAATGAATGCCCTACTATACTATACGTCATCTTACAAGAGTAGTGAAAATAGCATATCTACAAGCTCATCCCTTATCTTATAAATGTAGTGGAAATAGCAGATCTACAAGCTCAGCTTGTAGGATATTTTCCACAACTTTTTAAAAAGAAAAAAGTAACCGCTCATAATATCCATCTGAGCAGCCATCAGCAGGCTGAAGCTGAAACTGAATTTCTAGTGAGGGATTAACAAAGGTTTTCCTTAAGTCAGTGAGTTAATCAATCAATCAATCAATCTCTATTTGGGACTCAGGTCCATATTTATAGGATTAAAAAGACTAACAAAAAAACACACAACACACAAACAAATCCAATCCAAGGAAATTACATGAAATATGGCCATGAATTTAAATAGTTCAACGATGCTGTTTTGTCTGTGTAATAATATCACTATTGTATGATATCACTATATCACACTGCTTAGTTTACCTGGCTTCTAAATACCATAATTAATCGTTGCTGTCGGGCAAAACCTCTCATCTCCATATTATAACTTTTTGTGTTCTTTTTGTGTTCTTTGAAAACGTTTTTCAAATGCAAAGGTTTTTTTCAAAACCTTTGCATCATGCATGTCACACAAACAGAATGCGATCCGTTTGTTGATATAACAAGTTTGTTCATATAGAGTCCTATCCACAAATCCACCATTTAACTTCCACAATCCACATTCTGTGTGTAACCACATAAAACCATTATTTTTTATCCCTTTTTGAACCATTATTTTTGGCTATTCAAAAATAGCAGATCTACAAGCTCATAGCGCGGCACCGAGTGCCGCACTATCAGCTTGTAGATCTGCTATTTTTGAACAATCATGAACATTTGTGCAAATCTTTGAATGTATATATTTTTTAAAGCGAACATTTTTAACTCAAAAAACTCTTTGCTTCTGGGGGGTCCCTGGAACAAAATACGTTCAGATGGGGGTCGGCAGGCCAAATACATTTAATTTTGGGAGGTCCTTGACATTATCAAAACCATTTGTGTTGTGTGTGCCGCATTCTGTTTGTGTGACTTGCATGATGCAAAGGCTTTGAAAGTGAAACTGGTCAAAACCGGTATGCGGTTTCCACCCGACAGAGATGACATAAGAACATCGTATTTAGAAGTTAAACGTCAAAGGGCAGACGGTATCAAGTCAAGTGCTAAAGGTCAGAGAGCACCATCTGAAAAGTTCAAGCTCATCGTCTTGGTCTAAACGTCTGTTATGTAACCCTTTGAAGTCCAGATATCGGGAGCTAAATGTCTGGGGCTTTTTTCCCAGCTGTGAACAGATAAGACGGTGAAAGGTTTCTACCATCACGTTCATGTCCTCTTATCTGTGCTGTCACAGGGGCTAGAAACCTCGTATCTCCATTATTTCAACGTCATCGTACAAGAGTGTCGTACGAAAATAGCCGCCGGTCTACAAGCTCACAACTCGTGAGCTTGTAGACTTGTAGGCTATTTTCACTACTTTTAACCCATTAAAACCGGATAGATTTTATATACTGTATACAACACATGTTTTTTTTTAGAAAACTCTTAGGATTTAGAACAGTGGTTTAGAACTGTGGTTCTCAAAAATAGCAGATCTACAAGCTCAAAGCGATCTTGTACATCTGCTATTTTTGAATAATTTAGAATAATGTCGAATAATTTAGAATAGTTTTTTACATCAATCTTTTCTTCTGGGGGTCCCTGGCAAAAACACATTTTCAGAGGGGGGTCCACGGCCAAATACATATCATTTTGGGGGTCCTCCTTGGCACGAGAAAGTTTTGAGAACTACAGATTTAGAAGGCATTTGTAGAATCGGCCTCAGGTCTTAATGTGTAACAAAAAACAAACAAAACAAATATTTAAAAAAGCAAGTGTTTTGGACACAAGGTTTCCACCCAACAGCATCGTTATCTTCTCTGATACACACACAGCTCAAGGGGAGGAGTCATGTGACGGGCGGGGGGGGCGGGGCATCTGAGAGAGAGAGAGACTGACAGACAACTAGGGCTGCAACGATCCATTTCTCTTAGCGATTTATTGTATTGATTAGCTTTTCCATTAATAAAATAATTGTTTAAAAAACATTTTAAAAAAAATTCTATAAAAAATATTTATAATGAGTAATCACTTAAAGCAGTGGTTTTCAACCAGTGGTCCGGGGACCACCAGTGGTCCTTGAGGGAGCACCAGGGGGTCCCCAGCAAAATGAGTCAACATAGCGTCACAATTGTTTTAACCACTTAGCATTGGCTATTCAAAAATAGCAGATATACAGTGGGTGACCATTGACTTCGTCGTTTTTTTTCATTCTTCTCATGCGTTTCATGCAGGGCATGTATGATTTCCACTCTGTGCCACTAGGGGCAGCAGCGGTCTACTGCCTACAGCTGCCTACAGCCCACAGCAGACAGCAAGAATATATTTGTTACTAGTTACTGTATATCCTCTCCAAACTGTACATACATTACTTTACACTTTTGTATTATGTTTTGACACTTGCTTTGGAAAATGTAAACGTATGTTTTATCATGCCAATAGCTCATTTGAATAGCAAAATTGTTTGTTTTGGGGTTTTTAGGCACTGTTTTTCCTAGAAAGACAGAGAAAGATCCTGTCTGTTGCTTACAGTACAAGATGTGACATTTATATTAAGCAAAATATTAAGCAAATAAAGTTATATAGCATGATGCTGCGCTTAACATTAGTTTAATTTTAACGTCTTAATTGATAAAACGAGACGGGAAGCTCATAGCACGGCACCGAGTGCCGCGCTATGAGCTTGTAGATCTGCTAAAAACCTTTAAAAAGTGTGCATATCTTTGAATATCTATATTTTTTAAAGCGAAAATTAACTGATATCTTTGCTTCTTGGGGTCCCTACTCCCTGGCACAAAACATTTTCAAATGGGGGTCCGCGGCCAAATGTATATCAATTTAGGGGTCCTTGGCATGAAAAAGGTTGAAAACCACTGACTTAAAGCTCTATTACAGTATGTAAAAAAATATTATTAACATTTTATTTGGTACATACAGTATGTATTAGAGCACTGGTTCCCAAACTTTTTAGCTCAAGACCCAAGAGAGAAATTAGATGTTTGGCCGGGACCCAAACTAGTGAAAGTAGCAGATCTACAAGCTCTTAGATCTGCTATACTTTTGATGCTTTGATGCTAAAACATGGAGATAAGAGCTGTTTCTTAAGAGTCAGAGAGAGTGGGAGTGGACAGACAGACAGACACACACAGACACAGTGATAAAAGCTTGTCTCAGGGACATGGTGCTCTGCCTGAAGCAAACATCAAAGCATTGGCCTTCAAAGTACAGCCTAAAGTAGCCTTCATTACGCCTTCACTCTGTCACTCAGCAAACACACAGCACACCCAGACACACACACACACACACACACACACACACACACACACACACACACACACACACACACACACACACACACACACACACACGCGCACACTAGGCAGAAACCTCTTATCTCCAATATTTTAAGTTTTTGTGTTTTTTCGTAAATTAACGGCCCTACTTGATCATACTACAGCGTCACCAAAAAGCGTCACCAAAAAGTAGCAGATGTACAAGCTTTAAACGCGCCGTGATGCATTTTGAGCTTGCCCATCAGTTCTTTTTTAATTTGAATCCTGAAAAGACTGTCAGGTTTCCACCTGACAGAGACGAAATGCTGTACACACACATACGCAGGCACAAGCACGCACACACGCACGCACGCACGCACGCACGCACGCACACACACACACACACACACACACACACACACACACACACACACACACACACACACACACACACACACACACACACACACACACACACACACACACACACACACACACACACACACACACACACGCGCAACCCACTACCCACAGTTCCAATTAGAACATCAGTTCTAATTAGCAGATGTATGCTAATACCAAACGATTTGGCTGCCAGGGTTTGGAAAAGTTTGGATCACAGAGTTTGGATCACACAGTCACAGAGTTCATATCACTTACTCACAACTTACATACCATACAGCCAGTAGTGAGTGTGAGTGTGTGTGTGTGTGTGTGTGTGTGTGTGTGTGTGTGTGTGTGTGTGTGTGTGTGTGTGTGTGTGTGTGTGTGTGTGTGTGTGTGTGTGTGTGCGTGCGTGCGTGCGTGCGTGCGTGCGTGCGTGCGTGCGTGCGCGCGTGCATGTGTGGAAAATGTTGGGTCACAGGGTGAAAGGACGACTCCCCCACACTAGCGCTGTGTTTCATAAATAAGCAAAATATGTAAAATAATGATAATGTTTTGGTAGCCATACAGCCAGACAGTTGAAGAAATTGCAGATTGAGGCTTTTAAGTTAAAAGCCTCAATCTGCAATAGGTTAAAAGTTTTAACCAATACAATATCCTAAATCACTAGGGTTTTTTGGGAAGATTGAACATGTATTCTATTGCTAACATGACCACTAAAATGTATGAAGAATGAAGATGTATGAGCTCACCAGCAGAAGGTTGAAGATGACGTAGAGGATCAACATCCACAGAGCCCTGTAGCCCATGTGGAGTCCTGCCCACAGCCACACCACAGAGATGAGCAGGAACAGGTAGAGAACCATGGGCACCTCTGCAACACACATATACATAAGCAAAGGTCAACAACACAGCACATACTTCTGTCATTACAGCACACTGTATATATATATTCATCATCGGGACTTTTTTTTGTGTTAGCCTAAATCAAGGGTCTTCAACAGGGGTCCGGGACCCCTAGGGGGTCCTCAGAGTTACTACAGGGGGTCCGCCAAATCTTTGTGTGATATGATTTTTTGTTTTACATTAAACACTTGAACCCTAGCATCCCTTTTCTGAGGAGAACGTTAGCCAAAAATAGCAGATCTACAAGCTTGTAGATCGGCTATTCTTGGCAAAGAGTTAGAGGGAAAAAAGAGCAGCAAATGTTTATCTGAAGCACAATTTTATACAATATAGAGGGGGTCCCTGCTTCATCTCTCTCTCTCAGCTAGGGGGTCCTTGGCCTGAAAACGTTGATGACCCCTGGCCTAAATGTCTGACTGTACATTTCTGACTAACAAAGTTATTCAATCATTACTTCTTTATGTTTTCAGGCCGTAAACAATAATGCGACAGCCATGAATGTTCACAACTTTTGTGAACCTGCTGTTTGTTATGGAATCATTGCCCATAAGAGAAGCAGCTGCCTGAAGAAGCAGAGGAAGTTCAGACAAACAGACAACTCTTGGATTTAATATTTATTGGGCATAAATATAAATATATCAAGCATAAATATTTATAAGCAGAACGTTGGTGTCGATGCTCCGTCTCATTTCATTCATTCTCTGTAAGCATGAAATATTATAATAAATGCCAAATAGATTTTACAGGGAATGAAATAGACCCCATAAGCATAAGGGAATCACAGAATCATAGAAACAGAGCCACATTAACCACTTCAGCCCTATATACATTTTCACCATTTGGAAATAGCCGATCTGCAAGCTCACAATGCGACGTATTGTGAGCTTGTAGATCTGCTATTTTCCAAATATTTGTATACACTTGAAATGGGACATTCTGCATAATAAGTACTTTCACTTTTGGTACTTTAAGTACATTTTGATACCAATACTTTTGTACTTTTACTCAGGTACATTTTTTTATTCTGGACTTTTACTTAACTTGCAACAAGAGTATTTCTACATTGTGGTATCGATACTTTTACTTAAGTAAAAAATGTGAGTACTTTTCCCACCACTGGTTATACAGTAGAGTAGGTATTAGAGTGTTTTCCACAGTCAGGGCTGAGAGAAGCCATCATCATCACAGAGAGGATAGGAAGGAGGCCTCAGGGCCTGATGATTATGGGAGCTACTCTTTAATCACAGCCTGGCTTTACTGGAGAGCAGAGAGGCTTTGGCTCATTGAGCTAAAGGTTTGGCCCAGACTGGTCTGGAAACGAACACACACACACACACACACACGTGCACGCGCACATAGAGTCTTGCAAACTTAAAAATGTGGTCAAGCATAGACACACACACACGTACGCGCACACGCATAGACACACACACGCGCGCACACACACACACTCTGAAGCAGCCAGTGGTGTTGCTGCTGACCTACATTCCGTCCAGACACAGCCACCACTGCTTTGTACTGTACAGGCACGCACGCACGCACACGCACACACACACACACACACACACACACACACACACACACACACACACACACACACACACACACACACACACACAGTGCAGCTTACACAGCATTATCGTTGCTGTCGTGGGCAGAAACCTCTTATCTCCATATTCTAACTTTTCATAAATTAATGCTCTACTTAAATCACACACTACAGCGTCGTCACAGAAGTATCAAAAGCAGTAGATCTGCTCATTTCGCTATTTTTGAATTTGAATCCTGAAAAGTCACAGTTCTGGATATAATGAGGTTTCCAACCCCTGACAGATGTTATATGAATGCAGTGTTACACTACAAAACGCACAGCACAGCCATATTCTGACTATTCCATTTGTTAGGCCAAAGTTGGGGAGAACAGCTTTTATATAGATAGTTAGTTAGTTAGTTAAAGTTTATTTCGGTCATAACTCATAAACCAGGGGTCTTCAACGTTTTCAGGCCAAGGACCAAGCCCCCAGAACCCAGTGCTTGCATTGAAGCGAAATGGACATGCTGGCCATTCGTAGGTACTGCAGCTTAAACGGAATGGGGCCACTGTGCGAAAACTGTTTCGACCAATGGGCTTGGCTCACGAGCTTGCGCACACGCTTGCGCACAGGGACGCGCACCTCTGTGACGTAAAACACGTCACTTCTGTGACGCAGAACGGATCACAGTGGCCCCAAATAGGCTACGCCCATCACACTTTACAACCCGGAAGAAGGGGTGAATTCGCTTCACGCGCTGGGTGAGCAACTCAATGCAAGTGGACGGGAGGCGATATCCGGTGCCCTCTCTATTATTTTTAACTCTATGCCAAGGACCCCTTGGCTGAGAGAGAGATAAAGTAGGGACCCCGATTATATATTGTAGAAAATATGATTTTTTTCATAGATTTCATAGGCAGCTTCATAGACTTGTTTCACCACACTATCATGTTGGATTCATGTTAATACGTATTTCCAGACATGTAACCATGCATTTAAACAATACTTAGTAAACCTGACCTTTCACTCTGTACTTGGTCAGCCCTTTTCCCCCCCTTCATCAAACCACTTAGCCGAAAATAGCAGATCTACAAGCGCGCGAGGCGTTGTGTGCTTGTAGATCTGCTATTTTTGGCTAAAGTTCTCCTCAGAATAGGGATGCTTGGTTGAAGTGGTTAATGTAGAAATCACACAACGATTTGGCGGACCCCCTATAGTAGCTCTGAGGACCCCCTAGGGGTCCCGGACCCCCTGTTGAAGACCCCTGTCATAAACCATACACACATATGGCATTTCGTACAATAAAAGACAATAATCATTATTATCGTTTATATCGATGAAAAAACAAAGGGGGGCGGCAGTGGCTCAGGGATAGAGTAGCCGGTAGGGCCGGATGCCAACCGTACCAGTTCGATTCCCGGGCTTGTCAAGTGTCCTTGAGCAAGACGCTGAACCCCTGATTGCTCCCGATGAGCAGGTTGGTGCCTTGCATGGTTTCCTCCTCCATCGGTGTGTGAATGTGTGTGTGTGAATGTGTGTGTGTGAATGGGTGAATGTAATGCACAATCTATGACTGTAAAGCGCTTTGGATAAAAGCGCCACTATAAGCGTGACATGAAACTTTCATATCCTGCCATCTCTAATATCGTTGATGTCGGGGCAGAAACCTCTTATCTCCACATTTTAACTTTTTGTGTTATTTTCGTACATTAACGCCCTACTTGATCATACTACAGCGTTACACAAATGCACCAAAAGTAGCAGATCTACAAGCTCAAAACGCGGCGCGAAGCGTCGTGTTTTGAGCTTGTAGATCTGCTACTTTCAATACTTTTGAATTTGAATCCTGAAAAGTAACAGTTTTGAACATATGAGGTTTCCACCTGACAGAGATGTTATGTAACATTAAAACAAAGAGAACAGGCACTCACTGCTAAAAAATACTGTCTGTCTA
>NC_139941.1:51121451-51143951 GCF_963454915.1 Gymnoscopelus microlampas | reverse complement strand
CATCTGTGTCATTTTTAGATTTTTTGGGCTATTAAAAAAATAGCAGATATACAAGCTCAGATATACAGTACAGATATATATACAGATAAACAAGCTATGAGCTTGTAGATCTGCTATTTTTGAAAAATCTTTACATTTTTGGAAAATCTTTGAATATATATATTTTTAAAGCGAACATTTTGTAACTCAAATATTTGCTTCTGGGGGGGTCCCCTGGAACAAAAATCTTTAACAAATGCGCTATGAGCTTGTAGATCTGCTGTTTTTGAAAAATCGTGAAAATGTGTGCGACTTTGTGCAAATCCAAAGAAATATTAAAATGACACAGATTAAAAGGCCAACAGCAGAATCTGTCAGCAGGCACTGCCCTAGTGGTGCCATGGTCTGGCCTGCCCTGCCCGGCCCTCGCCCTAGTCTGGCCTGTCCCTGCCCTGTCCCTGCCCCGCCCGGCCCTAGTCTGCCCTGTCCCTGCCCTGTCCTGGCACGGCCCTGCCATTCCCTCGCTGTGCGTAGTTGTCTGGTGGGTGATATGTAGGCCACTAGGCCACCCTGTATCTGTCCACTTCACAAGTATGCTGGAAACACAGGGGCACGGGCCCAGGTTTGAACAGAGCCCACCTTCACATAGGTGCCACTTCCACCACCCTGTCAATGCCACTCTCTCTCTCTCTCTCTCTCTGAATGAGACTTCCAATGGATCCCCCACTTATCGGGCAGAAACCTCTTATCTCTGTATTTTAACTTGTGTTTTTTTTTCCTGTAAATTAACACATTGTGTGCCAGAGGTTTATTAAAATACTGTACGTTCAGTGCCTGCAAATCTTCCATCCACTTACGTTGATACGTTTCGTGCTGTAGAAGCCCCGACGCGGAAGTGCATGTAAACAAAGCGTGCGTGCGAGACGGCGGAGGGTCCCGACTAACGCCTGGAACAATAATATTTCTAACGCGATCCTCCATTGCAGAGTGATCGCCGATCGAAAACGGCTCGCTTCAACCACGTTAAAAAGAAATGGAGATATTAAGCTTTTAGTCAAGGAGATAACATTGGAGAGGCCGACCGGAAGGATTTTTTTACATGGATCCACATCCGGCCTCTCCTTCTCAGAGACTCCTTGGATGATCCCAAAGTTTCGTTAGAGCGCCCCACGTGGGCCCCACGTATAAAAATAAAATTGGGCCAAAAACGGTCCGGACCGTTTATGGCACACAATGTGTTAACGCCCTTACTTGATCATACTACAGTTTCACACAAAAGTATCAAAAGTAGCAGATCTACAAGTTCGAAACGCGGGCGCGCAGCGACTCGTTTTGAACTTGTAGATCTGCTACTTTTGATACTTTGGAATTTGAATCCTGAAAAGTAACAGTTTTAGATATATGAGGTTTCCACCCGACAGAGACGATAATATGCTCATTCACCTGCTTTATACCTTGTGCGTCTCTCTCTCTCTCTCTCTAATAACTATAATGTGGTTTTCAGCCTGAAGCGTTCTCTCTTTCTCGTCTGTGTTTGTCTTGCGTCTCGTCTTTTATTCGTTCACACATTCTGTCCTCGTCTCACTCAGGTGATTGTTTGCTCTGCGTTCATAAATCTGTCACAGCCTCCTAAACTCACGTGTTTCATTTCAGTTACAGAGATGTAGGCTACACGTGCACGCACGCACGCACACACACAGTGGTGGAAAGGACTTTTACTCCACTACATCGCAGAGGCAAATATTGTACTTTTACTCCACTACAATTATTAGAAAATGTGAATTACTAGTTACTTTGTAGATTTAGATTATTATTACAAAACATACAATAACTACTTCAGCCCTATATACAGTACATTGGCTATTTGAAAATAGCCGATCTGCTATTTTCAAAGGACTTTATACATTTGAAAACTTGGACATTCTTAATAATGAGTACTTTTACTTTTGGCACTTTAAGCATATTTTGATGCTGATGCTTTTGTACTTTTACTCAAGTACATTTTGAATTCCGTACTTACACTTGTAACAGAGCATTTCTATATTGCGGTATCGATACTTTTACTAAAATAAAATAATTGAGCACTTTTTCCACCACTGCGCACACGCACGCACGCACGCACGCGCGCACGCACACACACACACACACACACACACACACACACACACACACACACACACACACACACACACACACACACACACACACACACACACACACACACACACACACACACACACACACACACACACACACACACACACACACACACATCTGTGAGCCTCTCCTCCATCTATCCCTGGTTGTGTTTTTCCCCCAGAGTAAGCACATTCCTGTCTGTGGATCATACAGGGCAGACTCAGTCAGTCCTTCCCACAGCAAACCCTGTTGAACGGCTGTCTGGCTGCCTGTTTGACTGGCTGTTTTTTGACTGGCTGCTTGTTCACTGGCTGCCTGCCTTGATGGCTCTGCATCCGCTGGGAAAAGAACAAACTACAGATGCAACTTTCCATCCATTTGCCCCCAAAAAGAATGTGCGCATTTTGCACACACGCACGCACGCACACACACGCCTTAATGTGCGTAAAATGTGCATGCAACAATTTCTCTTCTGGGGGGTCCCTGGCACAAACATTTTCCGATGGGGTCCGCGGCCAAATATATATCAGTTTGCAGGGGTCCTTGACACAAAGAAAATTGAGAACTATACTGTGCTAGATCAGGGGTCTTCAACAGGGGGTCCGGGACCCCTCAGAGTTACTACAGGGGGTCCGCCAAATCTTTGTGTGATATGTTTTTTTTTTACTTTAGCCACTTGAACCCTAGCATCCCTTTTCTGAAGAGAACTTTAGCCAAAAACAGCAGATCTACAAGCTCACAGCGCCTCGCCTGTGAGCTTGTAGATCGGCTATTTTTGGCAAAGAGGTATAGGTGTAGAGAGAAAAAAGAGCAGACCAAGTAAACAAAAAAAGTTGAATCTGAAACACAATTTTATACGATATGGGGGTCCCTGCTTCATCTCTCTCTCAGCTAGGGGGTCCTTGGGCTGAAAACGTTGAAGACCCCTGTGCTAGATATTACATGTACATTTGTCTGTTTGTTGGAGCTGACACAGCATCTTGTGATGCGTTTGTGTTACTGTCACAAGATGCACAAGACTCTCACAGGCGAGGCGCTGTGAGCTTGTAGATCTGCTGTTTTTGGCTAAAGTTCTCTTCAGAAAAGGGATGCTAGGGTTCAAGTGGCTAAAGTAAAAAAACACACACACACACACACACACACACACACACACACACACACACACACACACACACACACACACACACACACACACACACACACACACACACACACACACACACACACACACACACACACACACACACACACAGTGGTGTAAAGTAACTAAGTACATTTACTCAAGTACTGTACTTAAGTACACTTTTGAGGATTTTCTTTTACTTTACTGGAGTATTTCCAATTTTCAATACTTTTATTTCTACACCACTACATCTCAGAGGCAAATATTGTACTTTTACTCCACTACGATTAGGGTTTGAAAATGTTAATTACTAGTTACTTTGTAGATTTAGATTATCATCACAAAACATACATTAACTAGCAACTACCTCAGCCCTATATACTTTGGACATTTGAAAATAGACGATCTACAAGGTCACAATGCGACGTGTTGTGAGCTTGTAGATCTGCTATTTTCAAAGGATTTTATACATTTGGAAACTTGCAAAATGGGACATTCGGCATAATGAGTATTTTTACTTTTGGCACTCTAAAGTATATTTTGATGCCAGTAATGTTGTACTTTTACTCAAGTCAACTTTTGAATACCAGACTTTTACTTGTACGCTGTAGTAATGCTGTAGTAATGATCAAGTATCATTCATTTACACCAGAGGTCTTCAACATTTTCAGGCCATGGACCCCCTAGCTGAGACAGAGATGAAGCAGGGACCCCCTCTATATTGTATAACATTGTGTTTCAGATAAACTTTTGCTGCTCTTTTTCCCCTCTACACCCATAACTCTTTGCCAAAAATAGCCGATCTACAAGCTCACAACGCCTCGCAGCGCGAGGCGTTGTGAGCTTGTAGATCGGCTATTTTTGGCTAAAGTTCTCCTCAGAAAAGGGATGCTATAGGGTTCAAGTGGTTAATGTAAAAAAAAAAAAAATCATATCACACAAAGATTTGGCGGACCCCCTGTAGTAACTCTGAGGACCCCCTAGGGGTCCCGGACCCCCTGTTGAAGACCCCTGATTTACACGAAAACACAAAAAAGTTAGAATATGGAGATAAGAGGTTTCTGCGCCCGACAGCCACGACATCCTCCCAGACGGTGGTGGTGGACCCTTTGGTCTGGCGGGGCCAACAAACTATAGTTCCAGTCACACAGACGGACACAAGGGAGCCAGTGTTGTCTCTCCTCTCTGCTGGGTGTTTGAGCAGCTAGACGCTTGGTTCCCAGTGTGAGAAGATAAACCCAGATGAACACAGGCCTACAGAAACACTACACACTGCTGACACACACACACACAGCACACCGAGAGGTCAACAGCTGTCATAACACCTCCTGAGCTTGGTGCTAACCACCATTTACACACACACACGCATGCTTGCGTGCACACACACGTGAGCGCGCGCGCGCGCGCGCGCACACACACACACACACACACACACACACACACACACACACACACACACACACACACACACACACACACACACACACACACACACACACACACACACACACACACACACACACACACAGTGGTGTAAAGTAACTACGTTTACTGAAGTAAGTTGAGGATTTTTTTACTTTACTGGAGTATTTCCAATTTTCAATACTTGTATTTCTACTCCACTACATCTCAGAGGCAAACATGCTTTTACTCCACTACGATTATTTGAAAATGTTAATTACTAGTTACTTTGTAGATTTAGATTATTATCACAAAACATACACTAACTAGCAACTAACTCAGCCCTATATACTTTGGATATTTGAAAATAGCCGATCTAAAAGGTCACAATGCGACGTGTTGTGAGCTTGTTGATCGGCTTTTCTAAAAGATTTTTATACATTTAGAAACTTGCGAAATGGGACATTCTGCATAATGAGTACTTATACTTTTTGGTACTCTAAAGTATATTCTGATGGCAGTAATTTTGTACTTTTACTCAAGTCAACTTTTGAATACCAGACTTTTACTTGTACATGGTGGTATTGATACTTTTACTCAAGTAAAAAATGTGAGTACTTCTTCCACCGCTGCACACACACGCACACACGCACGTTCCAGTCCCTTTTTTTCCTCTCTTGTTGGCAAAACATTATTTTGGCAGAGTTCGAAGGCGTTTCACAGGGCTGTATATCAGAGTATTGACTTTCTCTCAGAGCATCCAGAGTCTAAGAGGAAGTAAAAAAAAGCAATGCGAGCTGAGTTATACCGGGAGGGCCGTTGTTATGGTTTTTACTGTTCTCAAAGAATAGAACAAGAGGCAGTGCTTTATGCTTGTTGTTCCTACTGCTCTTATCTGCAGTTTATCAAGGCTTGTTGTCCCTTCAACAACAGACCCACATATATACAGCCAACCAGGCAGAACACAGGGAGGAACAACATGCAGGACTATATCCCTCACTCACTGTGTTCACACACAGAGCGACTACTGATGCTTCTCGCTTTAGATCAGGGAATTCTCAACCTTCTCAGGCCACGACCCCCAAAAGGATCATATTTGAACTGGGGACCCCCCACCCTGACAAACACTTGGAATTGTAGGAGTTGAGGTATTACATTTACTGTAGTTTGACTCGGTTCCACAAATATATATTGTGTATAAATAGTTGATCTTCTCACAACGGGCTCACAACTATTTTCAAGTTTACTAAGTATCGACTATCGGCGGTGTACATGTCTGAAAATATGCACTAACATGAATCCAACATATTAGCTAATAGAAAAGATAATGTATATAAACAAAACAGTCAAACAAAAAAACATTAATTGACACAACGCCTGATGATAAGTGCTGCAAACAGCTATCTCTGAAATCTATGAAAAAGTTTAATCTGCGACTGTTTAATCTCAGCTAAGCGGTCCTTGGCCTGAAAAACGCGGAAGACCCCTAAATATAGGGCATTAATTCATAAAAGATTAAAAACATACACGGTAGATACAAGGTTTTTCTGCCTGAACTATGTGTTGTGATGATTTGCTGTCTCATTGACTTGTAGATAGTACTCTCTGTCAGGTACATATCATATCTCTGCATGCGTTTATCCAGCTCCTGGATCTGGTGGGAATTCAACCGTCCAATGCACGGCATGCCAACCGGTCACAGCAGAAAAAAGGGCGCCGGGGCCGGGCCGGGCATGATGGCTGATATCATCAGCGACCATGGCGTCCTGCTGCATGGTCAGGTGGTCAAACATTTTCACTTTCACAGCCGTGACCACGCAGCTGCTGAGATAAGCAGAACAACAGGCCACACAGTGCAGTGCCGGTTCACATATGCCTGTTTCTGGCCCGCATGTAAAACTTGCATTGCTGTGCGAGATATAGCAGGGCTTCTGACGTCAATAAAAAGGTGTGTGTGTGTGTGTGTGTGTGTGTGTGTGTGTGTGTGTGTGTGTGTGTGTGTGTGTGTGTGTGTGTGTGTGTGTGTGTGTGTGTGTGTGTGTTTGAGTGCAATTAGCATCGCTGCACTCTGCGTTCTGCAGGTTTGCATGGCTTTGCAGAACACCGTTGACAGATGACAGTCTGTCCTCTCTGTCGGGTGGAAACCTCATATGTCCAAAACGGTTTACCTTTCAGGATTCAAATTTAAAAAACAGCAAAAGTAGCAGATCTACAAGGTCGAAACCGCGACGCGTTTCGAGCTTGTAGATCTGCTACTTTTGTGTGATGCTGTAGTATGATCAAGTACGGTGTTAATTTAACCCTTTAAGACCTGAGGCCAATTCTACAAATTCCTTCTAAATCAGTAGTGTTTTGTGCCAAGGACCTGCAAAATTATATGTATTTGGCCTCAGACCCCCAATTTTGAGCCATGGACCCTCCCAGAAGAGAAGATTTGTGTTAAAACAATCTTTTTTTTTTCAAAAAATACTTTTAAAAAATTGCAGATGTGAGCTTGCATATCTGCTATTTTTGGGAGCCACTGTTCTAGACCACTATTCTAGACCCTAAAAGTTTTCTGAAAAACGTACTGTATGTTGCTATTATGGGTGCGGAAATTTAGCACTGAGCGCACTGGCCAATACAAACCAATAGGCGAGTGCGCTCCGGTGCGCAATTTCCGAACGCACCGTATATAATTAGCTAAAATCTAAAATGACACAGATGCTTTTCCGGTTTAAATGGGTTAAGAAAAAAAAACACAACAAGTTTAAAATATGGAGATAAGAGGTTTCTACCCGGCATCGACCCGCTTCATTTGGCTGTCACGGCCGTGTGGGTTTCCCAGTGTACCCTGCAGGACCTGAATGTGATCCAAAAGCACATCAGTTAAAAAGCCCTTATCTCAGGCCTCATTGAACCTGCAAGGTGTGTGTGTGTGTGTGTGTGTGTGTGTGTGTGTGTGTGCGCGTGTTTGCCAGACGTGATGTCCTTTTGATAGAGTGGTGTGGAGAGTGTTCTGTACCTCTAATAGTCAACAAGGCAGAGAGCAGCACACACAGTGAACCACTGTTATTGTTTCTTTTTATGGCCTTGTTCTTGTTCCCTAAGCTTAGCTGCACTTTGAACACCAGGCCAGGAATGGGGAAATAAAAGAATAAACACGCGATTAGACGGACGACGGGGGTTCGTTTGAGTGCAGGATCCTGCTGTGTGGTTGGTTGGTGAACTGATGATGAGCGTATACGTGTGAACCTGTTGAACACATGCAGTGCAATGGCCTTTATTTTGGACACCCGATCGGTATGTTTGATTGATCAGGTGTGTTGTTGTTTCGTTGTGGCCCTTTGCTATCAATAGCCTTGAAACGGCCAAAGCGGCCCCGTGTGCCAGTACACCTGTACATGGGATGGTTTTAACAACTATTCCCTTTGGCAGTATTTGAGGATGAGACACTATGTGTCAGAAGAAGTGTATTTTTGGATGTCAGAGGATGATGAAGGCGTTTTTTAAAGGTTTGCACGGGTTTAAAGCAATTTATTTTACTTTAAAGCTCGACTATGCAAGATTTCTGGTCTGTGTTGTGTACAAACAAACCCCTCTCTGAAGGACATCAAACAGGGTCGCTGTCTTTGATGCATTAATTGATTAGAGATAGCACACAGAAGGAGAGCACACAGAAGGAGTTTGACACTTGTATGGCCCAATCATTCAACTCAGCTCACAATATTAACCCAATTAATCAATGAATGGCCCCCAACAGATATAGGCGTCCCTCTGCCCTGATGAACGTCAACATAAACAGTGGAAGAAAGACAAAATACAGCCAGAGGGATGTGTCTTTCTGCAGGGAAACACACAAGCCCCCCAGAACCCAGAGGTTGCATTGAAGCCAGCATTGGACATGCTGGCCAGTCATAGGTACTGCAGCTTAAAACGGCCTGGGACCACTGTCACGAACGAGCGAAAACGGTTTCGACCAATGGGCTCGACTCGCGAGCTTCCGCGCGGGGTCGCGCACGGGGTTAAGCATGGAGGTGACGCAAAACGTGTCACGTAAAACGTGTCCCCAAACAGGCCCCACCCGTCACAATTCCCAACCCAGAAGAATGGGGATTTAGGAGCATGCGCTGGGTGAGCAACTCAATGCAAGTGGATGGGCGGGGATTTCCGGTGCCCTCTCTATTATTTTTTACTCTATGGAAACACACAATAATATAGTGGCTGATAAGAGGGACATGACGGCTAAAATATTTACATACATACTGTATATATACAAATGTGGCTTAAAGTTACACAGTTGACCTTTAATTCATTGTGGTACTGATACTTTTACTTAAGTAAAAACAAAATGGGAGCGCTTCTTCCATCACAGTGTATCATTCAAAGTAGATGTAAAGATCTAGAGACTAGGGTAAAGGTAGATCTAGAGATCTAGAGACTAGGGTAAAGGTGACGTGCAGCGTTCCGTGAAGGCACGTCTAGTGTCATAATAATTGCTGTTTTCTAATGAGGCGTAGCTTTCAAAATACGGGGCCATAACCTCCTCTAACCTCTACACAACACTAAGTCCACACACTGCAGTGTTTATTCATGTATTTTGTTATGATGATAAGAGGTTTCTTTATTATTATTATAGTATCATAGTGTTGTACTTTGTACTGCAGGGAACATGCTGTATAGTGTATACAGTAAAGCTGGCAGGGATTCATTATGCATGCAGTATCTTTCGGTTTCAGTGGAGACTTTTATCTTGTGTTGTTTAGATGTTATAGTTTTATAAAGAAAACCAGCATAATAAGGCTGCAAATATCAATGATCTTCTTAGCGATTATTCTGTCTATAGTTTCTTTGATTTACTGAAAACGTGAGGTGATCCCCAGCAAAAGAATAGCAGAAAAGTAGCAGATCTACAAGCTCACATTTAGTGCTGCGCTGCAAGCTTGTACATCTGCTATTTTTGAACATTTACATTTCATCATCATTTCATCGCAAATATTTGGACAATTTTGAATAATCTTGCTTTTTTAATATGCATCTTCTTTACTCGGGATCCCTGGCACAAAAGCTTTTCAGATAGGGGCCCGCTGCCAAATACATATCAATTTGGGGGTCCTTTAATTGGAAAAGTTTGAGAAACACTGGAATAACTGTTGCACCCCTGGCTGTTAGTATTAAAAGTAACATTTTAAAGTAAATCGTTACTGTGTGGGTGTAAACCTCATATGTCCAAAATTCTAACTTTACAGGATTCAAATTAAAAAACAGCAAAAGTAGCAGATCTACAAGCTCGAAACACGTCGCTTCGTGCCACGTTTCGAGCTTGTAGATCTGCTACTTTTGATACTTTTGTGTGACGCTGTAGTATGATCAAGTAGGTTAATTTACGAAAAAACACAAAAAGTTAAAATATGGAGATAAGAGGTTTCTGGCCGACAACAACTAAATGAAAGCAGTATGTATCAGATGGGTGTCGGTCGGTGTGAGCAGTGATGTGTTTTTTATGTATTTATGCCTCCATATGGCTGCAGTAATTGAGGGATATTAGAAAGTTGTGAGTGTTCCAGGAAACATCCTAATTGTGGAAAAGCCTGTTTACTGTTGCAAGGCAGAGAGTTCGCTTATTATACACTGTTCCTTTAGACAGCTGCCAATGTTGTTAGTGCTACAGGTGTGTGTGTGTGTGTGTGTGTGTGTGTGTGTGTGTGTGTGTGTGTGTGTGTGTGTGTGTGTGTGTGTGTGTGTGTGTGTGTGTGTGTGTGTGTGCGTGCGTGCGTGCGTGCGTGCGTGCGTGCGTGCGTGCGTGCGTGCGCGTGCGCGTGCGCGTGCGCGTGTGCGGGTGTGCGGGTGTGTGTGTGTGTGTGTGTGTGTGTGTGTGTGTGTGTGTGCGAGAATGTTGAACAGTGCATTTCTATAGCACCTTAGAGGAATAGTTAGTTATTTTCTATCAATTACACACCCCATGAAGCCTTGAAATCATGGAGAGGTATATATTTCTTTACGCTTTCCTGAGCCAATAATTAGATGACCAGGTCATTGGTCAATAGGAGACTCAGTGGGACACTCCGCTATCTTTCATTTCCCAAGCGGTCGTTGTGCCTCTACTGCGTGTGCATATGCGTGTCTCACTTCCCTCAACATTACACACCACACGCACACTGGCACACTTTGCATATTAAGACTGCACACACAAGCATAATATGCACCCATACAGGTGCATACAAATCTATACATGCAAATAGATATGTATACACACACACACTGTGCAGTGCTCACATACACCTATGTACAGTATGAACTATGCTCTGATTACCAATAGACGGACGGACGCAGGTAAAGAAGAAAGGGAGAGGAGAAGAACCGACAGTACATCCCTCTACATCATTGGTTCTCAAAGTGGGGTCCGGGGACCCCCAGGGGTACTTGAGGGGGTTCCAGGGGGTCCCCAGCTAAATGATGGATAGGAACCAAATGGACCCTTATGGGTCTGTAACTCTGAGAGTGTACAAATGGAACCAAATGACTCTCAGTTAAATTAACATTGATTTTACAATATGAATTGGGGTCCCAGAGATATAAATGCCATTAAATGGGGGTCCGTAGGCTAATAAATGTCAAACTGGGGGTCCTTGAAATTAAAATGGTTGAGAATCAATGCTAGAGCCGTAAAAAATCTTCTCTTATGGGAGTCCCTGGTATATCTTTTCAAATGGGGGTCCGCGAGCTAATAAGTGTCAATTTGGGGGTCCCTGGCATGAAAAAGTTTGAGAACCACTGCTCTACATCACATATTAGAACACATTGGGAAGATGATCTAGGGGCTCCTCAGTCGGACAAAGGATGATACAGTTTAAAGTACTACCAAGGCTGCATCTTTTGAACGTCAAACTTGCAAGAACATTTCCAGGTTTGAGTCCGGTGTGTGACAGGTGCAAGCAGACCCCTGCGACCATCTTCCACATAGTTCTGGTCATGTCCAGCACTTGTTTCATTTCTGGTCGTGTTTCTTTGAAATTGTTTCTAGGGCTTAAGGCTGAAATGATGTAGAAAGTTGTCGCTTTCTCATCATTGTTGGCTAGACGCCTAATCCTATTTAAGTGGAAGGACACCTACGTCTGCATAATCAGTTGATTATAGATGTGATGCAGAAAATCAAAGGGAAAACAAATCTAAGGCTCGAGAGATGCAAAACAGAAGGAAGAAAGAAACACGAGGGTGAAAGGGTTTTTTGAAAGAGGGAGTGTGTGAAAACAACTCAAAAGCAACACCACAAAGCCTTAACGAGAAGCTAATTAGAGCGCTCAGATGTTCCCTCTCCTGTAGGAGAGTGACTCATACAGCGTGAACACGCACTCACCTGCTGTTCCTCGATCTGAGGCCAACATAAACCCACGTTACACGACCACGGAAATTATTCTTGATCGCACGTTAACAAAAATAGCCGATCAACAAATTTTCTCTGCCATTTGCAGTTTCTTTTTTTTTTATCCCACAATTTTGTAACCCATTTTTTCACCCAGTCTAAGCTTGTAATCCTGGGCGCTATCCTGGGCGCTACTCTCCCTCTGCCAGCCTAGGGAGAGCCCAGAACTGAGCTCATGCTTCCTTCAATGCATGAGGAGTGAGCAGGCCGCTTCTTATCACCTGACAGGGGGGGAGTTTCCCCGATAGGACGTAGCGCGTGGAAGGAACACGTTATTCCAACCTGTTCCTTTCCCCTCCATCAGGCCCTGGCTGACCAGGGGGAGGCAGTATAACCCAGAACCCAGGACCTTCTAGCTGTGAGGCGACAGCGCTACGAGTTTCTTTTTTTTGTGTGTGATTAACTCTTCATGCTCTGGTTCTTCAACACATTGGGAAGCTGCAGAACAATGTGCTCGGCAGATCAACGACCACCGCCCCCAAACACATGACCTCAATTTACAATTTACAATTGAGGCATTGATGTCCTCTTATGTGTGACTTCCGGGTAAAACGGCGGTGAATCCTGAACCTTTCAGCAATGCATTCAGGGATAAGTGTTAAAATCTCACAGATCACAGAAGTGAACCTTTCAGGCCTGTTTATTCAGCTCACTGTATCTCTGCAAGACATCACTCAATAAGCCATATCTCGAAACCAATATGTGCCAATATGTACAATATACCAAATTGTACATATATTATATATATATATATATTATTTTTTTATAATTTTTTAACACAAATATTCTCTTCTGGGGGTCCCTGGCACAAAACATTTTCAGATGGGGGGGGGGGGGGGGGGGGCTGCGGCCAAATATAAATCAATTTGGGGGTACCTTGACATGAAAAAGTTTGAGAATCACTACATTATGCGACTGTATCGCTTGCCGAAAATAACACCTTTTCAACTTTTTCTTAAGTGAAAAAAATCAATTCCTTCTGGCGAGGAGTGCTGCTGTTCAAGGAAGTATAAATAACAGCTTTTCTCTTTATGTTAAATCAATGAGGAAGTATACAGTACACTGGGGACAGTTTTGTGGTCAGGACTTAATCTGACAACAACCCCAAACCACAGTGACCTCGTCTACACTTCAAAACCTCTGTGTGTGCGCGTGTGTGTGCGTGAGTGTGTGTTTTGCAGGCTTGCACAGCCCAGCAAGGTGGTGTCAGGTAGCTGAAGAACAGCCAGAAAAACAGACACAATCGCACGGTAAAAATGCTTGAGTATTCAATTCAACTCTAGTTAAAATAAACATATTTAAGCTTCTGAACATATTGCTACTTTGACCACTTTAAATAGCCTATCTACAAGCTGAGAGCTTGTAGATAGGCTATTTTCGCTGCACAACATGCTTCCAGGCTAGCTTCTATGGAATCCAAATGACAATGAAATCAGTCGTGGCGACTGAGAACTTTAATGCGCGCGCTCGCTCGCTCGCTCGCTCGCACGCACGCACGCACGCACGCACGCACGCACGCACACACACACACACACACACACACACACACACACACACACACACACACACACACACACACACACACACACACACACACACACACACACACACACACACACACACACACACACACACACACACACACACACAGTGAGTACAGTGGTGGTGGCCCACACACAGCGGCTGCCTGTGGGCACACACTGTGGCCCATGGCGCTGCCAGTCACGGGACTGGCACTAATGCAGGCTTTGCTTTGTCATTGGAGGGCCTTGACATCGCAGCACCAATCTAAGCCCAAAGGATTCCCACCAATGGCCATGGATTAACGGCCCACCCATGACACTGGATGGACCAGAGCAGTGTGGCCCCGGGAATACTCTACTACGTGGGTGGGCCTGGGGGTGAGAGGGTGAACCGGACAGAATGGTATAAGAGGGAGAACTGGACAGCAGTGGTTCATGTCAAGGACCCTCAAATTGATATACTAATGTATTTGGCCAGGGACCCCCTTCTCAGAATATTTTGTTCCAGGGACCCCCAGAAGCAAAGATTTGAGTAAAAAAAAAATGCTTTAAAAATATATATTCCAAGATAAGCACAACTTTTCATGATTTTACAAAAAATAGCTACAAGCTCCGAGTATATACAAGCTCATAGCGTGGCATGAGCTTGTATATCTGCTATTTTTTACTAGCCTTCTCCTCTGGAACCTCCCAGAAGAAAAGATTTGTGTTAAACAAAATTCAAAACTTTTCAAAATGTTCCAAACATTTTTCAGATTTTTTCAAAGATGTACAAGCTCGCAGCGCTGCACAAAGTCACACACTATGAGCTTGTAGATCTGCTATTTTTGAATAGCCAACATATAAATGGATGAAGTGGTTAAAAATGATTGTGACGGCTATACCAACTATACTTTTGCTAGGGGCCCCCTGGAACCCCCCTCGAGGACCCCACTTTGAGAACCACAGCTGTACAGAATGGTGAGAGGGTGAACTGAACAGGAGCAATAAATACGGTATGTGCTGCTCTCTGTGACTTTCACAGCATACTGTCCAAAATTGTGTCAGATTTGTGTAAACAATGCTGCGTGTGTGTGTGTGTGTGTGTGTGTGTGTGTGTGTGTGTGTGTGTGTGTGTGTGTGTGTGTGTGTGTGTGTGTGTGTGTGTGTGTGTGTGTGTGTGATCAGAATCAGATGGGTTGCATAATTAGATCCAGCGCATTGTGGAGCAGGTCAGGACTGGAGTGACGGAGAGGTTTTTGGAGAGAGTTCCGCTAGGCTAAGGTAAAAATAGCCTGGCAGCCGTGGGCCACTGTGTGGAGGATTAGCTGTGTGGTGTAAACAACTGCTATACAGGCCACACACACACACACACACACACACACACACACACACACACACACACACACACACACACACACACACACACACACACACACACACACACACACAAAGACAGTCCAAAACACAGCCCACCCACCCCCATGCTAAATGACAGGGAGTGTGTGGTGGGGACAGTCCCACCATTACATTGTAATGTGTCTGTCATTCTCTGCAATGTGAAAGCTGCTCTGTGGGTTACAGTATTTTCAGCTCTATATGAATACATTAAGCTCTATGCAACCTTTCTATTGTTCTCTGGGAGGCATATGGTTGTGAATATGTTACTAAAGAACAGGGAAAACTGTGCGCCCTTCTTTGTCCTTTTTTCAGGGTTAACTGCACTAAATATTAAGGAAAGCTCCTTAGACAAAGACTTAAGAAAAGAGTATTTATTTTATTTTTTATGCTCATAAAGTGCTCTGTGCTCATAGTGATGGGTGAATAATTTTGGCAAAAAAAACGGTCCTGGGACCTTTGTCAGTGTTATATGAGTGGATCACAGACAAACAAGTTGCTTTTATAGGGCTCTAGATCAGCTCAGGTGCTGTGAATATGTTGCACCAGCGCGTGTCCCGAATAATCGCCCGCCTCTCATTGAAAATGATTACTAAGGCGTGTCAATCGCTCCCCGTCTGAAACGGCCTTTATGGTGAGGTGTGTGTGTGGGACGTTACCTGTGCTGTTGGCGCGCCCGCGGTAAATGTCATCGTAACACTTCCACTGCTGGGTGACCTGGTACGCGTGTATGAAGACCACCAGGACCCCCACCAGGCAGATGAGAGGGACCAGCACGGCCGTGCACAGAGCTGCATAGATGTTGGGGATGAAGCACCTGTAGGACACAACAGAACAGAACAACAATGCCGGTCAGTCGGTTCTAGGGTATCTGGGTATACAGTAGAGTTCTCAACAGGCCAACAGGCCCCAACTGGGCCATAGACTGGGCCGGCCCGAACAGGGCCCGAACAAGTACCATAACTTTAGGCACGAAAACCTGACAAACCCAAAAAAGTTCAACAAGCTTTGAACTGAGCAGATTGGACCTTCCGTTCCAGAGATAATGGCCAAAACATCTTCAAAACGGCCACTTTTGCAGTTTTGAGTTTTGGACATTTTCGGCATTTTTTCTTTTATAACACAGGCTAGGAAGGTCGGACGGCAACGTACTACCTGAGTAAAGTTCACTTTAAGCTGCATCTAACGCATCCACTGCCATTTCCGTCAGCCTTACCGTTCGGCCGCTAGGGGCAGTTGAAATTTCTTTTTGTTGGGGGGTTTGAGCAGAATTTTAAAACTAGTATACAGTATGAGGAAGTTCAGGTCAAGACATTTGTTATGCCACGTACAATTTAAGACCAAACTTTGTGACGAAAATCAATCTATGCTGCATTGCTCTTCTGAGAATTACATTACACAGGTTTTTATGCATGACATCATATTGTGATAAGGAATCTGGAATTTCCCCCAGGATCAATTAAACATATATCTATCTGAGGTAGAAGATCATCCACTCTCTCTCTCTCTCTCTCTCTCTCTCTCTCTCTCTCTCTACACTCTCTGTCTGTCTGTCTGTCTGTCTGTCTGTCTGTCTCTCTCTGCACTCAGTCTGTCTGTCTGTCTCTCTCTCTCTTTCTCTCGCTCTCTCTCTCACCCTCTTTCTTGTCTCCCTCCAGTGTAGAGATGAAGCAAGAGGCCTTAACAACAGTAACCGTAAAAGAAAACAGTAGAGAGGAGATTGCGGTTGAGAGGAGAAAAGAAGGGTTGAGAAACAGGAGGATAAAGTTGTTTCAACAAAAAACGAATGACGTAAGCCTGTTGTTCCCGTCCGGCCCCAAAAGTTAAGCCGTATGAGTGTGTGTGTGTGTGTGTGTGTGTGTGTGTGTGTGTGTGTGTGTGTGTGTGTGTGTGTGTGTGTCTGTCTGTGTGAGAGAGAGTGCGTGTGCGCAACCGGGGAGGGATTCAGAGAACGTATTACAGGTCTTTTTAAGTCTGTATTCCGGCTAAGACCTCGTTGCCTCAACTTTCAATAACAGGATCATGCTAGCTGATACCCATGAGCCTTCCTGAAAGCCTCTCGACCTGCTTTTCACTTTTCACTGCATTTCCCCGTTTCATGTGGAGAGGAAAACATGCTCTTATAAGTCTGCTAAAAAAACAAGGTCAGCATGGGGGGGAGGGGGGGAGTGGTGGGCGTGAGGGGTCAATCTAAGAGCCCCAAAGGCGCTTAAAAAGGTTTTTCCTTCCTTTCCCCGAGAACAACAGGACAAACAAACACAGAGCCTCATGGGTGTGTGTGTGTCTGTGTGTGATTTGTGTGGAGCGGTTATGTGACTATACGTCTGCTGAGTGTTACGTTTTAAACTGTCCCCCCAGGGCCGGCTGCCAGGAACTTTGGAAAAGCAAGAACTGCTGCTATGCTGGCTCGTGGGACAAAGAGAGTCGGGCGGGTTAATACGTACTGTAGATAAATACTGTGCACTGAGGGGTGTGTGTGTGTGTGTGTGTGTGTGTGTGTGTGTGTGTGTGTGTCTGTCTGTGGAGGGCCAAGCAGTTAGCGAGGCACTGCTCATTATCAGCTATTATAGGAAGCCGCTCAATTTGGAGGACGTTTCCGTTGTTATCCATGATTTATGTCTGCTTGTGTCTGACAAGTATGTCAACTGTATTGTACGTAACAATGTTCTGCCGTTTAGGAACATCGTAACTGGCTGTTTTCCTATTGTCTGACTGCACTTGCACTTGCAGTGTTTATGTCCTTTGTAAAAGGCACTCGTGAACTTCTGTTTATGTGGACATAAATAAATATTTCAAATGTGTGTGTGCGTGTGTGTGTGTGTGTGTGTGTGTGTGTATGTGTGTGTGTGTGTGTGTGTGTGTGTGCGAGCGCGCCTTTGTTACTATACTTATGACGACCAAATGTCCCCACAAATAGTCAAATTTGAGAATTAGACATTGTGTGAGGGCATTTTTCTAAGTTCTCACAAGATTTTTTTTTATTTCTTTGTGTCAGGCGGAGCCTTCCATTTGGAGAGTTACGTCAACTAGGGGGCAGAAACAGCGCCGGTCACGTGGTTCATGTAAACTCGAAATAGTGACACAACACTCATAGATTCAAGTGCATTCCGCAAACGTCCGGTTCAGGGCTTTGTCACTATTCACCAATAGGAAGGCTCTGTAGAAGACTGGCCCGATGAAGTGAACGGAGTTCACGCAACTGTCCTTATATGGCTCTGGTGTCAGGGCATTGCACGTTGTGGTGGCACAGTAGTAGAAGGAGAACGTTCCCATGTTGGTTCTAAATTTGGGTGGTACGAGATTCAGACGTAAAAGATTTAGGTTAGGGGGTTAGGATTAGGATTACACACATAAGTTTAGGAGGTCAGAGCTGGCGTTATGCCTGAGTGCCGGTGTCGTGTCGTGCACCGAAAATAGTCGATCTACACTACAGTACAAGCCCACAAAGCATTGCACTGCGACACGCTGTGGGCATGTAGATTATATGCATACTGTAGATGTGTGTGTGTGTGTGTGTGTGTGTGTGTGTGTGTGTGTGTGTGTGTGTGTGTGTGTGTGTGTGTGTGTGTGTGTGTGTGTGTGTGTGTGTGTGTTTGTCCGAGGCTGTGTGGATACAGTATGTTCCCTGCGCCAAACATGTGTAAGTGGATATGGGCGTGCATGTTCTCATGTTCTCAACCACTTAAGGCCTATGTATGCTATGCTGTACTTTGACCAACCATATAGTGTCACTTGAATCTTTTCTGCCAAACAACCTGGCACAAAATATTTTCAGATGGGGGTCCACGGCCAAACACATACATTTGGGCGTCCTTGACATGAAAAGGTTTGTGGGTTTGTGGTTGAGAGTTCATTGGAGTCTTGTTTTGTTTTCTGGGTCTTTCAAATTGTAATCTACTAGAGGTCCGGGCGCCCTACGGGCACGGGGCTCTAGTGAGGGCTCGCTTATTTTGGGGTTACAAAATCATGGGATAAAAAAAAAGAAAAGAAAAAAAGAAAAATCCAGGGGGTCGCGGACCCACCTTTGCCAATTGTAATAATAGATACAGTCATATATTTTCAATTCATATTTGCTCTGTGTCTTAATGTGTTAATGTTTCATATTTTAGGCAAAGCACTTTGAATTGCCTCGTTGTTGAATTTTGCTACTGTATAATACAAGTGCACTTGCCTTGCCTTGTAACATGACCCAGAGGCAAAATACCAGTCTACAGTACGTGCATCCATGGGCACGCACGCACACACACACGCGCGCACACACACACACACACACACACACGCACGCACATGCGGCATTTCCAGTGCCAAATACCAAGAGTGTGTGTGCCATCCTCTGACCTAAAACACATACTGTACTACTGTATATAAATAAATACACTATGTTCTCTATGAGGGCTATCCCTACACTACTGATCCTAGCGTGTGTGTGTGTGTGTGTGTGTGTGTGTGTGTGTGTGTGTGTGTGTGTGTGTGTGCGTGGGTGGACGGTGGTGCTCTGTATCAGTGGTGGAAAGTATCTAAGTACATCTACTTAAGTACTGTACTTAAGTACAATGTTGAGGTATTTGTACTTTACTTGAGTATTTCCAATTTCCAATACTTTTACTTCTACTCCGCTACATCTTGGATCCAAATATTGTACTTTTACTCCACTACATTTATTTGAAAACTTTAGTTACTAGCTACTTTGCAGATACAAATTATTACATTACAAAACATACATTAACCACTTTAACTCTATTTTATACCTAGGCTTTTATACATAGGCTATTTGAAAATAGCCGATCTAAAAGCTTACAACGCGTCGCATCGCGACGCGTTGTAAGCTTGTAGATCTGCTATCTTCAAACATTTTAGTACTTTTACTTTTGGTACTTTAAGTACATTTTGATGCCAATACCTTTGTACTTTTACTCAACTACATTTTGAATTCTGGCCTTTTACTTGTAACGGAGTATTTCTACATTGCAGTATTGATACTTTTACTTAAGTAAAACATTTGAGTACGTTTTCCACCACTGCTCTGTATAGGACTAGTTCCAGGAGCTCCAGACCCTAAAGATATCTAAAAGGTAAGAGGACCGCGTGAGAGAATTCGTGGAACATTTTAAATGCCACTCTTGACGCTTGACAGTCGCAATGATACATCTGTGCCAAATGACAGGCCTGTTTCGTAACTTTTGATTTATTCGTTGTGCAACGTTACTTCCAATTCAACGATGACTCAATTCAAAGGCGCTTTATTATTGGCATGACTCAGAGTGTGCCTATGTGGCTGTGTCTGACATCACTCACTATAGCTGGGAGGGAATCCGTCAAAAATCATGAAGATTGTGCACTTGGTATGGGCACATGGTTTTCAAAAAACATCGCTAACGACTTGGGCAAACCCCCTAGTGGTCGGTTTGCAATAACTCCAATATTAGATAGGTCAGTATATGGTTGAAAAACCCCAAATAATTGATAGAAAAGATTCCGTTACTATTGGGCATGCTGAATATCATACCAAACATTTAAGAAAATCAAGCTTTTTGAAAGGCATAATTTTCAAGCTGGCGTCCGCGATGGCTGCTGGGAGCTTAAAATCTCATTCATTACTCAACCTAGAAAGGTGTTTTTTGTGTCTAAACCTCGGTTTCAGGGCTCAAGGAATGTGACTGAATCAGTAATGTTACTAT
This sequence comes from Gymnoscopelus microlampas, assembly GCF_963454915.1. NCBI lineage: Eukaryota > Metazoa > Chordata > Actinopteri > Myctophiformes > Myctophidae > Gymnoscopelus > Gymnoscopelus microlampas. Next base: position 51,123,329 of record NC_139941.1, on the reverse strand, counting down.
CAGTTCAACATCCCTTTGAATAATAGGGAGTGGTGAATGAATGAATGACTTGCAGACAGCCTTATATTTCTATACTATGATTGTGTCTCTCTGTCTCTGTCTTTTTAGTCTGTCAGACTGTCTCTAAATGTTTTCTGCACTTCTGTACTTCCTGTTTTTTTTTACCTTTTCTTATTGTCTTTTTCCGTTTAAATTGTATTCGAATATCCTTTTCTTGTGTTTCCTTCCGTTGCCTTTTAATGCTCTGTGCGTCTTAATGTCATCATTTGTCAATGTTTAGCCTAATGTTTTGAGCAAAACACTTTGAAATACCATGCTGTTGTTCCATTAAATTCCCATCATTCTCATTCCCATCATTTGTTTCCTCCAGGTCCATCATTAGACAAAACTGAATGAGCGGTGTTTGAGTGTGTGTGTGTGTGTGTGTGTGTGTGTGTGTGTGTGTGTGTGTGTGTGTGTGTGTGTGTGTGTGTGTGTGTGTGTGTTGTGTGTGGGAAAATCAACATCCTCACACAATCTCTGTTTCAGCCAAACACACTACTATCACAAACAACTCATGTGACCGCGTATCCTTTTTCACAAGCTGGGTTTGGCACACACCAACACACTGCCTATGCGGACATGAACCCGGTGCCATTGATTCACATCCCGGAATAATTGCTGTGTGCTAGCCAAAATAAAATGTGCGGTATGTCAAATAAAGAATTGCATCATGTGGTCTCGGCTTGGGGCGAGGGTAAACATTGCCAAATCCACAATATTTAAGATTTCTTTAATTTGTTTTTACATATTCCCTCCCAGCTAAGGACATCAACTGGTACGCCATGTTGAATTTGGTGATAAATAATTAACTGATGGTCATTTTACTGATTCAGTCACATTCATTGAGCCCTGGAACCTAGGGTTAGACACCTTTCTTGTCACCAGTGGTGGAAAGTACTCACATTTTGTACTTCAGTAAAAGTATCAATACTGCAATGTAGAAATACTCTGTACAAGTAAAAAAAGTCTGGTAATAAAAATGTACTTGAGTAAAAGTACACAAGTATTGGAATCAAAATATACTTAAAGTACCTAAAGTAAAAGTACTCATTGTGCAGAATGCCCATTTCACAAGTTCAAAATGTGTACAAATCATTTGAAAATAGACGATTTTCAAATGGCAGAAATATGTATAGGACTGAAGTGGTTAATGTATGCTTTGTGATAATATTCTAAAATTACAAAGTACAGTAACTAGTAACTATAAAGCTGTCAAATAATCGTTGTGGAGTAAAAGTACAATATTTGCCTCTGAGATGTAGTGTGTGTGTGTGTGTGTGTGTGTGTGTGTGTGTGTGTGTGTGTGTGTGTGTGTGTGTGTGTGTGTGTGTGTGTGTGTGTGTGTTAGCCAAAATAAAATGCTTGGTATGTCAAATAAAGGGTTGCATCATGTGGTCTCGGGCCTGGGCGAGGGTAAACATGTGGTAATGTGGGTATTACTATTTGTCCCGCCGTGGCCTTGAGGAGAGGAGGCGAAGGAAAGGATCCCAGGTCGTCAAAGGATACGCCAAAACCTCAGGGAGTCCCAAAGCGGGACTTGAGAAAACATTACACCCAGTAGTAAGTATAAAAGTATCAATACTGCACTGTATAAATACTCTGTTACTTAAGTTTAAGTAAAAATGTACTTAAGTAAAAGTACAAAAGTATTCGCATTAAAAGTACTGAAAGTAAAAGTACTCATTATGCAGAATGTCCCATTTCACAAGTTTCAAAAATGTATAAAAATGCTTTGAAAATAGCTGATCTACAACCTCACAACGCGATGCGTTGTGAGGTTGTAGATTGTCTATTTTCAAATAGCCTAAGTATCCATAGTAATAATAATCAAAATGT
>NC_139941.1:51091451-51116451 GCF_963454915.1 Gymnoscopelus microlampas | reverse complement strand
TGACTTGACTACAGCTGTGTTTGTGTTGACTCGGCTCTGCTACAGGTCGTTTGCTGCTGTTTACTTTGCCTTTTAGAAAAGAGGCTGAAGTCATTGAGGGGAGGAACCGGCTCAGACTGGTTCAAAGAGAATATTATATACCAGAGCAAATAGTATGTAAAAGAAGAACTATGTCTATGTGTGTGTGTGTGTGTGTGTGTGTGTGTGTGTGTGTGTGTGTGTGTGTGTGTGTGTGTGTGTGTGTGTGTGTGTGTGTGTGTGTGTGTGTGTGTGTGTGTGCGCGTGTGTGTGTGTGTGTGTGTGTACGCTGCACAAACCTCAGTGTTCATTGAACTCTGAGGGTGTCAAAATGAATCCTTACAGGACCATTTTGAGGAGACGCAGGCGTCTGAACTTCCATGTTTGCGTGGAATGCAGGTGCAGGTATATAATATAATATAGTCTCTGTCGGTCAGAAACCTCTTACCTCCATATTTTAACTTTGTGTAAATTAACACCCTATATTAATGGCCTCCAAAAGGAACAGGTTGGAATAACATGTTCCTTCCACGCGCTACGTCCTACCGGGGAAACTCCCCCCCTGTCAGGTGATAAGAAGCGGCCCTGCTCACTCCTCATGCATTGAAGGAAGCTCAGTTCGGGGGCTCTCCCCAGGCTGGCAGAGGGAGAGTAGCGCCCAGAATTACAAGCTTAGGCATTGGCACTGGGTGAAAAATGGGTTACAATTCTTTTTTTTAATGGCCTACTTGATCATACTACAGCGTCACACAAAAAAGTATCAATGGTACATATGGTAGAGCTGCTGGGTCTCACATGTTTTGAAGAAGTGTGTATGCTTGTTCCACAGGTTGCAATTCCAACGTCATTTACATTTTTGGGATGTTCCCCTCCAGGGTAGCATGCGTTTGGGCCTCACAGAGCCGCGTGTCGAAATCCCACACGTGTACTAACAGTTGTCGAACATGCATCCTGTTATTCGGGGTGATTTGAAGGGGCATGCATGTTTACGGGTCGAGAGACCGATATCTGTCTCCAACCAGTCTCTCACTCACACGCACACACGCACACACACACACACACACACACACACGCACACACCTATTCCAAAGTATTTGAAAAGCGATTGTGGGGCAGCCAAAACCTGACCCTTAGTATTGGCATCAAAATGTACTTAAAATACCAAAAATCAAAGTACTCATTATGCAGAATGTCCCATTTCAAGTTCTCAAATGTGTAAAAATCTTTTGAAAATAGCAGATCTACAAGCTCACAATGCGTCGCATCGCGACACATTGTGAGCTTGTAGATCGGCTATTTTCAAATGGCCGAAATGTATATAGGGCTGAAGCGGTTAATGTATGTCTTGTTAATAATAATCATAATCTACAAAGTAGCTAGTAACTAAAGTTTTCAAATAATTGTAGTGGAGTAAAAGTACACTATTTGCCTCTGAGATGTAGTGGAGAAGAACATGCCAAAATATGTTCTCAGCATGTGTTCACTGTACAAAGCTTTGTCCCCATACAGCCTACAGTCTATAGGCTACGACATCCTAACCCCCCCATTGCCACGTGCTTTGTCATGCACGCACATAAATCCAAAACATTGTCATCACCACATGGCTTCAGGCTGACAGAAACGTGGAGAGAAGTAGGACATGTCTCATGGTGTGCCACCTTTCCAGTTTGTGTTATTTTATTTTCATCATTGCACACACGGCCACGTCACGTGTGCATGCAAAAGGTGACGGGGAGTGTATCCTTAATTTAATTACACTCCCATGTTGATCTGCCCCAGGCCGCTTGCAGTGTTGCCATGTCTGCTTATTATAAGCGACTTTGGGCTTGTTTTTCCTGCAAAGTCGCTTGCTTGTAAATATCGGTTATAGGTTGCGTTTTTTTTGGGCTTGTTTCTAAAGTGCAGTTGCTTATTTGGGCTTGATGAAACGTTTAAATTGTTTCTCAAACTTTTTTATGTCAAGGACCGCCCCAAATTAGTATGTATTTGTTCGCAGACCCCCCCATCTGAAAATATGTTGTGCCAGGGACCTCCCATTACAAGATTTGTGTAGTCAAAATGTTTCAAAAATATTCCAAATAATTATTTTTATTTAAAAAACGTGTTTGCTGATCTACAAGCTCAAACCATGCCACACCAGCATTGTGAGCTTGTAGATCTGCTATTTTTCAATTAGCCAATGTATTTAGGTTTAAAAGTGGTTAAACTGCTAAGTCGCTTCTTTTGGGCTTGTTTTTTCACAGACCTGGTTGCTTGTTTCTCTCGCAAAATATGGCAACGCTGACTGCTCGTGGGTAGTTTTTGTCTCGTGTTGTGTGGGAGTGACTGTCTGTCTGGGGCCTGTTGTCCCCTCTGGCTAAATGAAAGATGAAATACTGCCTCCATACCATGTGCCAAAACAGTTTAACAGTGACAACGTTTTCCATCCCACATGTCTCCATCGAGGCAAGTTGGCATGGATTTAAAGCAAAAAAAAAAGAAGAGAGAAATATCCCTATGGAAAAACATGGACCCTAATGGAAACAAGCCATAGGGCTTTCTTTGGTTTTAATCCTTCAAGCAGACCTTGTATTGAACTGTACTTTCTGTACTTTCGTTTTTGGGCAAACTGTTAATAAAGTATTCAATCAATCAGAAAAGTTTTTGTTAGGCCCAATAACTCCCAATCAGCGTGAAAGGAGCCCCCCCCCCCCACACACACACACTGGTGCTCTGTTTCCTAAACAATTAGCACGAAATGTAAAATTATGATGTTTTGGTATTATCAGGATACAGGATGAAAACATAATCTCTGTCCCTGGCGTTTGGCCCGATGGAGATAATACGACACACACAGCGTTCACAAGTCGCCATTTACTGGTTTTACACAGAGTATAAAAGTGCAAAATGCAAATTGTGCAAAAAGCTTGAAAAAAGGTATTCGGGGACAGCCATTGTATATCGTCTCTGTCGGGTCAGGTGGAAACCTCATACTGTATGTCCAAAACCGTTACTTTTCAGGATCCAAATAAAAAAACAGCAAAAGTAGCAGATCTACAAGCTCAAAACGTGGCGCGAAGCGATGCGTTTTGAGCTTGTAGATCTGCTACTTTTGATGCTTTTGTGTGCTCAAGTAGGCAGTAGGGCATTAATTTAAGAAAAAACACAAAAAGTTAGACTATAGAGTAGGCCTGTCAAAAAAACAACTTTTTTTTTATTTCTTTTATTTTTTATTTTATTTTTATTATTATTTTATAAGGTAGTACCTTTTTCATTGGCACTTTGTCTGAAATCAATGTCAGAAAGACTGACTGACATGATGTGGCTGCATTTAAGTGTATGATTCAACTTTTCATGGTTTATATTGTTCAGAATTGTTTTAAAATGTTCTAGTATAATTAAAGCAAAGTGATTTGGGGTAGAAAATCGCAATAAATCGCAGAATCGAATCGAATATCAATTAATCGCAGAATCGATTTTGAATCGAATCGTGAGGTAAGTGAATCGTGACACCCCTACTATAGATATAGGAGGTTTCTGCCCGACAAGAACAACGTTATAGTGTGTGTGTGTGTGTGTGTGTGCGTGTGTGTGCATGCGTGCGTGTTCCACTCACACGTCTCCTCGCACCAGTCCGTACACGGTGTGTATGTTCCAGGAGAAGCCGCCCAGCAGCACGATGACCAAAACGATGATGACCAGCGCAGGAAGTCCCCAGCCCAGCAGGAAGTAGAGCAGGTAGCGTTTCTCCGTGTGCTCGTCGTTCATCACCAACACCTGCCAGAAGTTGATGGCCTGGACGTGACATGTATAGGAGAGAGGACAAGGAGACATTGGAGAGCAAGTTAGTTATACTGTGGAGAGAAATATGTCAACAAAATGTACATCTCCCTAGGCTGGCAGAGGGAAGTGTCACGGAGCCCCATCTGAAAATTCTTTGTGCCATCGGATAAGAGTTGTATACCTGTTAGAGTTCTCAAATTCTTCCTGAACCTGACCCTAGCCGATCCGGACGTTTTCGGGCCGGGCCGAAAATGTATGCTAAGTAGTCGGACCGAGCCGTGCCTCAAGTTCAGAGGGAAAAAAAATCTATCACCCCCAAAAAAATACATTTCAACTGCCCCTAGCGGCCCGATGGTAAGGCCGACGGAAATGGCAATTTTGTTGCTGTCCGACCTTCCTAGCCCGGCAAAAGTGGGCAGAACTCAAACATCGAAAATCGGCGAAAGTGGACTTTTTCAAGATGTTTTGACCATTATCTCTGGTACGGAAGGTCCAATCTGCTCAGTTCAAAACTTTGAGGACATTAAGCATATAGTGAGTTTAGTTTTTTTTTCAGGTTTTCGGGCCTAAAGCTATGGTAATTGTTCGGGCCAGGACCTGTTCGGGCTGGCCCAGTTAGGGACGGGCCATAATGTTCAGGCCCGTTAAGAACTCTAATACCTGTGGTAAAGTGTGCATGAGTGCTGATGAAACAAACTCATGTAACTACAAACATTTCTAAAGATGCACGCACTCACACACACACGCGCATGCAGGTTACATCACACCTTCAACAGCCGTGTTAATGTTTACTCAGTAATCCAGAGGGCTTTCATAATACGCTCATCCATCTGATACACCTAGTAGTCCTGTTGTTGTTGTTACATAACAAGCAGCTTGCCTCAACAAACACCTGTTGGATGCATAGTACGGCACAGACACACACACAACGTACAGTATCACTCCATGTCCATATCAGATGGAACAGCACACACACACACACACACACACACACACACACACATTTGTATTACTATACTTGTGAGGACATCAACACTTTAGGACAGCCATTGTATAAATGCCATTTAAAAAATATATATATTTTGCCATTTTTAACCGTAAGCCTAAAGCCGAAAAACAGCAGATCTACAGTACAAGCTCACAACGCGTCGCGCTGCGACGCGTTGTGAGCTTATAGATCGGCTATTTTTCGGTGCATGACACATGGTGCACAACTAAGTATAAATCATGTTTAATTCCAATCCCTAAACCTAACCTCTAAATGTCTAATCCTAACCTGAATGTTTTTCTGATTGTTAACGTATCTCTAAAAATAGTTTTTTTTAACTATAAAACAACCATTTGCATTGTGAGGACCAGGAAAACGGTCCTCACACAATGTATATTTCTTCAAATTCTACTATACTTGGTCCTCGCAAGTATAGTAATACAAACACACACACGCACACACCTCACAACAACAACAACAACGGGCCAGGACATCTATTCATGAACATTTCAGCCTGTCTGTGGAGTGCAAAGTGTTCTCTCCTTACGGTGTACCTGTAGCTGCTACTCCCTACAGTCTCTAGGGACATGGTGTGTTATCTCCCACAGGGTTTTCAACCTTCTACTGTAACAGTCTGTCTGTACTCTATTGGAAGCTCTGAAAAAGTGTCAACGTCAATTCCCCCACTTCCATTATAGCAGTGGTTCTCAAACTTTTTCATGTCAAGGACCACCCAAATTGATATGTATTTGGCTCGCTGACCCCCCCCAAACGTTTTTGTGCCAGGTATGGGTTAACATCAAAGCTTCCTCTCGATGTTGCCAGGTGAACCATACCACGGTCACTCGCTTTAATGATTTTGGCCTTTTAGAACAAATATATTATTTGGGGTTGAATCAGCAAAACAATAAAGGTCGTGGAGGATTTCATCTTTGCTCGACCCCAGAGAGCCAAGTGCTCAACAGAAGAGCACCTGATAAATCATTGTTGTCGGGTAGAAATCTTGTACAGTATCTCCATATTTCAACGTATGTTTTTTTATTAATAAATTAATGCCCTATACTTCTTCACACAAAGTAGTGAAAATAGCAGGGGAAAAAAGCCTACATAAAGGTTTCTACCCGACAGAGACCGAATATCTTATCCTTTCATGTTCCATTGTTCAAAAGGATAATATACACACACACACAGACCATCTACTCCAGTCCAGTCATGGAGTGAAGTAAATCTATAATGCTAATGATGCTTCCTCCATGTGTTTGCATAACATACAGTAACCCCAGCTCCCTGTGACACTGTCACTGTTGGATTCAATGGAAAGTGGCAGATACAGTGATGTAGTGACATAAGGTACAGTGACCTGTCCCTGACCTGACAGCCCCATACACTCAGAGACACACACACGCACGTACGCACACACATTACTTTTTGTTTTACTCGGTTCCACAGATAAATATTCGGATAGATAGTAGATCTACAAGCTTGTACTGTAGATCTGCTATTTTCATAATTTTTTATATAATTTGACAATTTGGCCAATGTTTCACCAGTTTTTGTAGTTATTGTATAGTTTGTTTTTTACTTTTGATGCAGTAATGGTCTTTTTCTTTTCTTTCTTTTTGAGGTACTAAAAAGGCCTTAAATTGTACTTCACTGTGATCTGGGGACCCCCCCAAAAATCATGTGGGGACCACAGATTGAGAACCACTGGTCTGTGTAGTGTAAGTAGAGCAGTGGAGCAGGGTGGTGATGCAGCAAGGTCACTGTGTAGTTATGCAACACTGTGCAGAGTCCAGCCATTTAGTTAGTCAGCACACGGATACTTGTCGTTGTGCTCATTCAATTACGGCCATTTTTCTATGGCATTGTTTCAGACACGCGCGCACGCACACACACACACACACACACACACACACACACTTAAAAGTTACTGACCCAAACTTTCCATAGGACCTGAGAGATATGCTGGCGCCCATCTGGATTGGCACTTAGCTAAAAGCACCTACAGTACCTGATATCAGGGTGTGTGTGTGTGTGTGTGTGTGTGTGTGTGTGTGTGTGTGTGTGTGTGTGTGTGTGTGTGTGTGTGTGTGTGTCCAGAGAGGGGTTTTAATGTGACACACAATATCATGGTCAGCAACTATGACTGCTGACTGCCGGCAGAACAATGTCAGTGAGTGAGTGAGTGAGTGAGTGAGTGGGCAATTAAACAAATGATGAACCTTAGCATATCCCTATTCTAGGCATCATGTCATAATATAACAGGCCAACAAGCATCAAAGATAGGCTCACAAAAGCATTGTGTTGTGATGCGTTGTCCCACGTTGGGGAAAGAAATAAAATAGAGAAAGCGGGACATGAGAAAAGCCTTAATCACAGCTTATTAATGCACTTAAAACATTCTATTAAGTCTATTTTTGTCCGAGGCTATTAGGGTTTATTTTCCCCTCCTGAATTCCTTCCATCTTGAATCACAGTGTTTGCAGTTTGACCACCACTAGAAATCACCTCAGCAGAAACATTACCATGTGTGTCTAGTACGTCAGAAGAGAAAACCTTTAATCTCTGTGCCAATCCTCCAAATTCTACCACTCTGTTAGCCACGCAAACCCCCTCAACTCATTGATTAAAGGGATAGTTCACCCAGTGATAGCTGTTTCTATCAATTAGTCACCCCATGGAAACTTGAATTCATGGATATCTTTTAGTTTTTGTCGGACCGGTAGGCAGCGGTTCCGATAGGAGACACAAAGGAGACTCTTTGTGTCTCCTACCGGAACCGCTGCCGGTCATCAAATTATTGGCTTAGGAATGTGACAAAAAAAAAAGGATATTTTTTGGGGTTAACTATCCCGTTAAAGCAAAGACAAAAGAGAAACGAACAAAAAACGTACGCTTATAAGTTGTGTTAGGCCAAGTCTCAATCTGCAATTTGTCTGACAGCGGGAAAGGAGCCCAACCCCACACTAGTGCTGTTCACTAAACCAGTGGTTTCCAAACTGGCAGTCGGGACCCCCAGGGCGGTCCCCAGATGATTAGCTTAATGTGCAACATTGATTTCTTACTCAACAGTAAACAAACCACAACGCCTCGCATTGTTGTGAGCATGTAACTTGCTTGTGTGCTGTGTCACGCACCCCAATTGCAGATCTACAAGCTCAGATTACCTCACCGGCACGCAACCAAGTCATCAAACATGACTGAAATCAGTCGCGATGGCGACTGAGAACGTTTAATCCGTATCCCCTTTAGGCCTCAAGGCGTTTATCCTTTAAGACATCTAAGAGGTTACGTTAGCACAGAAACCACTGGGACATGAAACAATGAAATCCATAAGGTGAACACTGTACTGTACTGTAGAGAGCATGGCTCTGTCCCCTTTATGACTTATGAAGGGCTTATCTTGTAGTGCCAGGAGTCATTGTGTCCGCTACGGCGAACAGCAATTATATTATCCTGTAAAACACCCTCTAACGGTTAATGGTTACTAACAGTGGTGGAAAGTACAGTATATCCTTTCTGTAGAGGGAGAAGTAAAGGCAGGATGGAGTAGGGAGGGTTTATTTAGGGTTAACTGTCCTTAGGACACCTAACATTCAATTATTGACTACTGTATATTGTATTGTGTTTGAAAAGTGGGGCTCAGCTGCTACAGTACATGATATGGCCGTTAAATGACCCTGTTACGTAGATGTGGATAATGTCAATAATCCATAAGTCAATATAACTGTTCTGGAGGTTAAAGCAGGACAGTGCTACAGTATATGAGAAACCCTAAACCCTTTGTGGTTTTTCTATTATTCAAGGGAAACTGATTTCAACCTAAATCCCACTATGCTGAGGTGAGACCAATGATATAGTGTGGTAAATGATACCTTATGACTTCTTTGTGTTTTTCTGCAGAATGTTGACGTTGCCAACGGTTTGACGGGAAACGTGCTATTTCGCGAGCGTAATCGTTGCTGTCGGGGCAGAAACCTCTTATTTCCATATTTTAACTTTTAAATAAATGAATGCCCTACTATGCGACATGTTCTGTGCTTGTAGATCTGCAATTTTTAAATTTGAATCCTGAAAAGTAACAGTTTTGGACATATGCGGTTTCCACCTGACAGCAACGTTATGTAATGTGTATGACATGTGTATGACATGTGTATGACATCATGTGTATGGGTGCATGGCGTCACAGCGCTTTGTGAGCGACGTATGTGATGCTACGCGTTGCAAGCTTGTAAATTTGGATTATTCTATTAACCGTTGCATCCCTGGGGGGTCCAGATGATGCATCCCCGGGGGGTCCAGATGATTAGCTTAATGTGCAACATTGTTTTCTCACTCAACAGTAAACAAACCAACATACAGTATAAGTGTATACAGGGTATATGCACATTTATAAAGTTACAATTTATGGGCTTTTAAGACCTGTTTACCTCTGAAATGAAAATAATAATATGATCATTACTGTGTCATAATTAAATCAACAAACTATACTATAAAAATGGTCCAACATTGACCAAATTGTCAAATATTACCTGAGAAAGATACATTTTTTGAAAATAGCTGATCTATAATTTTCACAATATTTATCTGTGGAACCGAGTCAAACTAAATATAATGCCTCAACTCCTACAATTCCAAAGTGCTTGCCAGTTCAAATATGATTATTTTGGGGGGATCTGTGCCTGATAAAAATTGAGAACCACTGCTTGCAGGGTGGATAGGAGGAGAGCACATTAGCTGTGCATGAGGGGAGTGATCAGCTGTAAGGTATTCCCCCATAGAGTCAGTGTTCTCTCCTCCTCCTCCACACGCTGACGTTGAACTCCTGCCTATATACACTGCATTCCTGCATCCATCAGCAGGTCACAAGTCATCTATAATACACTCCCCTGGGGATTAAAACTGGCTTGGACTGGAATTTCTTTGCCAGCTAAAAGAAGAAAAAACTAGAAACACCACGTCGTGCCTCCGCCAATAACCCTGTTGTCCTTTACATCCGTGCCCTCAGACTCATATCGTCTCCATCGTGTGGAAACCTCATACTGTATGTCCAAAACTGTTACACTTTTCAGAATTCAAATTCAAAACTATCAAAAGTAGCAGATCTACAAGCTCGAAACGCATGCGTGACGAGCTTGTGGACCGGCTACTTCTTATGTTTTCGTGTGATGCTGTAGTATGATCAAGTAGGGCGTCAATTTATGTAAAAAACTATTAGAATATGGAGATAAGAGGTTTCTGCCCCGACAACAGCGCTATCAAACTGGGGATCCTTCCAATGAAAGAGGTTGAGAATCACTGATCTATAGGCAATTTTAATATAGCACAGAGGGGATATACCAACAAAATATGACAAGTTTGCGGCTGCGGCCCCCAGACTCTGGAATAGTCTACCTCCCCCCTTCAGATCTGCCCAACTGGGGTTTTCAAAGCCCTACTTAAAACCCATCTGTTTTCCCTGGCCTTTAACTGCATTGAGTTTACCTAATTTGTTTTTAACTTTGAACCTTTTGCTACGTGTTAAGGCATATTATCTGTTGATGTGTTTCTTTTGTTTTGATGCTTTGAATTGTTCTCGTTTTAACCACGTACAGCACCTTGGTCAGCTCGGCTGTTGTAAACGTGCCACATGAATAAAGTTTGATTTGATTTGAAGAAACAAAGGAGAGAAAGAGGAGAAGAAAGTGTTGAGGTCATGTAGGTGTGTGTTACATCTCTCAGGTTGACTGCAGGGCAGAAGCTTTTAGTTAACAAACAACTGTAGTCTGACTCACTGAGTCTCTCTCACACACACACAGGCACACCGCACGCACGCACACACACACCCACACACGCGTGCGCACACACACATCGTGGACACACACACAAGCACGCACACACACAAGCACGCACGCACACAAGCACGCACGCACACACGCACACACTTGTGAGTACATCAATATTTTAGAAAGTAGATTTTACAAGTGTCATTGATTTTTATTTGCCATTTCTAACCCTAACGCCTAAAATAAGGACCAGGAAAAATTGTCCTGATCTCAACGTCTATTTCTCAAAGTCTACTATACTTGTGTGATACAAGTACACACACGCACACGCACACACACACACACACACACACACACACACACACACACGCCGTGTTACAATATCTGGCAGTGTAAAAGATAAATTCAGGGGATCTGGTTTGTTTGGCTGTACAGGGCGATGAATGAAGCAATCTGTGTTGTTATGTTAGTTGATGTGAATCACGTTACAGGAAACCATCGTATTTATCTACTCTTTCTTCTCAGTTCCTCCCCTGTGGCCCCTGGCTGTGTTGATCATGTTTTCTTGGGGGGGGGGGGGGGGGGGGGGGGTAGTGGAGTGTGTGCGTGCCTCTGGTCAAAGAAAGGGAACAATCCAGGCTAGCATAAAATAGGGCTTAACTGGTTAATGTATGTCAAGGAGGGCTAGGGATAAAATGTACCAGACCAGGGGTCAAAGGTCATATCACAGAGCCCCTCTGTCACCTCACCTGCACCCCCCCCCCCCCCCCCCCCCCTTTTCCTCTAATGAAAGCCTGGCTCACACACACACACACACACACACACACATATGTAGGGCATGGTGGCGGTTTCACTACAATATTACATAAAATAATGACGCCTTACATAAGAACAAAAAACCCTGCTTATGCCAAGTCATGGAGAAAATACCGGAAGGAGTGTGTGGAGGCCGTGACTTACTTACAGCTGACCTTCATTAAGAAATGCCTTTGCGTTTGATGTAGGAGAACAATTATGTTCTTTGTGAAAAATCCAGTGATGGTCAAAAGAAGAAATTGGGCCAAGACCGCAACAAACAAAACTCCTCCCTTTGATATATGAACTTTGAGATTATTTCAAGAAACTCCACACAAATAAAAATGCTACGACATCTTTCCTATATTAAAATTGCCTTTTGGGTGGACAGTGGATGGTGGGTCTGTGGCCAGGGTGGGCGTCACAAACCTAACATATATGGAGACCACTTTAAACTAGATTTCCCCTCCGCCAATTTACTGTAGTTTTATACGTTGGCTATTAAAATATTTGCAGATCTACAGTACATGATCACAACCATAGAGTTATAAAATAACTAGAGCGGGTACCAGAAATCCCCACCAATTCATTTCATTTAAAGGTAGGGTAAGTGATTTTCTTTGGTTACAATAAGTGTTAAATATCTCTATATTCATTAATAATCTATAATCATAATCTATAATCATTGCTATAGAGTGTTTGTTCAGTAACAGGAGTCTCCATGTCTCTCCAGCTCTTTATTAAACAGAAAATGCATTTTCAGGTCGGGATACCAATTTGATCCAATCAGGATAGAGAATGATGGTAGTGAAATTGGAAGTGATGACACAAATAAATGAGCAGACACAATCGGAATTGGAACACTATAAAAATGAAGCTGATAAATGGACACTCTCTCCTGAGCCCCAGGGGTCCGCGGACCCCACTTTGAGAACCATGGCTTTAGATTACGGCAGAGGATTTGGAGTTGAGTCTGCAGTTCTAACTGCAATGGGGAGTTCGTTACACAGTTTGGGAGCCAGAAGGGAGAAGAGTCTGGGACGCGTGGAGCGTTGTCCCGGATGTTTTAGGGAAGGTTCTGACAAACTAGGGGTCCTTGAGATAATAAAAAAGATAAGGGTTTAGTATATCACTGCCTTGGACAGTACGTGTGACAGAGAGTTGGAGTGAGTTTCGGACTCACTTGTGTTACCATTCATCTGTAAGGTCCATTGTGTGAGAGAGACAGAGAGAGGGAGGCCTCAGTGAATGGAACTCATTGTCCAGGCTTACAGACAGACAGGGCGGGCAGGCTGGACACACACACACACACACACACACACACACACACACACACACACACACACACACACACACACACACACACACACACACACACACACACAGAGATGGAAGAGGAACAACCTGACTCCTCTCCTAACTGGAACACAGATACATGCTTCAGCACCTTTTGTGCTTATGATCTATTCACTGTAGCTTAGAGAAAAAAAGGAAAAAAATCACATCTCACTGTCTGTGACTGACTGAGTGGTGCAATGGAAGCCATGGTTTCTCACTCATGTCTCAAATATAAAAAGAAATGCATTTCAGATATTTCACATTCAAACAAAAAGAGTTTGTTATTTTACACATAATAGATTTTTTTTTTGTTGTACCTTTATTTAGCTATACAGGAGAAAATCCCATTGAGAGATTCTCTTTTACGAGGGAGACCTGTATTTTACTTTGGTACTATGCTTATTAGAGTTCTCAACGGGCCTGAAAATGAAGGCCCGGCCCTTCAAGATCTTGAAAACGGCCAAACGATGTTTGAGTTTTGGCCATTTTCGCCAGTTGTTTTTTTATAACATGGGCTAGGAGGATGAACGGCGAACGAACTAGATACCTGAGTAAAGTTAAGCTGCATCCAGCCTAAAGGTCCTTACACACCGGGGGCGATTTTTTCAAGCAAATAATATGTTTTTTTAAAAAACCTTATAAAGTCAATGCAAGCTTCCACATCAGTTTTGCGGCGCGAAAAAGCGTCTTTTATTTAATCGGACCGCATCCGAATTTTGCGTATATTCGCATAATCGCCGGTGTGTAATGACCTTTACCGTTCAGCCGCTAGGGGCAGTTGAATTTGGGGCATTTTCGGCCCGGCTCTGCCTGAAAACATTGGGTCAGGTACCGTTTTGACATATGTCAATCCAAAGTTTTTTTGACGCATGTTGTGTGTTTTCAGTTTTTACCCAAATGGCGTTCTTTGCTAACCTACTGTATGAGTCACCATTTCACTCCCAGTGAAGCAGGAAATCACGTGATCGCAAAAAAAAACATCCACGTTCACTCCCATGGATTTGGAGAAATGCCTTTTTCTCGGCTTATTTGTTTTCTCCTACATTTTTGGCGAGAACAGGCTATATTCAACTGCCAACAAAAAGGGAACGGAGGGTTGCGATGACATTTTAAGCTAAATATTCTGTGACTAGTTGAAAGGTAAGGAAACACTATGAAATCTCTGGCAAGGGCAGATTTATTTATTTATTTACCCCAGCAGTCAATGTGTAAAGTGGTTAAAAGGCCTTCTTACCTGTATGAGCATCCAGGAGAACTGGCTGAGGTGGAAGTAGTGAGACAGGAGCGCCAACGCAGCACAGCTGTCGTCTTTGAACACGCTGCCGCCACCGAACGCAGACACCAGGAAGCAGATCTATAGGAAGAGACATTTTAATACAATAATTAATCATTCATAATCCCCACTCATTTGGTGTATTTTTGTCCACTGTACATTTGCATAATCGTCTCTGTCCAGTGTGGAAACCTCATATGTCCAAAACTGTTACTCAAATTCCAAAAACAGCTAAAGTAGCAGATCTACAAGCTCAAAACGTGTCGATTCACGCCACTTCGGTTCGAGCTTGTAGATCTGCTACATTTCTGCCCGAGTGTCATTCTCAGGGACACTTTGACACATATACTGGACGAACAGGGGGGGATCGAAAAAGGATCTTCTGATTCTCAGACCCACTAGGCTAATGACCGGCCCTAGAATGTACACAATACTCAAGCCCCCAGAACCAAGAGGCAGCAGTGAAGTGCATTGGACATGGTGGCCGATCGTAGGTAATGCAGCTTATTACGGCTGGGGCCGGACACGTGAACGAGCAAAAACGGTTTCGACCAATGTGCTTGACTCACAAGCTTGTGCACAGAGGTGACACTACTGCGCATGTGAGATGACGCGCAGAGTGACGCAAAACATAGTCGCCAAACAGGCCTGTCACATTTACCAACACGGAAGAAGGGGTGAAAAGGGAGTATGCGCTGAGTGAGCAACTCCATACAAGTGAATGGGAGGGTATTTTCGTTACCTCTCTATTATTTTTAACTCTATGCTCTCTACCCACTCAGCTATGGCCGCCCCCAAAATGTACTGTACACAGCACAGTACTGAGTTATATTTCCTCTGTATGAGGCTGATCTTTAAGTTGAGAGAGATGCTCCGAATGCACACTCATTCATTTGCTTTATAACAATTCAGCATAATATAATTCACTACTTCTTGAAACAAGATACATACAGTATATGACGCACACACACACACACACACACAGGTTTGTATTACTACACACTTGCGAGGACATTAACATTTTAGGATGTTGATTTTATGAGTGCTATTTTTGGCAAAAGCCGAAAATAGCCAATCTACAAGCACATCGCAACGACTGTGTGCTTGTAGACCCCTAAACCTCTCACACACACACACACACACACACACACACACACACACACACACACACACACACACACACACACACACACACACACACACACACACACACACACACACACACACACACACACACACACACACACACACACACACAGGTGCTTGGCTGCTGTGCTGCCTCAGCAGGTCAGTCTACAGCACATCGTCTCTGTCGGGTGGAAACCTCATATGTCCAAATCTGTTACTTTTCAGGATTCAAATCTTAAAGCATCAAAAGTAGCAGATCTACAAGCTCGAAACGCGGCGCGAAGCGACGCGTTTCGAGCTTGTAGATCTGCTACTTTTGATGCTTTTGTGTGACGCTGTAGTATGATCAAGTAAGGCGTTAATTTTATGAAAAAACACAAAAAGTTAGGATATGGAGATAAGAGGTTTCTGGCCGACAGCAACGATATAGGAGATGATTTATGAGCGCTGGTGAGTCCATGCATTTTTTAACAGCTGACAGGAGGCTGTATTAGGCTCCGCCTCCATGGAAGAGACACAGCAATGACGGCCTCCTGAGAGAACCTGTTACATCACAATGCAGCAAAACAACAACAACAGCAACTACACAGAACAACAGAAACCACGCTGATCAATGTTCCTGCAGCCCCGGGGCGTGTGCGTGTGTGTGTGTGTGTGTGTGTGTGTGTGTGTGTGTGTGTGTGTGTGTGTGTCAACCTAAAGGGCACGGCAGAATTACACTGCGGAACAAAAGCGCATGAGACGTGAGGCTGTGAGTAAGCAAGGGAGAGAGAAAGAGAAAGAGAAACGTAACAAAGAGAGACAGAGAGAGAAAGAGAGCATGGGAAAAATGTAATCTTTTTGTTTTTATGAAAGTTAAAGTGTTCTGTGGCTTTCATAAATATTGAACCAATGAAAAGTATTAACAAGAGCTTGTGACTAAACAATCTCTCAAGAGAAATTCTGCAGCCAAATCTGTCAGCAGCACCACTGCCTTAAACATGTAGTGTTGTTGTTAGTGGGAATAAAAGTAAAGAAAAGGCTGTGCAACTCGTAGCCACAATGCAGGATTTATTTAAATGAAAAAAACAACGTTTTGACCTGGAAAGGTCTTCTTCAGGAAATGATTGATTGATTCCCTGCAGAAGACCTCTCCAGGTCACAACGCTGGGTTTTTCATTTAAATAAATCCTGCATCGTGGCTAGACTGGCTATGATTGTGCAGCCTTTTCTTTACTTTTATACTTATTTACCAAGGTCATGCAGCACCTCACCAATACTGATGTGTGCGCCTCCTCCCGTTTGTTTGGTGTTTAGAGGGAATAATCATAGAAAAGAGCCGGGAGGAAGTGGACTAAGAAAGGGGAGGAGCCAAACAGAAGAGAGAGGGGGGTGGGTGGGGGGGGGGGGGTGACTGAATGGAGGCCAAGATTGAATGAGTAACATTGGCAGGGGAGGACAGTTAGGAGAAAGCCCATGAGGCCAAGGCTGAAAATACTGCAGTCTCCGTCAGAGCTTCAT
Source organism: Gymnoscopelus microlampas (assembly GCF_963454915.1). NCBI lineage: Eukaryota > Metazoa > Chordata > Actinopteri > Myctophiformes > Myctophidae > Gymnoscopelus > Gymnoscopelus microlampas. The sequence goes on along the minus strand of NC_139941.1, from coordinate 51,099,884 downwards.
TAACCTGTGGTGGCACATGGCACTGTGCCAGCATGAACGGCCGCGGCCAGCGGGCTTACGTAACCTCCACATCCTCCGTACCCGCCCGCCCTGGGCTGGCACAGACTCCTAACCTCCACCCCTCCGTGCCCGCCTAGCTGGGCTGGCATGCACCACAACCCCAGAGAATCCCCCACAGACAGGACAGACAGCAGGGGCCGAGAGAAGAGGATGGAATGAGGCGGTGATGAGGGAGAGATAAAGGAATAATAGGGGCCATTAACAAGAAAGGAGACAGGCGAACAGTGCAACTAGACTTGTTTTACAAGACAAATGGGTGGAACGGCCAAAGTGTTGTTTGTTTAACCACTTAAACTTAGTTGACCGGGGAACACCCAGGGTTCTGTAAGTAGGTCCAAAGTGTCTAACTGAAATTGGTCAACAACTCCCGATCACCCACATCAATATAAACACCCAGTCATACTGTAAGTCCATAATCTAAATCTCACTGTGACCCAGTGGTGGAAAAAGTACTCAAATATTTTACTTAAGTAAAAGTATCGATACTGCAATTTAGAAATGCTCTGTTACAAGTTCGTTATTCAAAATGTACCTGTACGAAAATGTAAAGTACTCATTATGCACAATGTCCCATTTCGCAAGTTTTCAAGTGCATAAAATGTATTAAAAATATTTGAAAATAGCAGTGCAGAACTTGTAGCAGTGTGTGTGCTCACTGCTCAGTATACAATTTCCAATTTTACAATTTTAGGCATTTAGCAGACATTCTTAATCCAGAGTGATTTACAGTAAGCAAGGACAACACAAGGTAAGTATCAGCTATTATAGGAAGCCGCTCAGTTTGGAGGAGGCATTGTTGTTTCCTCTATCCATGATTTATGTCCGCTGTGTGTCTGACAAGTATGTCAACTGTATTGTACGTGACAATGTTCTGCCGTCTAGACACTTTGCAACTAGACTGTTTTCCTATTGTCTGACTGCACTGGCAGTGTTTATGTCCTTAGTACAAGGCAGTCCTGTGTTTCTGTTTTTTTATGTGGACACAAATAAATATTTCAAGTGTGTGTGCGTGTGTGTGTGTGTGTGTGTGTGTGTGTGTGTGTGTGTGTGTGTGTGTGTGTGTGTGTGTGTGTTTGTATTACTATATTTGCGAGGACCAAGTATAGTAGAATTTGAAGAAATCTGCATTGTGAGGACCGTTTTCCTGGTCCTCACAAGACAAATGGTTGTTTTATAGTTAAAAAAAACATTTTTAGAGATACGTTTACAATTAGAAAAACATTCAGGTTAGGATTAGACATTTAGAGGTTAGGTTTAGGGATTGGAGTTACATGATTTTATACTTAGTTGCGCGCCAGCGACGCGTTGTGAGCTTATAGATCGGCTGTTTTCCGGCTTTAGGCTTACGGTTAAAATATATATATATTTTTAAATTGCATTCATAAAATGGCTGTTCTAAAGTGTGGATGTCCTCACAAGTATAGTAATACAAACGTGTGTGTGTGTGTGTGTGCGCGCGCGCGTGCGTGCGTGCGTGTGTGTGGGCCTGTGCGTGCGTGCGTGCGTGCGCATGGCTTTGTTTGTGCGCGAGTGATTTTATAGACGGATTTCCGCGCGACGTCATCACAGAGCAGAATGCGCAATCTGCGCATGCTCGGGGGAAACGAATTGTTGCGCCGTTCACTCTGTTGTTATGTTCGGGAGTTAGATAGCCATAATTCTGCTATTATAGGCATAATAGGCATAATGCTGCTATTATATACAAACAGATCCAACTTCCGACAAATCATTTTTATTGAGTAAACAAGGTATTACAAACTGCATCATTTAATGTACTTTCATTAAACCCGGTGAAGATCATTTCTTTTATGAATGGACATTTGACCAGAGCTGCTGCGGGTAATGGCGCCCTCTATAGGCTTCCCCCTCCTCTGCGCGGTCATATCCTCTCATGTTTACTAACAGGAAACCTGTCTATTTGTGGTTAGTTTCGAATCGAACAACCCGACAGGTCTGCCTCCTCTGGTGAAGAGTGAGTCATCCATGCCTCCCACCCTCTACGGCTCTGTTGGACGCGGATGGAGAGAAAGAGAACAAACGAAAGAGACAGTGAGAGAGACAGGAGAAAAAGAAAGAGAAATAGAAAGGGAACAAACAAGTTAGGAAAAGGGCAAGAGAATGATCGAGAGAGCAAATAAAAGAGAGAAAGGGAAAGTGAGAGAGAGAAGAGAGAACTGCCATATTGTTGAGTGTGAGAGATAAAAAAAAATGTCTATATCGTCTCTGTCGGCGTGGAAACCACATATGTCCAAAACTGTTACTTTTCACTTAGACACAAAACATTTTCAGAAGGGGGGTCCGAGGCAAAACACATTTTGGGGGGTCCTTCACGTGAAAACGTTGAGAAGCACTGCACTTGCACTACTCAATAAAATCCTGCGTTCACACGGGCAGATCCAACGATACATGCTACCCTTCATTTTCAATGGAAGCCAGCAAGATGAAGATACAAAGCTACATCTGATGTTTGTAGCTTCTACAAAAGGTACAAAGATACAAATTCAAGTTGAGCTGGGTGCAACTTCCTGATACAAAGATACAAAACTACAACTGTAGCTCCAATGACACGCAAGCTTGATGACGTCAACGACCGTGTTGAGCAACACAGATACAAAGCAACAGAGCGACAAATATGCTCATCTTAATTGTATCTTTGTATCTGCCTGTGTGAACGCACCATTATGCTGCGTTCACACGGGCAGATACAAGGATACAAAGCGACAGAGCGAAAAATAATATGCTGTGTGTCTTTGTATCTGCCCGTGTGAACGCAGCGTTAGAGTGGGTAAAAAAATCATTTATGTGAGTGTTATGTCAATAATACGTTATGTTCCACTGCAACCTCAGCAGGGCTGTGTATTATTGGGCTTGGCACATACACACATGCAGGGTGACTCACCACTTCCTCGGTAATTAGGCCACGGTCGACACAATTAGGCACAGCTGGATCTAGGTGGCAGACATGGTTGGTTGTGTGTGTGCAACACAAACATGTTCACGGAAGTAACTGTATGCTGTACCACCCAGCCACAGCTTAGATTTATGACCTGCGTGTCTCTATTGGATCTCGTGTGACAGTGTGTGTGAAACTATTGAATCATAACTCGTTTGGTTGCTGGCAGGCCAAAAGCGTATTTCACAATTGCCACTTGCAATAGCACGAAATATGTTCAAATTATTATTTGGGCTTTCACATATTTCTCAACACAGTGCAAATAAAGGTTATCTGGGAACTGAGCTATACTGTTACCAATGGTGTTTTACGTATTTACATTTCACCATTCTATTTAGACCATTACATTTAGTTTGACTCTGTTCCACAGATAAATATTATGGAAAATAGCCAAACTACAAGCTCACAACGCCTCGCACTTTAGTCTTTTAAGTCATTAAATTGTAACTTTAATGCAGTTGATCCCAAATTGTAACTTATAGAGGATCAGCCCGGGTTAGAAGGTTTGAGGGCGTATTATTGCAAGAGAGGGGAGGTTGAGATGGTTTGGACAGAAGGGAGGAGGGAGGAGGGATGAGGGGTACATTGGGAGAAGGATGCTGAAGATGGAACTGTTAGGTGTGAGGAAAAGAGGAAGAAAAAGAGGAAGGAGAAGAGGAAGGCCAAAGAGGAGGTCTATGGATGCGGTGAGAGAGGACATGCAGGTGGGCTGGAGTCACAGAGGAAGAGGCAGAAAACAGAACCAGAAGGAAACAGATGGTCCGCGGTGGCGACCCCCCGATGGGAATCAGCCGAAAGAAATAGTAGTTCAAGTGAAATTATTATACATGGTATTTTACACTCAGCTATGAGCTACTTAAATAAATAAGAGACTAAATCGCACCTGGAAAAAAATCATGTTCTGGTGACTGACATTCAAAACCACTAATAATACTTTCATTTTCATCCGTTACATCCACCCACGTAGCATATTACGCAACGGTTGCGTCAACAAGCTCCTAATTGCTTAAAAACGAGCGCTGCATCAGGCACCGCACCATTGATCAATACGGTCACCGTGGTAACCAGGTAAACGGGTATGGTGTGCCGTGATATGAAACTGGCTCCTGATGTCACTGCACGCTCGCACGCAAACACACGCACGGTTTTTAAATCAGTGGTTCTCAAACTTTTCCATGTCAAGGACCCCCAAAATGATATGCATCTGTACCCTGCCAAGGACCCCTGGGGTCCTAAATGTCTCTTTCCTTCCTCTCTCTCTCTGTCCATGTTTAGGAAACTGGGCGTATAAACTTAAACCCTGGACGACCAATGTGTGTATTTTCCACCTCTCTCTAACCTCGTCCCTTCGTCCCCTCAGGGCTCTGCGGAGCAGAGAGGAAAAGTCAGGCCGTTTTTAAAACAAACACTCTGTTTCCCGTCCATGCTCCCGACACCACAGGGCACGTGTGTATGTGTGTGTGTGTGTGTGTGTGTGTGTGTGTGTGTGTGTGTGTGTGTGTGTGTGTGTGTGTGTGTGTGTGTGTGTGTGTGTGTGTGTGTGTGTGTGTGTGTTTATGTTTGTATTACTATACTTGCGAGGACCAAATGTCCCCAGGAGTATATTAAAAATCTGTCGGGCAGAAACCTCTTATCTCCATATTTTTATCTTTGTGTTTTTTGGTAAATGAACGTCCTACTTGATCATACTACAGCGTCACACAAAAGTATATATACAGAGCTCTTTATATACAGGCTCATAGCTCGCGCTACAAGCTTGTAGATCTGCTATTTTTGAAAAATAAATCGTGAAAACAATGTGCACATCTTTGAATATGTATATCCCTGGAACAAAATATTTTGAGATGGGGGTCCGCAGCCAAATGCATATCATTTTGGGGGTCCTTGACATGAAAACGTTTGAGAACCACTGATATAGCAACATAGGGTTAGCCCTAACCCATAGGTTAAAAAAAAAAAACTGTTATACTGAAATTAAAACTGTTATAGGATTTAGAAGACATTTAGTAGAATCGGCCTCTGGATTAAGTAAAAAACGTTTAGTACTTTTTTCACCACTGCACGCTGGTGTCGTCACCAAAACATAGCAGCTTGTAGAACGTGCGTGCGAGCGTGTGTGTGTGTGTGTGTGTGCTTGTGTGTGTGTGTGCGTGTGTGTGTGTGTGTGTGTGTGTGTGTGTGTGTGTGTGTGGGGGGGAGAGACTGTGCAGGAAGGAAACCGGGGAGGGCCCATGCATGCAGGGCAGGCCAGCCTGGGATTAAGCCAGACGCAGAGAAATTGGCCAGGTGGCTTATGGGAAATTACAATTCTGCACAGAGTCCTGTTCTGTTGGCAGCAAAGAGACCTGGGTTGGGCAGGAACACACAACACACAACACACGTACACACACACACAACACACACGTACACACACACACACGCGCGTGCGCACAGGCCTGTTCACAATTATTTGAGACAGTTATTTTGCATAATCGTCATAATCGTTATACTGTTAGTTTAACATTTCTATTCATTAAGAACATACAGTCAACATTTTTCAAAACAAAATTGTGAAAAAAGCCGATCTACAAGCTCACGAAGCTTCACTCATCGATAATTGCATTGCGTGTGTGTGTGTGTGTGTGTGTGTGCGTGTGTGTGTGTTCCCTCCAGACTCCCCAGGCAGAGGGATCAAGTAGCTCATGTCAGGGATAGACCAGATCAATAGATCTTAGAGAGGATCCCACAAAGATTTATTTGGATTTCTTGCTTGGATTTCAACCCCAACGACTAAAAACACTGAGCACTCAAAGAAAAGAAAGAAAAACACTATTTATATTGACAGTCAGCTACTCAGCAGTTACTGTACTGTAGTTAATGCTCATACACATACACACACACACACACACATATACACACACGCACGCACGCACACACAAACGTTTATTACTATACTGGAGTGGTCATAATTTTTTTAGGACAGAGATTGATATGAATGCCGTTTTTTTCTTCTTTTTTTTTACCATAACCCTAAAACCATACAAGCTCACGTTGTGCAGCGATGCATTGTGAGCTTGTAGATCTAGTACATTTCGGTGCATGTAATGTATGAATCAGGTATATCTCTAACCCCCCCCCCCCCCCACCCCTAAACCTAAGCTCTAATTGTCTCATCCTTATCCTAGCCCCAACCTGAATAAAAAAAACACACACGCACACGCACACACACACACACACACAGCGCTGGCGCCTATTACATAACAGCCTATTGTATTCTTGTTAATGGGTTGCTGGCTAATATAGCACATCTGATATCGTCACTGTCGGTCAGAAACCTCATATCTCCTTATTCTAACGTCTTGTGTTTTTTCGTAAATTAACGCCCTACACGATCATACTACAGTGTCACACAAAAGCATCAAAAGTAGCAGATCTACAAGCTCTAAACGCGTCGCGAAGCGACGCGTTTAGAGCTTGTAGATCTGCTACTTTTGATGCTTTTGGATTTGAATCCTGAAAAGCAACAGTTTTGGACATATGAGGTTTCCACCCGACAGAGAGGATTAGAGCATGAGACTAATATAGAACACAGATCCACCCTGTCAGTGTGCTGCAGGTACACCAGATACCGTGTCATCCTGTGTGTGACAGAGAGGGATAATGTGTGATTACTAGGTTCCTTTGGAGCCGTCCTTGGGTTTGGAGTGAGGGGGGTGGGGCTGAGGGCTTCTCTGAGAGTATTGGGGAGTGTACTTGGTTTTGTTTTCGTTTAGTTTTCATGGGACAACAGACAGTGTAAACACACACTCTCCTTTATCTGTCTCAGTCTGGATCCGACTTATCTGTTTGTTTTATCACTAGCTCCCAACAACACACACACATTGTGTGTGTTTGTGTGTTGCCCCACAGGGGTGGCAGTGGCTCAGGGGGGTAGATTGGCCGGGTAGAGTGAACTGGAAACCGTGAGGTTCCCAGTTTGATCCCGGACTACCCCGGAGTTAGTGTCGAAGTGTCCTTGAGCAAGACACTGAACCCCTAATTGCTCCCGATGAGCAGGTTGGTGCCTTGCATGGTTTCCTCCGCTGTATATATACACATACATACACACACACACACACACACACACACACACACACACACACACACACACACACACACACACACACACGCACACACACACACACACACACACACACACACACACACACACACACACACACACACACACACACACACACACACACACACACACACACACAGAATATATTGTTTCCCGCGTTATTGTCCAATCCCTGCAGTAAAGTTGTCTGTTATCAGACCTGCAGCACAGAACACATCTACGTGCACAGAGTCAAGGGAGAGGTCTTATCACCACCGACACGGATAAACAGTCTAGCAAGGACACTCAACCTGTCCTGACACCAGACAATTTATTTAAACGTCGTTGAGACGGTGCTCGGCCAACAAGACAGGAAATTGATTTTGTGGAGTTTTTTCTTTCCTGTGGCAACGGAACGGAAAGCAACGGTTTGAGTGCCCTGAATATATCTGGGGCTCGCTGCCCTAAATCAGAGCTCCTCTCAAACTTTTTAATTTCAAGGATCCCCACCAATAACTCTGAGAGCGTACAAATGGAACCAGAATGGGTCCAAAATGGGTCCAGGACCCCCAGGGCCCCTGTACCCCACTTTGAGAAGCACTGCCCTAAATATATCTGGGGTTGTAATGGGTAATGGGCCGAAGTCTTTAGTATAAAAAGCGAAAGGCATATTCATCATGAAGAGGAGACACAGTGGAGGTTTGTGGCACAGCGGCAGTTTCTCTGCCTCTTATCAGCATCAACAGCCGTCTGCCCGAATTTACAGGATTAACCCATTCAATCCGGGAACGCATCTGTGTCATTTTTTATTTATTTGGCTATTCAAAAATAGCAGATGTACAAGCTCACAGCGTGGCACTTATGAGCTTGTAGATCGGATGTTTTTTTTAAATCGTGAGAATTTGTGCAAGTCTTTGTATACAGATATTTTTAAGTCAAATCTTTGCTCCTGGGGGGTCCCTGGAACAACATATTTTGATGGGGATCGGTGGCCAAAAACATACAATTTTGGGGGTTCTTGACAAGAAAAGGTTTGAGCACCACTGATAAAGCAACATAGGTTTTTTCAAAAAACTGTAGAATCAAAATATTTTGTTCCAGGGACCCCCTAGAAGCAAAGATTTGAGTCAAAGATAGTCGCTGGAAGAAAAAAATATATATATTAAAAGATTTGCACACATTTTCACGATTTTTCAAAAAATAGCAGATCTACAAGCTCATAGTGCGGCACTCGGTGCCGCGCTATGAGCTTGTATATCTGCTATTTTTGATTTTTTTAATTTTTAAATAACCAAAGTATAAAACAATGATGGTTACACAGATGCGTCCGCGGTTTTAATGG
>NC_139941.1:51000230-51091251 GCF_963454915.1 Gymnoscopelus microlampas | reverse complement strand
TCACAGACTTTGAGCGCATGAGTGTTTCGTTGACGTCAGTGAGACAAACACGCGCACACGCACACACACACACACACGCACACACACGGTCACACACATACACACAACCACAGTCACACACACAGGCAAAAAAGCTGTTTGTTGATGTAATGAGTGATTGGCCATAACCAGAATAAACTTCCTGAGGAAAAGGACAGGCCAGCTCACTCACTCACACAGAGAAGTGCTGCGGTCACATCCTTCCAACCAAACCCCAGCGTCAGCCTGAACGGTTCGTTGTGCAACAAGTGGAAGAGAGGGGGCATGCGGTTGCATATACAATGAATCACGCATAAACCTCCACACAATACAGCAGTGGTTCCCAAAAACCTTTAGCTCCAAAGACCCCAAAAGAGAAATGTAGAGAAATGTTGCCCGGGACGAAAAATAGTGAAAATAGCAGATCTACGTTTGTGAGCTTGTAGATCTGCTATTGTCACTACTTCTTAAAACTTTTTTGAAATGTATTCATGAGCTTGTATATCTGCTACTTTTGTGTGACACTATAGTATGATCAAGTAGGGCATACATTTACGGGAAAAAACAGAAAACAGTTAAAATATAGAGATAAGAGGTTTTTGGAGATAAGAGTTTTCTGGAGATAAGAGGTCTCTGGAGATAAGAATTTTCTGCCCGACACCGACGATATAATAGATCGTCCCTTCCCTCTACACCAAATCTCCTCGTGGACAGTGGTGGAAAAAGTACTCAAATGTTTTACTTAAGTAAAAGTATCAATACTGCAATGTAGAAGTACTCCGTTACAAGTAAAAAGTCTGATGTTCAAAATTGACTTGAGTAAAAGTACAAAAGTATTGGTATCAAAATGTACTTAAAGTACCAAAAGTAAAAGTACTGAAATGTTTGAAAATAGCCGATCTACAAGCTCACAACGCGTCGCGCTGCGACGCGTTGTGAGCTTGTAGATCGGCTATTTTCAAATGGCCTGGGTATAAAATAGGACTAAAGTGGTTAATGTTTGTTTTATGATGTAATCATTTATAACTTTTTAAGCTATTTATAATTTTATCTGCAAAGTAACTAGTAACTAACATTTTCAAATACTTGTAGTGGAGTAAAAGTACAATATGTGCCTCTGAGATGTAGTGGAGTAGAAGTAAAACTATTGGAAAATTGGAAATACTCAAGTAAAGTACAAATACCTCAAAATTGTACTTAAGTACAGTACTTGAGTACATGCACTTCGTTACTTTCCACCACTGCTCGTGGAAGATAGCTGATGTGCGTTGGGGTTAAAGTGGTTAATGTTACGGTTCATATGGTGGTTAAAGAGCACAAAGCCACCCAAGCAGCTCCTCCTTTTCATTATAGCCACATATTAGTTAAAGACCAAAAGGTTAAAGGTTATGAAGTGAACTGTAACAGATCCATCTCTGCTGGTATGTCACACACTGTACCGCCAGGCCGTTATGTCATCATTAGAGGGGGAGGGGCCTCTCTGGAATGGGTCTGTCCATCAGCACGCTATTGCTCCAAAACACTCCATCTTGACTGTGTGGGTGTGTGTGTGTGTGTGTGTGTGTGTGTGTCTGTGTGACTGTGTGACCGTGTGCGTGTGCGCGTGTGCACCAAGGTTATTATAGTTTGGAATTTTTCATTTTAGTTTAGTTTTAGTTCCTTTGAATATTTTTTTTTCTAATTCAGTTATATATTGAAATTCTTTATTAGGAGTAACCCCTTGAGATTCAGGATCTTGTTTTTGAGGGGGTCCTAGAGACAGCAGTACAGTATACTGTAAACATACCAGTAAGACTCCCTAATCGGGAGATAAGCGACCGTAGGTCACATGTATACAGAAGAGGGCTGTAACGGCGATTGGTTCCTAGTTGTGTGGGCAATGTATAGTTTTGTTTGGTGGTCTAAGAAATGTGGTGGCAGGCATGTTGATGACATGAGTGTACACATACTGTGTAGTGTGTAGCAATTTGCGTGTTTTTAGGGGCAAAACTGTAGGAGTAGTGGGCAAAAATGTGTTGTGAAAAGCGGCCTGAAGGTGGCGCTAGAAGAGGGCCATGTGAGAAATTAGGGGTGGGGTGTCCGCGTTGCCTTGGCGGACGAATAGGTACCGGCCGCGGCTCTCCCGGACGCTCCTAGCCCGAGTTACGGCATTTTATGTGAGCTGCAGTGGCAGGGGGTCCTCCACTGGGGGCGCCACCACTTTTGCATCCGTTCTGGAGCACCAGGAGTGGGTGGTCCCCGGGAATGCCCCGTGAGCAGCCCCGTTGGGGTGGTCATTTGGTAATTTGTCCACATGTGCTCATTTTTTACACTTGGGGGTCCCCGAGGCAGCCGGGGGTCCCTGGAGGTCCGGGGGTCCTTGGAGGGTGTAGTTTGGCAGGTAAGGAGTGTGTGTGCAAAATCTGGCATGGATCGGGGCAACGGGTGCGGAGATATGAGCAGGGCAAAAGTGTGACGGGACGTGTGTGACGGAGGCAAAAGTGTGACGGGACGTGTGTGACGGAGGGACGGACGGACACCTGGAGCAGGTTTCTATAGTAAATGCGACCTACGGTCGCAATAATACAGTTAGTTAGTTTTAATAGAGCGGATTTGCTTGTTTTTATTAGTTTTTATTTTAGAAAATGACTGAATGAATCGTTTTAGTTAGTTTTGATTAGTTTTAGTGTTAGTTTTTTTTTACTTTGGGTTATTTGTCAGGTGCAGGATTGAAAAGGTACGGATTGTGCAATAAAAAGTTAACAAAAGATAGCATTTATTTATACATTTGGTAAAGTCAAATCAATAAATTCAGATCATCCCAAAAACCTTATAAATATACGAAAACTAAGGGCATTTTGTCTATAATTTTGATAGTTTTAATTAGTTTTGTAAACACACAATAAAGTTTCAGTTAGTTATCGTTTTTTTTCTTTTCTCCTAGTTTTTATTTAGTTAATTTAACCCATTTAGACCGAGAAAGAATCTGTGTAATTTTTGGATTTCTTTGGCTTTTCAAAAATAGCATATATACAAGCTCTTAGCGTTATACATTATATGTATTTGGCCGCGGACCCCCATCTCAAAATATGTTGTTCCAGGGACCCCCAGAAGTACAGATCGGAGTTAAAAATGTTCATTTTAAAACGTATATTCAAAGATTTGAACAAAGTTTCCACAACTTTTCAAAAAAGATCGTAGATCTACAAGCTCATAGCGTGGCACTCGATGCCACGCTTGTATAAATGTTTTTTCGATTTTTGTTTTCGTTATTTTGTTAACTATAATAACCTTGGCGTGCACGTGGCTGGGTGCGTGCATGTGCATGTGCACCCTGGTGTGGGAAAGTAGAAATGTTCCATTCGTCTCCATCAAAGCCTAGATACACATTTAATTTCTCTTCCATTGTGATGGCGCGGCGCTTTGCGTTCCCCTGCCTACGCACGTTCCCACGCAGCGGTGTGTTTAGTGTTGGTTCCTCCCTGGTGGTTGGCAGGGGTTTCATTTTAGCGTTCTGGGTGGTGTTTAGGTGACTCTTAGCTCTGGTTATAGAGAGGATTTCCTGTTAGCTCTGGGAAGAGCTCCAGCAAAACCCCTCGTTCAAAACCCACTCACACACACACACACACACACACACACTCGCAGCACAAACCGTGTATATAGTATACACACACACATGCAGGCGCCCACACAAACACATGTGCATGCATGCGCGCGTGCACACACACAACAACATTATGCACATACACAGACATGCACACACAGGCACTCATATTCTCACACATGCACACTTACGCAAACGGTGACGACAGGCAGGAACTTTGTTTTAAGTAAGTAAATCTGACAGCTCTTGCATTGAGCTGAGAGGCAGGAAGAGGGTCTCAGTGTGTGCGTGTGCGTGTGTGTGTGCGTGTGTATGACCAAAAGCCTAATATCTTCCCCGGCCAAGGGGGGAATTCTCCTTTAGGCTATAAAATGTAATTTAGTCCAATCTGTATGGTAGAGCATGTTAATACAATATAACTTATACAGTGGCAGTGGCTCCCGATGAGCAGGTTGATGCCTTGCATGGTTTCATCCGCCATCAGTGTATGAATGTGTGTGTGAATGTAATGCACAATCTATGTAAAGAGCTTTGGATAAAATCGCTATATAAATGTACCATTTACCATTTATTTACTATTTACAATTTAGTCTCCCTGCTCTTCTATTGAGACATTTAGATCGTGTCAAAGCATTAGCTTATACAGTATGTCAAAATTGACAAGGTGAATATACCATTATGTAACAGATGCCCTTTCTGCAGCCATGGATGACAAGTCGCAAGCACACATGCACGCGTGTGTGCGCACACACACACACACACACACACACACACACACACACACACACACACACACACACACACACACACACACACACACACACCTAACTGTACCAATAACAAACCCTAGGATAACATCCAATGTAATTACATGCAATCAGACACCATGTTTTGACAGTTGCCATGACCTGATTCTATGCATAATCTCCACCAAACAGAGCAAATCTAGGAGCCAACACAATGTTCCACAGTGTGGTTTGTCACGGATGGAGGAGGTTGTGATAAAGATCTAACTTTAATTAAAAGCAGCAGCTAGAGGTCAAGAAAGGTAGCCGGGGTCTGATTATGAAACTACTAGCATGTATCACATGTCTTTAACCCATTAACACTGGGAAAGTATGTGTGTCATTTTTAGTCTTTGGCTATTCAAAAATAGCAGATCTACAAGCTCATAGTGCGGCACTCTCGTGAAAAAAAATCGTGAAAATGTGTGCAAATCTTTGAATATATATATATTTTTAAGCGAACATTTGTAACTCAAATCTTTGCTGCTGGGGGTCCCTGGAACAACATATTTTGAGAAGGGGGGGTCCGCGGCCAAATACATATCATTTTCGGTGGTCCAAAAATGAAAAGAATTCAATGTATTTGGCCCGAACCCCATCTAAATATGTTGTTCCAGGGACCCCCAGAAGCAAAGATTTGAGATAAAAATGTTTAAAAAAATATGAATATATTCAAAGATTTGCACAAATGTTCAAGATTTTTCGAAAATTGCAGATCTACAAGCTCATAGTGTGGCACTCGTGCCGAGCTATGAGCTTGTAGATCTGCTATTTTAGAATATCCAAAGTACAAAAATAATGGTTATGGCTAAAATCAAAAATGACACACAGATGCGTTCCCGGTTTTAATGGGTTAAAAAAAGAGTCCTTCTGTGTAATAACCAACGTTGGCGGGAATTCACGCCATTCATTCAAGTCGAGACGTCAGTGACATTCCAATCCAATTAGATGTGGACCCACAAGAATCTGAATTGCATAAGACAGATTTGTGGAAAAGCGTAACTTTCTTTAACGTGGTTGTGGTGCTGGACTGGTGTCACATGAGGCTGAAGGGTTAGACGTCCAACATGTGACACTAGATATATGACTAATGCTCTACCTCCAGGACACTGTAAAGTTACACGCCAAGTCAACACGAGGAAAAGAGAGAAAGAAGGAAAACAAGACGGGAAAATAAATCTTTTCACCGTTCCTCCAAAACTTCAGGGTGCGTGAGGGACGGGAATGTGTAATGCTGGAGGAGGGAGTGTCGTGCTGCAAGTCGTGCAGCTGAAATTGAGGAGATTTTCAACATGCACTGATGTCAGACACAACAGAAGAAGGGGTCCCAGAGGCCCCTTCAAATGCACGGATCGGTGGCGCAACATAGGCACGAGGGCCTCCAAGCAGGCTGAACTCATAGGTGTTCGGGCCGCTATACCGAACCTCTGGTGAAAAACTATATAGCAGATCTACACGTTCAGCTTTTAGAACTGCTATTTCTGAAAAACTGTAGATAAGAAAAAACACAAAAAGGTTAAGGATAAGGTTTCTGCCTGACAGCAACAATATGAAACCAGCTGTCAAACTCTCTAATAACATGTCACCATGGCCGCCCATAGGGACGGGGTCACAGAAAAAAAACGGTCTGCATTCTGCATGAACACAAATCTACATGTTGCACCCTATACGCAACATGTGTGTGTATGCAGTGTGTGTTATTTATTTATGACTTTTGCTCTCCGATTGGCCAGGGAAAATGTGCGTTATTGCCGCCTGTGTGAAGAGCCCTAATGTGGCCGATACACACTCACAGACACACACACACACACGCACATACGGCCAGGTGAGCAACACACACACACAGGTACTGGGTAAATTTCCACTCCACATAGACAATCTTGAGTTGTCTCGCTGAGGGGAAGCGACGGCATGGACCTCAGATGTGACTGACTGATAAAAACACACACACACACACACACACACACACACACACACACACACATGCACACAGAGATACAAACACACACACGCACACAGAGATACAAACACAACATGTGTGGATGCACATGCACACACAAAAAAAACAATACATGTATGACACGTGCACACAGACGCGCACACGTGCGTGTGTGTGTGTGTGCGCGTGTGCATACGGTACACAGACGCAAACAAATACAGGGATAGAAATGTATTCAAGCATCACACACACACAATTTTTGTTTTGTGCAAAAATCGGAGAGTGTGCGTGCATAGTTTCACGCCGATCGGTCCAACGGTGCCGGAGATTGGTTGATCACAGACGGACGGACGGACGGACGGACACACAAGGACACAATGACACAAGGACACAAGTTCTCCGCCGAGGCAAACAAAAAGGGATCTTGTAGATCTGCAATTTTCACTACTTTTGTGTGACACTCTTATATGGTGAAGTAGGTCATTCATTCACAAAAAGAAAACATAAAAAGATGAAATATGGAGATGTGAGTTTTCTACCCGACAGCGACATAAGATGCATGGTATATACATGAGGCGGCAGTAAAAATAGCTCTTAGATGTAATGAAAGACATGTCGTTACGGTCAGGACTGCAGACTCAGTTAGACTCCACCTCACCCTCCATGTATCACTTCTCATTGCCTAATTAGATAGTATACTTGTTATGTAATGTTTGTTTGTTTGTTACTTGCAACGTTGGTGACTGTCAACACAGAGGTCTACTTATGATCCGTCTATACATTTATGTTGTTGCTGTCGCCGGGCAGAAACATTTTTTTAACCTTTTTTTTTGTGTTATTTAATACCCTACCTCATCACACAAGAGTGTCAAGCTTAAGTAGTCAAAATAGACGATCTACAAGCTCACTCTCACAAGAAGTAGGGAATTCATTTATGAAAAAATATTGAAATATGGAGATATGAGGTTTCTGCCTGACAGCGACGCTATAGAGTATGTGTATGTGAGTGTTTGGGCTATACGTTTTAATACAGAAAATCTAAAAATAAGAATTTGCTGTCATTTTCATTTACAGAGAATGTGTAAATAAATTGTTTTTTATTGTTACAACATTTCTAAAAAGTAAGAGTACAGCATTTCAATGTGCTTTCTGTGATGTGACTGGAGAGAGAAAGAAATACATTTCACATTGAATTACGTTGTAATTATCTGGTGGAGGAGGAATCTACTGTTGTATTTCGTCTCTGTCGGGTGGAAACCTCATATGTATGTCCAAAACTGTTACTTTTCAGGATTCAAATTCAAAAGCATCAAAAGTAGCAGATCTACAAGCTCAAAACGTGTCGCTTGGCGCCGCGTTTCGAGCTTGTGGATCTGCTACTTTTGATGATTTTGTATGATGCTGTAGTATGATCAAGTAGGGTGTTAATTAACAAAACATAGAACATTTTTTAATATGGAGATAAGAGGTTTCTGCCCGACAGCAACAATCTCTGGATGAAAAGCAGCGCCATGCGGTTTATATGCATTCTGTGATCAATGAGGATGTGATTAGTGGGTTTGAAACTAAAGTCATGCCTCACACCATCGATCCTGACCCGTCAGGCCCACAGCTCTGAGGAGGAGTTCCCTGGGTTTCTGTAGAAGCAGTGGTTTGGACGCTAATTAGTCACTGTCGTCTGTAGGGAGATAATTAAAATGGCCAGCTTGATTTACCGCACTTCTCTCTATCTCTCTCTTTCTCTGCAGTAGCAGTGCATTCTAGAAGGATATCTAGACTTTCTTTTGATCTGCAAGACATATAAAGACATACAATACAATACTATACATTACAAGAGATCATCAATACTAGGAGCTGTAAAAGTATATTTACAGAAAAACTGTGGGGGGTCATTTATTTTGGTGCTCTTTTATGGCGGTTTTGAAGTCGCACTTTTTGATGGCTGTTGGTAGGGCATTCCACATTTTAATAGGCATAATAGTAGAATAAATTCATCCCCATGTTTGTGCCGAATCTGGAGGGTATGATTAGATATCTCTTAGATCAGATATCAGATATGAGACTCCCAACCCTGATGAAGGCAACATAGTCTGGCGAGCCAGGCGGTTTGCTACTTTTTGCGCTGGGGAAAACAACTCATTTTGTATCTGTGATCGCTTTGCCATTGTGACCCGAGATGAAAGATGTTATCGTTCCAGCCGTTAGCCACGACCATCGGGCAAAATGGAGGCATGCTTTTTTTTTCATGGATCGCTCGTCATGGAGTCTACAGCTTTAAACAGCACAATGGAGCTTAACGGTGAGATTCCCGGCACCGAACGTATTCTGTTATTATAAAATTCTGGCACCCAATGTGTTTATCAATTTGTGCGTCAGGGGAATGTATAAGTGCACAGCAACTCTCCTTTTACTGTAGTTTGATCGAGGACAGGTTTGCGCTTTCTTCTTGTTTGCAACGGTATAAAAATCGGTATGGGAGGTGTGTGTGAGGGGTAGAGGGTTCAACAGGACAGCTTCCACACAATTTGTGTTTATTAATATGTCGACGTCTGTCTGTCTGTCTGTCTGTCTGTCTGTCGTCTTACTCGCTACGGTTTGGTCCTTGCCTTCCACGCTTCCTTCCGTACTTCCCTGTCTCCTTCCTGTGTGCCTGTTCTCCAGGCAGGACACTGCAGGGTGTGCCACATAGAGGTTATTTATATTTAGTTATTACATCCCATCATAACCTCTTTATACTAGGACACCACCGGGTCAGTGACCCTCCGCCACCAGTGTTGCACCATGTCCGCTTATTAAAAGCGACTTTGGCCTTGTTTTTCTATAAAGTCACTTGGTGGTTGCAGGTTTTTTTGGGCTTGTTTTTAAAATGTAGTGTGGTGTAGTTTAACATTTTAAATTATTGTTCAAACCATTGGTTCTCAGACATTTTTCATGTCAAGGACCCCCAAATTAATATGTATTTGTTTGCGGACCCCCAATCTGAAAATGTGTGCCAGGGACCCCCTAATCTCTCAAGAACAGATTCTGCTCTGCGTTGGAATCTGTCGTGAAGGTTCGTCATAACGTGTACACACTGGCCTACAAGTGGGCGTGCCTTCAGATCAGGAAGCAGGCCGCGCTTTACCCAATCAAATGTAGTGGGCGGGATTTACGTGTCCGTCGATCCTTCCCCCCTCGAAACTAACCGAAACTAATTTAACAATAGCGTCCGCGGAGCTGACAAAACCACGGAAAGATATTCACATTTTAACTTGCTTTCATCATAGAAACAAGTGGGCTTATAACCAAAACGATCCATGTTCTCTGGGAGAAGTGGTGTTAGTGTGAAATATTGTAGAAATATTGTTAGTGGGAATGAAAACATAGTCGCACCACCGGAAGTGATGCGCTGAAGGCAGACCAAAACCCCGGTTTCCTTGCGCACGTGTGCTACGTCGTCATTGTCCCAGAGCCGTTCTGGGTTCCCAGATTGGGGGACCCCATACAAGATTTGCATTTAGGTTTAAAGTGCTCATGTGGCCTAATCCCTTCTTTTGCGCTTGTTTTCATAGACGTGGCTGCTTGTTTCTCTTGCGAAATCTGGCAACAGTGTCCGCCACCCTCAAACTGTGCACACCAAAGGGTTGCGTTTCGAGCTTGTAGATCTGCTACTTTTGGATACTTTTGTGTGACGCTGTCTTATGATCAAGTAGGGCGTTAATTTACAAAAAAAAACACAAAAACTTAAAATATAGAGATAACAGGTTTCTGCCCGACAGCAAACGATATATATATATCTGTGCACAATGCACCTTTTCATATGTTCAAGAAAACTTCTGGGGAGTTACATAATAATGAACAGTGAAACTCGAACCTTTTCATGGAGAATGAGGGCCGTATATATAGAGGAACATGCTGGCCTTTCAGCTCCGTCTCCAGGCGACTGATGTGGGCTGTATGTGATTGTTTCTGGGTTAATATTCAGAATGTAAAGCGTCGACTCGGGCCTATACAGTATGCTCCAGAGAATACAGATGCATATTATGCACTCAGATCAATGCTGCCTGGTTCGTTGTCAGGCCAACTCCATGCTCTCTTTTAATCAGGGAGGAACTTCAAAAGGTGTCGAGGCAGACAAAGAACCCATAGATGCAGACGTAAGACGTAATAGAATGCTAAGCTTTTAGTGTCTTTAATAAGGTCACGGCTACAAACCAAGGACATGAACTAAATGTACAAACTTCACAAGTTGAAACGGATTGAACTGAGGTCTAAGCTTCTCAAGCTGAATATTACAAGCACAACAAACGTCTTTTCTCCTGATTTGTCTCTCTGAAATTTTAGCATTTTAGTAAGAAAATCTTTCAAAAAGATTGTGTAGCTCAGAGGTCTTCAACAGGGGGTCCGGGACCCCTAGGGGGTCCTCAGAGTTGCTACAGGGGGTCCGCCAAATCTCTGTGTGATATGATCATTGTTTTTTACATCAACCACTTGAACCCTAGCATCCCTATTCTAAGGACAACTTTAGCCAAAAATAGCCGATCTACAAGCTCACAACGATCGGCTATTTTCGGCAAAGAGGGGGAAAAAGAGCACACCAAGTACCGAGTGAAAGTTTACTAAGTATTGACGGTTTAAGTCGTTAAATGGCTGAAAATACACATTAACATGAATCCAACATCTATGAAAAGCTTTAATCTGCAACACAATTTTAGTGGGGGTCCCTGCTTCATCTCTCTCTCAGTTAGGGGGTCCTTGGCCTGAAAAGGTTGAAGACCCCTGGTGTAGCTTGTGACGATTGGGTCCAATATTTGGCTCAGCGACCATGGGGCTAAAGAATGGTTCAGAAGCTGTGTTCACGTTCACTCTTCCATTGGAATTAAGAGACTCCATGCAACGCTTTCGGTCCCCTAAAAAGGCGGCCACCTACTTCACACAGATACGGGATGTAAACCGGAGATGATTCCCCAAAGTAGTGGGGACTAAACTATTATTATAGATATCGTCGCTGCCGGGGTGTGGAAACCTACAGTACAGTATGTCCAAAACCGCTACTTTTCAGGAAACTGAACTACATTTTTCAGAAATAGTGAAAATAGCTGCGTCGCATATTTGCAACGCGTTGTGAGCTTGTAGATCGGCTATTTTCACTACTTTCATAGGCTCATAGGTTCGGGATTTGTAGTGCGCCCATCCAGTTATTACACTGGCCCGGGGCACAGTCCGCAGAAAGAGAAAAAAAACATAAGGACAAGATAAAGAAGACTAGACTAGGCCAAGAAGGACTAGATACAAACAGATGCAAATAGATACAAACTGTCAGTCAGTCATAACAGGAGGGAGTAGAGGCCACGCACGCACGCACACACACACGCAGGCACACACACACAGACACAGCCGACGCAGCAACGATATGTAGGTTATGTGTGTGTTTCACTGCGTATGATTTATGGATGTACAACTGTAGAGCTACGTTTAGCGTTAGCCACCATAGAATCCCATATGATGTGACCATGTGACCTGCCTGGTTTAAATATAGCCAGAGTCTGTTTACCTCTTGGCCTATTAACCCCAAACAACAAAGATGAAGAATGCTGACCTTAACAAACCCTTCATCTGGGTTTGAGCTCTGGGCCGTGCCATATAAATAAACACGCATGCACGCACATACACACACACACACACACACACGCAGTATTAGGGTGCATAGGCTTTAAAATCTCCCTACAACTGGTTAGATGGAGCACACATTTTCTTATCCAAATCATCAATGGCCTATTCTTGAATGGATATGAATATCGTCATTTGACTTTAATTAGCCCATTTAAACCTGAAGCCGAATTTAAAAACGTCTTCTAAAGTTTTCTGAAAATCTGTATTAAAAAGATTTTAAAAAAAATCATGTTGCTATATACATAGTAACATCTTAAATGACACAGATGCTTTCCCGGATTGAATGGTATAACAACTTATAGGCTTCCCAGGTCTAAAAGGGTTATTCCCCAAAGTTGAAGTCCTAGTATAAAGTATAAAATGCTGGACGGAAACAAAGACTTTTTACGATGATGCAAATATAGGTCTTTCCCCTTCATTACTGAAAAAAAAACCATTCCAGACAGAAGTGAATGACCACTAAAGGAGTGGAATGACCACTAAAGGACCACCGGAAAAGGAGTGGACCAGATCAGCAGGTTCAGTTATAAGGAGCCTGGCTTTCGGTTTGACACAGACAGTCTGGGAAGCATAAACCACCCACAGGGGTGCAACAGTTAAGCAAACTAATCAATTAAAAATTAACCCTATAAAATCATAGACTTAAAAAAAGAAGGAGAGACAATAGTCAATCTACACTACATTTTACGGGTCACAGTTGCACAACCAAGTATACAACGGGGCTTAAAATGGTCTATCACACTAATCGATTTAGTTGATATATTGGGAGAAAAAAAAATGCCTATAAAATAAAACACGCTTCTCTAATTATTGAATTAACCAAAAAAAAGTTAGCAACTATTATTGATTGTAGGCATTAACTCCACCAGGCCCTAACATGCAGTTAGCCTCGATTAAAAAAGCGCTGCATAAAACAAGACACCCTTGCATGCATGCATGCACGCACGTACACACACACATGCACATCTTCATTGCATACAATATCAGCACATCGTCCAGGAAAGGTGCTGTGCTTAACGTACAGTACAGTGCAGCACGGACGCTGCATGAGGGCCCGGAGAGCCAAAGCGGGAGGAATAGTTGGGAATTTTCCATCCAGAACCCTCAGTGGGTCCAGGGGCTCTGTGGGGCCATAAACACCAGGAGCCAGAGGTGTTTCAGCCCCTGACGGCAGTCTTTAGTAGGGGCTCGTGTTTGTCAACCAAAGACACTGGGGACCAGTGGAAAATTACCACTACCCAACACTCACGCACATACAGGAGTCCGGGGCCAGTACGGGCCCCTCCTCCCCCCTCCTCCCCCTGGCCACATATCTGTCTCACCCACCGTCAGGCCGACAGCCTGCGTTTTTATGGGGCCGTGGTGCGGGGGGCATGGCTGCGTTGTCAGGGTGCATCGGCCCGCAAAGGTGTGCGAAATTCTTAGAAGAATATTATTGGTGATGCTTCTCTCTTTTGTGTCTGCGAAAGAGGGTTGACGGTGTGTGTGTGTGTGTGTGTGTGTGTGTGTGTGTGTGTGTGTGTGTGTGTGTGTGTGTGTGTGTGTGTGTGTGTGTGTGTGTGTGTGTGTGTGTGTGTGTGTGTGTGTGTGTGTGTGCGCGTGTGCATATGTGTGTATGAATTTTCATATGTACGTGCGCACGTGTGTGTACGTCAGTACGCCTGTCACAATTATTACATAATCGTCAAATCGCAAGTATTTCAGATAATCGCAATTATTTTTGCATAATCGTCAATCGTTTCCAAGTTGGAAAATGTTCACACCTTTTCAAATATTAAAAAAAAGCATTTTCAAATATGTCAACAATTTCTTTGTACAATTAAGTTATTTGTCACATCTGCCCTGTGCAATTTTTGATTACGAAGCCCAAAAGGCTTCATATGTTCCAATGTTCAATGCCAAACACAATTGGTAATTTTGACAGCCCTATACGTCAGTGTATTATTCACAGGTAAATGTGTGTACGAAACACGTGTGCGTGTTATGTAATACACACACACTGTATAGATGCAAGTTGGCGTGTGTTGACTACTGATCCATGAAACGCTGGTGAAATCTAATCTAAATCCAATGTAATCTGAGGAGAGATGGATGTCTCTCCAGCAGGAGCACCTATCTGTCTGCATTTAAAAACATTATTACAACACTAATCACATCACAGGCTCCCACAGGAGCAGATGAAGATGCCAGAGAAACAAATGTTGTTGTTCACTTTCCAAACACCTGGAATGTGTGTGTGTGTGTGTGTGTGTGTGTGTGTGTGTGTGTGTGTGTGTGTGCGTGTGCGCGTGCGTGCGTGCGTGCGTGCGTGCGTGCGTGCGTGCGTGCGTGCGTGCGTGCGTGCGTGCGTGATTATGAAGAAAGTCTCATCCTTAATAATTGCAATTGAATCACCTAGGATTTGGACCCGGCGGGTCCAAACCGCGTAAAGACCAAACAGCTAACGTCGCTCACCGTCGATTGCATGGCCATGGGGGAGATATGATACTGCACTTATAAGCTTCAGGCAGTGCTACTTGTCAACCAGTCGGTGTCCCAGCCGACACACCAGAGTCTAAATGCCTCAATGGAGGAGTAGGTAGACCACCTCCATTCACTGCAGAAATGCTGTACTAATTTGAACGAATACAAGAACGCTCGCCCCAAAACACGGTCAAACCCTGCGGCCTCGGAACAACAGTCACCACCAGGTATTTACCTAAACGTAACCTCTGTAAAACTATGCCTAAACCTAACCTTATTCCTAAACTTACCCCCAGAAAAACTAATACAAGAATACAACAACCGTTTGGGGCGAGCAGTCTGCAAAACAAAATGGGGGGCGAGCGTTGTTTTGGGGGCGAGTGTTCTGGTTACCGTACAGTAATGTCAGTAGAAGAAGAGTTGTTACAGTACCTGGGTGCCCAGGCAGCCCACCAGCATGTGTGTGAGCAGTTTGGCAGCAAACATGGGGAAGCGGGAACACAACGTGTGAGATACGACGGCCAAGGCAAAGCCTGGGGGACACAAAACAAAACATGTTAATTTTTTTTTTTTTTTTTATAACAACAAACAAACAAAAAAAGAGTTGTCATTTCAGACTTTCAGACCCATACCTGCCAACAACACTTCAGACTCTACCAGGAGTTTCCCTATTTGTATGACCCTTTCAAACACTGTGCTCCTGATCTATAATTTCTCCCGTTAATCTCCCGATTTCACACACGACACACAACACTTGCCTGATCGTCACTGTGCTAGGCTATAGCCAGCTCGCTCAAAACATGAAAAGTTCAACAGTTCTTCCCAACACAAATTTATACGCCTTCAGTCCACTAATAGTGGAAATAAAACAAGGCTTGAGTGGTTAATCTTTAGGTGTTAGGGTTTTATGGCTGCTGGGTCGTTGAGAGCGTACTAGGCCATTTGCTGATACCCCCAGAAAATCTCCCTCTTTTTCACAGCCTGATGTTGGCAGGTACTGTATGTCTGTTACAGTGAATGGGAAAGGGCAGACAGGCAGACAGGCAGGCAGACATACAGACAGGCAGACATACAGACAGACAGACAAACGCACATGGTAAAGAGAACGACTGGGAAGTGTAAAAAGGGGGACCAGAGGGCTCAGTCCGTGTTGCCCTTGGTCTTGTTTCTAAAGTGTAGTTGCTTATTTGGGCTTGCTTCCTAAAACAAGTGGTTCTCACATTCTAATGTCACAGACCCCCAAATTAATATGTATTTGGCCATGGACCCCCTTCTGAAAGTATGTTGTAGCAGGGACCTCAATAAAGATTTGTGATGTTCATAAAGATTTGTGTTGTTTCAAAAACATTCCACATCTTTCACATTCTTTTCAAGATTTGCTTCAAAAATAGCAGATCTACAAGCTCCCAACGTGTCAAATAGCCAATGTATATAGGTTTAAAGTGTTCATGTGGCCTATAATAGTCGCTTTCTTTTGGGCTTGTTTTCATAGACCTTGTTGCTTGTTTCTATTGCAAAATCTGGCAACGCTGGCCGTCACTGTGTGAAACGTTGATAAGTACCTGAGATGCAGATGAACCCAGAGGCGTAGAAGGCCGCGTTGTAGGACGCCACGGACGCCATCTCTGCGTAGGCCGTGTAGACGGAGAGGTGGGAGCAGGCACACTCCACATAACTCCCACCATCCTCCACCACCCTGCAGTACTTACTGTCTGATAACCAGCTGTACGGAGGAGAGAGGAGAGGAGAGGAGGAGAGAGAGAGGATAAGAGAGGGGAGGAAGAGGGAGAGGAGAAGAGAGGAGAGGATGGGAGGACCATGGGGGATTCAATTATATCAAAAGGAAAGACAAAGACAGAGGATATAAAGAGAAAGGACAGACAAAAATAAAATAAAGGACAGACAAAAAAAGAAGAGATAAAAACAGGATGAGACACTTTAAGAATTATTTGATGGTTTGACTTTTGTACTTTTAAGGGCACGGTCACACTGCACTTTTATTGTGCTATGAGGGCAGATTCTGCCAAAGCATTTCAATGGGAATGGAGCGTTATTTTTGCAGAAATCTGCAAATGGCAGCAAACCATATAAAAAAAAGAAAAAATGTACATTTTGATTACCGGAATTTTACTTGTAACAGAGTATTTCTACATAGTGGTATTGATACTTTTACTTAAGTAAAAAAATAGCACCGTGTGAAAGCTTTTACAAACAACATCTGAGGGTGAATAAATTACACCGGTTAGGTACCACTCCTCTCCCTCTCTCTCTCTCTCTCTCTCTCTCTCTCTCTCTCTCTCTCTCTCTCTCTCTCTCTCTCTGTCTCTCACTCTCTCTCCCTCTCTCTCTCTCCCTGGACACACACACAGATCATCCCGTCTCTCGCAAGTCGTCAAAACGTTTCGCTATCTGGAGAGTAAACCTCCCCAAGCAGCTGTTTCTGTCCAAAAAGAATCAAACTCTGCCAAAGTTTTGTTCCGTAACAGACTGTTCCTGCCAAGAGCAGTCCCATTCCTCCAGACGAGTGGAATGTCCTCCTCCTCCACAGCAGCAGGCCGGATCCAGGGGTGGGATCGTTCAGCATGGAACAGAACAAATGCACGTGCCAATGGCGCGTTTAAACAGGAAGTCATTTTGACTTCACCCCACAGTCTAATGCAGAGAGGCCGGGGGTCACAGGCTGAACTTTAGACTTACTACTTAAGCACTACTTAGTACTTGGAATGATCTTCAAAAAGCCTTTATAAATCATCTCCTTGCGATCATTTTGGTCAGTTCAAAGCAACGGTCCTTAACACTTTTTAACCGTGATTGGACCAGTTTTTATTTTGTTTTAGTTGACTTGTGTTATTTTGTAATTTAATTGCACTCTGATTCACATTCCTTGTCAATCTGTAGTGGATTTGGAATGTGTCTATTATTGTAACCTCGGCTACATTGAAAATGAGGGCTTGGCCCGGGCCGCTGGCGTATCGGCCCGGGCACCTAGGCTGCAATGTGGCCTGACAGCACATTGCGGGTTCGACTCCTGGCCTTTGCTGCCTCCCCATCTCTCTCTCCCCATTTCCTGTCAGCCTACTGTCCTATCGATATCAATATGGCATAAAAAGCTGAAGAATAAATCTTTTTTTTAAATAAGAAAAAAAAAGAAGAAAATAAGCCCCTCAACTGTACTCCAAAGTTAAAATAAAGGTGATGATGAGACTTTGTAATAAACTTACAACTGACTGACTGACTGTGAATCACTCAAGCGTTTTCATGTCAAGGACCCTCAGTTTCCCAAGCACACCCCATAAAGTGTACAAAATGGAACCAAAAGGACCCGTAATCATTTAGTTGGGGACCCCCTGGAGCCTAACTTTTGATACTTTAGTGTGACGCAGTGGTATGATCAAATAGGGCGTTAATTTACGGAAAAAAAAAAAAGTTAGAATATGGAGATAAGAGGTTTCTGCGCAACAGCAACGACCTATAGGTCTTTACGGCCACCCTCCTATTTTCCCTCTACACCAAATCAACATAAAAGTGGCATCATCACCAACAACCATGCCAGCTGTTTTTTCCAGGCAGGGAGACTGTGGACTCACCTCTCGGCAGGCTGGTTCCACAGCAGGCACAGGGAGCGGCCCTCTTTGACCTGCGGGCCGGGGCTGTGGATACGATACACCACCTCATTACCATCTGTCAGGGGCCTGGACCCCCTGCCCTGCAAACTGGCAGAGAACACCTGGAGAGAGAGAGAGAGAGAGAGAGGGAGAGAGAGAGAGAGAGAGAGAGAGAGAGAGAGATAGGGAGGGTAGAGAGAGAGAGAGAGAGTGAGAGAGAGAAAGACGTAAGTATTCCTGAAGCAATACTGCCACCTGTTGTCTCTGAACAATATACAGTATTTTCTATATCAGTGGTTCTCAAACTTTTTCATGTCAAGGACCCCCAAACTGACACTTATTATTAGCCCACGGACCCCCATTTGAAAAGATATGCCAGGGACCCCCATAAGAGAAGAGTTTTACGGCTCTAGCAATGACTCTCAATCATCTCCCAGTTTGACATGCATTAGGCTTACGGACCCCCATTTAATGGCATTCCTAATATCTCTGGGAGCCCAATTTATATCGTGAAATCAATGTTAATTTAACTCTGAGAGTGTACAAATGACTCCAAATGGACCCGTTAGGTTAAAGCCCCTTACGCACCGGGGGCGAATTTTTCATGCGAATAATACGTTTTTTTTAAAACCTTATAAAGTCAATGCAAGCTTACATGGAGCGAAAAAGCAAAGCGAAAAAGCGCCTTTTAATTATTCGGAACGAGTCCGAATTTTGCGTATATTCGCATATTCGCCGGTGTGTAATGACCTTTATACTCTTTGACTATCTTAAAAATTAATCCCAGTGATATTTGCTTAGCCCCGTTTTCTACCCTGAGTCGTCCCAAACTAGTCAAACGTGTGTTGGAATCAGGGTGGGCTCTCCTCCTCACCTTCCCACCGAGGGCGGTGGTCTTGTCGTTGGTGAGGAACCAGTGTTCGGTGGTGAACTCGGTGAGCTGCAGCCGGCGGCAGGCCGAGGCGGCCAGGCCGCCGCCGCTGGGGGGCGGGACCTCCAGCAGGGTGTCCGGGAGCTGGAAGGTGTCGTCGTTGCGGCCCGTGAAGGTGTGGCCGTTGATCTGCGTCGGGTACCAGTGCAGGGCGGTGATGGACAGCCAGGGACACGTGTCCAGAATGGTGCGTCCTCTGGAAACCATTGATGAATTGATTGAATGCTTTGTTAGTCAGGAATGTAAAACAGCACGTGGTACGGTAAGACATTAATCCTTTCAGACCTGGAATGCATGTCACGCGTGTCACTTTAGATTTCTTTAGGCTATTCAAAAATAGCAGATATACAAGCTCATAGCGCGGCACCGAGTGCCGCGCTATGAGCTTGTAGATATGCTATTTTTGAAAAATCTTTACTTTTTTTTTTTAAAGAATCGCCTCAGGTAAAACACATTGACTGCCAATCGCGTAGACCTACGCGAACCTATTTAAAGCCGCCACGTGCCAATCGCGTAGACCTACGCAAAGTGGTGTTTTTTTCTTTTTTTTCGAAAAAAAGTTCACATTGCACTTTTTTCAATTTTCGATACGGCACATTTCATTGTAGCACCACCGGAAACGGAATTATCCGGGATCCGGTTTTGCCGATCCCGTCGGCCTCCATTCTAAAGCGCACACTAAAACGCCATTTTCTCGTTTTTCTCCTCGCTGATCACTGTTTAACATAAACCGTTGTAACTACAAATGGCGGTCTCCGTTTTGCATGGGATTTTCACTGGGCGACGGAGAAGGATCTCCGCTGAGTTTACAAACACTTTAGAGCTCCATCTTAAGGATTTTAACGAGGTCTATGGCGACGTGAAAAAAAAAAAAAAAAAAAAAAAAAAAAGTTGGCACTGGTGAGTACATTATGAGATTAACCTCTGGCATGGAATGTGTTAATGGGTTACGGCTAAAGGGATAAGGAAAGGGAGAAAAAGTCCTGGGGACTTGTTTCCATTGTGGTCCCTGTGTATTAAATTCATCAACATAGTATACATAAATAAATAACACAATAATACATGTCATCAACAAATACAAACACTATATGTACAAAGGAGAAAAAGGAGGGGGACTGACTTTTGCCCCGGCTCTCCACACGTGCTGTGCGTGAGCAGGGAGAAGGCGAAGCGCTCGGCCACCTCGGCCAGCTGGCTGAGCCCCCGCGTGTCTCCTCGGTCCGGGTCGGCCAACGCACACAGCAGGTCGTAGGTCAACCCTCTGGTGCTCTCCGCCAGAGGGGTCCGCTCTGCCTCGGATAGCACCTGACCCCCACCAGAGAGAGAGAGAGAGAGAGAGAGAGAGAGAGACAGAGAGAGACAGAGAGAGACAGAGAGAGACAGAGAGAATGTGACAAAGAAATTAGAGCATCATTCTTCCCTGAAATTAAAGAAAAATATGAATCCACCATTAATTCATTAAGACCGGGAATGCATCTGCAGTGCCAGATTTCTTTGGCTATGAAAAAAAAAAATAGCAATATATGTTGAATACATATTCAAGCTCATAGCGTGGCACCGAGTGCCGCACTATGAGAAACGGAGACAGAGATGGTGTGATGGGGGAGGGGCGGGCGTAGCTGAGTGGGTAGAAAGGCCACTCTGGGATTGGGAAGGTCAACAGTCTGACCCTCGACTCGCCACGTGTCGAAGTGTCAACATGTCTCTGAGCAAAGATCTATACTTAACCCCTCGACATCTAGATGAGTTACATACCATTGCTGACGCGGGCAGAAATCCATATTCTCCATATTTTAACTTTTAGATCTGCTACTTTTGCTATTTTCTTTTTTAAATTTGAATCCTGAATCCTTAGGACATATGGGGTTTCCACCCAAACAGAGACGATATCACTCATTGATTCCCACCCAGCACAGTCAGAAGGGGAAAAGTCTTATGCAAAAGGTTCAAATGTAATTTAGACGAGGTTAGGTTATTGGTTTACCTATGATCCTTTGATGTATGCGTTTAATCTTGTTTATTGTAAAGTCTCTCTGGATAAAGAGCGTCGTGCTAAATGCCTACATTGTAAATTGTACAAGAAAACTCATAGGACTTTGTTCATATCGGACAAGCCGGAAAATTATTTGACGACCCAGTACCGTATGCTGTCTGCCTGCTTATGTAACCTCCAGAGAGATAATGTTTTCTTCTGCCTCTCCTGCTTCTGTCTGTCTGTCACCACCCATCTATTCCTCAACGGACACAGTAATGTGGCTTTGCTATTTCGTCTCTGTCGGGTGGAAACCTGTCCAAAACTGTTACTTTTCAGGATTCAAATAAAAAAATCGCACCCAGTGTGAAGAGAGTGGTGCCTTTGAAAGTGTAACTGGTTGCATCCTTGTGTTGCAATCAGCAACAATATGTTGTCACGTGACATGTGACAACATATTGTCACGTGTAGCTTGACCAATCAGCCGTGCTATACGGACGGACAGACATACATACGGACGGACACACGGACAAAGTCAAATGTAGGAGTGGTTGGCACCACTCAAGAATAGCAAAAGTAGCAGATCTACAAGCTCCGATCGCGATGTGTTGCCAAGGCGACGATGACGATGGGATAATCGTCCCGATTAAGGACGCAACGCCAGTGTGACGTCGTCCTACGATCGTATGACATCATATTCTACCCATAGATATCCACAGCCGTTAGACAGTGTAGTGTGTGTGTCCAAGCAGTTGTAGAATCAGAATAATAACAACTAGATATATAGCCAGGGCCTATCCACCCATATTCAACGTGTGTGACTCAAGAACCACTCAATCTCGGCCCCATCCACCAGATAGAGTACGAGACCTCGGCTCTATAGGATCCCATAGTAGGTTGAGCCGCTCGTCTCAGCCCTAGACAGCCATACTACTTGTGACAGTCACAAGAGCCAGCAGTACCACCACAGCATAATACAGTCCTTTAATAAGATATGGAAGTAGTAATAGATCCCTCTGTTGCACGATGCGTTTGGAGCTTGTGGACCTGCTACTTTTGATGTGTTTGTGTAACGCTGTAGTATGATCAAGAAGGGGCGCTAATTTACGAAAAAACACAAGAACTTAAAATATGGAGATAAGAGGTTTCTGAATTATAGCCTTTCTGTCTGATAACCTCTCTCGCTCTCTCTCCCTCTCTCTATCTCTCTCTCTCTCTCTCCATCTCTCTCTCTCTCTCTCTCTCTCGTCCACCTACGCCACGTTATTCTCCAATAACTCCTCTCACTTTCCCTCCTCAGCGCTGCTGTCTCCACCCTGCCTTTCTCCATCTATCTGTAAGTCCTCCCCAACACACACACACACACACACACACACACACACACACACACACACACACACACACACACACACACACACACACACACACACACACACACACACACACACACACACACACACACACACACACACACACACACACACACGTTTGTATTACTATACTTGTGAGGATCACCATTTTAAGACAAGTGATTTCATGAATGGCATTTTTCGGCTCTATTTCACGGGGCATGGCGCTGGCAATTAACAAAGTATAAATCATGTATTAACTCTATGGTCCAACCTTTTTCTAATTGTAAACATATATATCTCTAAAAAATATGTTTCAGCCACAAAACAATATTTTTTTTTTCTCGTGAGGACCAAGACAATGGTCCTCACACTGTCTTATTTCTCATTTTCTACTAATACGTGTGGCGACATTTGGTCCCCAAAAGTATAGTAATACACACACACACACACACACACACACTCTCTCCATCATATTAAATTACAGCGGTGCCTCCTCGGCTCGTCCTCAGGCAGACAGAGTGTGACAGACGTGCAGAAAGGAGCCGGAGGGAATCAGAGAGCTCGCTCAGTAGCTAGGTAGAGACGCGTAACGTGACAGCCGAGACATTTTCAAATTAGTTCCTCATTTTGAAAATGTCTCGGTTGTCATCCGGTGGCGTACAGACAGGAGATGTTGGCCTTTCGCTCTGAGCTGCCAAACACCGAGCTACTAATGTAGACTGACACACAGTGGCAACCCACTGACTCCACTGACTACCCCCCCCTGTATTCTGAAGGTAGAGGAAAGAAACACAAAAACAGACATTGATGCTTTATTATATCTAAATCAGGGATCTTATCATAGGGTTTTATGGGAAATGCCTCTAAACATATTGATAGTTTGACCACATCAAATGCTCTAATCTTGAAATTTAAATACAGAAAATAGCCTATCTACAAGCTCTTGTAGAGAGCTTGTAAATCGGCTATTGTCGCAGTGCAAGATGCTTCCATAGAAGACATGCTGCTGGCTAGGGCTCTCACGATTACACATTTAAGTTAATTGTCACACAAATAATTGCGATTAAGGATTTCATTGTGTTTTTGGCATTAAACACTGGAACACAATTAAAACTTTTTTTTTCTTTTTTGCTTCATAATCACAAACTGCACTGGGCAGATAAGACCAATAACTTAAATATATAAAGAAATTACTGACATTTAATAATTGTATACTCTTTTGTTTTGCAGAAATAGATCTACAAGCTTACAACACGTCACGTTGTAAGCTTGTAGATCCGCTATTTTCTTTTATCTCAAATAATTGTGATTAGACGATTATGTAATCATTGTGACAGGCCTACTGCTGGCTTCTATGGGATCCAAAATGACTGACATTAGTCGTGGCGACTGAGAACTTTAATCCATTAAGATGTGTGTCTCACCTTCCCCAGAGCGTCCAGCACGGCGGTCATCTGCTCGGGGGACAGCGTTGTCCCCATGGCGGACACCTTGTTGATGAGGGCCTGCAGCACGCGGTCCAGGACGTCTGCGTCCAGGGGCGTCTGGTGCAGCTGGTCCAGCAGCATCCACACCGCCGCGCTCTCCGCGTCCGTCACCACGGTGACGTTGGCCACGCCGAACCGGGGGTGAACCCGGGCACCACCGCCGCCACCACCCGTGGCCCCGACCAGCTGCACCCGGAAGCGCTTGGGCGTGGGGTTGGACGAAGCCGTATCGGGCGTCAGGGTGACGTCCAGTGAGACGCTGTGCTGGCCGGGGTCCAGCGTCAGTTCTCCCTCCTCCTGTCCCACGAAGTCCATGCCCGCCACGGCCGGCCAGATCATAGAGGGACCCACGGCCTCGGCACGGGGAAGCTCCTGTATTGATTGATTGATTGAATATTTTGTTAGACAGAAATGTAAAAACAGCACGAGTACAGTCAAACACTTTGTCTAAAAGCTTAACACCAAAAAAAGTCCTTGCAGTCTTGTTTCCTTTGGGGTCCTAGGTATTCAATTCAGCAACATAAAAAAAAATTGCACCAAACATTCAATATCATCACAAATATATAACACAATACTGTATGTACACAGTAGGGGGAAAAGAGGGGGGGGGGATAGGGGTAAAAAAAAATGGGGGGGGGGGGGGGGAAGTGATAACAACTTATACAGTAGGTGGGTGTTACCAGATCGTTATTTGCGCTCCCTCTGGTATTGTGGCTGTGGGTGTCACACATTTTTGGGAGGTATTTGGAGAGATCAATAAAAACAACACAATATCTACATATTTACACATGGTATCTATCCGGAGCAGTAAGAACCTGTCTGTCTGTCTGTCTGTCTGTCTGTCTGTCTGTCTGTCTGTCTGTCTGCGTCTAATCTTGCAACAGCGCTGCTACTGTATGTTTCAAACATGAAAACAATGCATAGATAACTGCTACAGAAATGCTGCAAGCCCTGTTAATGTTCTGTCACACGGACGGATCACCCAATGTGTTTTTATTGAAGTTAGATGAATTACACAGAGACCCTTGTTTGTTTCTTCTCATTTTTCCCCAGCTGTGTTAGTAAATGAGAACGTGCAAATGCTAGAGTAATTAGATCTATATGTGGGCTCCTGCTGCAGCTCCATTTACATGGAGACACACAGCCATGCAGAAATGCCTGAAAGACAACCTGAAATGAAATATCTATGAGTCTATCTAGTCTAGACATTATATTGCACAGTAAGAATTATTTTACCTCCCGTATTAAAACGTCATGTCAATTTTATTTGTATAGCACATTTAATGCCGGTGCAAAGTCAATGCGCTTCACATTTCAATTTAACCCGGAGAACCTATACGTTGCTATAATTTTCAAGCCGGAAACACCTCTGTGTCACATTAGCTGTTGCTATACCATTATATACAGTATAGCAACACATTATTGCTGTCGGGCAGAAACCCCTTCTTTTTTGTGTGTTTTTTCGTAAATTAACGCCCCTACTTGTTGATCATACTACAGCGTAAAAAAATGCAAAATATTTTCGTTTAACACAAAGAAAAATCTAAATTCCAGCATTTTTAAAAAGTATTTCATAAATGAAATGAAAAAATTGAATAATTTCCATAAACACATAAAAAAATGTTAAAGAAGTTGTGAAAATAGCAGATTTGCGCTGCGTTGTGAGCTTTTACATATGCTCTTTTCACTAGTTTGGGTCGCGGGCAAACGTCTAATTTCTCTTGTTTGGGAACCACTGATGTAGTGTGTCTCAAACATGCAACACGTGCAGCGTGCTTTATGGTGTTCACAATGACTCATCTGTTCACTTACAGTATCTGTCGATTCCATTCATACGTATATCCTGTCTGTCTGGTCCTTCACACATCCATCCATCCATTCATCCACCTGTTCGTCATCCTCTCTGTATCATTCATAATTCAACCATCACCTCTGGGGAGCCACAACGCAAAGAAGAGCAAATACAGCAAAATGGTAACGTTTCTGGTCTTTAAAGGTTGTGGCAAGTGACCCGTGTTACTGACAGCATTCATGATGACTCAGATTAGATCACTGAGGAAGTGTGCACCGGTTGGAACCTGGTGTTGGGGGGGGGGGGGGGGGGGGGGAGGACTGACTCATTCTATCAGGTCACATAAGGAAACCAGGTCAGATAAAGACGATGTGAAACCATAGACAGTATACCAGCCTTACTATGCAGCCGTAAAACAGGTTATATTTGTAACTTTCTAGGTAGGAGTGTAGAGAGAAAATCATATTGTGATGATGACTCATCAGTCAGACACAGTCACAATTGACCTACATTGAGAATTAGATTTTCTACCACCTAGCCAAATTAGAATTAATTCAATTTAAAAAAGTATATAAAAATTGCTTTCAAAGTCATGAAAACCTTGGCAGAAGACCGGTGTAGTTAGGAATTATGGAATCGGTGACTCTGATGACATCACTGAAACTCACCTGAGCGTGTCATCAGTTTAGGTGTTTAGCCCCACCCAGAAAAACTGCTCTCAGCAGGAAATACCCGAAACAGGGCATTTATACTGTTCAACAGGCGGTCTGTGTGATGACTCACCAGCGTGCGGTATCGTACGGTCACGGTGGAGGCGGCCGCCGGGCCGCCGGCCTGCCTGGACACCTGGAGGCTGAGTCGGGTGGTCTTCAGCGTGGCCACGGCCAGCCTGGAGCCCACGGCGAAGAACAGCAGGCCCCGGGGGTCGTCGCTCTCCACCAGCGTCACGTTGGCGAAGCGGGTCGTCTGGTTGATGTCGGCGCCCACCCCCACCTGGTAGATCTCCACCAGGAACCACGTCTGGTCCTCTGGGTCCTAGTGCCCAACGAACGACACAAAGCATGGATGGATGGTTACTGCTCTAACCTGTATCTCCATTATCGTCTCTGTCGGGTGGAAACCTCATCATATGTCCAAAACTGTTACTTTTCAGGATTCAAATTCAAAAGCATCAAAAGTAGCAGATCTACAGGCTCAAAACGTTACAAGGCAAGACGCGTTGTGAGCTTGTAGATCGCCTATTTTCGCTACTTTTCATACGTTCTGTAAGTGAAAGCGAAAGTGTGTCATTGTGTGGGTTTTATAAATATTGAACAAATAAAAAGTGTTAACAATAGCTTGTGACTAAATAATAACTACATTGGATCCATTGGAACAAAGGGGATTTTTTTTTCCATTTCCTGATAAGTAACAGCTTTGGACAGCTTTGGCAAGGTTTCCAACAAACAGCGACGATATGATATCAAAGTTATGGTCCTATTTGTCTTTTTTTTCATACAAAACACAAAAAACCCGCCCCCTTTATTTATTTTTTTACAGAAAGGAACAAAGAACTAACATAAAAACATTCATACATTCCCATGCTACTATCAGCCCTCCCATTCCAACCCACTTTCACAGTATTACAATCTCTTCTGGTATCAGCTCCACAGATCTGGAGCAATAATCTATTATAAAAGCCAACGCAAATAGTTCATAGACTTAAACAAAAAGAAGAAACAATATGTTTAATAAGATAAGATAAAAGAAAGGAGTAAAGAGAAGTACTAGGGTCTCATTTTAGCTGTCATCTTCAGGTTAAATTGAGACCCGTATCCCAGTACTTTAAGAAGGGCCCCCAGATCTTGTCAAAGGAAGAGAGGGATAATCCCATTTTTCAAAGATTCTTGGCAATGCCATTGTGCTTTTATTGTACAATACATTAGAGCACTGTTTCCCAAACAGTGTGTCGGGACCCATGTTTGGGTCGCGGACCAATTTTTATGGGTCTCAAGTAATCTATTTTCACACGCACTCTGTCTCCTATGGGGTCTCTCTCAACCCACCTCATCCTGTCGGACCCCCACGGTGAGCACACAGAGGACCTCTCCTCTCCTGCACAGCACGGACCCCTGTGTCTGCAGCAGCTCCCTGGTCAGGTTGACCCCGTCGGTGCTGACCAGGGCCGGGGTCACGGTGCTGAACGTGGCTCTCCAGAACACCTGCACGTCCTCGAAGGCCCTGCAGAGGGAGACACAACAACAATACAACGTCTGAATGGGAACAACAACCTCGTCCATTGTGTAAGCCAGGATCTTCAACAGGGGGTCCCGGGACCCCTAGGGGGTCCTCAGAGTTACTACAGGGGGTCCTCCAAATCTTTGTGTGGTGGGGAAGATTAGCCTAAAATAGCAGATCCACAAGCTCACAACGCATTGTGAGCTTGTGGATCGGCTATTTTCGGAGAGTTAGTGTAGAGGGAAAAAGAGCAGACCAAGTACAGAGCCAACAGCCAACAAAGTTGACTACGTATTGATGGTTTAAAGGGTAACTGTCTGAAAATATACATTAGCATGAATCCAACTATCTATGAAAAAGTTAAATCTGCAACACAATTTTAAACAATATGTATGTAGTTGGGATCCCTGCTTCTTCTCTCTGTCAGCTACTGTAGGGGGTCCTTGGCCTGAAAACGTTGAAGACCCCTGGTAAGCGATACACAGGAATTCAAGCTTTGACCAACTCGTGGTGACTGAGAACTTGGGACACATTACCTGTTCTCCTGCCTCTGCAGGTACAGCAGGGCGGTTCTGTTCTCCTCAGAGTCCTCGTCCAGAACCTGACCCACTAAAGAGGCCAGACTGAAGCCCAGTATGCCGTTATGGAAGTCACTCCCTGGGGGGGCATAGGGTAGAGAGAGGGGGAGATAGAGAGAGAGAGTGAGGAGTAGAAATCATGACAAAGGTAAAGGACACAGATTAATTCTGAGCAAGGCTCAGCAATTTAAAAAAGCAAACGCTTTGGTCCTGGGACCTTTGTCAGTGCTATATGTGCGATATAGCACTGACGAAGGTCCCAGGACCGAAACGTTGGCTTTTTTAAATTCACCCCTCACTATGAGCACTCTATGAGCAAGTCTCTGTCTAAGGAGTTTTCCTTAATATTTATGCAGCAAGCGAGTCTTTTTCTGCCATTTTTCCTTTATGCTTTTCAGACCACCGCGCCGGCAGTCAACCGTGAACAAAGGACAAAGCCTAACCTATGCATTTCATAAATGTTTGTGTTTAGTGTTTAGTAAACTATATTTCTTTGTAGTTCACACATCATTGCAATGACCTCAAAAATGTCCACAAAGGTCAGTGTTCAATTTCAGAATTTAAATTCTCACTCGCTATGAGCTTGTATATCTGCTATTTTTAAATAGCCAAAGAAATCTTAAAATGACACAGATGCGTTCCCGGTCTTAATGGATTAACTTTGTGAGCGTAAAATGTTTTACACTCTATTTTTTATGATGTCATTGTGATGACAGGATACATACAACCTTTCCCTAAAGTAAAGGGCTGCATATCTTTTCTATCTTCATTTTTTATTTCTTTTTTACCATGGATTATGATCTTGGCGAAGGCCCCGTAGCCCTGCGTATCGGGACCGCCAACGATCATGGCCCCGCCCTGCGGGTCGCTGAGGTAGATGAAGAACACCTCCTGTCCCTCCGGCTCAGAGTCGTCCAGGATGAGGAGGGTGAACTCGGCCTCGCTCTGCCCGGCCCGCAGGGCCACCACGGTGGACGGCAGGCGGAAGTCCTCGCCCTCCTGGGCCAGGATGGTCCCGTTAGGCTCCAGGCTGAAGGGCAGAGGTGAAGTGGCCGTGCTTCCACCTAGAAAAACACAGACACAAAGAGACACAGTTCATGTAGAACACCTGGGCCAGAATTTTCCGGCACTCTCTCTCTTAGGGTGACCACCTCCAAACAGGCCCATTGAGGGACAGGTGAATCCGTTTTGCGGGACATCGCGGAACACAGGGGTGCGATTGAAATTGTTTAAAAAACATTTTACAACACAATTTAATTGATTTTATTTTTTGAAAATTTCACAATAGGGCGCTCTAACGCAACTTAGGAATGATCCTTGGACCCTGAAAGAAGGAATGGACGGAAGTGACATGATCCCAAAAAAATGACACTCCTGTCCACTCCTTCTTTATGAGTTTTAGAAAAACACTCCTTTCTCTTTTTTTGGTGAAAACCGGAACAAAATGGCCGATTGTGGTTACAAACTATTTTCTCCGGCGGATAGACCAGACCCTCCCCCACCCCGCAGACATGCTTTGTTTACATCCACATGCACATCGCGGCTCCCGTGGCGCTCCAAAGGTCGTCAATATAAGGTAAAAAACCCTGGCAGAAGCTAAATAATTAATAAATTAATACCTGACAGGGAATGTGTTAAATGTGGATAATAGCATTAAGTTCAGCTGTAATCAGAAGCGGCAAATACAAACACTGAGCTGTAGCAGACTATGACAACAAAGTATGGAGTATATGAAAAAAACGAACACACACCTCCGAACGCCTGGACGCGAACCCTCACAGTCCCGGCCGCACCGTCAGACCTTCGAACCCTCAGAACCACCCTCCTCTCCTGCTGGGTGGCCTCGTCCCGGTCCTCAGCCGTCTGGACCAGGCCCGGTCCGATGCTCAGCAGCGTGACCCCACCGGTCACGTTTGGGTCGACGGTTACGTCTGGGCCGACAGTGGTCGTCCCCTCCTCTGGATAGATGGTCGTCCCGTTGGGGCTGACAGTCGTCGTCACGTTCGGACCGACGACGGTCGTCCCGTTCGGACCCACAGTCGTCCCCTCTGGGCCGACGGTCGGCGGACCGACGGTCACGTTTAGGCCGCCATCGCTTGCCTGCAGTGGTGGAAAAAAACATGTTTTATATTTTATTTTAAGTAAAAGTATCAATACTGCAATGTAGAAATACTCTGTTACAAGTAAAACGTTTTTTTTTGTTGTTACTTTAGGAACCAAAAGTAGAAAGTACTCATTATGCAGAATGTCCCATTTCCCAGGCTTTCAAATGTATAAAATTAATAGGTATAAATCTTTTGAAAATAGCCGATCTACAAGCTCACAATGCGTCGCGATGCGACGCATTTTTCGCAATGCGTCGCGATGCGACGCATTTTTAAATGGCCAAAATGTATATAGGGCTGAAGTGGTTAATGTATGTATGTGGTTAATGTATGTATGTATGTATATATGTAATAATAATCAAAATCTACAAAGTAACTAAAGTTTTCAAATAATTGTAGTGGAGTAAAAGTACAAAATTTGCTTCTGAGATGTAGTGGAGTAGAAGTAAAAGTATTGAAAATTGGAAATACTCCAGTAAAGCAAAAACACCTCAAAACTGTACTTAAATACAGTACTTGAGTACATGTACTTCGTTACTTTACACACACTGCTTGCCTGAAGGGTGACGGTGGCGAGGCTGTGCTGGGGGTTGAGGCGAGGATAGGCGTCGGCCAACGGCGTGATGAGGTCATCACGGACGTCCGTTAGGTTGACGTAGAAGTGTTCGTCGGACTCTGCGAGCGAGTCGTCCAGTATGGACACGCGTAGCGGCACGGCGGTCTGCAGCGGCGAGTCAAAGACCAGCTGGTCCCGCACGCCCACAAAGTCCTCCCCCTCCGTCGCGCTGCCCGCCACGGTCTCGTACCGCAGGGTGGTGCGGTTGCTGCGGGAGCCGTAGAGACGCTGCACGTAGAGTGTTATGGTCCCGATGTCCTCTTCGATGACCAGGTGACGGGCGTCGGCCGAGAACTGGTACACTCCCAACGGCTCCACCTCCGTCACGGTGAAACCTCGTCTACGGACAGAGATAGGACATCAGGGGTTTGGGTCATTTTTTCGGCCCACAATAGTTCAAACATAGCAGATGTACAAGCTCGCAGCGCTTTTTTTTAATAGCCAATGCTAAACACACACATCCTTGGTTCTGGTGACTGATATTGTCCTTCTAATACGAGAGGGGGCCGTGTTTTTTCATTTATTTAACCCATTAAGGCCTGAGGTTCCCATTCTACAAAATGTCTTCTAAACCATTGGTTCTCAAAGTGGGGTACGGGGACCCCAAGGGTACTTGAGGCGGTTTCAGGGGGTCCCCAGCTAAATTATGGATAGGAACCAAATGGACCCTTATGGTTCTGTAACTCTGAGAGTGTACAAATGGAACCAAATGGACCCTAACGGGTCCATTTGGTTCCATTTGTACACTCTCAGAGTACATTAACATTGATTTTATAATATAAATTGGGGTCCCAGAGGTATAAATGCCATTAAATGGGGGTCCGTAGCCTAATGCATGTCAAACTGGGGGTCCTTGACATTAAAATGGTTGAGAATCACTGCTAGAAAGCCGTATAAACCTTCTCTTATTGGGGTCCCTGGCTTATCTTTTCAAATGGGGGTCCGTGGGCTAATAAGTGTCAATTTGGGGGTCCTTGACATGAGAAAGTTTGAGAACCACTGTTCTAAACTATATCAGTTTGGTTATTTGGTTATGGTATGGTTCTCAAACCTTTTCATGTCAAGGACCCCCAAAATAATGTATTTCGCTGCTGAAAATGTTTTGTTCCAGGGAACCCCAGAAGCAAAGGAACAACACATTTTGATGGGGGTCGGCGGTCCTTGACATGAAAAAGTTTTGTTCCAGAGACCCCGAGAGGCAAGGATTGAGTTAAAAATGTTGTTTCCCAAAAAATATGTCTTGAAAGATTTTCACAAATGTTCAAGATTTAAAAAAAAAAAAACAGATCTACAAGCTCATAGTGCCTATAATGACATAGATGCGTTCCCGGATTGGGTATATTGACCTTGTTGAAACCATTTACCTGAGTCTGACGGAGCCTACAGCAGCAGTGGGGTTGGCAGCGGTCAGATGTATGGCGAAGGCGTACATCTGAGACACATCGGGCACGGCCGTGAGAGACACCGCTTTACTCCTCTCTCCATGCTCCAGAGTCACGGTGCCTGAGCACAGCACAAAAGAAGCATATTATCGAATGGAAACCATCCATTCCATCTCAGTTGGAACTGCAGTCTTTTCTTTACTGTCTGGCCCGTCAGCTTGAGGCCGTTTTCCATCATCTGTGGACCAAGAAGTCCACAGATGGGACTTCTGTTTTTTCTTTTCTTTTCCTCCTTTCTTTCATCTATATGTCTAGATCAGTGGTTCTCAAAGTGGGATCCGGGGACCCTCAGGAGTCCTTGGACGGGTTCGTAGGGGATATAAGAGCTTGTACATCTGCTATTTGTGAACATTTTTGAAACATCTTGAAAGTGTTTGAAAAATGGTGAATAATTTTGCTTTTTTTTTAACACATAATTATTTTCTCTTCTGGGGCCCTTGTCAAAAAAAAAAAGTTCAGATGGGGGTCCGCGGCCAAATTATATATCAATTTGGGGGTCGGAAAAAGTTTGAGAACTACTGGTCTAGATTTCTATATCTATGTATCAAACTAGACAGACACACAGGAGGGTCATCTTACCTGAGCTGGGGGTGACGACTCCAGGTCCGACTCCCAGAGGGGCTTGTCCAGGTGGGTACCCCGCACTCCACTCCACACTGACACCCCCAAACAGCCCTGTCCGTGTCACCTCTGCCTGGCATTCACCCGTCTCCACGTCGAACACCCGCAGAGCCAGGGAAGCAAAGCCCACCTATAGACACACAGACAGGACATTATATAATATAGAACCTTCATTGATCCTGAGGGAAATTCAGTTTAGGCATTTAGCAGACACTCTTAATCCAGAGTCCGATTTACAGTAAGCAAGGTAAAACACAAGGTAATACATCAAATGCATAGAGACTAGGCATATAAAGATTTATCGTAAATTGATTAAAATCGATTCAAACTGGGGATCGTTTTTTTTTTTAATTATCGCAAAGCAAACAGCAGAGGGTGTGTAAAAAAAAAGAAAA
Organism: Gymnoscopelus microlampas; assembly: GCF_963454915.1. Lineage (NCBI taxonomy): Eukaryota > Metazoa > Chordata > Actinopteri > Myctophiformes > Myctophidae > Gymnoscopelus > Gymnoscopelus microlampas. The sequence continues at coordinate 51,057,698 of NC_139941.1, read as the reverse complement.
TACAGGATCTTTGTAAGAGAATTGATTTAAAAAAAAGAGTTTTCAGTTGTATTGAAAAGAGGATAAAAGAAAACACAGTATTGTTAAAAAAAAACAAAATACTGGATTTGTGTAAGAAAATGGGTCTGGAAAAGAATTTTGTGTTTAAAAAACTCGTGAAAAATCGTATTGTGAACCCAGTATCATGATTCGAATCGTATCATGAGTTGAGTGAATCGTTACATGCCTAACAGAGACAGTATAGTGCCTCAGTAAACTAGGATCATAGGTAAACCAAGAACCTAGCATCAATCTAAATATTATAATATCAAAAACATTGAAACTATACAAACTATAGGATGCCCAGGTCAACAAATGAACCTGGCATCTGTCTAAAATAACATACTATCTAACTGATGTTAACCTTTGCATAATAAGACTTGTGCAAGGCTATAGGGCAACATCAATGAAACTAAGATACAAGTAAGGGTAGAGTCGAATAAGAAAAGTACAGAGAATAAGTAGTGGGGCAACACTAATTAATTAATCGCTTAAACCCTATACGTAGTTGACCGGAATCCCTCAGGTCTCTATCCATCGGCCCGTTCATAAACTGTGTCTGTGTTTACATCTGTATGTCATGGATCATACCAGTTCAACACGTTGAGGTGCACACAAGGTCAACATGGTTAAATTAGGATCATTTCCTGTTTCACTTGTGTTAAAGCTCTGTTTTGTTACATTGGGTCTTTCAGATGCCCTGCTGACATAAAACAAGTTCAATGTTCCCAGAGATGCTATAACACTAACTCAGTTACTTAGATAGAAGGCTGAATGTATGCTTTAACATGACATTAATGTCCATAAGCAGTGGATGCAGAGAAGTTGGTCTAGGTCTGCCCTCTAGTGGTGGCCAAGAGCTCAGCAAGCAAGCATGATATGCAATGAGGATATTCTTTCTGTGGGAAGGCCAGTGGTGTAAAAGTAACTAAATACATTTACTCAAGTACTGTACTTAAGTACACTTTTGAGGTATTTTTAACTTTACTGGGGTATTTTAAAATGTCAGTACTTTTGCTTCTACTCCACTACATCTCAGAGGCATGCATTGTACTTTTTATTACACTACAATGAATTGACAATTTTGATTCTTATTACAAAACATGCATGAACCACTTCAGCCCTATGCATACTTAGGCCATTTTCAAATACATTTTATACATTTGGAAACTTGCGAAATGGGACATTCTGCATAATGAGTACTTTTACTTTCAGTACTTAAGTATATTTTAATGCAAAAACTTTGGTACTTTCACGCAAGTACATTTTGAATACCAGACCTTTATTGTAACAGAGTATTTCTACATTGTGGTATTGGCAGTGGCGCCGGAGCCTGTTTAATTAAAGGACACTGTGTCCCCCCACTATTCAGTCCAGCCAAAAAAATATATATATATATATATATATTTTTTTTTTTTTTTTTTTTTTTTTTTTTAATTAATAATAAAATCTGTCCAGTCCCCCACACCTCGCGACCACCGCGAGCGCGAGGCGAACCGAATTAACCGAAATAACCGCATTATCCCCCCCAAAAATCAACAAACCCACCCGAAATAACCGCAGCATTTTCGCGCGCTTCGCTTACTTAAAATGTGAGTACTTCTTCCACCACAGATATGAATCATATTTACCTCATTGTGTTGAATAGCTCAGGTGACATCTCTCACTATTAAAATGTGCTCCACGTCGAGTCCAGACACTTCACAGAGGAGTGTTTTAGTTCATGACATATTCCATTATTCAAGACAAGACGTTTCTGTCTGAAGAAAGCCTTCTCAAGCTGTTTAAAAACAAACTACGCAGGAGGAAAACCAGCGTGGAGGCGGGAATGTAAACAACACTGCCATGATGATGAGTCAAGTGCTATCCCCGCAATGCATTGTGGTAGTTGTAGTGACAGTATTATTGTTGCGGCTCAGTGGCTGCCTATACCTCTATGGTGGCTGCTGCTGCAGAGTTCATGCATAACTTGTTGTTAAATAATCTCAATAATATTTTGGACTGTAATTAATAATTTGTATGAATAAATACTTACACATTTTTTATCATCATTAATGATAATGATAATGCATTTATTTTCCAAAGTGCTTTACAGAACAAGCTAAAAGAGGAGCATGATAAAAACAGCATTAGTTAATCACAACTGAGATATTAGTTCATAACTAACTTCAATGCTAATGATATTTTTATGGTGAGGTATTGCTGGTTGATGGTGTTTTATGAATATGAGTTTTTATTTACTTTTATTTGTATGTGTTTTTTTTTATTGAATGTTTCTGGTTTGACACCAATGTTTTTACCTGAAAGTCCAAATAACATTTCTCCCCAGAGCAAGCAGCCAGGCTCTTAGTTAGCTCAGTGGTAAAAAAAAAGCACTTGCGCAGGAGACCCATGAGTCAGACTGACCTCTGAACTAGCAGCCTCCTCTGGCACAGTGACCACAGCGGCACTGGAGTCCATCTGCAGACGAGGTGGGGTGCTGAGGAGAGGACCCACCAGGGTGACGTCAGTCAGCTCCACCGAGAAGTTCTCACCCACAGAGAGGAACACCTGCAGAGACCACAACAGGGTTACTAAAACATAAAAAAAAATACGTAAACCAATAGAAATTGGCAAACCATTTTAGTTAGCTGAGAGATGAAAATTAGAATCCGACGATAAGCAACGATAAGCAATATTTTCAAACATTTTAAACAATCTTTAAAAAAATGCAACTACCAATTTCCTTAGCGATTATTCGATTGATTACTTTTTCAATACATCGAGAATCGTTAGATTAACTAGGGCTTACATAACTTAAACATGGCGTTGAAATCACTGTGACTTATCCATCACTCACTTGGCTGCTGATGGTCAGGGTAATGGCAGCAGACGTCTCTCCGTCTTTGACCAGCAGCCGTCCTACAGCCTGGTCCCCCAGAGGATCCTCCTCCAGGTCCACCCATCCCCCGCTGATCCTGTATCCCACGCTGGCGGTGCCGAACGGCCCGGCCAGCCGGCTCACGTTCAGCAGCAGGACTCTGCTCACGTTGGCACCGGAGCCCACCAGCTCTATGGACTGGAGCGCCGGGTCCAGGGCGAACACACCATGGGGCTCGTCGTTGGCACCGACCCTGAGGGGTGAGAGGCCTCTATTTTTAGTACAACAGACCTGAGTTACAACAGTATAATTTATATATTTTTTATTATTTTGTTTTTTAGATATTCTTTTTAGATTTAAGGGTGCGTTAAGAGATCTCTCAATTATGCTTAAGATTAAATTGTAATATAGAGCTATCGTATTGGACATTTTATGAGTTAGTGCCTTTGTGTTGTACTGTATGTTGTGATGAGTATGTCGTATGAACAATGTTGTGTATTGATGTAAATTGTGTTGATGATGCTGGTTGAGACCCCAGGAAGAGTAGCTGCTGTAACAGTACAGTAAGCTGATGGGGATCTAATAAATAAATCAAAAACTGTACTTTTCCCGTGTACACCAAATCTCTTCACTGAAAATAGCAGCATATTCTCTACAAGGTCACAACAACGTGTCGCAAAACGATGTGTTGTGAGCTTGTAGATCTGCTAGCTAATGCTCCCCTCAGAATATGGATCCTGGGGTGCAAGTGGTTAACAAAAGTGTCGTTTTAATAGTTTGAAAGAGTTTGGATTATCACGATAATATCGTTAATGAAATGTGAAATGTTCATATAGTCGATGTCGGGCAGAAACCTCTTATCTCCAGATTCTAACTTTTAGTTTTTTTTCGTAAACTAACACCCTACTGGATCATACTACAGCGTCACACTAAAGTATCAAAAGTAGCAGATCTCCTTTTGAGCTTGTAGATCTGCTACTTTTGATACTTTTGAATTTGAATCATGAAAAGTATCAGTTTTGGACATATAAGGTTTCCACCCGACAGAGACAGAGATATGGTTCCATCCATGCCTAACCTGATGTGGGTGGCGGTGCGGTTGGGGTTGGCGTCCAGCGTGGCCCCGCCCTCCACGGAGGCGAGCAGGACGGTGTAGAGCTCCTCCAGCTCGGGCACGGTGTCGGGCATCAGGCTGAGGACCACGTCCACCTCCCTCTGGCCCTCCTGGATCAGCGCAGAACCGGACAGGAACAGGAAGTCACCTTCCACCTCTGACTCACTCTGCACCTGCCAATGGACCTGATGGATATGAGAGAGAGAGAGAGAGAGAGAGTTTAATTCACTATATTCAAATTAGAATGACTCATTTACCCCTCCAGTTATGAAATACCTGTTGAATACTTTATTAGTCAGACATTAGAGATAAAAGGATAACACAAAAAAAGTCAATAATACATGTCATCAACAAATACAAACGCTAAAGGAGAAAAAGGAAAAACGGTGGCAGTGAATGTCACCTCCTTCCGATGGGAAATGACATTTATCTCCCCTTCTGGTCTCCTGATAGATGATTTTTCAGGCCAGTTTTGAAAGAAACCAGTGTTACACATCCTTTAATGGATGGTGTCAGCCAGGGCATCCCACATTGTGGTGGCAGAGCAGTAGAATGAGAATTTCCCCATGTTTGTTCTAAATTTGGATCATGGTGGCTCCCGCTAGTGGTGTGGCTGTGGGTGTCACTCACTTTGGAGAAGTAGATAGTCAGCTATGAGGGTATTGAAGGCCCTGTCCCTTTGACTATCTTAAATACCACTCCCAGTGATATTAGCTTAACCCTGACCCTAACGTGTTGTATTTGCACACTAGTTACGGCCCCATAAGGGTCCATTTGGTTCCCAACTATCAATCATTTAGCTGGGGGTCCCCTGGAATCCCCTCAAGGACCCCTGAGTGGGTTCCTAGGACACAGATAATGAATGATCAAACAGTAACGTGTCGTTGTGCTTTTGCTGATCTTACCGTGATGTTCCCCATGACCCCTTCTCTGCGTGTGATGACCAGGGTGATATTGCGAGGTCCCTCTTCCTCTGTGGGTTCACTGTAGACGCGCTCTGTCAACGACGCCGTCGTAAACTGGACGATACCGTTAGGGTCACCGAACTTCTCAATCTGGGGACGAGAGAAAGAGAGAGAGAGAGAGAGAGAGAGAACCAAGAAGGAGTGAATAGAAATAAAATGTCAGATTTAAAAAGCGTTGTTATGCAACTTTCCTAGGTTAACTTTCCACGAACTTTGACACAATCCTGGTTTCTTGTTTGACATGGTTTGACATCAATGTTAACCCAAAGGTCACAATTTAATTTCTCCCCTGAGCAAGCAGACAGCCTTTTTTTCCTCTTTTTTTTGCTCTGTGGTAAAAACATCTGCTCTTCAGGAGACCAGGGTTCTTTCTTTTTCTTTCTGTTGAATTGATTGATTGATAATGCTAAAAGGACAACACAAAGAGCCCTGAGGGCTTGTTTCTATTGTGGTCCTACGTATTCAATTCATCAAGACATATAAAGAAATACAATACTATAAGAAATGATCAATGCTAGCAGAACAATCATATTTACAGAATTTACAGTGGGGGGGTAATTTATTTTGGCAAGCTAGAAGGCAAGCACTTTTTGATGGCTGGTGGTGGTAGGGCATTCCACATTTTGGTGGCATAATGGTAGAATGAATTCATTCCCATATTTGTGCCAAATCTGGGGGAAATGAGATCAGTGGAGGTGTTGTGGCCATGGGCGTTACACACTCTTTTGAAGTAGTTAGACAGCACATGCACCTTGAGCGTGACGGAGCCGGCACTGGAGTCTACGTCCATGTCTCCCGACAGGATGCTGAGCTCCACGATGAAGTCCTCCTCCACCTCCACCTCCCCGTGGGGGAGTATCTTCAGCGTGATGGAGCGCGTGGTGCCCTCCTCTCCGTCCTCAAAGTAGTAGGAGCCGTTCACGGGCGCCTTGATGTCCGCGTTGAGCTCTGGAAGGACCTCTCTGCTGTTGGGGCCCAAGATCATCCAAGCAACCTGTTTGAATATAAAGAAGTATACCAGCCTGGATTAACATCATCGAAGCCACCTGTTTGAATATAAAGAAGTATACCAGCCTGGATTAACATCATCCAAGCCACCTGTTTGAATATAAAGAAGTATACCAGCCTGGATTAACATCATCCAAGCAACCTGTTGGATATGTTTTGATAATAGCAGATCAACAAGCTCACAGCGCGTTACTTTGTGCCGAGTTGCTAGCTTGTATAGCTGCTATTTTTGAATAGCCAACATATAAATGGATAAAGTGGTTAAAATGATCAAAAATGTTGGAAGATTCCAATAATTTGGAATTGTTTAAACATAAATCTTCTTTTCTGGGGGTCCCTGGCACAAAACCTTTTCAGATGGGGGAATAAGGCCAAATACATATCAATTTGGGGGTCCTTGACAGTTTGGGAACCCTTAGCATAGAGCCTATTCAACAACAAACCGGAGGAGAGGGTCTCTCTCTTACCGTGGCATTGCCCACCGCCCCTGCCACCCTCTCCAGCAGCAGGGTGAGGGTCAGGGTGTTGTTGGGATTCTCCAGGGTGATCAGGGTGTCGTTGATGAAACGCACCCTTCCGCTCAGAGAGTCGCTCTTGTCGATGGTCACCGTGGCGACCGCGCGGGACCCCAGGACGGCCCCGCCCGTGGGCCCGAACAACTCCACCTCAAACTCCTCAGCGGGTTCACTGGAGAGCAGACAAACAGACACAGTTCATAACTTGGATTATGAACCCTAGGGGGGGTCCCCAAATGATTTTGGGGGGTCCCCAGAAGACCATTACTACGTCATAAAGAAAGCAACAAACTATACTATGAAAAACATTCAAACACAGGCCAAATAGTCAAAAATGACCCAAGAAAGAGGCCAAGATTGTGAAAAAAACTGATCTACATTGGCTATTTTCACAATATTTATCAAACTGAATGTAATGCCTCAACTCCTACAATTCCAAGTGCTTGTCAGGGTGGGGGGTCCCCAGTTCAAATATGATTATTTTGGGGGGGGGGGTCACTGTCTGAAAAGTTTGGGAACCCTTGATCTAGGGCAGTGTTTCCCAAAGAGGGGATGGGACCCATTTCTACTGTATGTTGCGGACCAGTGTTTATTTATTTTTTTTCCAGAAACCGCTGCCAGTACACAATAAATTTGGCGCTGATGGGTCCAGTGATTTGTGAGATTGGCTCAGGAAACACAGACACACAGGCCAACTCCTACAGAGAAAAAAATAATAATCACACCCAGTGTGAAGAGAGTGGTGCCTTTGAAAGTGTAACTGGTTGTATCCGCAACAATCAGCAACAATATGTTGTCACGTGACAAGTGACAACATATTGTCACGTGTCACGTGAAGCTTGACCAATCAGCCGTGCTCAAACATACGGACGGACATACGGACGGACGGACATACGGACACACGGACAAAGTCAAATGTAGGAGTGGTTGGCACCACTCAAAAAAGTGCAAATAGCAGATCTACAGGCTCACGACAACAGGTCACATGCGAGCTTGTAGATCAGCAATGTTTTTGAAAAACCTTTCAGAAATACAATGATGCAAGTCAGACATCAATCAGACAAAGTTGTGTGAATCTCACTAGTCCAGGTCATCTATGATGGTGATGTTAATGTGAGCTCTGTCCTGGCCGTGTGCAAAGGTCAGCGAGCCGTTGGACAGGATGTAGTCCAGGTCCGGCGTGGCGGTCAGCCCTCTGGACAGGAAGCTGGCTGAGACCACTCCGTACGTCCCCACCCTCCTCACCACCACCACGGAGACGGAGCCCGCCTCCTCCTCAACTATGGGTAGGAGAGATTTGAAAAAAATTACGAGAAGAGATAGGAACATAATATACTTTAAAAATACATATAAAAAGGTTAAGTTGTCTAAGTATTGAGGGTTTAAGTGGTTAACTGTCTGAAAATACACCTTAACATAAATCCAGCACAATGCTACACATTGATAGTGCTGTCAGACAACTCTATGAGTCTTTCTATGAAATCTATGAAAAAGTTTAATCTGCAACACAATTTTATACAGTATGTAGTGGGGGTCCCTGCTTCATCTCTCTCTCAGCTAAGGCTTGGCTTGAAAAACGTTGAAGACCCCTGATCTATTTTTTTTTTTTAAATGCCAGTATGGTTTGGTTTAGTCTCTTACCAGTAATGTGTTCCTGTGTGAACTCCAGGATGCCCTCCACGTTGTCGTTCTGCAGGATGACCACAGTGACAGAGGACTGTTCACCTACAGCTGGAGGAAGGTCCAACGGCAGCCCTGACTCCCTCACCGTGTAGTCCACAGCACTGGCCAGCAGAGGGAGACATGCACAACACTAAGTCACTTGCAGCAGTGGCAAGTATTATGTACATTTTATTCAAGTACTGTGCATGTTAGACCTGCGGGCCTATTATTAAAAAGGCCATCTAAATCCTAAGAGTTTTCTGAAAAAAATATTTAAAAAAAGAATTATTTCTCAGCCTCTGTAGCTGATGGAAACTTGAAATATAGAACGTTTTAGAGCTTAACCCTTTGAACAATTAAAGGGAGCCTCCCCAGACTCAAAACTGTGCAAGCTGTGCAAAATAAAATATCTTTATAGCAAGCTTTCGGTCATAGACCTTCTTCAGGCATCAGAGCTTAACCCTTTGACTTTTACTGTGAAAATGACTTTCATTTGATTAAGAATAAATGAAAAACAGACATACAGAGATTTGTAGAATTTATATAGATTTGTATTTTTACGCTAATACTTTAATTTTGTTTTTGTTTTTACAGGCCTGTTACTCGTATTTCGACATTGTGGTACATTGTGGTATTAATACTTTTACTGAAGTAAAAAAGAATCTGAGTACTTGTTCCACCACTGTTCACTTGCTGACCAGAGTTTCTCAACTGCAGTCCTAAAAACCCAGACTCCCCGCATGTTTTCATTCAAGCCAATAAATCAGGGGCTGGTCTTAGACCTGGAGCACCTGCTGAATTCAATTCCCTCCCTGGTACAGTGGAAGATTAGAAGTGGCATAAATCCAACAGGAATGAACTTGGGAACAACTTTTATAACCCAGGTGGTGACATGTATATAATGGTGATACATTCAAGTTGCATACTGTTGCTGTCGGGAGATACCTTGTATCTCCAATATTTCAACTTTTTAAAATTAAAACCCTCATTTTGTGTCTGAGCTTGTAGATCAGCTATTTTCTTTACTTTTTAAATAGCAATAAATAAGGGAACAGTTTTGGACGTACAAGGTTTAGGTTTCCACCCGACAGCGACGATATGGGTGTGTGTACTATGGCATATCCAGATTTAGAAGGCTCTGAGAAATCCAGAGCATGTACTGTGTGGACATTTAAGGAAACGCATAGGAAACAGACATTAACAGCCTGTTATTTATGTACATGGCTTTAACACTTTCCACATCGTATTCTGTAGCCATTGGGGAAGCAGAAATTGAGCACACTCACCATACATGCAAGTAAAAACACTAGTAGAAATAATAATACAATGAATTCTGCTTATTATATTATACTCTCAATCACATGGGAGCGAATATTTGGCGAAAACAGCAAGATCTACTGTATCTAACTTTAGATCGGCTCTATCTTCGGCGAAGAGATTTAGTACAGAGGGAAAAAAGGGGGAAAATAGAGTAGGCTTTAAATAGTTAAACCAGTGATTCTCACTGCGAGCTTGCACATCTACTATTTATTTTTGATCATTTATGAAAAATCTTTAAAGTGTATTGAATAATGTCGATGTGATAATGATATGTATTCGCCAAAAACATATCATTTTGGGGGGTCCAAGGCATGAAAAAGTTTGAGAACTACTGATTTAGAAGGCATTTTGTAGAATCGGCCTCAGGTCTTAATGGGTTAAAGTAGTTTAAGGACTCAGTACCTGTCGTTGAGCAGCTCCACTGCGGTGATGTTGAGGTAGAACTCCTCGGGTCCCTCGGGGAGGCTGTCGTCATGGATACGCAGGGTGACCTGTCCCGTGGTCTGACCCGGAGCGAACAGGAGGCGCTCTGAGGCCGGGGCAAAGTCCTCTCCACTGACCGCTGATGTGCTGCTGCTGCCCTCTGCTGTCTGTGTCTGGTAACTCACCCACACGCTGCCCAGGGTGCCCAGAGAGCGACTCACCGTCACGTTCACCTGGTGGCCATGAGGAGGAATGACGGTAGGTGTTTTAGTGACATTCATCATTCAATTATTAACTATTAAATCAGTGGTTCTCAACCAGTGGTCCTTGAGGGGGCCCAAGGGGGTCCCCAGCAAAAGGTGTTAATACATGTTCACCCCTTTATCCATATTGTATATGTTGGTTGTTGACTATTCTAAAATAGCAGATATACAAGCTCACAGCCCGTCACTTCATGCCGCGCTAAGAGCTTGAGGGCACCGTGTTCTTTCAATTCCTTTTTCATTAATATTTAATATTTTTGGGAGGAAATGAAAAACATTTTGTGTGGCACAAGTTTGCCCGCTACTGATGATGAGCTCACCGTCCCCTCCTCCTCTGTGGCCGTGAGCCGGCGCTGGGCGAAGGAGAAGAGGCCGTGGGGGTTGTCGCTGGCTGCCACGGTAACCGTAGCGACCTGGGCAGAGGGGCTGATGCCCAGGCCCGGCGTGGCGGAGGTCAGGGTCAGCTGGTACACACGGCGTTCCTCTGGGACCTCGTCATTCAGGACCTTGAGGACGATGGTAGCATCTGACTGTCTGTCCATCATGGTCACCACACCAGAGATCTCCTCAAACTGCCCGGCCTCGGCAGGAGTGATGTTCCACTCGAACTGCACCTCGCCAAAGATCCCTGGGCCTCGCACCAGACTGGTGAGCAAGATGGCAAAGACAAAATGAGTTGAATTACGTTTTTTCTCTGTTGCCAATGATATGATGTTTGCAGGACTACAACTCTGGATTATTTTCTGAAATATGATTCTGTTGCTAACTTTTTTTTAATCAATGAAATCATTTTGAAGTGCGTTTATTTTATTTTATATATAATTGTTTAAAAAAAAAGCTTTGTCGAACAACGGTGTCTTGCAAAAATAGAGAAAATAGTCAACTTGTAGATCGATAGATTAAATTGATTATTTCGATGAACTGTTGCAGCCCTATATGTTTGTCACACCTGATAACAGCAGTCCCGTTGTAGTCTCCCTGAGGTTCTCCCATCACAACCTCTCTGGAGGCCTCCACTATCCCAACCATCCCCAACGCAGCCTTGTCTCCTTGGACGGTAATGGTGGCCACACCTAGAGGAACACAACACAGAGAAAAATATCCATGAATTTAAGTCTCCATGGGGTGACTAATCGATAGAAAAAAAAGGGTTAGTTTTTTTTTTTGCGTGAACTATCCCTTTAATTGTTTTACATTGGGGGTAGTGTCACAGCATCATGTGCCAACTAAGACGAGTTTTCCAGGGCTTTATTTTCCCACACCAGAAAAAAAAAAAGAAAAGTTATTGTATAGCTTGGCATTATGGCAATAAAAATGATTCTGATTCATTGCTTCACTGATTCATTGCTTGACTTAGTGAAAAGAAACATTTGTGTTGGATGTGATTAGCACGTTTAAATCACACAGATTTATGTTTTCACTGCGCGGTCGTGTGTGTTCCTGTAGGATTGTGTTCAGCGGTGCGTTACTGCACACACAAACCCTTCAACCACTCAGACCCTCCATACTTGGCAAAACGGACGTGAGTTCGTGCCGATCTACACGCTTGTAGATCGGCTATTTTTAGCTAATGTTCAGTGGTGCGTTAACTACCAGGGTTATTATAGTTTTATTAAAAGTAACGAAATAACAAAAACTAGAATTGACAAAACATTTTATTTAGCTGAAATAAAAATAAAAATTAGGCTTTACAAATAAAAAAGATGACAAACTGAAAATGTATTGTGTCAAGAAAGACACAATGCATCTAACAAAACTAAAAAACAAAAATTCTTGAGTTGTCCTAGTTTTAGTCTTTGTCAATATCCAATAGGTTTCTTAAAAGATTGTGGAAAAAATTGTGAAACTTAATACTAAAATAAGAAACACAAAATAAAGACTAAACTAGCAAACCCGCTAAAACTAAACTTGAAAACTAAAAGTCAAAAAGATCTAATAAATAAAAACATCATTTTTTTTACCCCCTTTTTCTCCTCAATCGTTTTGCCAATTGATTCCTCCCCACACGCATTACTATAGAGCAGTGGTTTTCAACCTTTTTCATACCAAGGTCCATTATTTATTCGGCATTTGAGCCACGGAACCACCGTTTGATGAGATTTAGACTCTCAGACCCAAAACTTTGAATATTTTGTTATCGTTGGATACGATTTTGTCCACAATTCCATGCTGTATTGATGTTGGTACCATAGGAGAGACAACAGGCAAACGTTGATCAAAATAACTATTCCTTAATTAAGTAATGCAGATGTTCAACAAAAATGTAACTCTTGAGAGTGTACAATGAAACCAAATGGACCCGTAAGGGTCCATTTGGTTTCATTTTACACTCTCAAGAATTAAAGATCTATAAGGGCCAATTTGGTTACCAACTCTCCATCATTTAGCTGGGGACCACATGGAACGCCCTCAAGGACCACTGGTTGAGAACCATTACTATAGACATGACAAACCGTTTAAGGGGTCGATGACGGCGGCGCCGCTGGCGTCTGGAAGCAGCCGTACGCTGAAGATCTCGTCTCCTTCCAGGATGGAGTCGACCAGCGCTCTGACCTCAAACGTCTTCCTGGACTCCGTCTGTGTACGTTTGGAGAAAAAAACATAATGTCGCTGTCGGGCAGAAACCTCTTATCTCCACTCCATATTCTAACTGATTGTGTTTTTTCCGTAAATTAACACCCCTACTTGATCATACTACAACGTCACACAAAAGTTTCAAAAGTAGCAGATCTACAAGCTTGAAACGCGGCTTGAAACGCGGGTTGCAACGTAACGCGAAGCAACGCGTTTTGAGCTTGTAGATCTGCTACTTTTGATGCTTTTGGACATATGAGGTTTCGACCCAACAGAGACGATGTGCAATTAAAATGCAATAAACACCAAGGGGTGATTCCAAAATGAAAATCTGCCCAAATAGTCATGGTTGAATATCGATATGAAATTTTATCCCTCTTAAAATATACAACATATTCGGATGTTTTCACCCGATAGGGTTTTGCCAGGGTTCATGTGGTTAAGATGTCAAATACTGTAATCAACCGATCTTACGAGCTCACAATGTGTCACGATGGCACGTGTTGTGTGCTTTGTAGATCTGCAGATTATTTCTTTTAGCATTTTTGTGAAATCGGATGGCTGGTCAGTAGGAGACTCAATTGACCGCTGGTCATCAAATTACCGTATTGGCTATGTGTGTGCGTGTGTGTGTGTGTGTAATTGTATGTGTGTGTGTGTGTGTGTGTGTGTGTGTGTGTGTGTGTGTGTGTGTGTGTGTGTGTGTGTGTGTGTGTGTGTGTGTGTGTGTGTGTGTGTGTCAATATAGTGTTACCTACCTCAGCAAACTGTAGGGTGCCGGTGAGAGGTGAAAGGTCATCTACAGCTTGGTCGTCCAGTCTCCAGAGCATGCTCACCGCCCCGCTGCCCCCCGGGCTCCGGACCACCGCTAGCGTCGCCGTGGCAACGGGGTCATCAGCCGATTCTGGCTCGCTCACAGTGAACTAGAAAGGGGGAGGAGTTATAACACACACAGACACAATTTGTTTTACTTTGTCATATTTTATTGTTGTACATTTTTTGTGGGTTTAGAGACTTACTTCCAGCTCCTCGAATCCAAACCGTCCGAGAGGCGAGTCGTTGGGCGGTATGGTGACCGTCAGGGAGGTCGCCTCCCCCAGGCGAGCCCCACCAATCACACGCGCCAGAGTCACCGCGAAGGTCTCATCTGACTCCACCTCCTCATCGTCCAGGATGGTGATGTCGATCGTCGCTCCGTCCTGGAAGGAAAACCAGAGTCAGTGTGTGTCACTGTTTTCTGTTCTACATAATTATGAACCTTCTTAGTGTGCATGATTCTTATATCAAAGGAGTAGTTCACCCAAATAATTACTTATTTTAGAACAATGACACACCATGAAGCTTTGAATTCATGGAGATTTTTTTAGTTTTTGTCGCATTCCTAAGCCAATCATTTGCGACAAACACCAAAAAATCTGAATCATCAATCATGAATTCAAGGCTTCATGGGGTGTGTAATGGATAGAAAATACGATTTTTTTTTGTGAACTACTCCTTTAACCGATTCTTAAAATGTTTTCTAAATCCCAACATATTTTTTTTAAATATAAAAAATATATTTTTTATGATTTTTCAAAAATAGTAGATCTACAAGCTCATAGCGCGGCACTCAGTGCCGCGCTATGAGCTTGTATATCTGCTATTTTTGAATAGCCAAAGAAATCTAAAATGACACAGATGCGTCCCCGGTTAATACAGTATAGGTACACAGTATAGGTATACAGTATAGGAACTGTATACTTTGTCATGCGACAAACACCGAAAATAGTGTCTCTACAAGCTCGCAATGCAAAATGCAATGCATTGTAAGGCAGTACATCAGCAATTGTTTTTTTTACATTTAAAAGGCAACACCAAGATCAAATATAATATTCACACTTGTATATTATATATTTGATAAATCAAATATTCTCAATCTATTCGTGAGTTATCTGACTCCAAATCAGGACAAATATAAAAAACACGTTTCCTAACCTGTCCCTCTAGTAAAGTGACATTTCCAGAGGCGGGGCTGAAGTCATCGAGGCTTGCTGTGATTGGCTGAGCCTCCCAGTAGAGTATCACTCTGCCGGTGCTCCCGGCCAATCGCGCCACTGTAAGACGGAGGATGTTGGCCGGCGGGGGCAGCTCATAGGCCAGGACCCTTCCAGACACATCCTGGGAGAAACGTTTAACAGTGTTTACTTTATAGTGTTTATTTCACTGACTAAAACTATGACGAAAAATGTCTGCCGACTAACTTTTTTCAGTGACGTTACAATTTTTTCTAAAGTTACAATTTAATGACTTTTAAGACCTTTTTAATACCAAACTGGGCTAAATTGACAAACATTATGTAAGAAAGAGGCAAACATTGTGAAAATAGCAGATCTACATAGCTCACAACGCCTCGCAGTGCGAGGCGTTGTGAGCTATGTAGATCTGCTATTTTCACAATATGTATCTGTGGAACCGAGTCAAACTAAATGTAATGTCTACAATTCTAAATGCTTATCAGGGTGGGGGTCCCCAGTTCAAATATGATTATTTTGGGGGGTCGCGGCCTAAAAGGTTTGGGAACCCTTGGTGTAGGCGAAGACCTGTGATCGTCTGGTTAAGTAAGACAGAGAAACAGCCGTCCCCGGGGTCGGGGTGACCATCAATATGAACTCACCTCAGACACGTTGAACTGCAGCACTCCTCTGGGGTCGTCGTTCTCCTGGATGCTGACCTCTGCCACCTCCATCCCAGGCCTCTTCAGACTGGGCTGGCCCGGTCCCAGAGATCCTCCAATCAGCTCCAGGCTGGTGATGTTCACCAGGAACACCTCTGCCAGCTCCGGGATGTCGTCCTGACAACGGATACACATAATACAAACAAACAAACAAACAGCGTCCATGCGTGAATATATATGGACGCACATCAACAATAATGATAGTCTGTGCACGCTGTTAAGACTAATGACTCCAACTGTTTATTTTGAGATCAGCTGAGGATCTTGGGAGAAATCAGGAAGGTGGAGTACAGACATATCGTTGCTGTCGGGCAGAAAACTCTTATCTCCATATTTTAACTTTCTGTGTTTTTTCATAAATTATCGCCCCTACTTGATCATGCTACAGCGTCACACAAAAGCATCAAAAGTAGCAGATCTGCAAGCTCGAAACGCGTCGCTTTGCGACGCGTTTCGAGCTTGTAGATCTGTTACTTTTGATGCTTTTGAATTTGAATCCTGAAAAGTAACAGTTTTGGACATACAGTATGAGGTTTCCACCCGACAGAGACGATAATTATATTAGTGTATGGGTTGGTTGTAAGCAGAGTGAATGACAGGTAACACACACTTTGTTGTTATGTTACTAGTTATGTTATGTTACTTATTTCAAATATCAACACAATATCCAACACAAAAATAGCATTTTGGTGTAGAGGGAAAACATCCACATGGTACTCTTGTTGGTTTCATGTCTGCTTTGCAAGATCGTTTATAGCGGGGTCAAATCAGTGTTGCCAAGTCTGCTTATTATAAGCCAATTTGGGCTTGTTTTTTCTGTAAAGTAGCTTCTAAATATCTGTTGCGGTTTGCTTTTTTGGGGCTTGTTTCTAAAGTGTAGTTGCTTATGTGGGTGTGCCTCCTAATGTTGTTTAAACTAGTGGTTCTCAAACATTTTCATGTCAAGGACTCCCAAATTAATATGTATTTGTCTGCGGATCCCCATCTAAAAAGATTTTGTGCCAGGCATCCCCATACAAGATTGGTGTTGTTAAAAATGTTTCAAAGCATTCAACATTTTAAGATTTCTTTCAAGATTCTTTTTGAAAATAGCCGATGTACAAGCTCACAACGCGTCGCATTGTGTGCTTGTACATGGGCTATTTTCAAATAGATGATGTAGTAGGGCTCAAGTGGTAAAACTGGTCGCTTCTTTTGGGCTCGTTTTCATAGACCTGGTCGCTTGTTTCACTCACAAAATCTAGCAACACTGGGTCTAATGACAACTGAATGGAGAAACAGCTCAGTGCATGCCATGCAACACAGCTCATGGACATGGAAGCGCACACGCACACGCACACGCACACACACACACACACACACACACACACACACACACACACACACGAAAAACCCCTTCTTTTCATAAGCCTCGAGTTTAGTTTCTAAATTGGGTTTAGTGGTTAGCGTTGTGCTGACAGCACGGTCGCCTGTACTCTCGCAAAAACCAAATAATAGGAAGAGCTGCAAAGCTTCAACACAGAAACTTAAAATTAAACCCTCTCCCAGGGCCACTTCTTTCTGTATGCAACGTCTCTCCATAACAACGTTAATGAAAGCTGGCAGCTTCAACAGAAACACCAGGAAAAACACAGCTTCATGTTCGCGGAACTTCTTCCGCCTCCGTTTACAGCCTAAACACACAACATAATCACCAGTCCCATTAGTGGGAGAGAGAGAGGTAAAAATAGACACCGGCTTGCCTTGGCCTTTACTATACTTCATGATGAAGCCTGGAAGAAGGAAACAAAGGGAAATACAGCGAAAGACAATGAGACAGACAGATGTAGAAAAGACCCAGAGGGTCACAGGAAAGAAAAGGAAGGTTAATGGAAATTCCTTGAGAGAGGAAGAATGAAGGTTCTGGATTGTTCTATTCCCGCGCTGAAGACCCTAAAACGGGGGTTCAGATCCGATGGTGTGGTGCAGGGATTGTACTGCTTATTAGTACTGTAAGTAGGCAGCAGACCAGGCTCAGTGCCAGCCAGCCTGTGTCTGCTCAACCACTCTGGGGTGGCTTTTGGACCGTGGGATGCAGACAAACTGCAAAGACTGCTGGAGAGCTGGAAATGTCCAGGGTCCATGTGGAGTCTGTTGTTCTCCATCCCGAAATAAGAAGGGAGGTGAAAAAAACGAATTTGATTCGTTCCAGTACTATTCTGCTCTGTTTACTATTCTATTCTGTTATGATCTGTTAAGTTAATTCTACAGTGGGGTGACTGGTGGTGTCTCAGTCAGCACAGACCAAATCAAATCAAACTTTATTTTATGTAACACATTTCATACAGTAAGTTGCAACTCAATGAGCTTCACAGAAAATAATTTAAAAGAAACGAACCATAATAATACAAAAATATAAATAAAAGTACATACTGTAAATAAATAAAAGTACATAAGTAAATTACTGTAGAAGCAATGCGAAAACCTAAGCAAAAGCAATGCCAAAAAGGTGCGTCTTTATAAGTGTCCACGGTTCCAATGGTTAGGACCATAATAGCTAAAAGCTGCATCTCCATGCCTTTTTGTTCTAGCCGTTGGAACAGTTCAGAGACAAAGTGTCAGAGGATCTAAGGGCTCTGTAGGGCATATAACTAGAAAAGCATCTCGGATAAATAGAGAGGTGCATTTCCAATTAGTGAATTTAAAAACTAATAAAAGGATATCGATTCTAAAACTAAACAGTCAACCAATGCAGGGACTGCAGGGAAAACATCAGGGGACAGCGTGGACTTCAACGCGGACCCGAGTTCGAATCCGACTCCCGTCTTGTCTCACATCATGTCTCTCTTCTCTCAGACCCAGGTTTCCTGTCTCTCTACTACACTGACACTCTACTGTCTAATGAAGCAACAGAAAACAAAAAAATCCCAAAAGAAAGCTTTTAAAAGTTAATTTACGGTAAGCCTTCTGCTTACATTTCAAAATGTCTGTCATTTTAGTTGGAAGATTAATTGATCCAAGCAACAGATTTCGAATTTTCCTTTTTCCTTTTATCCGTTGGCCATTTAAAAATAGCAGATATACAAGCTCACAGCGCATCACTTCGTGCCACGCTGCGAGCTTGTACATCTGCTATTTTTGAACTTTTCTTAAAGATCTTGAAAGTTTTTGAATGATAATGATTTAGATTTTTTTAACACAAATCTTCTAGGGGGGGTCCCTGGCACAAAAAATATTTCAGTAAGAGGGTCCGCGACCAATTTTTCAAGTATCATTTTTGGGGTCCTCCTTGGCACAATTTTTTTTTATTTAGAAGGCATTTGTAGAATCGGCCTCAGGCCTTAATGTATTTCAAAGTGATTTGAGTGTGCTTATGTGTGTGTGTGTGTGTGTGTGTGTGTGCTGCTCACCGGTAGGATGGTGAAGGTGACCAGCACCACGGTGGCTCCGTCCACCATGACCACGGTGTCGTCCTTGGAGACGTAGTCCTGTCCGGCGGTGGCCTGGTTGTTGGGGGGCTGGGACAGGGCGGGCTTGGTGCCGTAGCGGATCAACACCTCCCCGGACGACCCCTGCTCTCTCACTATGGACAGGGTCACGTTAGTCGGAGTCCCTGGAAGGTCAGAGAGGTCAAGAGAAAACACCCACAGGGTCAAAAACATGAACACCAATGTGTCAAAATGTGGCCTTTATTATTCAATTAATTACATCCAAATATATTCAATTATTAAAGATACGCCATCCACAATTGGAGCCACTAAAGGCGAAATGGTCCACAGATCCTAATAGAGCACCGAAGTCTGACGTAATTTACACATCCTACCTGGGTCGCGTTTTTTTCCCCCATTCTGAATACCCATAGACGGGTTTAATATCGCGTCAAATAAGAACTGTGTTCTAAAAATAAACAAACAATCCCGGCGGTTTGACTCTTATGGATATGAAGCATCAACTGACGGTGAGAAAACGCTAATTTAAGTTACTTCTGCCGAATTAGTAACATTTTCGCCAGAAACAAACTGTATCAAATATGAGTGACTGACTATCATAAACGATACAGAGCCTCCTCCCTGACAATTAGTACTTTTACTCTAGTACATTTTGAATACGGGACTTCTACTTGTAACTGTATATATCTACATTGCAGTATTGATACTTTTACTAAGTACAAAACGCTAGTACTTTTTCCACCACTGGACAATAGCTTGTTAAAGTCCGCCCGCAAATTAATGTGACGTCATAGACCGGCTTCAAAGTACTATATTAATGGGCACCGCGCCGAGTCTGCACATAATTGTAGTTTAGCGCGACAGAGATAGTTTGTTAATAATTAGTAGTCGTTATAACTAAAGGTATTTAATTCCATTTAAATTCTTCAAGCGTAAGAGGATCATGGCAGACGTCGCCCAGGTTTCAGCTACCCCTTCACCGGCCCCGGCGAAGGCGGAAGCAAGAAGGAGGAGGAGGAGGAGCGTGAAGGCGGCGGGTCCGGTCAGACGCAGGAGGAGGAGGACCACCGGCGCCACAAAGAGACGACGCGCCACGTCCGCCAGGCCCAGGAGGAGGAGGAGACGTGCGGCCGCAACGACCACCAGGAGACGCAGAAGGAGGTCCACCGTGCGTCGCAGGAGGCCCGCGAGGAGGGCCGCGCCGAAGAAGCAAGTGAGAAGGAGAAGGCGGCGGGCCAGGAAGGTGGAAGAGTAAGCGTCCATATAGACCCCTTAACCAACCCATTGATACCTGGAACGCATCTGTGTCACTTTAGATGTCTTTGGCTATTAAAAAATAGCAGATATACAAGCTCATAGCGCGGCACCGAGTGCCGCGCTATGAGCTTGTAGATCTACTATTTTTGAATTATTATCTTTTTTTCCCGAAAAACTGTTAGGATTTTGAAAATGTTTAGAAGCGGCCTCAGGTCTTAATGGGTTTTAACAGACGACGTCACACTGATAAGAACCAGTATGCGTGCAACCAGTATGCGCGCAATGAAACCCGTTCTGTCAGGTCTCGGTCGGACGCGCCTCACTAGCCAACACACAAGAGGGGGTTGGGGTCTGCTGAGACCAGCGCACCCCGAAACAACAAGTTGACAATTGATTGCATGAAACAATCACCTGTGCGCCACCCTGGGCAAGACCTGGGATGTTGGTTGTCTAGGAAGTTGACAACCTTAAATGGTTGAATTTGGCGGAGGTACCGCCCAAGGAAATGACGTTGATGCTTTACAAATCTGTTAACATTCTCCGTGAATGCAACGAGTGTTGTGATTGCAAAAAATATCGTTTCCGGGGGAAACAAAAATCCTGTCCACTCAGGACTTCCTAGACACTCGCTGCTTTAGGTCGTGACCAGGCTCTTCTTTTCGCAGATGAGTGAGGCTGGGACTGAGGTTACCTGTGCGCCCAGTCTCAATGTTGGTAAACAAATAATTGGTCTATTGGGGCTGCAACTATGGATTATTTTCTTTCTTCGATTATTCCATCGGTCACTTTTTTGATTCATTAACTGCCAAAAACGTAAAAAACATATTTTTTTCCGATTACCAATACTGCCAAAAACATAAAAAAACGTTTTTTTTTTTATTATTATTATTATTTTTTATTTTTTATTATTATTATTATTATTTTTATTTTTTTCGCACACAGAACCAGGAGATAACGTGATCCAAAGATTTGCTGCTCCATTCACTTCCTGGTTAAAGAATTGGGGAAATATTCTGTATCTCGGCTCCTGTGTTTTACTATGTATTTTTGGCGAGATATGCTATTTTCAACGGCGTATGACAAGCGAACGGGAGGTTGTGATGCCATTTTTTTTCTTTTCGCAGAAGCACAGAGAAACCCTCTGGGATTAGCAACCATCAGGGGATCGATCATAATGGAGATAAGTGTTCTGTGACTACTTGAAAAAGGTTTTAAAAAAATGGAAAAATCGGCAGTGGATGATTGATTATTTGTTTTATTCTGGCAGTAAATGAGTTAATTTATTTTTATTTCATATATCAACAAAGCGTTATTTTATACTTTGTTACACAGCGGCGGCGTGCAAGAGATAAGGTTTTTTTATTTTTATATATAAATATGCATTCCAATAATAGATCCTGTGAGAGTGTGTTGCTGGGACAGAGAAAGGTCCATAATAAAGTAGATTTTCTCTTGATTTGTCTATCTGAAAAAAAGCCATTTTCGTATGAAAATCTTGGGAGTATTCTGTGGCTTGTGACGATCGGGTCCAATATTTAGTTCAGTGACCATGGAGCTAAAGAATGGTTCAAAAGCTGTGTTCACGTTCACTCTTCCATTGGAAATAATAGACTCCAACATGCTTACAGCCTCCTAAGAAGGCGGCCGCCTCCTTCACACAGATACGGGAAGTAAACCGGAGATGGCATTTCTTTCTTTTTCCCTTTTCATGGAGACTTTAATTCATGTATATTTTTTTGTCGCATTCCTAAGCCAATAATTTGATGACCGGCAGCGGTTTCGGTAGGAGACACAAGAGTCTCCTTTTCCTACCGGAACCTCTGCCCATGCTGGTCATAAAATCTCCATGGGGTGACTAATGGATCCATTTTATTTGTCTGTAGATTTCTCACTGCACTGTATATTTTGTTATCTAGTATGTTCTGTTTTTAGTTGCATTTTACTGCAGATTTTTTTTAATTACATTTCTTCGGTTTTATGTAAATCACCTTTGAAAGCAGCTTGTTTTGGAGTTACATGATTACTTGTATAAGGACTCCAACAAACATTACGTAAGCTGGCAATCGCGGTGCCTGTTTTCAAAACAGAGCACACAGCATGTTATGTTCCTCTGACATCCTGGGCTACGGGCCCAGACACAGATTAGGATAAATCCTACGTTTGCCCCATAATGCTGGAAAACCGCTGTGGATTGGCCTTTACAGTAAATCCATAATGTGTGTTTAC
Organism: Gymnoscopelus microlampas; assembly: GCF_963454915.1. Lineage (NCBI taxonomy): Eukaryota > Metazoa > Chordata > Actinopteri > Myctophiformes > Myctophidae > Gymnoscopelus > Gymnoscopelus microlampas. The sequence goes on along the minus strand of NC_139941.1, from coordinate 51,035,331 downwards.
TGTAACAAACGCTCCAAGAACCCCACTTCAAAAACACATTAGTGGAAATGTAAGCAGATAAATTCACGGACTGAAAACAAGCTTACTGTAAGTAAAGTCATACTGTAAGTGTTTATTTCACTGGGTGTGTAATCGTGTAAGACACCCTAATTCTTTATGACTGCCTGTACTCATAATGGGGGGGACAAAAATACGTTTTTGGAGAGCCATTAAAACCGGGAAAGAATTCTGTGTCATTTTAGATTTTAGACATATTTTATACTTTGGCTATTCAAAAATAGCAGATATACAAGCTCATAGCGCGTCACTTGGTGCCGCGCTATGAGTTTATAGATCTGCTATTTTAGAAAAATCGTGAAAATGTGTGCAAATCTTTGAATATTATTATTTTTAAAGCGAACATTTGTAATTCAAATCTGTGCTTCTGGAGGTCCCTGGAACAGAGATGGGGGTCCACGGCCAAATACTTAACATTTTGGGGGTCACAAGTTTTGAGCACCACTGATTATAGCAACATATTTTTTTCAGAAAACTGTTAGGATTTAGAAGACATTTGTAGAATCGGCCTCAGGTCTTAATGGGTTAAAGCAGGGGTCTTCAACATTTTCAGGCCAAGGACCCCCTAGCTGAGAGAGAGATGAAGCAGGGACCCCCTCTATATTGTATAAAAATTCTGTTTCAGATTTTTGTTGACTTGGTCTGCTCTTTTTTCCCTCTACACCAAACACCTCTTTGCCAAAAAATAGCCGATCTACAAGCTCACAGATCGGCTATTTTTTGGCTAAAGTTCTCCTCAGAAATGGGATGCTAGGGTTCTAGTGGTTAAGGTAAAAAAAAAATCCTATCACACAAAGATTTGGCGGACCCCCTGTAGTAACTCTGAGGACCCCCTAGGGGTCCCGGACCCCCTGCTGAAGACCCCTGGGTTAAAGGCCTTGACACTAGGATGGGGATCGTTAATTTGTGCCGATTTCGCCTGATTATCAACTCGATTGCTTATTGATCCTTTTCTATTATTGGTGGATGTTGGCAAATTGGTGCTGATCTGGGGCACTCTATCACGTTCATTCAATTCCCGCAGACAAACAAAGGTAGAGAATGTTGGCTTCATCTGATGTGCAACATTGAAGCAATGTGCGCATCATGCATGAAGCCACTGAATTCATGTTCCATGTTCGTTTTTACCGGTAGTTGGCAGGCAATTCAACAGAAGTCAAAAGCTTTATTAGAACGACATTATGTCTGTGCCAGTGATTTTATTTCAGTGAAATGACTCTCGTCTCTCGAGACGTCACTTCAAGCCACGTCAGGTCCTTCTAGAATCGAGAAGAGAATTGATAAGCCAAAACCTTACTGATTTCCGATGCTCAATAACTTCAATAACAATAACTATCATAAGTCCTGCACACTCACGTCATCAAATTTTACTTTATAAGCTCTGTAATTAAAATCAGGTGTGTTTGGAGGAACTTGAGCTATGGGAATCAAACGGGTGAATATGTCATCACAGAGTACATCTTCGTTTGACAGGAAGTAATTAAGATTGGCTTTTTAGGGACTTTTGATATAAGAATACACAACATTTTCATTTCACCACATCTAAAACCTATATCATTTAAAACCTGTGTCATTTTTAGATTTCTTTGGCTATTCAAAAATAGCAGATTTACAAGCTCATAGTGCATCACTACGTGCCGTGCTATGAACTTGTAGATCTGCGATTTTTTTTATCTTGAAAATGTATATCAAACCTTCAATATACAGTATATATTTTTTTTAAGCGAACATTTTCAACTAAAATCTTTGCTTCTGGGGGTCCCTGGAACAAAATATTTTGAGGTGGGGGTCCACGGCCAAATCGTTTTGAGGGGTCCTTGACATGAAAAAGTTTTGAGCACCAACAGGTTTTTAAGAAAACTGTTGGGTTAAGGACCCCAGGGGGGGGGTCCAGGGACCCCATGTTAAAGAACCAGTGTCATCTTACTGTGTGGTTCTTGAGCCAGGGTAAACTGTGAGTCCAGGTGCCATCCTATCACCCCGTAGGGGGAGCCGTTGGGCAGGATGGCCAGGAGGGCGCGGTCCCGGCGCCGGTCGATGACGGCGCCCACCACCCGCGGGTCGTCCAGCCCCAGGGTGGTCACGTCCACCAGGGACACGGTGACGCTCTCCCTCAGCTCGGCCACGCCGTCCGCTATCACGGTCAGGGAGATGGTGGCGTGTGATTGGCCCTCTGAGAATATCACCTGGGATAAAGACAGGACAGGAAGAGACAGGGTTGGAAAACATGTCCACACATTGAAGTTAGAAAATATTGATTGTGTAATGTTTTGTGGGTAGTGGACTTATGTGTGTGAAATCTCATTTAATTTCATGTCATCATCTTAGTTCATCTCCTCGTTTCATCTCATCTAATTTAATGGGGGATAACGCTGATCTATTGATGGGGATGATGACGCTGAATCTATTGATGGGGATGATGACGCTGAATCTATTGATGGGGATGATGACGCTGAATCTATTGATGGGGATAATGACGCTGAATCTATTGATGGGGATGATGACGCTGAATCTATTGATGGGGATGATGACGCTGAATCTATTGATGGGGATGATGACGCTGAATCTATTGATGGGGATAATGACGCTGAATCTATTGATGGGGATGATGACGCTGAATGTAGCCTTGATGGGACGAGGACGCTGAATGTAGCCTTGATGGAGCGGACAATGAGACTGAATGTGGTTCAAGCGATGATGAAGAGGCCTCGAACCAGGACCCAGCTGAACCGTCAGGACAGTAAAAACCATACTGCCGCCGGCAATTTGTTTTGTGAGACTTAATGCTGTTTTGAGATCCCGGCTGCAAGTTCTCTGTTGCCTAAAATCTTTTTTTTTTAATTATTATTATTCAAAGTGCTGTACTGTACGTGATATTCTTTTTGTTGCTGCACGTCCGGTGATCCAAGTGGGAAAAAATATGTCATTCATTATCATTATCATTATAAAATTGGTAGATCAATAAGCTCATAAGTTGCAGGTTGCTGATCCGGGCTGTGTGCCTGAAAGAGTTAACGTGTGCAAATTACCAAGCCAGTAGGCGGGCCCTTAGACGGGAACTGAGCACTGAGCAAATCCACCATATGGTCGGCGTTTGCGGGAGATTTATGACCGCTCGCGGGTGTCCGGGAGCGGACGCTAATTCCCGGGAGACTCCCGGAACTTCCGGGAGACGTGAGGATGTCTGCATGTGTGATGCTGGATGTTTGCAGACAGACTCACCACTCCAGACGGGGGGAAGATGTCGTCCAGACTGCCGTTAGCGGCCCAGTGGACGGTCAGTCTGCCAAACGTTCCTCTTCTCCTCTCCACGATCAGAGAGACGATGTTGTCCTGCAGCAGTTCCTCCACCTCCATGGACAAAGACTTCTACACACAAACAATGACAATGAAAAAGTAAAGTATTTTAACTATGCAAACCTTTACATATATTTAGAATACAGATTTAACCTATTTTGACCTGCAAAGCCTATACATTGTTATACCTTCAATCCGGGAAAGCATCTGTGTCATTTCAGATGTGAATGATTTTTTTTAGGTTAGGAGCGTTTTTTTTAATCGGCCTCAGGTCTAAATGGGTAAATGTAGCTTATTTGCTATAGCTTTTTTGGCACAACAATTTTGGCGTACTCGCGACTAGAAATAGTGTTTAGAGAAGTTGTCAAAAAACACATTTATGTTGAATGGTTAATGTGGAAAAAGTTACGCATTATGACCGCTTTTTTCAAAGTGTATTCCTGTTAGCAGGGTTTGTCTGAAGTTACTTAAGGAAAAACCCTGACTATAACATGATGATAAAACAAATGCAAACTCTCAATGGGCGGTCACTGTATCTGTATGTTATCGTCTCTGTTGGGTGGAAACCTCATGTGTCCAAAACTGTTACTTTTCAGGATTCAAATAAAAAAAACAGCTAAATTAGCAGATCTACAAGCTCAAAACGTGTTTCGAGCTTGTAGATCTGCTACTTTTGATGCTTTTGTGTGACGCTGTAGTATGATCAAGTAGGGGCGTTAATTTATGGAAAAAACACAAAAAGTTAAAATATGGAGATCAGATGTTTCTCTCCCGACAACAACGTTATGTTACCTGAGCGAAGCCTATGACTCCATGGGCGTTGTCGTTGGTGGGGATGAAGACGGTCACCTGACCGCCGAAGCCGATCTCAGCCCCACCCTTGGGGTTCTTGAGGCTGACCCGGAAGTGCTCCTCCACCTCGGGGATGTCGTCGTCCACGAGGTTCACCGTTATCTCCAGCTCACTGTCGCCTGGAGCAAACTGCAGCTCACCAGTACTGTACGGACACAAGAAACAAGACACGGTTTAATCATCCAGTGTAAATGTCACTACTTGGAGGCCAGTCAAGAAGAGTTTGAGGAATTTGGCCAAACATTTGATGATGTGTGGGGAACTCCATATTTGGGGGAAAACAAAAAATTTGCTGGGGCGTGCATACATAAAACGGGGGACATGTTCTATACGCCCATTAGGGCATGATTCTCAAAGAGGGTACGGGGCCCCAGCCAAAAGATTGTTAGTTAGTAACCAAATGGACCCTTATGTGTCAGTAACTCCCAGAGCTTACAAATGGAACCAAATGGACCCGTTTGTATGCTTTCAGAGTTAAATTAACACTGATGATACAGTGTAGTCCCAGAGATCAAAATGGTATCAAATGCGGGTCAATGGCCTACTACATGTCAAACTGATCCTTGGTATTAAAATGTATTAAAAGAGTCACTGCTAGGGCCATAAAAATCTTCTCTTATGGTGGTCCCTGGCATATCTTTTCAAATGGGGGTCCGCAGGCTAATAAGTGTCAATTTGGGGGTCCTTGACATGAAAACGTTTGAGAACCTATGCCTTAGGGAACATGCCATATATTGTAAACATGATGTATTAAATGATCATGTTTACAATATATGGCATGTTCCCTAATGATAACAAATTTTGTTATCATTCTGCCCCACAGCAACGATATGCTATGCATTCTGTACCTGTATATGAAGTCTGACTGGTTGGACACGGAGGTGAACTCGTAGACGGTGGAGCTGTTCTCCTCGGCGGACGCCAAGAGGGTCTTGGTGGCGTGGAGAGGAGAGGGTCCGGGCAGAGAGGAGAAGCCTGAGGCAGGAGGAGCCTCGTCCAGCTCCACGGAGAACAGAGAGACGTCAGACCTCCAGGAGTAGATGGAGGAGCCGTTACTGCCGGCCAGCACCATGTGAGCTTAAAGAAAGGGTTGAAAGAAAGATAATTATGAGACAGAATGTGATGTTTGATGCAGGCACTTCTCTTGTAACCCATTCATTCCAGGAACGCATCTGTGTCATTTTAAGATTTGAGCTATAAACATTATTTCATACTTTGGCTTTTCAAAAATAGCAGATCTCATAGCGCGAGGCACCGAGTGCCGCGCTATGAGCTTGTAGATCTGCGATTTCATTTGAAAAATCTTGAACATTTTGTGTAAATCTTTGAATAGATGTATTTTTTGAAACAACATTTTTAACTCAAATCTTTACATATCTGCTTCTGGGGGTTCCTGAAACAATATGGGGTTGGCGGCCAAAAACATTTCATTTTGGGGGTCCTTGACATGAAAAGGTTTGAGCACCACTGATATAGCAACATGATATATAGCAACAAAAGTTTTTTCAAAAAGCTATTAGGATTTAGTAGAACTTGTAGAATCAAAATATGTTGTTCCAAGGACCCCCAGAAGCAAAGAATTGAGTTAAAAATGTTGGCTTTAAAAATATATATTATATATATTCAAAGATTTGCACATAATGTCATGATTTAAAAAAAATAGCAAATATAAAAGCTCATAGCGCGGCAACCAGTGCCACGCTAGCCAAAAGCCAAAGTAGCCTATAGCCAAAGTATAAAATAGTGGTTAAAGTGGTTACACAGATGCGTTCCCGGTCTTAATGGGATAAAGGACAGCTGATGAGAGCAAACTGTCACTAGTACTCACTGATGCCTGAAGCTGTGGTGAACGGATGGATGGAGGTAAGACCTGGGTGTGGAATGGACTGGATCTGTTTGGGTGAAGGTTGATCCTCACTCAATACGAAAACATCACAAGATGGAGAGTCACCTGAGGAGACATGGACACACACACACACACACACACACACACACACACACACACACACACACACACACACACACACACACACACACACACACACACACACACACACACACACACACACACACACACACACACACACACACACACACACACACACACACAGGTATTACTAGTGAGAACACCAACAGTTTAGGAGGACAATGCTATACCATTTTTCACCCCTAACCCTAAAGCCTTAGTTATCCTTAGTTGCCTGCTGCTGTCACACACAGATAATCGCCAATTTAAAAGCTCACAATGCATCATACTTGAGCTAGTAGATCTGCTATTTTCAGCACACAACAAAGCATAAATCTAACCCTAATCCTTAAAACAAAAATACCTAATCCTAACCCCAACCTGAATCTTTTCCTAATTGTAAGCTTAAACACAACAATTTCTCATGTGAGGACCAGGAAAACAGTCCTCAAAATGCCTTATGTCTCAATTTCTACTATAATTGTGGGGACATTTTGGCCATCACAAGTATAGTAATACACACAAACACGTACACACACACGCACACACACAGAGAAACACAGACACACCGATAAACAAACATAGATTTATGCTGGCACTCTGTCCTTTCATGATAGAATGTCATGGTTCCGTTAAGTTAAGGCCTGGTGTGCCTGACACACCCAGCACTGACAAATTACAGCCTATCCCCATCCATCTGCGGTTCTGCTGGTTCCCCCCGGCAGGGCCCTTTCCAGTAAATGTGCAACAGGTCCCAGCCGAGAGCTCTCACCACCTCTCTCTGCACACAGCGGTGGAAAGAAGAAGTACTCTGTTTCTTTTTTACTTAACCGCTTAAAACCCCATACGGTTGACCGGAGTCCCCCAGGGCTCTGTGCTGGTGTCTTTAATGTTTTCTGTTATTGTGGGGAAAGCTTTCGCTGAAAATAACAGAGCGTTGCGACGTGTTGTAAGCTTGTCGAACAAAATACAAGTAGTCCTTAGCACACAGTTCACAAACAAGTACCAGGGAGGCCATTTCTAAATATGGCCTTCGTCTCCACAAATACGGACCATCGGAAAACAGGCTGATGTGAATTTCCATTTGAACAAATTTAACTCCCCAATTTTTATGTGCGGTACTAGTGTATGCCACAGACAAAATTAGCCAAAAAAATGTTTTTTAAATTGCAGAACGGCAGCTGAGAAAATTAACCACAATGGAAACAAGTACCAGGACTTTTTCGTGTTATCCTTTTAGCCTTAATGTCTTACTGTACCACATGCTGTTTACATTTTTGACTAATGAAGTATTAAAAAAGAGGAAAAAAACACTTAGGAAACCCTCCAGACTTAGTAAAGTGGATCGGAGATGGCACTGTACTTGGATTTTTTTTTGCCCCATCTACATCAAATCTCATCGCCAAAAATAGCCGATCTACAATAAGTCTCTGTCGTGTGGAAACCTCGTGTCCAAAACTGTTACTTTTCAGGATTCAAATTCAAAAGTATCAAACGTAGCAGATCTACAAGCTCGAAGCGCCCGCTTCGTACCGTGTTTCGAGCTTGTAGATCTCCTACTTTTGATGCTTCTGTGTGACGCTGTAGTATGATCAAGTAGGGCATTCATTTATGAAAAATCACAAAAAGTTAGAATATGGAGATAAGAGGTTTCTGCCCGACAGCAACGAATAGCTTGTAGATCTGCTAGTTTTGGCTAATGCCGTCCCACCCCCATGTGCAAATTCAAAGCGAGCGAGTCGTCACCTTCAAGGACAACCAACAGGAGGGTAAGCTCCGCCCCTGTGTGGATTGCCGTCACCTGACTGGCTCTGCCGCCGACCCCGTCCCCATCGAGGAAGGGGGTGGGGTCCTGGAACCGTCCGCCGGTCCACTGAAGTAGGAAGCAGTTGTCAGTCTGTCTGTCCGTGCAGGCCGCCAGGTATACGGGACCCGCTCCGCCAGAGAACACAGACACACTGACCACGCTGTCCTGGAGGTCAAGGGTCTGGTGGAGGGTGAAAACATCATCTCCGGTCCGGACGAAAACCTGCAGCACAAAGCAGTTAAAACAAACCCAAAATTATCCCAGTCGGATTAATAAGCGATGTAGGTTTCTTTGAGAAATGTCCAAAGCTCAACAATTATGTCAAAGCAGGTTCCTCGTATGAGACGTGTCACGTTTGCACATGCAGATGCTAACGTGTCATAGAGTCAACAGTGTCACAAGTTGATCTCACCTGACTTGAGGCTAGCAGGTAATGTGTGCTCTCAACGGAGAAGTGTTGGACGTCCACAGCTTCAACGCCCAACGTTTGTTCCTGCACAATCCAAACATCAAAATATATAAAACAAGACTGACATATAAATGTAATTTATACCAAAATACCAATATAAAGAAAATGAGTTCATCTGTGTCTGTCTTTTTGTGCGTGCGTGCGTGCGTGCGTGCGTGCGTGCGTGCGTGCGTGCGTGCGTGCGTGCGTAATCTAACACCACTGTGCTCTGCCGTGTGTCCAGATCCCATAGTCTGAGAGGATGGGTACAGGTCTGTTTATAGACAGGCTGGCTTTTCAAGCCACCCTGTAAAAATCTAATGGAGAAATTCCAAAACTACATCAGTCAGTGTTATACAGTTAAAAGTGTTGTTTTAGACATTAGAGGAATATATTGTGTACCAATGTGAGGTTGAGGTCTTTCTGCAGTCTGAAGATGCTGAGGTTGGCAGCAGGAGAGAGAGGAGGACCACTGTGGGTTATAGCTATGTAGGAGGATCCATTCACTGCAAAGCCCACACATGAGCTAGGACCCTGGACCCTGATCGACTGGAAGGAACGGCATATGAGAGAGAGAGAGAGTGAGAAAACAGTACATACACATACATACATACATCTCAAATAATTTCATACATGCTAAAATAAATTGTTGCCGTCGAGCAGAAAACTTGTATCTCTGTATTTCAACTTCCCGTAAATTAATGCCCTACTTCGTCATACTCATGCTACAGTCACACAAAAGTAGCAATTTACATTTCCTTAAAAGTATAGTTTTGGACATAAAAGGTTTCCACCCGACAGCAAACGAAATGTAGGTAAATGCAAGGTTCTTAGAGAGAGAGACAGGAGATGGTCTATACCTCTATGGGGACAAAGACCCCTTGCCATCTGTACAGAGTGGCCAGGGTGTGAGCTGACCCAACAGGGGGGGTTCTGTCCAGTCTCATAGCCAGGGAGGAGGCTCCGTAGTCGGGGACGGAGCACCAGGCCGAGGTAGGGTTCTCCGGGAAGGTCTGGTACACACCCAGCACTGGGACGCTGCCCTCTGCAAGAACCAGACACACCATCATGAATCCATTACCACACAAACCCAGTGGATGAGGAAAAATGTAGGTAAAGATTGAAGGAAGGTGAAATGAGGATGGAATAAAATAGCAATCAATCAAATGAAGATTAATGAATTATCAATTGACAATTAAGGTACAATATTGAATACAGCTAAAGTACTCAATACAGTATTGTTATACTGTAGCTACAAATCTAAAAGGTATGGTGAAAGTGGGGTCCCCAGCTAAAGTAGTTAACGTAGCATAAAAATAATTTTAACCACTTTATCCATTTATACTTTGGCTATTCAAAAATAGCAGATCTACAAGCTCACAGCGTGTCGCTTCGTGCCGCGCAGGCTTGTACACGTCTGCTATTTTTGTAAATTTCTGAAAAATATCAAAAATGTTTGAAACATTTTGAATAATCTGGATTTGTTTTTAACATAAAACTTCTCTTCTGGTGGTTCCTGACACAAAACCTTTTCAGATGGGGATCCACGGCCAAATACATATCAATTTAGGGGTCCTTGACTTTAAAAAGTTTGACATAAAATGGCATAATGCAGTATATCGTTGCCTCACCTTCGGCCGTGGCGGTCTCAGACTGCGTCTCCCATTCCACGCTGACGGCCGACTCCAGACCGTTGCTACGGGAAATGGTCAGGAAGACCACGCCCCCTTCCAAAGCCACCACCTCTGTGTTAGTTCTGGAAACAGGAAACACAACAAGGTAGAGAGATTAAACCTAAACCTAGAGATATTAAACCTACAGTAGGCGGGGTCTTCAACAGGGGGTCCGGGACCACTAGGGGGTCCTCAGAGATAACGCACAGGGACCTCCAAATCTTTGTGTTATAGGAACTTTTTATTTTTAAATTAAGCACTTGAAACCTCGCATCCCTATTCTGGGGGGAATATTAGCCGAAAATAGCCGATCTACAAGCTCACAACGCGTCTGCGACACGTTGTGAGCTTGTAGATCGGCTATTTTTAGCGAAGAGGTTTGGTGAACAGGGAAAATAGAGCAGACCCAGAACCGATATATCTACACTGTGATATTAGTCTGGCCATGCCAGGCTAATATATACATACACACACAAAAATAGCAGATATACAAGCTGAAGATCTGCTACTTTTTTGAATAGCCAACACTAAAATCTAAAATGTATGTAAATGTACTGTAATTATGCTTTCCCGGTTTGAATGGGTTAATAATATTACATGCATGCTACAGTATGTATCTGCAGATGTTTCTGGGTGTGATGTGGTGTGATATGTGACTGTGACCTGTTCAGAGTGGGTCCGATGCGGAACAGGCCGGACGGGGCCAGGTTCTCCAGGACGGTGATGTAGGTGTGAAGCTGCTCCCCCAGACGGGCTCCTCCGGTGGGGCTGGACAGCAGCACGGTGAAGGTCTCGTTGGCCTCGGGCTCCGCGTCCAACACCGCCCAGATCTCCAAGGTCTGCAAGGAAAGATTTACAAGGATCACAGATTTACAAGCTCACAACATGTCACGATGCAATGCGTTGCGAGTTTGTGCATCGGCAAATTTCACTCCTTCGGCGCAACATTTGCATGACGATGTAGGGCATTCATTTATGAAAAAATATATACATACAGTTTATGATACTCTTATTCAAATATGGAGATACAGTACAAGGTTTCTGCCCGACAGCAAGGATTAGCTCATATATATATCGTCTCTGTTGGGTGGAAACCTCATACATGTATGTCCAAAACTGTTACTTTTCAGGATTTAAATAAAAAAATAGAAAAAGTTGCAGATCTACAAGCTCAAAACGAGGCGCGAAGCACCGCGTTTCGAGCTTGTAGATCTGCTACTTTTGATGCTTTTGTGTGACGCTGTAGACTGATCAAGTAGGGCGTTAATTCACAAAAAAACACAGTTAGAATATGGAGTTAAGAGGTTTCTGCCCGACAGGCAGCAACACTATTAGAGCTAGTCTAAACTGCACTGTTTGCAATGTCCTGATGCGAGTTCCTGCGTATCCAAGCATGTTGTTGATAATCCTATGTTAATAGCTGTACTTTTATGTTGCGTGACTTTGCACCGATACCAAAACAAATACTGGGGTCTAATAATTCCCTCGTATGAACCTCATACTTGGCAATAAAAAGTGTTCCAAGTTCTGACTTAGAGAACATAAGCACATAAAATCCATACTTTCTTTTGAGGTCCTGCTCATTAGGGCCAAGGTTTTCATTTTTTATTATGGTTTGTATTTAGTTTAGTTATTTTTATGTTCCTTTTGACTTTGTTTTCGATTTCCAGACAGTGCGGTGCTGACAGCTGGCGTAAAACTGGCACAGCTAAACAAATAAAAGACAGATTTTAATATCCACGTAAAAATACTGGGCTTATTGTATGAAATAATAATATAACAAAGACAAAAACCAGGGACATTTTCTCTATAATTTCAGTTTCTGTTAGTTTTCATGAACGATAATAACCGTTATTAGGACCAGACACACCGTAACTGAACACTCATTCAGTTACGGTATTTTATTTCATTATTTCAGTCATTCTTTTTCATTTCCCCCCCAAAATAGAAAAAAATAAATGAAAGGAAGTTATTGAAAAAAAAGGACATCAGAACCAAGGACGTGTGTTTTCAATGAATCTAACATGATAATAATAGAGTTTGAAGGTACAATGGGTTTGTATAGGAAGGGTGTGTCTGATAAAATGAATATCAAATATCTAAATAATGAATCAAGTAACTTGAAAACTGGGGTATGGGGGGTGCTCACAGAAGCCAGAGTCACAGAGCCCAAACATGTTTGAAATATCCCTTGCTAAGCATATTTTGATTATCGATAATCATCACAATTATTTCGGCCACACTAAATCGTGACAATTTTCATATCGTCCCGTCTCTATAATAATCGTTGTCAACAGTGTTGCCATGTCTGCTTATTATAAGCGACTTTGGGCTTGTTGTTCTGTAAAGTCGATTCTGAATATTGGTAGAAGCGGGTTGTGAGTTTTTTGGGCTTGTTTCTAAAGTGTACTGTAGTTGCTTATTTGGGCTTGCTTCCTAATGTTGTATAAACCAGTGGTTTCAATTTAATGTCAAGGACCCCCCAAATTATATGTATTGTCTACGGAACCCATAGACAATAACCTGATATTTTCAATGTTTAAAACAAAGTTTTTAAAAGTTTGTTTTGAAAATAGCAGATTAACAAGCTACAATGCGACATGTTGTGGGCATGTAGAGCGGCTATTTTCAAATAGCCGCTATATATAGGTTTCAAGTGCTCATGAGGCATCTCTAGTTGCTTCTTTTGGCCTTGTTTTCATAAACCTGGTTTGCTTATTTCTCTCGCAAAAAGTCTGGCAACACTTGCTCCTCCTCCTCCACTCACCTTGAAGCGGACCCCGTCCTCCAGGACCACGAAGCCCTGCGCCGGTATGAGGTCGCCCTCCGCCAGGCTGCCGTTGGAGTCTGTGATGGTGAACGTGACCGTCACCGTGCCGAACGTGCCCTGCTCGGGGGTCCGCAGCACGTACAGCGTGGCCACGCTCTGGCCCAGGCCCGACGTGGAGGTGGGCTCCTTCAGCAGGAAGCTCTCGCTGCTGTTGAAGGAGATGACCCCGTGGCCGTCGTCGCTGGCCAGGATGGTCACCGTCGCTGTGGGAGGTGGGGGGGGGTTATTGATGTTAATGTTGTTTTTAAGCCATTGCGACTGCTTTTTTGATTTCTTGGGCTATTCAAAAATAGCAGATATACAAGCTCATAGGGCGGCACTCTGCTATTTCTGAAAAATCGTGAAACTTTTAGCTAATCTTGATATATGTATTTTTTAGGGGTGTGCCGATATATCGTCCCGCGATATATCGCGATACGTTTTCGCGACGATATGTATCGTTTTGGGGGGAAAAAATATCGTTTTTGAAAAAAAAAAATGTTTTTTTTTTCGGGTCAGGTGTCATACTATTTGGATTCAAAACGGCTATTGTAGCTGAAAAGCTACAAGTTTGCATGTCTGAATAATGCAAAAACAGAATTATTTGTTTGCATTTTCTTTTTTTCTCCTCCATATATTTTCATAATAAAAAAAGTGCGTATCGTATCGAAGTTGTGAGCCAAATATCGTATCGTATCGTTTCGTGAAATTAGTGTATCGGCACACCCCTAGACTATTTTTTAAAGCGAACAATTGTACAATATTTTGTTCCAGGGACCCCCAGAAGCAAAGATTTGAGTTTGGCCAAAAGAAATCTAAAATGACACTGATGCATTCCCGGATTGAATGGGTTAAGTAACCATGTAAAAACCCTGGCGTGCCTGTTTTGGGGCATGTCATTATATGTGAAAAATGCAATTAAAAAAAAATCTATATTTCGTAAAACGTTTAAAACGTTTCTAAAACGTTTCTAAAATATTCAAACTTTTTCAAACATTTATAAAAAATTACAATCATTTCAATGTTTTTTCTACAAGCTCACAATTCATTCATTAAACTCATTTGCAGTGTCATCAAGTAATACAATGCAAAATAAATTACAATTTAGTAATTGGGGAAAAGAATAAAAGGCATACATGTAGTAAAATATAAAAGTTGCAGAGAAGAAACCAAATTTCTAAAAACAATTACGTATTGTGGTGACCTGTTTGGTCACCAAGGTTCTAAAACGACACAAGAGTCCCGGAGTGGTTAATCTCAATGCTTGTACATGGGCTACTGCACGACACGGTCATAATTATGAAAAAGTACAGTACTGCATAAAAAAAGGACTTGAGTAGTTTGAGAGTATGGATTCAATTATTCTGAGAATGTTCATTTTCATAGACCACCAAAACACTAAATAGTTTGGAACGGAGCAATACGTTCTTCTCCTAACCGTGGTATTAATGCTCAGCTCCAGGGCAGGACAAGGCCCAGACAGAACCATACCTGTGGTGTTAATGCCCAGCTCCACGCCAGCAGAAGGCCTGGACAGAATGAGCTGGAACCTCTCCGCTCCCTCTGGAACGATGTCATCAATGATCTGGACCTCCACAAACTTGTGTCTTTCACCGTCCACGAAATGCAACATCTGCAGGGAAACGACAGACGTTATAAACTAGATATTATGTTAGTTAGTAATTCTGCTAAAATTAGGTATTGTGAGCATGCATGCATGTGTGTGTCAGGGGCGGCCTTGAGGATCTCGGGGATGTGCGTGTGTGTGTGTGTGTGTGTGTGTGTGTGTGTGTGTGTGTGTGTGTGTGTGTGTGTGTGTGTGTGTGTGTGTCTGACCGTTTCACTGGTGTTGTAGTCCAGTCCTTGCTGAGCCTCCAGGTTCTGAGCGTAGAAGTAGAGAGAGACGTTTCCGTACGTTCCCTTGTTCCTGTACGCCACTAACGTCAGAGCTCCCATCGTCTCATTCACCTCAAACCTGCCCATCATCCATCACAACACATTCTCATCTTAAACTCAAAACATACAACACATTTTGCTAAAATGCAATGCATTGCTGAGCACTGGACGGACAAAGGGTGTAAGGGTGCTAGGTGTGATGTTTATCTGGTATCCTAGTTAGTGGCACTACATGTATATGACCATTTACCCTGTTGTTTGTTCAATAGAGTTCAAGTTGCTCTGGATATGAGTGTAGCTAAAACTGTACATTATGAATTGTGTTTTCTCTTACATGGTGTTTGTCCATTCAATGACTCCTCTGATGCCATCGTTGGCAGCGATGCTGACCTGTGCCACCATGCCCTGTGTGTCTGAGGGAGGGAGACACACAAAACACATGACAACACATTAAGTACCACTGTGGTCTACAATGTATTGCCAGAGCTCTAGCCTTTTAGTGATAGCAATGACTTGTGCGTTACGACCATGGAGAAAAGCATCGCATCGGCGACCAAAGCCAGAGGGGGAAACGTCGAGGATCTAACTCGTGTCACGGCACATTGGAGCTGAGGATTATAACTTAACCCATTCAAACCAGGAACGCATCTCTGTCATTTTTAGATTTAGACACATTTCACACGATTTTTCTAAAACAACTGCAGATATACAAGATCATAGCACGGCACCGAGTGCCGCACTATGAGCTTGTAGATCTGCTATTTACTTTTTTAATTGTGGAAAATTTGTGCAAATCTTTGAATATATATATTTTTAATTGCGGAAAATGTGTAACTCAAATCTTTGCTTCTGGGGATTCTACAAATGTCTTTTAAACAGTTTTTTTTTTTAAACGTATGTTGCTATAATATCAGTGGTTCTAAAAAAATCTATGTATTTGGCCATGGACCCCCATCTCAACATATTTTGTTCCAGGGACCCCCAGAAGTTGTAACAGAGTTAAACATTTTCACTTTAAAAAATATACAAAATTTCACGATTTTTCTAAACTACGCACTCGGTATCGCACTATGAGCTTGTAGATCAGCTATTTTTTAATAGCCAAAGAAATAAAAAAAATTACACACAGATGCATTCCCGGTCTTAATGGGTTAAGAAGCGAATCCCCCCCCCCTCCCCATCCATCCGCTAAGTGGCTGGTGGTGGGGAGGCGAAACAGCCAAGTCTTTATGTTATGTTGGGTAGAGGGGGAACTGATTTACAAGCCCCTGGCTGGCCACGCTTCAAAACCCTTTCACTCTACGACGGCCAAGACATTGGGGAGGCCTGGCTTCGGGGGTTTAGTTTGGTCATCTCCCCTTCGCCTCGCCGCACCGCACACTGCTCATTCAGCGGCCCACCAAATCCCCGGGCTTCCTCAATCATGGACAGCATCAATCTTACCATCCAAGCCACATAATGACTGCTGCCAGCGTTGGGGGAGGGAGGGAGGGAGGGAGGGGAGAGAGAGAAAGAGAGAAAGAGAGAGAAAGAGAGAGAGGCTGGCTGTTTACCGAGCGTCTCCGGGCGGAGGGCCCTGTAGTAGCAGTGTTGCCATGTCAGCTTATTATAGGCGACTTTGGGCTTGTTTTTTATGTAAAGTCGCTTGTAAATAATATTGGTGGTTGAGGGTTGTGTTTTTTTCTGGGCTTGTTTCTTAAGTGTATAGTTGCTTTTTTTTGGGCTTGATTCTTTTCATTTTCATGTCAAGGACTCCTCCAGATTAATATGTAATTGTCCCCGTATCCCCAAATGAAAACATGTTTGTGCCAGGGACCCAGATTTGTGTTGATAAAATATTTCAAAAATATTTCAAATTTTTCACTTTTTTCCCCCCAAGATTCTTTTTTTGAAAACAGCAGATCTACAAGCTCTGTCAGCTTGTAGATCGGCTTCATTTCAAATGGCCGATGCATAAAGGTCTAAAGTGCTCATGTGTTAGTCGCTTCTTTTGGGCTTGTTTTCATCAGACCTGGTTGGCTTATTTCTCTCGCAAACTCTGGCAACGGTGCCCCGTAGTATTCTGAGAGCCTGCAGGCGCTGCTTGCTCTGCCCCGCTTTCGTTTTGTCGACTCATGGCTTTCTAAACTTACCCTCCATTCACAAATTGGGCTGCGGTTTCTGGATTACGCAAAAACAGAAAGAAAGGGGACGTAGTAACAGAGCCGTTTCATAATGCGTTCTGACATCCAGAGATGTTATTTTAAGTTGAATGCACAGTGTGTGAGCGTAGAACCTACGACGCAGCGTTTCCAGGCGAAAAACGAGCGAGGAGATGTTGTTGTGTTACCTGGCAGCGTGCAATACAGTGGTGTAAAGTAACTAGTACATTTACTCAAGTACTGTCAATTTTGACATATTTTTATTTTACTTGAGTATTTCCAATTTTCAGTACTTTTACTTCTACTCCATTACATCTCAGAGGCAAATATTGTACTTTTACTCCACTACAATTATTTGAAAACTGTAGTTACTAGTTACTTAGTATATGTTGATTATTATTATTACAAAACATACATTAACCACTTCAGCCCCTATATACATTTCAGCCACTTGAAAATAGCCGATCTACAAGCTCACAATGCTCATTGTGAGCTTGTAGATCTGCTAATTTCAAAATATTTTTTACACATTTTATACATTTGAAAACTTGAGAAATGGGACATTCTGCGTAATAACTACTTTTACTATTTGCACTTTAAGTACATTTTGATACCAATACTTTTGTACTTTTACTCAAGTAAATGTTTTATTCCGGACGTTTACTTGTAACAGAGTATTTCTAGATTGCAGTATTGATACTTTTATTTGAGTGAAAAAATGTGAGTGCTTTTTCCACCACTGTCTGGCAGCGTGCAATACAAACGACCTCTAATCAAACAAAGACACGCAGGGTGAGAATTGGAGGGACAAGAGACGAGAGACAGGGATGTCACAGATCATTAAAATATGTCGGTGGAAAGCAATTACCTTAAGATGAAGTTTTTTAGAAATAAAACATGTTTTAATGGCTGCTGCCTGGATGTAGCCACATTTTGTCCCAGTGATTGATTATGGAGATGTTGTATAATATACATTTCCATAATCAATCACTGACTGCACATATTAAAACACAATTATATGCATGGCTCTGCCACTACTCTCCAGGCTACGGACGCAGTCTATCTTACGTTTTATTCCACACGCAAACTTTCGTAAACATCGCTGTCATTTGCATAACAGGGCAGGGGTGTGGCCTAATTATCGTACCGCAGATGGCCATCGTTGATTGGACTACCTCCTGGCTATTTAAATCATTGGTTCTCAAAGTGGGGTCCGGGGACCCCCGGGGGTACTTGAGGGGATACCAGGGGGTCCCCAGCTAAATGATTTATAGGAACCAAATGGACCCTTATGGGTCTGTAACTCTGAGAGTGTACAAATGGAACCAAATGGACCCTAACGGGTCCATTTGGTTCCATTTGTACACTCTCAGAGTTAAATTAACATTGATGTTACAATATGAATTGGGGTCCCAGAGATAGAAATGCCATTAAATGGGGGTCTGTAGCCTAATGCACGTCAAACTGGGGGTCCTTGAAATTACAATGAGAATCGCTGCTACAGCCATATCTTCTCTTAGGGGGGTCCCTGGCTTATCTTTTCAAATGGGGGTCCGCAGGCTAATAAGTGTCAATTTGGGGGTCCTTGACATGAAAAAGTTTGAGAACCACTGATTTAAATTACCTTTTCATTGGAAAAATACTTTATCTCTGTTCCCTGAAGTCTCATTGTAATTTGCGTACTGCTTTTTTTTTGTAGGTCCGTTTTGAATGTGGATAGGGAATGGAGAAGTTTGGTGGCTGATGGTAGCCACCAAACTTCTCTGTTTTTCTATTTTTCTTTGTTTTGTAAAAGGGTGGGCGAAATAAGCTTGGCTTCAGCCTACACCTTTTCGGTCAGAAATGTGGTTATTTTCTAAAAACAAATTGTATTACCTATGAAATCTGAACTGTTAAAAAATAATAAATAAACTAAACAAAACATTCAGGATACAGTACCTAGCACAGGAGCGGTTGCCATGGTGGTGATGAGCACTGCTGATGTGATGTTGACCAGGAAGAACTCCTGTAACTCTGGGATGTCATCCTGGAAAACAAAAGAGAAGGGAAGTCGGTGTGTTGTTGTCGTGCCTATAGCGCTGCGAAGTCTGCTTCAGCCGACTCGGCGCCGTTTGAGATAATGTTCAGATAGGGACAAAATCGTAACTCATGTCCCCCCCTAGTCAACATGTGACCCCGCGGGTACCCCCATCAAGTCCCCCGTCAAGTCAAAACGTCAAGCCACCACCCGTTTGCCATCTTGGGAGTGAGAATGTGTTGGGATTCCAACTTCAAGGAATCTTCTCTTACGTATGCCTATAGATAAGTGGTTCTCAACCTGTTCTGGATCAGTGCCCACTTGAATATCTCAAAAGCGTTCGCGGCCCACCCATCTGAACAGATGGGTGGGCCATGTGCATTTTCAGAGCATGTTAATTTTCATGATTGTTCAATCGATTGTGTTCCGGCTTTGGATCAATGGAACTAACCTGGTATACTTTCAGTTCCTAAGTTCCTGGGGAACAATCACTGCTATATACTAGACACAGTCCTATTGTATGTATGTTGTAGAGCAGTAGTTCTCAACCAGTGGTCCGGGGACCACCAGTGGTCCTTGTGGGGGTTCCAGGTGGTCCCCAGCTAAATGATAGAGAATTGGTAACCAAATGGAAACTTATAGATCTTTAACTCTTGAGAGCGTAAAATTAAACCAAATGGACCCGTAAGGGTCCATTTGGTTTCATTGTACGCTCTCAAGAGTTAAATTATTGTTAAACAAGTCTACACAATCAGAAAATGTAGAAGAATTGTTATTTTCTCCTATGGTACCAACATCATGGAATTGTGGACAAAATCGTATTCATCAAATGGTGGTCTGTGGCTCAAATGACGAATACATTATGGACCTTGATAACCACTGTCGTAGAGCAACTTACATCCAGTATGGAGACAGGTATGGCCACGGAGGTCTGTCCAGCCTGCAGGATCACAGAGCCAGTCCCAGAGATGAAGTCCTGTCCGGGCTCAGCCAGGGCCCCGTCGTCCACCTGGGACAGGTCCTGGAGAGACCCCCGTAGCACCTCGTAGGTGATGTTCACCACTCCTGGACAGAAGAGAGATGAAATGATGGGTAAAACAAAATATATTTATTGTTGGTCAGTTGGTTTTATAAAAATGGAACCAATGAAAAGTATTGTAGCGACCCCGCAAAAGACCCGGCCGTAACTTGCTCGTCCAAGGGAGCTAGCTCTCTTGGCGTTGCCTGCCCGTCTGCCGAGCTGGAGACCGGAGTTCGATTCCAGCTTGGTGCACGAAACGTTACAGTATTATCCCATTTAGGGTGGAAAACCCCTATTTGTTTTTATTTTCACATAATTTTTATTGAAGAAGTCAGTTTTACAGGAGGATAAACAATGACAGAACTCTTCAAATTTTCTGTGAGGGAACCCCTATTTGTAACTATACCTTTCAAGACGGGAACGAACCCCTTTTGGGGTTGTTGTTGCTATGAAACATACATTTTTGGTCATTTTTGAATAAATATTTGAAGTTTTTCAGAAAACTTAGGTCAGGATTTAGAAGGCGTTTTTCGAATCGGCCTAAGGTCTAAATGGGTTAAGAAGAACTTGCGACATTGGATACATTTTGTTTATCACTTTCCAGAATTTTTTTTGAACATAAGGTTTCCACCTGTAAACTCAACTCAAAGTTTGTAAGCTGACAAAAAGAATGACAGAATACATGTACTGTACTGTACCACTGACCTGAAGCACCAAACTCCCTGTTGATGTAGATGTGGACGGTGCGCTCGCGTTCCTCTGTGGTCACCCTCATGGAGGAGGGGGCGATGATCAGCATCCCGTAAGGCTCGTCGCTGGTTTCCACGGTGACCACCGCCTCACTGCCCTGCATGTCCAGCGCCGCGTGGCCGGTCACCAGAACACCTGTTGGTGTGAGTGATGGACAGAGAGAATGTGTGTGAGAAATATAGAGACCACTACTGTTTTTAGTTTTTGCTTTGTTTTTAGTTTTTGCTTTTTGCAGTTGTATGTGTATGTATTTGATGCTTTTTGTGGTTTTTAACCTTGATGTACAGCACTTTGGTCGGCCTCTGGTTGTTTTTAAATGTGCTTTATAAATAAAATTGACTCGACTACTGAGACCCGTGTCCCCTCCCTCAACAACTTCTGTACTAAAAAGATGCCCTTGAGCAAGGCAGTTAGCCGTAAGCCGCTTGCGCCAGTGGAGTTGCTCATTTGAAGTTTGACGTATGAACATGTGTGACTGCATGTGTGATGCAGGGTGTCGGTGCAGCTGAATGATTTTCCTCAACACATAAAAGATTTAAGATTTAAGATTCAACAAATGAATGTATGCTAATTATCCTGCTGGTTATCAAGTGTATAATGGTAATGTGTTGTGCAAATTGATTATTCATTTATTACCAAAAGTACGTATGTTGGACATGGTGATTTTGTATTCGTCCTTGTCCTCTAGTGTGGCATCGTCACGCAGCTGCAGAATGATGGTTTCATTCAGCTGTCCCTTTAATAGAAAATATAAACACACAAATTAAATCAAGACAACATTTCATGATTGTCAGACAGTCATATCAATAAAAAAAAGCTCTTTGTGTGTGTCAGTGACTTTAGAAACCTGTAAGAAGATAGATATGTATACCTGAGTAAAGAAAAGCGTCCCGGACGTGTGAAGGAAGGTCCTGTCCACCAGGGGGCCTTGGACCTTCCAGTCTACAGTGACATTGCCCAGACCTGGAGCCGTCCTCATCACCAGCAAGGACAGCCTCTCACCTGTAGACAGCATCACACAACAACATGTTCAGAGGGAGATCCACTGATCCCGTTCAACCCAGATTCGGTACAAACATGGGGCTAAATTTGTTCTCCAAAATCCACCAAAATCACCAACAGCCATCAAAAAGTGTAACTCCTTCAAAACTGCCACAAAAGAGCCCTGTATAAAGTCTAAGCTTAAAATCAGAAATAGTTATTCATGTCTTCATGTCTGTTGTTGCAATGTCAAGGAGCCGAAACCCAATAATTATACTCCTGTATACTTTACTTTAATGGATGTAACAATACAAATCTTGAATGAAATGCAATAATGAAGGCTGTGTAGTGTATGGTATGGTATATTGGGAGAGAAAGGATAGCTGGGGTTAAAGAGATGGCCCTGCAAACAAAAGGTTTACAGCCATTTGTCTTATGTGCTATAGACCAATTATTTGTTTACTAACATTGAGACTGGACGCACAGGTGATTGTTTCACGCAATCAATTCCCAACCTGTTGTTTCGGGGTGCGCTGGTTTCAGCACACCCCAACCCCTCTTGTGTGTTGGCTAGTGAGGCGTGTCCTAGCGAGACCTAATAGAATGGGTTTCATTGCACGCATACTGGTTGCACGCATACTGGTTCTTATCAGTGTGACGTCGTCTGTTAAGGGGTCTATTAACCTGCATATTAAGCATAAACCTGGATTATGCAGGTTTGCATGAACTACAGTATACACTTCCCCTTATTCACATTAAAAGTGGTCTGTCATTCCATTACTGCACGGTGCAAGAATTCATCTCAGGTGGACGTTAACTGCACTGTCATGCATAGATAATGAGCATGACTATGTACCACCTGTCACCCACATGCTCTCCTCCCTGCTAATAGCCCCACATCCCTCTACACTATTCACTCATTATACATGAAAAGAACAGGGTTTACAGTGACAACTAGACCATTGTTTCTCAAAGTGGGGTCTGGGGACCCCCAGGGGTCCTTGGGGGGTTCCCAGCTAAAGTAGTTAACATCACATCACATACTTTATAAGGTTGGCTATTCAAAAATAGCTTGTAGATCTACTATTTTTGAAAAATCGTGAAAATTTGTGTAAATATTTGATATCTTTTTTTTTTTAAGCGAACATTTTTAACTATAATATTTGCTTCTGGGGGGAACAAAAACACATTTTGAGATGGGGTGTCCACGGCCAAATACATTTAATTGTGGGGGTCCTTGACATGAAAAGGTTTGAGAGCCACTGATTATAGCGACATGCGTTTTTCAGAAAACTGTTAGGATTTAGAAGACATTTGCAGAATTGGCCTCAGGTCTTAAAGGGATAGTTCACCCCAAAACAATCCTTTTTTCTATTGATTAGCCATCCCATGGAGACTTGAATTCATGGATATATATTTTTTTTTGTCGCATTCCTAAGCCAATAATTTGATGACCAGTGGACCGGTAGGCAACGGTTCCGGTAGGAGACACAAAGGAGACTCTGTGCGTCTCATCAAATTATTGGCTTAGGAATGCGACAAAAACGAATAAATATCCATGAATTCAAGTCTCCATGGGGTGACTAATCGATGGAAAAAAAGTCATTTTGGGGGTAAACTATCCCTTCAAAGGGTTAAAAGTGGTCTGTCATTCCATTACTACACGCCACGGTGCAAGAATTCATCTCAGGTAGACGTTAACTGCACTGTCATGCATAGATAATGAGCATGACTATGTACCACCTGTCACCCTCATGCTCTCCTCCCTGCTAATAGCCCCGCATCCCTCTAGACTAGTCTATTCACTCATCATTATACATAATTAGGACAGGGTTTACAGTGACAGCTAGACCGCAGCTGGACGGGGGGGTGGGGGGGGGGGTGTATAAAAGGTGTGTGAGTATGTTTGCACACGCACACAGACACACAGACACACACACACACACACACACACACACACACACACACACACACACACACACACACACACACACACACACACACACAGTAACAAGAGAGTAGAGGGACAGACACACTCACCCTCTCTAGCGATGAGGGAGCGTGAGGCGGGGTGGAACCCCACCACCCCGGCTACGTTATCGTTGGCCAGCACCACCACGGTGACGGTGTCAGAGCTGGGCAGGATCCTGCTGCCTCCCTCTGTCCTCACCAGGCCGATGGACAGCTCCTCACTGTCCTCAGGCTCCACGTCGTCTATGATCACGATCTCTACCGTCTTCTTCACATCACCTGGAGGAGAGAGGAGAGAATGTTATTTATGTACATAGTCCTTTATCAGGGTATTTTAATGCTCCCAGAATGTTTGCCGAAACACTGGTCTAACTTCACATTAAACAAAACAGTATGTGGTCTTTACAAAACATTTGTACATATATTTAACTTTTTTAAGGACAACACTGGAAATAATCTCTCTTTTTAGTTTTTTTCCACAGATGTGCTATTTTTTCTTCTTTTTTTATCCCTTTCACAGATATCTATGTATAAATCTATATTCATGTATATATGCATTTTTGTCATCAAAAATGTCAATCAATCATTTTAGCTGACTGGCACCTGCACGCTCCTTATTAAAGAGTATTGTAGGATGCAAGTAGTATTATAGGATTGTTCTTTCTTGTCTTGTTATCTGCTGGCTCTGGGAGCTGAGCTCCAAGAATTCCTATGCATACATGCAAATGGCAAATAAAGTATCTTGATCTCTCTTTAACTTGATCTTGAATGAGCTCATAACACATGCCATTGCTCACAGCATTAAGACCATTACCGTCTGCAAACACCAGAGTCTCTCCGGTCCCTCCGGTGAAGTCTTCGTCCGGCGTGGCCGTCCCTCCCACGAACCTCCACTCGATGGTGACCCGGCCCAGGCTGCCCCCCCGCCTCTCTATGACCAGGGGCACCACCACGCCGGGCTCCTCACGCACCTCCAGGAACAGGCCGTCCTGCGTGGCGTTGGGACTCAGGCTGTAGATGAGGAAGATGCCGAAGGCGTCGCCGTTCATGGCGATGGTGACCACGGCCCTGTCCGGCTCGCCGATGGACGGCAGGTTCCTCTCCTCCACCGTCAGGTTCACCAGCTCAATCTTCAAAAGAAAGCGTCATCGTAACGACTATGATTACCAGGTGATAGCACAGTTATTACCACTTAAGTCATTACTAACAGTTTTACGACTTAAGTAGTTAATAACACTTTAGTGGCTATTATCACCAGGGGTGTGCCTTGTGATTTTGACTTGCCTATTGGTCTTCCTCGGGCACAGAAAAGTTTGCAAACCACAGATTAACTCATTCGCTGCCAATGACGTATTTGACGTGTTTTTTTCCAAAGCCACACCGCCAGTGACGTGTTTGACATGTTTTGGTGTTTTCAGTGTTTACGCTAGATGGCGTTCTTCGCCACCCTATGAGTGATCCTATGACTTCCGAATAAGAGTATACCCGGAAATAATGTGATAACAACAAACCCAGCCCCGTCCGATCTAATGTTAAAGGATTTAGAAAAATGAAAAATTCTCTGCTTTCTTGTTTTTTTCTGCGTTTTTGGCGAGAACAAGCTATATTCA
This sequence comes from Gymnoscopelus microlampas, assembly GCF_963454915.1. NCBI lineage: Eukaryota > Metazoa > Chordata > Actinopteri > Myctophiformes > Myctophidae > Gymnoscopelus > Gymnoscopelus microlampas. Next base: position 51,010,035 of record NC_139941.1, on the reverse strand, counting down.
ACAGCCAATTACTAAAGAACAGAGGGTCGCGGTGACAAGCTTTTTTGCTCGATGGAAGCAGAGAAACTCCTCCGTCTTTTGCGACACTTGTGTGTCGATCGTCCTGGAGCAATGAAAAGTATATACCTTTAGGATCTGGATGGCGAAGCTCTCGTCCATCTCGGGGAAGTCGTCGGTCAGGATGGGGACGGTGAGGTTGGCGAAGCCGGAGCCGTCCTGCATGAAGGCGCTCTGCGCCGTCACGGTGGTGTAGTCGCTGCCCGCCACGGCCTGGGCGCTGAAGAGGACGGCGGCCGCCGTGGCGTTCTTCACGTAGGTCATGGTCTGAGGCTCCGAGGTCAACTGGTCAGCACCGGACAACACCCAGGTACAAGACGGGGCGGGGCTCGCCCCTCCTGACGAGAGAGAGAACGCCTGGCAGGCTCGCTCTCGGAGGCAGGCGGCAGAGCAGGCCGCCACGGGGTCCGGGCGGCCGGTGATGTTGACCGAACGGCGGGGGCCGCCGGAGGGCCGGCCCGGGAGCGGAGGGTCGTAGTACAGCAGCAGATCCTGACCCTCGGCCAGAGCCATGCCGACGATGTCCACCTCTGAGGTGCTGTAGAGGATCTCCATGCGACCGAAATGACCTCCACTGTGATGGAAGCATCATAGGGAGATGATGAGGACAGACTCAGGGGTTAAAGCAAAAACTAATGTCACGACTGAAAATGTCCCAATTTCTCAAGTCCCAGTCTATGATTTATGAAATAGCTGTACCAGTCTCCCCCACACACACTAGCACTGTGTTTCTTAAACAAATGACAGAATATGTCAGATGAAGACAACCAGTTGAAGACTTTTGACCTTATGAAATATACGAGACTATTAGGGTTTTATGAACATTCATTCTATTGCTAGTTTGACCAACTAGGTTGGTAACACGGCCCTAACCCCTAAACAGTTTGAGTTCGGGCCGCCCTATGGAATCAATATGAGATATGAAATAATTTGTGGCGACTGAGAACCTTAATCCATGGGAGAGAGAGAAAGAGAGAGACGGTGGAAGGCAATGAGGAGTGGAAACAGAAGAAGGAAGAAAAGGAGGAGAGTGATGGTGAATTTAAAAAAAGCGGAAATAGACAATCTACAAAGTATATATGGCTTAATTGTTTAAGTTGCCAGCATGTTCAGGATAAAGTCAAAGAGTCATGTGATTGTGATCCATGGGTCCTATACTGTCATCAAACCATACAATAAAAGAGATAGGAATGATAGTAGAATAATATTTAAATGAAGCTTTCCTTCCAGAAGACAACAATGATATGGGTGTGGGGGTTCTTCTAACCTCCTGCGTATTGTAATATTGGCCATATAGATGCCCTCCAGTGGCTCCTGGACACGATACACAGCCTGCTCAAAGGAGACGGTCCCGTACGGGTTGTCATTGGCAGGAACGATGATGTTCACCGAGGTCTCCTCTCCAAGGTTTCCTCCGTTGCTGGCATCAGTCAGTTCCACCTTGATGATCTGTCAAGAAAAATACTTTTTAAATTTGATTTACTCTTTTTAATTGTACTCAAATATGATATTTCTTTGGGTGCTTCAACATGGTAGCAACAGTAACAAATAAACAATTCGGAATGGTCAGTAGAAGGTAACGAAAAAGTGTAAAGTGTGTACATTAATCATAGCATACTTTGAGGTGCTTGAAGGTGCTGTGTGCACAGGCTCTGCTTCTAAATATTATACATAATATGGGTAATTTGCATTATAAGAAAAAGAAATAAGAACCACTGAAGAACCAAGTACCTCAGTGATCTCAGGTACGTCATCGGCCAGGATTTCCACTCTCAGTATCTTCATGGTGTCTCCAGGGGCGAACACCACCTCACCGGACGAGGGTCTTATATCCCCTACGGCCAGCCGTCCGTTGACGGTGGCCCGCCAGTGGACCGCCACTGTGCCGATGGTCCCGGCGTTACGCACGATGGGCAGGGTGACCTCGACGGAGCCGGAGCCTGGCTCCTCTAGGGTGACCGGGGCCGCCTGGAACACTGGACAACACAGAGAGAGAGAGCAAAGATATTCAATTATTAAAGATACGCCATCCCAATTAGAGCCACTAGAGGCGATATGGCACACAAATCCTACAAATGGTCTCCTAAGTGGGTGCCGTCTGATCTCGCTAACATCCTATGTTTACTGGTGCTAGATCCCGCGAGAGTGTCTTGCTGGGACAGAGAAAGGTCGATAATAAAGTAGTTATTTTCCTGATTTGTCTATCTGAAAAAAAGCCATTTTAGATTGAAAATCTTGGGAAGATTGTGTGGCTTGTAAGGATCAGGTCCAATATTTAGTTCAGTGACCATGGGGCTAAAGAATGGTTCAGAAGCTGTGTTCACGTCCACTCTTCCATTGGAAATAATAGACTCCAACCTGCTTCTCACAGACACGGGAAGTAAACCAGAGATGGCATTGTCTTCCTTTTTTTTGTGTTGGACTAACCGAAGGCACCGAAGGGGTCGTCGGAAGGCAGGATGGTGACGATGGCGCGGGTCAGCTCGCCCAGCAGAACGCCCCCGGTGGTCTGGTTGATGAGCTCCACGCGGAAGGTCTCCTCCAGCTCGGGCACGTCGTCGTTGATGATGTAGATGGGGATGGCCTTGCTGGACTCTCCCTCCAGCAGGAGCACGTCTGTGGACGCCACGCTGTAGTCCTCACCTGGTAGGAGCAAAGCAGCACACATGAGATGACACGGAAACCGGAACAGTGATTGATTGATTGATTGCAAAAAGTAGAGGTACAGTTATACAATAATGCTAAAAGGATAACACAAAAAGCCCTGAGGGCTTGTTTCCATTGTGGTCCTGTGTTTTCAATTCATCGAGACATATGAAGACATACAATACTATACAGACAATACAATACTATACAAGAGATCCTCAATACTAGGAGCACTAAAAGTATATTTACAGAAAAACAGTGGGGGGGTGATTTCTTTTGGCAAGCTAGAAAACTTCTCTTGCTCTTTAATGGTGGTTTTGAAGGAGCTGTAAGGACCATAAGAAGCTGTAACACCATACAGTACGTGTAACCCCATTACTTACTGACTCTAGCGGTCATAGGCACAGCTCTGAACTTGACGGACACGTCGGCGAAGATTCCTCCGATGCGCGTGACGTATATGAACGGTCCCACGATGTCCTCGGCCACGCTGACCCTGTGGGTCCCCAGCTGGATGACCCCAAAGGCATCGTCGCTGGCCTCCACGATCACCTGGGCCACTCTGTCGGGCCTGGGGCCCACGCGAGGGGACGTGGCAACTGGAGTGACAAAAAAAAACGTTACAGACCCCGTCAACAAGAAGTACCCCAACCAAGTATGAGTAGGCCTAGTAGCAGTATTATGTATTCATTTTTTATCAGACCACAGAATAATATGTTATAAACCACCCAGCCAAATTTGAATGATTTTAAAATAAGTGTTAAGTGTATACAAAAAAATATATTTCAAGTCATGAAAAATAAGAGGTATAGTCTTTCTGCTAATGACTGTGTGTGCGGGGGGGTCCACTGAAGGCAGTGAAATAATTATTTTAGCCAAAAGATGGCAATGCACTCTAGGGCAGTGGTTCTCAACCAGTGGTTCGGGGACCAGCAGTGGTCCTTGGTCCTTATATATATTTTTTTAACATTTTTTTGCTTCTGGGGGTCCCTGGCACAAAAAAAATCAGATAGGGGTCCGCAGCCAAATGTATATCAATTTATACTCAATACTCAAGTAAAGTAAAACTACCTCAAAATTGTACTTAAGTACAGTACTTGGATACATGTACTTCATTACTTTCCACCACTGCTGGGTAGTAGTGCAAGCACCATTATGCCAATGCAATTTCGTCATCATCACTTATAATTGTAAATAAAGAAGCCATGTCTTACTGGGTCTCTCCTGGACTCCTTGGATGAGCTGAACGCTGATCACCTCTACAAACACAGACTCGTCTCTCTCGGGATCCTCGTCGTCCAGCACTCGGAGCGTGATGTTTGCTTCGGTCTGATTGGCCAGGAATACCACGGAGTCCAGGAGGGGGACGAAGTCCCGCCCCTCTGTGGCCCGGCCCACCCCGGGGGTCCTGTAGGGCGCTGCATCCGATTCGTTCAGAGTTCCATATGTCACACGCACCTAGTATGCAAAAGAAAAAAAGTCAGCCCATGCGCAGGAGACCCGGGTACAAATCCGGGGTAGAACAGGAAAGTTACATAGTGCAGCTTTAAGTGGTTAATCCACTTAATTTACTCCAACATTTTCATGACATCAGTTTCATGACATCAAATTTCACTCGTTTTTTGTTTTGTTTTCTGACCTCAATTACACCCAAAAAAACCCCGGAAAATTCAGTGGATTTTCTGTGGTCTGGGGTTTTCTGAATAATTAGGCTCAGAAAAGTGCTGTGATTTTCAGTTAAAACCTTTTGAATACACGTTTGAAGGACCATGATAAAGACTTTTAATGTTTTGTAAACCAGCATGTCATGAAACCTTTAAAATAGATTTCAACCTCCACGTACCGTTCCCAACAGCCCACCGCGTCTCAGGATGGTGAGGGTGACAGTGGAGTCGGCCTCGGGGAGTCGACGGACGGGTCTGTCGTCGCCGCCGGCGAACACAAAATAACCGTAGGGGTCGTCACTGGCCAGCACGGTCAACGTGGCGTGCGTCAGGGCGCCCAGGCGGCCGTCCGACACGTTCACCAGGGATATGCCGAAGCTCCGGTCCAGCTCGGGCAGCTCGTCCTGGGCCACGGCGATGACGATCTCCCCCTGGGTCTGTCCCACGCCCAGGGTGATGTTGCCGGACCTGCTGACCAGCTCTTGCTCCGAGGCGGGCTCAGCCTCCCAGTAAAGAGTCACGTTGGACAGGTCGCCGAAGGTCCGGTCCACCTGGGAGAGGAAGAGATTGTGGGATTATTAGACCAGTGTTTCCCCAAACAGTGGGTCGGGAAGGAGGGACCCATGTGTGGGTCGCGGACCAATTTTTTATGGGTCGCGAGTGAATACCCCTTTATTTTTTGTTTCCTACATTTTGTTTTTAATTGTTATTATTTCAAAAATATTTTGAAAAAATCTGTTTTTCGAAGTTCACGTTTTTTCTTTTTTTTTAATAATTCCATAAAAAATCAAATAATGCATTAATTGGGGGGGGGGAATACTTTTAAGAAGTAGTAAAAATAGCAGATCTACAAGCTCACAACATCACAGCATCGCAACGTGTTGTGAGCTTGTGTAGGAGTTCTTGATTTACCTGTGATCCTATAGCTTACTGAGGCACTACACTGTCTCTCTGCATGTGATTATACCTTGCTAAAACCGGGAAAGCGTCAGTGTCAAAGAACGGTATGCTATTTTTGAACATTTTTGAAAAATCTTATTACAGATTTAGAAGGCATTTGTAGAGTTGGCCTCAGGTCAAGGAGTAGTTCACCCTTTTTATGTATTTTCTATCAATTATGCTCCCCATGAAGCTTGAATTCATGGAGATTTTTAGTGTCGCCAGCCGCTCTACATTTGACCGAGTGTGTTTGTTCGTCCGTATGTCCGAGCACGGCATTAACAGCTGCAGCTGGTTGCAACACAAAGATGCAACAAATTACACTAATTAAACACAAACAGGAGACACATGCGCAACCTAAAGACATGCACACACACAAGCCAGCACTGCACACGTGCGTGCGCGCACTCACACACACACACACGTAACATGAGGACCTGCGAGGCGCACCGTTGCTCCGATCCGCACCAAACTTGGCATCAACACTGGTCAGGGGTCTACCACCACACCATTGCTACGCCCCCTCTGTGTTCATACTGGCTGCCCTTCGCTGCTCTTAGACAACCAATAGGGACAGGCTGTAATTGCTTAATCCCCGCCCCGCTGTGTTCCTATTGACTGGGCTTTAAACAGCCATAACTTCAGTTCACAGCATGCTAAACTTCCCAGACTTGGTAGGTGCTCTTCGACGGCCAATAGGGAGAAGCTGTAATTGCTTAAGCCCCACCCCCTCTGTGTTCCTATTGGCTGGGCTTTAAACATCCATAACTCCAGTTCCCAGCATGCTAAACTTCCCACACTTGGTAGGTGCTCTTAGACGGCCCCTCTGTGTACCGCCTGAATACCAGCGCCCACACTCAAATAGAGTAGTACCACCTGAAAGCCAGCACCCACACATCAAATAAAGTAACACCGCCTGTATACCAGCGCCCACACAACAAATAAAGTAGTACCGCCTGAATGCCAACACCCACACATCAAACAGAGTAGTACCGCATGAATGCCAGCGTCCACACATCAAATAGAGTAAGCACCTCTTACTCACACTGGGTGTGATTTTTTTGTTTTTGCCGCATTGCTAAGACAATAATTTGATGACCGGGTCATCAGTCAGTAGGAGACTCTGCAAGTCTCCTACCGGAGACTCCGCCGGTCATCATCCCCAGCATCACCACAACCATCATTCGGCACCAGCTGCGATGGACAGGCCATGTCAAACTCATGCCAGACAGTCGCCTTCCGAAACAAATGTTGTATGAACAACTGAAGGAAGGACAACGCACCCAAGAAGAAGCGGTACAAAGATAACATCAAAACCCACCTGAGGAAATGCCGCTTCAACCTCAACAACTGGGAGGAGGCTGCCCCCCAGAGAGACTTGTGGAGCAGGATGGTCCATGAAGAAACCTAGAAAAGGACCTCCACTGTGCCGCATAAACCAAGAGGCAACAAAGAAAGGAGAGATCCACCACCAAAACAGCACCTCACACCACCACCACCAGCGCCACGACAACCACTTACATATGCCCCCACTGCAATAGAGACTGTGGATCACGGATTGGCCTCTACAGCCACCTGAGGACCCACAGATGACCAGAACCACCTACAGGAGGACAATCATACTTGCTTCGAGTGATCGCCGATGAATTGATAGAAAATATGTGATTTTTTGGGTGAACAACTCCTTTAATGCGTTAACATAAGTTAAGTCTGCTAAATGCTGAAATTGTAAATGTCTGATGAACTTTAATGTTTTCCCCCTCAGACGTACTTGTTTAGTTTATTTTTTCCCAGTCGTTTACATTCTTAGTTCACAGATTGTTTTCCATACAAAACATACTGAATTCATAAAAACATGTCTTTTTTTTCATTACTTATTTTACAGCTTTGTTTTGTTTTACTGGGAACAAAAGGGTATAGACTGAAGCCTAAGCTTATTACGTCTACCCTTTTGTAATTTAACTTAAAAAAATACACCTTGTCCAAGTATTCAAACACATCAATTCACGTAACTAATTTCCAATCGGCAATACAATGTTCAATTTTTTTTATAAATAATATAAAATAAACAAATAAAATAATGCTAATAAATACAAACTTTTGTTTTGCTTACATTCAGTGACAGCTTATTAATGTCAAACCATTTCTTTATTTTTTTCAACTCCCTTCGACTGTATCCAAAAGTTCCTTCAAATCTTCCCCAGCACAACATAAAGTTGTATCATCAGCAACATTAACAAAATGTAACAAGTTTGATACCCTACAAATATAATTTATAAAAAGAATACAAATACTTTGGACCCACCACCGAGCCTTGGGGTACCCCAAACGTGACTTTCTCAAGTTACGAATCAACGTTAATTACATTTACATACTGATATCTATTCTCAAGAGAGCTTCTTACCCAATTGTAGGCAACACCTCTAATCCCATAATTCTGTAACTTCTTTAACAGTATTATGTGGTCAATTGCATCAAAAGCTTTCCATAGATCAATACAAAAACCCACTGTGTACTACCAACATATTCTCACACATAGGCGTTATTGCCACTCTGTTATTTTCACTCCCTAATGCACAGTTTTTGTGAGGTTAGGGTTAGGTTTAGGTATATGTTTGTGAGGTTAGGGTTAGGTTTAGGCATAGTTTGTCGCCATGGCGTCCCGTCATGTCAAAACTTGGCGTTTCAGGGCTACTGACAGAGCGGCAAAATGTGACGCCTTGGGAGTGAGAACGGGTTGGTACTCGCTATTGTCTACAATAAAAAATAAAACAGGATAACCACCAGGAGAACCACGTTGCTGCGTCCATCCTCAGGTTCTGTCCCGTTGACCTCCAAGGAATGTGGGTTGAGCTCGAACACTCCGTGTGCCTCGTCAGAGGCAGCGATGGTCACAGTGATGTGTGAGGCCACTCCCAGGCTGGCTGCATAAGTGGAACAGTATCACATCAGTCATCTGCATTAGTCGTTTTCTTTTAGATGCATGTTTTTTTTTAGTACAACAAGATTACATACTGATGTGTGTAATCAGTGTGTAATCAGTGACATGGAGAGATGATGAGTAGTACACAGAGAACTATACAGCTGCAAAGGTGGAGCGTACATTTTAGTTTACTAGATTTTCAGGCCGCTAGGCAGCCTTCAAATCCAGCCCTATATTAATTGTGCTGATCAGAGCCATTTTATATCCATTTGAAGTGTTAAACACTGCTGTAACACTGCTGTAGTGGCCCATTATGTGTGCAATGTGCGTTTTTTTTTTCACTAATTAGGGGACTTTTCTATTATTCCTTGATTTAATTTGCAAACTGAAATGACCGCATCCCACAAACTATGCCACAGAGATTTGTTAAAAATAACTTGTTGTTCCGGACTGCAGCTTTAATCCTGTCTTACTGTATTTCATCTTATCGTATCTCCTCACTTAATCGGATTATGGTTGAGTTCAACACATCGGAATGGAAGCTTAGCGTTGCATAGGGACTTTCTTTGTGAACAAACAGACAACAAACAGATCTAAGATCTGTGTCATTCCATGTCACCCACTTACTTTTCACTAGACAAGGTGGTGGTGAGCTATGAAAGGACCCATTCAGTCCATGAACGAACTGATCATTATAATCCATGCTAATGATGAGACATCAATGAAAGGAAGCATGCAGTAAGCACAGTGAGGGTTGAGGAAATAAAGGTAAGGGAAATTTAAGGAGGGGGTGGAGGGGGGGACTTACCACGATGGTGATAGGATGGAAGCAGGAAGTCACTCTCACTCTCGCCACTACCACTTCCTTCACTTTGAAAGAACTGACCCACTGGTGGATCGCACACACACACCCAGCGGGAGGGATCACACGGGGATGGAACCACATCAGACATGGATCACAGTGGATCACACACCGGACCGATGTGTTTCACAGGAGGGAGTAGGTAGATCACACAGGATCATACAGGATCACACAGGATCACACAGGATCACGGCACACAGAAGCACAGCAACACACAGAATACCACAAAACAACACAATACAGGGTCAATACAGGATAAGGAATCAAAGGGGTTTCTAATCCAGTTGGTCTAAAACTTTTTCGTTTGAAATTGATATGTACGGACACTCTCATCTGAAAATGTTTTGTGCCAGCCAGGGACCCCCAGAAGAGAAGATTTGTGTTAAAAGCTTCTAACATTTCAAACACTTTCAAGATTTTTCTAAAATGTTCAAAATGGAAAAAACATTTTCAGATGGGGGGGGGGGGGGGGGGGTCCAAGGCTAAATATATATCAATGTTGGGGGTTCTTCACACAAAAACATTTGAGAACTACTGATTTAGAAGGCATTTGTATTGTAGAATGGGCCTCAGGTCTTAATGGGTTAACGTAGAAGGAGAACGCTCCTCTCATGGAGGTAATGATCCTACCTCCTCCTTCAGGGTTGTAGAGCTCCACTCTGAAGATCTTGTCCAGCTCAGGGACGGGGTTGTCAACGACGGTCACGCTGATGA
>NC_139941.1:50840230-50995230 GCF_963454915.1 Gymnoscopelus microlampas | reverse complement strand
TCCAATAGAAGGGATAGTTCACCCCCAAAATGACCTTTTTTCTATTGATTAGTCACCCCATGGAGACTTGAATTCATGGATATTTTTTTTGTTTTAGTCGCATGCCAATAATTTGATGACCAGTGGACCGGTAGGCAGCGGTTCCGGTAAGGAACTTTTGTCTCTCCTACCGGAACCGCTGCCGGTCATCAAAGTATTGGTTTAGGAATGCCACAAAAAAAAAATCCATGAATTCAAGTCTCCATGGGATGACTAATCCATAGAAAAAAAGTGTAGTATTTTTGGTGGTGAACTATCCCTTTAAAGGATGGCTAATAAGCCAAAATAAGCCTTAATACATTATAATTGCCCTCTATAACTCAAATAACAAATTTAAACCTTAAATATTGTATTTATTGTATAAATAGTTCATCTTTTACTCAAGGGGGGCAACGCCCATCACAAGTTGATGGTGTAATTTGTCCATGTGTGGTCCAGCCCTATGGAATGTATGGAATGCATGTGCTAATAAAAACATATTTAAAATATTGTTTTGATGCTCATATTAACCTTAGGAAGTACTACGTTGTTTTTTTATTAAGACATAACATTCCTTAGGGCTGGACCACACATGGACAAATGACATCATCAACTTGCGACGGGCGTTGTCCCCCTTGAGTAAAAGATTAACTATTTATAAAATAAATACAACTTTTAAGGTGTTTTTAATTTAAAATATTTGTTATAGAGGGCAATTATAATGCATTAAGGCATACTTGGCTTATTAGCCAGGGATCCTTTTAACAGCCTTCCTCAATTCCTGCACAGCCACAGCAGAGTGATTTGGTTGAGAGAGACCAACCAACCCGATAGCCCACTATCCCCTCAGGGCATATAGAATAAAACCTCTACTTCTAATGGAATGCCCTTCACCTTCCACCTAGCCCTAGCTGCCACCTGTTGCGCTGACGGAGGCGGTGGAACTCTAGAAGTCCCTGCATCATGCGGCCCATAGCGATGGAGCTCTCCTTGCTCCAGGAGGTTCTATATAGGAATGCTATCCTTGCTAAGCAGCAGACCCACACACCGACATGACAGGCCTGCCTGCCAGCTGTCGGCCTCTCTCTACCTGAGAGGGAGGGGAACCAGCGTTGCCAGATTTTGCGAGAGAAATAAACAACCAGGTCTATGAAAATAAGAAGCCCAAATTAAGCGACTATTAATAGGCCACATGAGCACTTTAAACCTGTCGTACAGTACATGCATTGGCTATTTGAAAATAGCTGATCTACAAGCACACAACACTTGTAGATCTGCTATTTTCAAACACCTTGAGGGGAAAAAAAGTGTTTTTTTTTGTGGAATATTTTTCGAAACATTAACAACACAAATCTGTTACAGGGGTCCCTGGCACTGTTTTAGATGGGGGTGGGGGGTCTGTGCACAAATATATATTAATTTGGGGGTGCTTGACATGAAAAGGTTTGAGAACTACTGGTTTAAACAACATTAGGAAACAAGCCCAAATAAGCAACAATGCATTTTACAAATAAGACCCCAAAAGCTACCAATAATTTACAAGCAACTTTACAGAAAAAAACAAGCTCAAAGTCGCTTTTAATGAGCAGACATGGCAACACTGAGGGGATCAGTAGGAGAGGTGCGCCAGCGCCACGTGTCCAATCCTACTAAAGACGGGACGACACGCTCTCACAGTGCAGTCAGGCGTGAAGGCCAATGAAATATGCAGTAGGACATGCACTCACAATGCAACAGGTTTACGTTACACGTCCTTTTGTAGGTAACAGTATATATATGCGTTTTCGCTCGACAGAGACAACTCGGTGTCAAAGACGTGCTGACAAAATGGTGATGTATTGTATTAGCAGGGTGAGCCAGGGTGAGCCAGGGTGAGCCCTATCGCCCGCGTACCGTATGTGTCAAAATATATTGAAATTAAGAATATTTTTTCCCTGGATTCCTTGGATCATGACACAACTTCCCTTAAAGGTAGGGGTGTGCCGATCTATCGTCCCGCGATATATCGCGATACGTTTTCGCGACGATATGTATCGTTTTGGGAAAAAAAAATATCGTTTTTGAAAAAATTTTTTTTTTTTTTTTTTTTTTTTTTTTACAATCATAATAATCAGGCATGCAAACGGCCCCGAAGTGAAAAGAGTGACAATATGTTGTTTTTTTTTCGGGTCAGGTGTCACACTATTTGGATTCAAAACGGCTATTGTAGCTGAAAAGCTACAAGTTTGCATATCTGAATAATGCAAAAACAGAATTATTTGTTTGCATTTTATTTTTTCCTCCCCCATATATTTTCAAAATAAAAAAAGTGCGTATCGTATCGTATCGAAATCGTATCGAAGTTGTGAGCCAAATATCGTATCGTATCGTTTCGTGAAATTAGTGTATCGGCACACCCCTACTTAAAGGCCTCGCCCATTTCTGCTTTCAAGATTTTCAAGATCTTCAAAACACATATTTTGGTCTCTTTATCATCGGTAAACCAAGAGGATATGTTCTACAGTTCTTGTTTCTGTCTGCTTCTGTGATGTGTGCCTTGTAATGTACCTTGTGTAATGTATTGTGTACGTCCTGTCTGTATCTTGAGCGGTGACGTCATGGACACAAAGCAAATTTCAGTGAGAGCTGACAATAAAGTTGTATCGTATCGTATCGTATCGTACAACTTCCCTTAAAGGCCTCGCCCATTTCTGCTTTCAAGATTTTCAAGATCTTCAAAACACATATTTTGGTCTTTGGTCCAGGGAAAAAAGGGAAAACGATTTTGATGGTATGCCCTGTGGCTCAAAAGTTATAGGCCAAAAAGTGAAACAGCCTTTTTTTTATTACATTTTTTTGGGGGGCTCCTAGGCTAGAATCCATCAGTTGTTGTTTTTTATCCATTTTGTAACGGTAATTTTGCTAAGCCATCTGACTAATAGGCCATCTGAGAGAATTGTGCTTTTGAGAGCTCTACATGGAAATGAAGAACGCATCTGAGAAAGCTATAAGATGCTGTGCATATTGTTGCTGTCAGGAAGAAATCTCGTATCTCCATGTTTCAACTTTTTTATGTTTTTGAGCCGTGTCCCTCAGGGCTCTGTACTAGTACCTTTTTCTGTTTTCGCTCTATACATGACAGTATGGGGGTCCACTGGCACAAAATATTTACAGATGGGGGTCCACTTGCTCTAAAACAACAATAACTTTGGTCTGACCTGCACAAGTCACTTATTTTTCTCTCGCAACATCTGGCAACACCACACACCACTGACTCACCTCGGGTATGCAGGCGCCGGTGAAGCCGAAGCGGCCGTTGGCGTTGTCACTCTTCATGACGCGCAGCGTGGCGGTGGGCCTGGGGGAGGGGAGGCGCGCCCCGCCGTGCACCGCCACCAGCTGCAGGTAGAACACCTCCTCCGGCTCCACCTCCTGGTCGTCGCGCACCTCCACCACGAAGGACTTCCTCCGCTCGTTCTGCCGGTACTGCAGGTAGCCCGACACGTTGCGCAGGTCCGCCTTGGCGGGCATGGCGTGCAGCTCGTGGATCTGGCTGCGGTTCAGCGCGGCGTGGTACAAGCGCACGTCCTGCAGGAGGCCCGTGTAGCGCCGCTCGCCCTCGGGGTCGGACCCGACGAACACCGTGGCCGGTCCTGTGTGGTTCAGTGAAGAACAACATAATGAAAATAATGTCACGACTTGACTTACACATCACGATGTTTACTACAGTACAACCCAGATGATGTTGTCCACTGCATTTGATTTAAACTAAAGTCCCCTTTAGACATAATAATGCAGGGGGGGAGGGGGTTAAGATTAAAAAAAAATACAATAATCAAACATTTTCAGAATAAAAAAGTTAAAAAAAAAAAACTTACAAAGAAATTAATAAAATCAAAGAAACTCAATTTTTTTTTTTTTTTAAGAAGTAGTGAAAATAGCAAATATACAAGCTCACAACACAATTGGCTGTTTTCACTCATTTGGGTCCCGGAGAGACATGAAATTCATCTTATGTGCCTCGAGCTAATAACTTTTTGGAACTAATATTTAAACATTCTCTGCTATGATTCATATTTTCTAAGATGGATTTCAAAAAGTTGAAGCTACAATCCACAAGTTGAAGGTCTTCTGAGGTCATTACAACTGTAACACCCGTGATTTGAACACAAACATCTACTTTTCATTCAAGAGGTATAAGAATCCCTCCCAGGCCATGGGAAATATTCAGCTCATGAGCTTCAGGCATGGCTACCTACTTGTCAATCAGCAGGTGTCCTCCTGCCCGACACCAGGGTCTAAATGTCTCAATGGAAGAGTAGAGAGACCACTGCAGATGTACTAGTTACATTGCATTACCATACATATTGGTTAAAATGATGTTTTATTCATTAAGAAAACTCGTTGAGAAACCGTGGACTTATGAATATTGAAATATGCAAATATCCACATGGAAAGCCCTACTATAAAACTGCCTTACATCAAAATGAAGAACACATCTTAGAAAACCCTAGAAAACCCCAGCATCCGTATTCTGGGGAAAACTTTAGCAAGTTAATAGCAGATCTACAAGCTCGGCTACATTTTCAGCAAAGATATTTAAGGTAGAGCGAGAATAGAAAAGACACTAGTAAAGAGCCCTGAGGGACTCACTCCACTCAAAAACAAACTCTAAAAAGTTGAAACATGGAGATACAAGGTTTCTTGACAGTCAAAACTTGCATAATAATCTTAGCTTCCTAAGATGTGTTCTTCATTTCAATGTAAGGCAAGGCAGTTTTATAGCAGGGCCTTCCATGTGGACATTTACATATTTGAATATTCATAGGTCCACAGTTTCTCAACGAGTTTTCTTAATGAAAACACTGACTGCTGCTCAAAGCAAAGTGACTTCAGGTTTCAGCAAGTGGCTAATTAGCATATTGGACAATGAACAACAGGTTTGTGGGACTGGTGACATCATCACACAGCCGGCTCAGGTTCTGAGGAAGTACAGTACACCTCCAGTGGAAGAGAATGGGACAAGGTCAAAGGTGACCTGCAGTGGAGAGGGTCAGCGAGTTCACACATCACATAGAGAAACTCACCTGGGATGTACAGTACAGTACAGTAGCTACAATGGCTGGTGGAAAAGGCACAGCAATGCCTCTACTTTCTCAGGCTGTTCACGTGTATTTTCAGACATTTAACCAATTAAACCCTCAATACTTAGTAAACTTGATGTCTCTGAACTTATGGTCTGCTCTTTTATTCCATCATCCATGTACACCAAACCTCCTTGTCGAAAATAGCCTTGTATAGTATATCGGCTATTGTTCTACGAATGTTCCCCCCAGAATACGTATGCTAGTGCAGTAGTTCTCAAACTTTTTCATGTCAAGGACCGCCAAATAGATATATTTGGCCGTGGACCGCCATCTAAAAATGTTTCGTGCCAAGGACCCCCCCAGGCCAGAAGAGAAGATTTGTGTTGAAAAAAAATCTAAATTATATTAAAAAATATGTTCAAAATTAGCAGATGTACAAGCTTGCAGTAGAAGTGATGCGCTGTATATCTGCTATGTTTGAATAGCCAACGTATAAGTGGATAAAGTGGTTAAAATGATTGTGTTGCTACATTAACACATTTCACTGGGGACCCCCTGGTACCCGCCCAAGGACCCCTCGGGGTCCCCGGACCCCACTTTGAGAACCAGTGTGCTAGGGTTCAAGTAGTTAATGTAAAAGTTATGGGGTCCTGGACCCCCTGTTGAAGCCCCCCCTACTTTAAGCCATTAGCATGCTCATGAGTAAGGCCGTATTTCCGCAACAAGAGAGAGAGAGATAGATAGAGATAGTTTTATTACAGTAGGATGGTAATCCCTCAAACAAGGGCTTTACTGGCATCTCTACGCTTCCCTATTTGGGGGGGAGACCTCAAGTGGCTCAGGAGGTATAAAGACCCCACATCAGAACCCAATACAACCGCAGCCCTGTTTTTAATAGATACCCCTCATTTAGTCTGAGGTCTCTTTTTATTTTGGCAGCCATCTATAAATCTGTTAAAGCGTCTGGGAAGCAGGAAGGCTTCAGTCAATAAAGCATAAAACCACACAAACATTCCCAGGCAGACTGTCTTCCTGAGAGTGTTACATTATCACCATGATGATGATAATAATAACCTATACTAATAGGTTATTATTATGATCATCATGGTGACTGTAACGATTATTATTGAGAGCAGTGACAGGATAAACCAGCCACGGTTTCAGAGTTCCCATTGTTTCTGTACAAAAGCAAACACTGTCTGAGTTGTAGACCAGGGGGTCCCAAACATGAACAAACCCCCCCAACCCCCACCCCCCAAATACACTATATCATCTATCTGGCGAGAAAAATAGCTAAAATAGTTTAGCTATTCCCACATTTATTTTAAACATTTTGACAATAATGACATCCCCAGAGCCAGATTGAAAGTGGTTCAACTGGCACAATTATCGTATGCGTTTAATTTCAATTTAAGTCAATTTATATATATTGTTGCTGTCGGGCGCAAACCTCCTATTCCCGTAAAAAAAGAAGAAAAAAAAAAAACGTAACCAGTGCTATTGAACACCCTTTACGTCTGTGTGTGAATCTTAATATTGAAACTAATTGTTTCTAATTGTTTCTAATTGTTTGTTGAAAATAATTGCTCACAGGTTCTCATTGGAAACAAGACCGCAAGGACTTTCATGAACGACCTGGTAAAAGGAATTATCCTTATCCTTAAACAATGAAAAGTTTTAAAAAGCGCTTTTGACTAAACCTCCTAACTCCATTGGATCCTCAAAATGTCGGTCAAAAACACAGACAGTAACTCCAACTCAGGCTAGTCCTATATAATATTTTTCATTTTCTGCCCCCCTGGCGGCATACCCCTGGCCCCTACTTCAAAAACCCGGCAGACCCCATCTCCCCGTCTGCAACACAACTGGACAAATGGAGGAAGTCCGCCACGGCGAGCAGAGACAAAGCCCCGAGACACAAAGCCATCCATGTGTGATCCAGACAGAGTTTTAACCAGTAGCACGCTACAACATGTGACATGATGGATGTTTATCTTCACTGGGACTGAAGTTAACTAAAGAGCCATCAGAGCGTTCCCCCTCCGGGGGTGTAATGGGGGTGTAATGGAGGGGCCCACCGGCCACCGCGGTTCCACAACAGACATCCGCTATTGTCTTCACTGATTAAGCCAGCCGGATTCATACTTAAGCGCACGACGGTAAAATAGCAGACCTTAGAAGCTCACAACCATATGTTTAACTCCTTTGCACATTGATGAATTGAATACATAAAAGCACAATGAAAAACAAGTCCCCAGGACTCATCAGAAAAGCCAATTCTGTGGCATCTTTTAAATCACTTCTGAAAACACATCTGTTCAGGAAAGCCTTCCCCTAGATCACCTCATTTGCCATAATTGTCTTGGTCTCCTTTTAGTTTGCTTAAATGTGTTTTTTATTGCCATGTCAGAATCAACTTACTTGTTAACTATGTTATTCCCTTATGCGTTTTATTTGACCGTACTTACATATTTTATGCTCCAGCATGATTGTATATTTTCTTTTGTATGTATATTATATTATATTGCAATCACCATACCCGTTCACAAGATTAATACATTCCCACTATCAATTCATTTTTTTCTTTTTTTCTTTAAATTTTTATCCCACGATTTTGTAACCCTATTTTTAACACCCAGTGCCAATTGTCTATGTAATCCTGGGCACTACCTTCCCTCTGCCAACCTAGGGAGGCCAGGGCCGAGCTCATGCCTCCTTCAATGCATGAGAGCCAACTGACCTTCTTGTCACCTGACAGAGGGGAGTTTCCCTGGTTGGACGTAGCGTGTGGAAGGAACACGTTATTCCAACCAGTTCCCTTCCCCTCCATCAGGCGCCCCGGCTGGCCAGGGGGAGGCAGTATAATGACCAGGATTACTACATGTTTTTGTGAGGGTACCTACCCTAGGAGACACGGGGAGAACATGCAAACTCCACACAGAAAGGCCCTTTCGCCAACCCCACCTAGGGTATGGGCACTGATGACGCGGAGGAGAGCCCCCAGCGCCCACAGCGTCCCCCACTATCAATTCTGAGCTGGGTAAGACTGCCTTTCATTTCTATGGAACTGTCAACAATCAGTTTTAAAACTGGAGAACTTAATTTCACTTGATCACTTTAAAACAGCTTGTGAAGAATACTTTGACATCTGTCAGTATTTGTGTTCTTTGAAATGAGAATGCAAAGATCTACAAACTCGTAATGCGGCACAAAGCGATGCTTTTTGAGCTTGTCGATCTGCTTTTGAATTCGAATTCTGAAAAGTACTTTAACAAGTTTTGGACATGATATGAGGTTTCCGCCGGACAGAGAGACGACAAGTTAGTGACAAATAAAAACCTTCTTGAATCTCTTGATTCTTGGTTTGTTGTCACGTCATCCGCGGCATGTTGTTGTGAGCTTGTAGGTCTGCTATTTTGGGAGCATATTAAGTTAGGCTTTAGGGGAAGAAGAGAAGACAAAAAAGAGATGCGGGCCGTTTCCTCCTTATAGCTGTAACCGTATCCAGCAGAGAGCTGAGGCTAAGCGCTCACTCAAGCATCACACAGACAGTCTTCTGGAAAGGAGCAATGGGCAAGGGACCGGGAGGTAGGTGTGTGTGTGTGTGTGTGTGTGTGTGTGTGTGTGTGTGTGTGTGTGTGTGTGTGTGTGTGTGGTTGTGTGTGTGTGTGTGTGTGTGTGTGTGTGTGTGTGTGTGTGTGCGTGCGTGCGTGCGTGCGTGCGTGCGTGCGTGCGTGCGTGCGTGCGTGCGTGCGTGCGTGCGCGTGCATGCATGCATGTGTACATGTGTGTTTTTGTGTGAACGTGCATGCTTTTAACCCATTTAGACCTGAGGCCGATTCTAAAAACGCCTTCTCAATCCTAACTTAAGTTTTCTGAAAAACTTCAAATATGTATTCAAAAATTACAACAAATGTATGTTGCTATATACTGTACATAGCAACAGGAACCCCAGGTTCCCGTCCTGAAAGGTATAGTTACAAATAGGGGTTCCTGCCCAAACTGGGTTAATGCGCAGTGAGTTTCAGTGAGTTAACACACCATATGTGGGCCATAAGACCGAAATAATACGGCAGCATGCGTGCGCGCACACACACACACACACGCGCGCGCGCGCAGAGGCCACCGTTGATGTCATCTTAATAAAGACGTGATGACAGCCTAAATGACATTTACGACCCCTTGCAAAGCGTCTTTTGCTGAAACGACACAAACAGGAGCTGATAAATCCACAGCGTTGAGAGCAGAGATTTGGAAGGCTGGAATTTACTGCCATGCAGGGTTTAAAAAGACTAGGAACTGATTCAGAGAAGTCACAGTTTGGAACCTAGTGAGTTTTTTTTTACATTTTGGCACAGAGCAAAGTCACTTTAATATGTGACATGGTGCCGGGAGACTTAATTAGAACCATGCTGGCTGGGTTTCATCACCCAACACCACACAGATAAAATACCCAGTTGAACCCTATGTAGCAAATTGGCTCACAGCCTCAGCCTGAAGGCCTGAAAGACTAATAGCTAATCTAATCTAATACCCAAACTATAGGGAATTCCCTTTGGCTTAGTGGTGAGATGTTGGCTTTCCGCGCGGGACACCCCGATTTCGAAATCCCGGGCGTTACACCTACATAGTTCTAAGAGTGCAACAGCTAATCTAACTAATTGATTTTAATCAATAATAAAAATAAAATCAAACCTTTTTTAATAAAATAGCGAAAATAGCATATCTACAAAGCATTGCGAGCTTATAGATCGTCTATTTCAACTATTTTTGCTGGGAATCGTTGTACGACAAAGTATTAAATAGGACTTATGGCGCTCTTCGCTAAGATATGAGTGACCATTTAATTCTCAGTCACACACAGATCCAGGAGATCACAAAATGTGCTTCTCGTTATTCGATTAATCGAATAGATAGATAGAATCGATAGAATAATCACTAAGAAGATACTCGAAAGTTGCTGAAGGAGCCATTCTGCCTTTGCGCCTTTAAGCCTGGTGTGGGTGGGTTCACCTTGAGAGGGTTGCCGTGGCAACCAGCAGGTTCATATAGGCACAGGTGCAACAAGCCACTTAATGATGGCATGGTTGTTTGGGTACACAGGAGATCACACGGTTTTTACCGTTCTTATTTTGCATTTGACAAAACCTTGCTGTACTCCCTGTTGTACTGAATAAATGTGAACCTCACCCAACAGCAGTTTTTGGTTTGGACATTCTATCATTGAAACGCGTCAAAAACGGATAATCCCTGTACCCAGCCGAGTGGCGAAATGTTTGTTTGAAATCGTCACTACAGTTGCTAAATAATGCCTTTCCTAAAACAACTCACCGTCGGCGATGGCCTCTCCTTTGAGACTCTTCAGTCCTCCGGGCATGGGCGTCCCGTCCAGGTAGAACTCGATGATCCCGTCGTCCACGGTGACGATGACCTGCATCCACACGTTGTCTTCCGCCGAAAACTTCTGGGCGGTGGCCCGCGCCACCTGGGGGGCGGCGCTTACGTTGGCCCCGCCCATGGCCGCCGTGTAGAACAGCATGACGGTCACGTGGGACTCGTTGGTGTGCACCTTTTTGATTGGTTGATTGAATACTTTATTAATAACAGTTTGCAAAAGGTACAGTTATACAATAGTGCTAAAAGGATAAGACAAATAGCCATGAAGGCTTGTTTCCATTGTGGTCCTATGTATTCAATTCAACAAGACTTATAAATACTCAATACAAAAGAGCATCAATACTAGGTAGACCCTCCAGAAAAACGCGGGCTAAAATCCTTGATTTTGCGATGAAATGCATAATTGCATATTATGAGCATAATCGCGTTTTTCTGGAGGGTCTAATACAGGGGTCTTCAACAGGGGGTCCGGGACCCCTAGGGGGTCCTCAGAGTTACTACAGGGGGTCCGCCAAATCTTTGTGTGATATGATTTTTTTTTTACCTTAACCACTTGAACCCTAGCATCCCCTTTTCTGAGGAGAACTTTAGCCAAAAATAGCAGATCTACAAGCTGCGAGGCGTTGAGAGCTTGTAGATCGGCTATTTTTGTCAAAGAGGCTATAGGTGTAGAGGGAAACACAATTTTATACAATATAGAGTAGGGGGTCTCTGCTTTATCTCTCTCTTAGCTAGGGGGTCCTTGGCCTGAAAAGGTTGAAGACCTCTGGTCTAATAGGAGCAGTAAAAGTTAATTTACAGAAAAACAATGGGGGGGGTAATTTCTTTTGTCGTCAGTCACCAACTCACCTTAACTCCGTAATACAGCGTCCCGTTCCCGTTCCCTTTGGAGACGATGAAGCCGTCCGTGTCGGGCCGGGGCACCAGCCAAGCGGAGAAGGTGAAGTTCCCCCCCAGAGGAGCAGGAGCGTCCTAGAGTTGAAGATTAATTAATAATATAAATAATTGCGATTAAAGATTTAATTGTGTTTTGTGGCATTGGAACATTATGAATAGAAATGTAATTTCTGTTTGCCTTTTAGGCTTCGTAGTAAAAAATTGCACAGGTCAGATATGACAAATAACTTAAATATACAAGGAAATGACTGACAATTAATAAGGCTATACTTTCAAAAAGTGGCAACAGCAGATGTAGAAGCTTACAACGTGTCACAAAGTGACGCGTTGTAAGCTTGTAGATCTGCTACTTCTGCTTTTCATTTCAACATGGAAACGATTAAGACGATGATTGTTGCGATTATCTCAAATAATTGTGATTATCTCAAATAATTGTGATTAGACGATTAGGTAATAATTGTGACGGGCCTACCTCCGGGGAGACGGTGCCGTAAGCCCCCGGGACGCCGGAGAAGAAGCGGGCGTCCGTGCCCGAGTGGCGCCTCCGGTCGTGCGGCCTCAGCTCCACGTCCCGCGACGGCGGGAACGAAGCCGAGAGGATGAGGTCGTCCATCGGGGAGGGGAGGCCTTCGGGAAAGCGGCCCGACACGATCTCCCAGGCCACGCGCACCTCGTTGTACGTGCCCTGCTGACGGAGGATGGTGAAGGAGGCCACGTTGTCGGACATGTCATCGTCGTCGTCGTCGTCTTCCTCGGACTCGGCGATGTCCTCGGCCACTTCCTGGTCCAGGTCGTCCTCGGCGATGGCGAACACGCCGAAGGGGTCGTCGTTGAAGGGGATGAGGACGGAGGCGTTCAGGGAGGTCTCCGCCAGCTTGCCGCCTTCCCCCGGGTAACCACCTGTTGATGACATCACAGCTGTTTTTAGGGGCAGTGTCCACAGAACACGTTTTATGAGCAGATATCGTTGCTCTCGGGCAGAAACCATCAAATTCTAACCTTTTGTGTATTTTCGTAAATGAATGCCCTACTTGATCATACTACAGTGCCACACAAAAGTATCAAAAGTAGCAGAACTTCAAGCTCGAATCGCAGCACAAAGTGACACGTTTTTAGCTTGTACATCTGCTATTTTAGAATTTGATTCCTGGTTTTGGACATATTAGCTGATGTGAAAATAAACAGCAGACCCTACTACAGTAGCACACATGATGTGCTATTTTCGTAGTATTTTGGAAAATCTTTTTACGGGGCCAGGCTTCCAGCATGGACCCGTATTGTTATTCGCATTATTAGGTTTCGAGAGCCTGTAAGGCTTCGAACCCTATTACATCTCTACACTTTCACTATTATTATTATTATTATTATTCTTCCGCCGTTTTTGCCAGTTCTGGCCTAACCGCCTGGTCACTTCTTATGAAATTCGGCAATATGGTAGAGGGCTATGCCAAACGGCGAAAACCCGAAACTCACAACCATTGGCCAAAGGGTGGCGCTGTAGCACTCAATTGAACATGCCAACTTTGAACAGGTACAGCTCATGCCCTGTTCGACCTACAGCCATGAAACTTCGATACACACATGCGTCTCCTCATGCCTAACAACTTTCGCTGTTTGACTTTTGACCTCTGACCTTTAGATCTCCCACCATTTCGAATTCTATGAAAAGCAGTAAAAAGCAGTAAAAAAATCACTTCTCCTGGGATTTATGAGCAATCTGTACGAAACTGTATACACATGAACTTTGGACCAATGCCGACAAACGTAACTTAGCGGATTTTCCATAAGTGAAAACGTTAAGCTTTTATAAGCCAATGAAAATTGCAGCTTTTTTTAAATTATTCATCTGCCCCTAACACATACATGCAGACTCACATTTGTTTGACACTTTGCAATATTGTAGAGGGTCCTTCCAAGTATCACTGAAACCAATCTTACTCCAATTGGTCAAAGGGGGGCGCTATAGCAATTTTTTGAAAATGCAAACTTTAAACAGGCAAAAGTCATGCCTCGTTTGGCCGACAGCCGTTAAACCTGCTTACACATGTGCCTTGACTCATGAGGAACACATGTATCACTTTGACCAGTAAGCTCTGCCCTTAGATTGTCTGCAATTTTGAGCAGTTTGAAAAACATTTAAATCCAGGATTTCTGAGCAATTTGCATGAAACTGTGTCAAATACATGTTTGAGGCCCTTTTTCACAGGTTCAGGTGTGTTGGTTCAATAGCTTGATCGCTTAATCATCTGCCTTGAAACCATAGGGTAGCCGGTTCGAATCCCACCTCAGGTAGTCTTAATTATAATTGCATTGCACACAACATGACTATATCAATGAATACATGTGCAATTGTTAAAGATGACGAGAAATGAATACTTGAAAGTAGTTATTTTCAATGTATGACGTACTTCATTCGCGCTTTTGTTTTGTTTTGTTGGATTCTCCCTTTTCACTGTCTAAGGCTGTGTATTGGATAGCTCCACCAGTATGTGTGAGTCTCATGTGCCAAAGGTCCCTGGTTCGAATCCCACTTATTACAGTTCACATTTAAATTGCATTGTACAAAACATGACCCTGTTAATTCAGACATGTGCAATGTTTAGACAATAACACGAAATGCTTTTGAGAGTAGTTGTTTTTTATGTATGACATACTTTCTTGTGAAAATAGACGATCTACAATCTCACACCTTTTTAGATAGCAACGCGTTGTGAGCTTGTAGATCGACTATTTTCCACTAGTTTCCATTCCGAAATATATTGAGCAGTTTGAAAAACATTTAAACCAAGGATTTCTGAGCAATTTGCGTGAAAGTGTGTCATGTGTGTAAACTCCCTTTTCACTAGTACAGGTCTGTTGGCCCAATGGCTTAATCATCTGCCTTGAAACCACAGGGTTCCTGGTTCGAATCCCACGTCATGTAGAATTCATTATAATTGCATTGCACACAACATGACTGTATCAATGAATACATGTGCAATTGTTAACCAGTAAACTCCGCCCTTAGATTGTCTGCAATTTTGAGCAGTTTGAAAAACATTTAAATCCACTATTTCTGAGCAATTTGCGTGAAAGTGTGTCATGTGTGTGAACTCCCTTTTCATCAGTTCGGGTCTGTTGGCCCAATGGCTTAATCATCTGCCTTGATACCAGAGGGTCGCCGGTTCAAATCTCACCTCATGCAGACCTCAACTCAATTGCATTGCACACAACATGACTGTATCAATGAATGACCAATGCCGACAGACGTGAGCAAGCAGATTTTCCATAAGTGAAAACGTTAAGCTTTTTATAAGCCAATGAAAATTGCAGTTTTATGACAATTATTCATCTGCCCCTAAAACATACATGCAGACTCGCATTTGTTTGACACTTTGCAATATTGTAGAAGGTCATTCCAAGTATCACTGAAACCAATCTTACTCCAATTGGTCAAAGGGGGGCGCTATAGCAATTTTTTGAAAATGCAAACTTTAAACAGGCAAAAGTCATGCCTCGTTTGGCCGACAGCCGTTAAACCTGCTTACACATGTGCCTTGACTCATGAGGAACACATGTATCACTTTGACCAGTAAGCTCTGCCCTTAGATTGTCTGCAATTTTGAGCAGTTTGAAAAACATTTAAATCCAGGATTTCTGAGCAATTTGCGTGAAAGTGTGTCATGTGTTTGAACTCCCTTTTCACTAGTTCAGGTGTGTAGGTTCAATAGCTTGATAGCTTAATCATCTGCCTTGAAACCACAGGGTTGCTGGTTCGAATCCCACCTCAGGTAGACTTCATTATAATTGCATTGCACACAACATGACTGTATCAATGAGGAACATATCTATCACTTTGACCAGTAAGCTCCGCCCTTAGATTGTCTGCAATTTTGAGCAGTTTGAAAAACATTTAAATCCAGCATTTCTGAGCAATTTGCGTGAAAGTGTGTCATGTGTGTGAACTCCTTTTTCATCAGTTCGGGTCTGTTGGCCCAATGGCTTAATCATCTGCCTTGATACCACAGGGTCGCTGGTTCAAATCTCACCTCATGCAGACCTCAACTCAATTGCATTGCACACAACATGACTGTATCAATGCATGTGCAATTGTTAAAGATAACGAGAAATGCATACTTGAAAGTAGTTATTTTCAATGTATGACGTAATTCATTTGCCCTTTTGTTTTGTGTTGTTGGATTCTCCTTTCTCACTATCTGATGCTGTCGATTCAATAGCTCCACCAGTAGAGTGTGAGAGTGTCAACAGACACCATCAGGGAGGCCATATCTCTAGCTCAATGAGAAGAGAGGCAGCCTGTGAATCCATAGGTCGCTGGTTCGATCCCTGTCCCCAACAATGCGTTGAGGTGATCATCATTTGGAATTCCCCCTATTCCCATGGATTGGATCCACCCCTCTCACTCATCACCAATCACACCTGCCACATGCACAGTACAATTTTTAGGTACTTTTACTTTACTACTCTACTCTACTGCAATTACAGCAGATGACAGCTTTAGTTACTTGTTACTTTGCAGATGTAATTATTAATACAACACCTACAGTAACCACATACAGCCGATCTACAATGTGACGCGTTATGAGCTTGTATGTATATAATAAGCAACCCATGCTGTATGATAACTTACCACATATGAAATCCAATTCTGTCTATCCAATGGCTCAGTCTGTACTGTGGCCATAGCTGAGTGGTTAGTGAGCCCACCTAGGGAGCCAGAGGCCCTGGTTGCCCCAGGTACGATTCCAGGCCAGGCCAGCAAATGTGTCGATGAAATGAAATTTGTCCCTGAGCAAGACTCTTAACCCCTAATTGCTCACAGGCCCTCATTGGAAACAAGACCGCAAGGACTTTCATGAACGGACCTGGAATTATCCTTATCCTTTACACTGTCTACCCACAAGTCTATAGGTCCCTGGTTCAAACCTCAATTTAACCGGTCCAAATATAATTTACTGAACAAAAATCATGACTTTGTTAATTAATGCATGTTCACTTCTTCTCTCTCGCTCTCTCTCTTACTGCCTCTCTTTCTCACTGCCTCTCTCTCTCTCTCTCTCTCTCTCTCTCTCTCTCTCTCTCTCTCTCTCTCTCTCTCTCTCTCTCTCTCTCTCTCTCTCTCTCTCTCTCTCTCTCTCTCTCTCTCTCTCTCTCTCTCTCTCTCTCTCTCTCTCTCTCTCTCTCTCTCTCCCCTTCTCTCTCTCTCTCCCTCTCCCTCTCCCTCTCTCTCTCTCTCTCTCTCTGTCACTGTCTGTCTGTCTGCCAGTCTGCCACTCTGTCACTGTCTGTCTGTCTGCCAGTCTGCCACTCTGTCACTGTCTGTCTGTCTGTCTGTCTGCCAGTCTGCCAGTCTGCCACTCTGTCACTCTGTCACAGTCTGTCTGTCTGCCAGTCTGCCACTCTGTCACTGTCTGTCTGTCTGCCAGTCTGCCACTCTGTCACTGTCTGTCTGTCTGCCAGTCTGCCACTCTGTCACTGTCTGTCTGTCTGCCAGTCTGCCACTCTGCCACTCTGTCACAGTCTGTCTGTTTGTCTGTCTGCCACTCTGTCACAGTCTGCCAGTCTGCCAGTCTGTCACAGTCTGCCAGTCTGCCACTCTGTCACTGTCTGTCTGTCTGCCAGTCTGCCAGTCTGCCACAGTCTGTCTGTCTGCCAGTCTGCCAGTCTGCCACAGTCTGTCACAGTCTGCCAGTCTGCCAGTCTGCCACTCTGTCACAGTCTGCCAGTCTGCCACTCTGTCAAAGTCTGCCAGTCTGCCAGTCTGCCACTCTGTCACAGTCTGCCAGTCTGCCATTATTCTCGAAACCGCTCATTGCTGCTTGCAGCTATATTTCCATTTCTTCTTCTTCTGCCGTTTTTGCCAGTTCTGGCTGAACCGTGCATACGCTTTTTATGAAACTCGGCCATATGATAGATGGTCATGAAAAACGATCAAAAAATAAATCTCACAATCTTTCGTCAAAAGGTGGCGCTATGACACTCAGTTGAAAATGCCACTTTGAACAGGTACAACTCATGCCCTGTTTTACCTACAGCCATAAAACTTCAATACACACATGCGTCTCCTCATGATGAACAACTTTCACACTCTGACTTTTGACCTCTGACCCTTAGATCTCCCACCATTTCGAATTATATGAAAAACAAACAGTTAAAACCTATCTCCTCCTGGGATTTTTGAGTAATCTGCACGAAACTTTTTACACATGAACTTTGGACCTATACCAAAAAACGTTTGCAAAATATCTTCCATAAGTGAAAAAATGAAGCTTTAATGAGCCAATGAATATTGCAGTTTTATGACAATTATTCATCTGCCCCTAACACATACATGCAGACTTACCATTCTTTGAAACTTTGCAGAAATGTAAAGGGCCATTCCAAATATCACTGAAACCAATCTTACTCCAATTGGTCAAACGGGGGTGCTATAGCAATTTTTTGAAAATTGACTCTTTAAACAGGCAAAAGTCATGCCTCGTTTGGCCGACAGCCATTAGACCTGCTTACACATGTGCCTTGACTAATGAGGAACACATCTATCACGTTAACCAGTAAGCACCGCCCTTATATTGTCCGCAATCTTGAGCAGTTTGAAAAACACTTAAACCCAGGATTTTTCAGCTATTTGCGTGAAACTGTATCATACTGTGTGATCTCCTTTCACAGGTTCTTGTCTGTTGGTGGCTTCTCGCTTAGATGTGTGCCCCACAACCTGAAGGTCACCAGTTCAAGCCTCAGTTGGTGCAGACTTCATCTAAGTTGCATTTCACACAACATGACTATCAATGAATACATCTGCAATTGTTAAAGATAACATGAAATACTTAATTGAGTGTTTTTACATACTTCATTGTGAAAATAGCTGATCTACAATCTCACAACTTTTCAGATAGCAATGAGAGTATGTTTTTTCAAGTATAACATACTTCATTGTGAAAATAGCCGATGTACAATCTGACAACTTTAATGGTTTGTGAGCTTGTAGATCGGCTACTTTCACTAGTTTTGGTTCTGAGGAGATGTACAATTTCTTCATTGGTAAATGGTTTGTGAACGAGTGATCTTTGTGTTAGTGAAACAGGGGCTTGGGTCATGACAGAAGGCAAGAGTTTGTGATCCTCAACAGACAATATCAGCCTAGACAAAGCTATAGCACTATAGGTAGTGTTGCAGCTACCTAAGAGTGCCTCACGATCGCAAGGTTTCCGGTTCAAGCCTCACTTGATGCAGACTCATTTAAGTTGAATTGCAAAAACATGACTCAATCTATTCCGTTTCCATGGCTCTCTCTCTCTCTTCAATCTATTCTGTTTCTATCTTCAATCTATTCCGTTTCCATGTCTCTCTCTCTGTCTCTTCAATCTATTCTGTTTCTATCTTCAATCTATTCCGTTTCCATGTCTCTCTCTCTGTCTCTTCAATCTATTCCGTTTCTATCTTCAATCTATTCCGTTTCCATCTCTCTCTCTCTCTCTCTCTCTCTCTCTCTCTCTCTCTCTCTCTCTCTCTCTCTCTCTCTCTCTCTCTCTCTCTCTCTCTCTCTCTCTCTCTCTCTCTCTCTCTCCTCTCTCTCTCTCTCTCTCTCTCTCTCTCTCTCTCTCTCTCTCTCTCTCTCTCTCTCTTCTCTCTCTCTCTCTCTCTGAGGGTCGGCCATAGCTGAGTGGTTAGTGAGCCCGCCTAGGAGCCAGAGGCTCTGGCTGACCCAGGTACGATTCCAGGCCAGTCAGCAAATGTGTCGACGAAGTGAAATTTGTCCCTGAGCCAGACTCTTAACCCCTAATTGCTCACAGGCCCTCATTGGAAACAAGACGCAAGGACTTTCATGAACTGACCTGTTAAAGGAATTATCATTTCTCTTTCTCTCTCCTGGCCCCGTATTATCGCTGCTTGCAGCTATATTTTTTTTAACGTTTGGAATAATTTTGACTTTTTTTTTACCACACAAATCTATGCAAGAGGTCTCTTGCATAAAATCTTTTCAGATGGGGGTCTGTGGCCAAATCTATTTTGGGGGATCTTTCTTGACACAGGGAATGTTTGAGAATCACTGCCATAGAGGTTTAAACTTGTACACAAATTGATTTATCACATGCAATAGTTTTTGCATTGCACACACATTTTATGCAATGCAGATGAGTTATTAAAAAAAAGTGTTCACCTGAGATGGTTGAGCAGCTTGAGGACATAGAACTCGTTGAACTCCGGTAGCTTCTCAGAGATGGCCTCCAGGACGATGGGCTTGCTCTCCTGTCCCGTGGTGAAGGTGATGGAGCCGGACGTGTTGCTGAACTCCTGGCCTTCCTCAAGAGGGGTCAGAGAGTCGTTGGCGTACAGCTGCCAGAACACCGTCACGTTGCCAAAATGACCCCTGGCACGAAGGACACTGAGCCAGACAAAGAGACAACATCAGAATCAGAATCATCTTCGTTGTCACATACAGTGTAAAGAAGTGGGTGAAATTCGTTATTTGGTTATTTACAGGAAGAGAAAAAGAAAAAGAAAAAAAATCAAACAGTAGAGTAAAAGGAGAAGAGAGGGAGAGAGATCAATAAAAACAAACAAATTATCTACATATTTACACATAGTACCGTACGTTGTTCAATTGGAAACATGTGAACCCTTTCTTATCTTTGCATCTGTTTGATAGATGCTAGTCTAGATGCCTAAATTGAACATTTTGATTTAGTGGAAGGGAGACACAGCACAATAGTCGGTTGTCTGCTCTTTTAAAGCACTTGTTTTAATAAAGCCTCTGAAGAATCTTTCGTTATTAAATTGTCTCATTCCTGTTGCACTTCATTACATGCAGTTTATTTAGTTTAAACACAAATAATGGTCACTTTTGTATTTTTATTTAACTAGTAAAACACCAAATTGAGACTGAAGTCTCTTTTACGAGTATGAACTGACCAAGAGAAGAGGCAAATAAATGTTACACAGCTCTGCCAGTAACAACAAATACAGGACAATAACAATGACAGACATATAACATCCCTAAAAACAATACCCACTACCTAGGAAGCTCAAGTAAAAACAGTACAATATAATCTAAAAAGTGACCAATATAAAACTAAGAGCAACAACATTTACTACATATCAAAGCAGGAGCACTGTCAGGGAAGTGTGACCATGGCAATCCTTTTAAAACTCACTAGAGGGATCACAAAATCCAATTTGAGTCTGGTCTGCAGGTCATTCCACAAATCATTCCTTAAGGAATACCAACCCACTAAGGAGTATAGAGCACAGCGATGAGTCCTAAAGGTGGAATTGGTAATAAACCTCAATGCAGCATGAAAGAGGGGATCCTGTTTGGACAGTGTTGAGGAACAGGCAAAGTGATAGACAGTAGTATCGCCATAGTCAAAGAAGAGCCATGCTGTTTTAAGGCTGAAACAGATCCTTACTAGAAGTTGTTGGTGTTGCCTTCCTCTACAGGTTTCTCTGTGGGGTCCAGGGAGAAGATGCCGTTGGCGTCGTCATTGGCCTCAACCACCACCGTGGCTGTGTCAGCTCCATACACCACAGCATCACCTGGGTTACCACGCACACGCACACACACACGCACACACACACACACACACACACACACACACACACACACACACACACACACACACACACACACGTGAAAATCTGTACATTGAAACTATACAAACTATAAGATGTCAGGTCCACAGACAAACCTTGCATTTGTCTACATAACATGCTATCTAAATTACATTTTAACATTTTAACCTTTGCACAAGCCTGCAAGGTCGTCAAGGCTAGGGCAAGTGCTAGGGGCTACGGGGCTTATAATAAGCGGACTTGGCAACACTGCCGGCAGAGTGGTCTTTCTTTGTGTCTCAGAAAGCCTGGGGTCCAGTTAATTAAGGTCCTGCGGAGGCCACCCACCCCACCTCACCGGCCTTTCAGTCCCGTCACACAGACACACAATACCGGGGATTAGGGAGGGCTTCCTGTGTCACCAAAGTCGCCGCTAAATTAAGCTAGCGGCTCGACTCCAGTGCTACGGAAATGACTGATAAGGACATGGAGAGAAAGCTCAACCAGGAGGCTATAAATATTCACATGATGATGACATAGTGTGATTGTTACCTGGTTCCCGCCTCACCTGGTTCCCGCCTCATTACTGCCGGCAGCCTACAGTACTAGAAAGTAGCTGAAGACACTGACCATGAGTTTGTAAGATACTGTACAGTAGAGTTCTCAAATTCTGCCTGAACCCGACCCTACCCGACCCAACGTTTTCGGTCCAGGCAGGGCCAAAAATGTATGCTAATTAATCGGGCCGAGTCGATACTGGGGTTCCGTGAAAACATCTATTAGCCCCAAAAAGAACATTTCAACTGCCCCTAGCAGCCGAACGGTAAGGCAGACAGAAATGGCAGTGGATGCGTTGGATGAAACTTAAATTGAATTTTACTCAGGTATCTAGTTCGTCACCGTCCGACCTTCCTAGCCTGTGTTATTAAAACAAAACTGGCAAAAATGGCCAAAACTCAAACGGCGCATTGCGAGGCGTTGTGAGCTTGTAGATCGGCTATTTTCACAATATGTGGAACTGAGTCAAACTAAATTGAATGTCTCAACTCCTGCAATTCCAAGTGCTTATCAGGGTGGGGGGTCCCCAGTTCAAATGGGATTATTTTGGGGGGTCACGGCCTGAAAAGGTTGAGAACCAGGTATGGTGAAAAGAGGAGAGCAGTATTGACAGAGGCCTTTTTGTCCCTCTCAATCATTTCAGGTGGGATTAGAAAAGATTAGAAAGGATTAGAAAAGAAAAGCGGCAATAGCAACAGCAGCAATATTCATTTAGGGGTTCCTTGACATGAACATGACACACTGCCCCCTAGCTCTGACCTGTAGCGTTGTAGAGGACGATGTAAAAGGGTTCGTCCGTCTCGGGGACATCGTCGTCCTCGGCGACCACCGAGATGTTCTTCATCCATTCTCCCACCTCGTACACCAGCAGCAGAGAGTCATTGCCCAGAGGCGCCAGGTCGTCTGGCGAAGCGTCGCCCACGTACTCGACGCGGTACATCACCGTGGCGACGAAGTCCGCCGGGCCCGCCCTGATCACGGTGAAGTTGGCCACGCCCCCTTCCTGGATCCGTACGACTGCAGGTTCTGAGAAAAGTGAAAAGGGGAGGAAGAAACGGAGTGAAGAAAGCAACATTTAATGGTCATGATTCAATATTATCACCCACAGCTTCTAAAGGATCATTAAAATGAAGTTTTAATGCTAAAGAATAGAGAGGTTTTGCATGTTTACCAGCAAAGTAGATGGGGTCATCATTCTTGTTAATGTGTAAAGTGGCATTGAGGTTGTCTCCCAGCCTGGCTCCTCCAGTAGCATTTAACAGTGTGATAGTGAAGTTCTCCAGGTCCTCTGGTATCTTCATTCACATAAAACACAACAAACACACACACACACAACAAAACAATATAATGTAAGCATACATATGACAACCTCATGTGTCTCCTCCAGTGTAGAGGCCCTAATAATGACTATCATTAAACTTCAATTTGGACAATTAAACTTCAATTTGGACAAACTTCAATTAGGTTGAGAACCACTGCTCTAGTATTTTACCTCGTCGGGTACAGAGAACAGGGTGAGGTTCTTCAGGTGCTCTCCGTCCTCAAAGACGATGTCTCCCTGGACGGGACTGACGTCTCCGGACTGGGCAGGCTCCAGCACCCAGGAGACGGACACCTGTCCAAACCGGCCCCTGGTCCTCGCCACTGGGTACACCGCTGTGTATGGAGGAGAGTGCAGGAAGACCATGTCATTATTTTACAGGCCGAATAGGGTATTGATCTATGAGCTTTTCAAATAAGGAATATATTTCTGAACTCTCTCTAAGAAAAGTAAGACATAATACAAAAACACTTACAGTATTCTGTTGGATTGGCCGTATGCTTGTGTACACTACAGTCAGCTGTTAATCGTATCGTTTATACCAGGGGTCTTAAACAAGGGGTCCGGGACCCCTAGGGGGTCCCCAGAGTTACTGCAGGGGGGCCGCCAAATCTTTGTGTGATAGGATCATGTTTTTTACATGAACCACTTGAACCCCAACATCCCTATTCTGAGTGGAACATTAGCCAAAAATAGCAGATCTACAAGCTCACAACGCCTCGCAGTGCGAGGCGTTGTGAGCTTGTAGATCTGCTATTTTTGGTGTAGAGGTTTGGTGTAGACTAGAGGGAAAAAAAGACTAAATATTGACGGTTCAAGTGGTTAAATGTCTGAAAATAGACATTCATCGAACATACACTGATGATAGTCCTGTCAAAGTCTATGAAGCTGTCTAAGAAATCTATGAAAATGTTTAATTTACAACACAATGTTATACAATATGTAGTGGGGGTCCCTGCTTCTTCTCTCTCTCAGCCAAGGGGTCCTTAGTCTGAAAATATTGAAGACCCCTGGTTTATACTGTATAACAGTGTGTTGGTATAATCTGAAGGAACACTTTAGAGGAAAAAGAAAATCATACTTGATAATGTCTTGCTTTAAAATCACGATGACCCATGTTTAACAGCATAGCTCCAAAGAGAGGTGGGAGGTGAATGGTTTGGTGTACCTTGGTGTGTGTCGTTGTCTTTGCTCTCGTTGATGGCCCGGCTCAGACCTGCCTGCAGGAAGTGGACCACTCCGTAGGGGTCGTCACTCTTCCTCACTGTGATGCTGACCTCCCTGTGGCTGCCCAGACGACTGGGGGGAGTACTGTGGCTGCTGAGGACCACGGAGAAGGTCTCATCCAGCTGCACACACACACACACACACACACACACACACACACACACACACACACACACACACACACACACACACACACACACACACACACACACACACACACACACACACACACACACACACACACACAGTTTTATTGGACCAACTGTTCAAAACAATCTATAGAGCTGGCAGATCAATTTAACTACACTTTAAATCGGGGTCTTCAACAGGGGGTCTGGGACCCCTAGGGGGTCCTTGGAGATACTGCATGTAATTTTTACATTAACCACTTGAACCCTATAGTATTCCTTCTCTGAGGAGAACTCTAGCCAAAAATAGCTGATCTACAAGCTCACAACGCCTCGCAGCGCGAGGCGTTGTAGATCTGCTATTTTTGGCAAAGAAGTTTGGTGTAGAGGGAAAAAAGAGCAGACCAAGTTAATAAAAAAGTTTCATCTGCAACACAATTTTATACAATATGTAGTGGGGGTTCCTGCTTCATCTCTCTCTCAGCTAGGGGGTCCATGGCCTGAAAAAACTTTGAAGACCCCTGCTTTAAATGCAAGGTCTATGTGGAAATATGAATATGAGCTGAAAATGGTGCATTGAGTACATCAGAGGAGGACAGTGCATGTTAGATGTTTGGAGATAATAAAGCCAGAGAGAGATGGTTTGGACATGTTCAGTACATGTACTGTAGGAGGGAGTGTGAGTATATCTTAGAATGGATGCGGAGGAGGTTGGAACTGCCAGGCAGGAGGCCTATAGAGGAAGACCAAAGAGGAGATTTACGCATGTAGTGAAAGAGGACATGAAGTTAGTTGGTGTGAGGACAGGGTGAGATGGAGGCAGATGATTCGGCTCTACCCCTGAAGGGAACAGCCGAAAGGAAAAGATTTATTCCACTCATCTGGTGTTTTTTAATACAAAGTATTGAGTGTAGCTGAGCACCCACAGCCAAGCACGCAATCAGAGGAAGTGCACTTGCTTTTACTTTTCAATTACAAACTTTGTGTTGCATACTGTACATCATATCATTGCTGTCAGGATGAAATCTTGTAACTTTGTATATCCGAAACATTTTTAAATAGCTGATGCAACACACTGTGTGAGCTTGTAGATCGGCTATATTCACTACTCTTGTAGCCACTCTTGTGTAATGAAGACAAGTCATTCAAGAAAAAAAAACATAAGAAGTTGAAATTTGCAGATACAAGGTTTCTCTGCCCGACAGTGACGATATACTAGAATGAAACTACAGGCAGATGGGTACATGCAATCTGGGAACCCATTGTCAGATGGGTACATGCAATCTGGAAACCCATCGTCAAATAAAAAGTAAAAACAGCGCCCTCTGCTGTTTTTCACTTGTCCATTTGACTCTGGGCTGAGCTGTACGCAGGACCCATGCTCACGGGAAACCGGGGTTTTGGTCTGCCCTCAGCCCTCCACTTCTGGCGGTGCGCCTATGTTTTCATTCCCACTAACAATATTTCTCCACGCAACACTAACACCATTTCTCCCAAAGAACACGGATCCTTTTGGTTATAAGCCCACTTGTTTCTAAGATGAAAGAGCAAGTACACATGTTACTAACTTTCCGTGGTTTTGTCGCCTCCGAGGACACTGTTGTTAAATGAGTTTCGAAACGAGCCGCACACATGTAAATCCCGCCCACTACATTTGATTGGGTAAAATGCGGCCTGCTTCCTGATCTGAAGGCACGCCCACTTGTAGCCAATGTGCATGGGTTGTCAACACGGCTCCCGACAGATCCAAGCGCAGCTGGATCTGTTCTTGAGAGATTAGGGTACATGTGACAGATAGTACTTCGGGCCTCAAACACATTTGAAAAGAAATGAACCCATTTTCTTGATTTCCACGATTCCAGGAACACCGACTAGAGGCGTAAAGCACTGGAACATGTGTCACATATGGGTTTGGTTGATAATGAGGTTTTGAACAACGTGTAATCTGAAGACCCATCATCACGACATCAGCGTCTAATTCTCTGTTCTGTTCCACAACTGAATGTTTTGTTCTCGTGTAGAGTTTTGTTTTGTACATTATACCCCAGCACAGTGATAAGCAATCCATTCTGGTCCAAATTGGTCTTGTACAAATTGTATTGTATGACTGTTTTGGCTAAAACTTGCTGTCGGTGGAAATGTCCAAAACAGTCTTTTTTAATTATTATTTGATATGAAAAAAAATTGAAGAATAAAATAATTATGAAACAGTAAAAATAGGCGACCTATACAAGCTCACAATGCGTCGCGATGTGACGCGTTGTGAGCTTTTATGTAGATAGGCTATTTTCACTACTTTTGTGTGACACTCTTGTATGGGGGGTCTTCAATGTTTTTCAGGCATACTAGGACATTCATTTATGAAAAAAACATGCAGTAATCCTGGTCTCTATACTGCCTCCCCCTGGTCAGCTGGGGCGCCTGATGGAGGGGAAAGGAACTGGTTCGAATAACGTGTTCCTTCCACGCGCTACGTCCTACCGGGGAAACTCCCCCCCTGTCAGGTGAAGTGGCCTGCTCACTCCTCATGCATTGAAGGAAGCATGAGCTCAGTTCGGGGCTCTCCCCAGGCTGGCAGAGGGAGAGTAGCACCCAGGATTATAAACTTAGGCATTGGCACTGGGTGAAAAATGGGTTACAACAATTGTGGGATAAAAATGTTGTTAAAAAGTTGAAATATGGACATAAAAGGTTTCTGCCTGACAGAATAGTAAGTACATCAATATCAAAAGCACCACTATTGAATATTTCTGTTGAGTTTCTCTCTTGAGTTAGATGATTATGAAAAATTTGAGATATGTTTCAGCTGAGGAGCTTTTGTTGTGGCAAATCTTATATGTCAAGCTTGGGACTTGGGAGAGAAGATAATTCTGAGCTGTAATGGAATGTATCATGTGAATATACACATGTTGTTTTATAAACCCTTGAGGCTCGGGCACATTAATTGTGTGCAGGACACAAACATTAAATCAATTATTCATACCTCTGGCACGCCGTCGGGCCGTGCCACCAGGGCCACCACCACCTCCCTCTCTCCGGGTTTGAACTCCAGGATGCCCGTGGCGCCGTAGAACTCTGCGTTCCCGGCCGGCGTGACGGTGTAGCGCACCAGCTGCTTGAGCAGCTGTCCCTGGGCCCTGACCACATGCAGCTCCACCGCCTCTCCTTCCTACGGATGACACAAACATCTGGTCACATCTGTGTTGTGAGATTTGCTTTTGGTTTGTTTTCCTTTTCTTCGTGATGTTGCTTACGGCCCCCTAAAGGGACCTCCGTAATTGGTTAATCTTCTTTTTAATGGTTGGTCTATTTTTTAAGGTGCAGGGGGAAAAAAGTTGTAGATTTATTGTGACTTGTTTCTGAAAAATATGTTATATTGTGATTTGAGGGGTGGTCTTACGCTGATGACCCAGGGTCCTCTGGAGTACGAAGAGAACTCGAACACACCGCCAGGGTCATCGTTCTCCACGATCACTATCTGTCTGCTGGTGAAGCCTGCCTTCAAGATCTGGTTCTCCACGTTACTCCTGGACGCACGAACACATGGAACACGCACACACCAAAATCACAACAATTTGGTGTCAGAAGCGGGATACTGCTTGGTAAACATCACTCACCACCCTTAGTTATAGGGAGACTCTTAAAGGACCACATGCTTGGTCAACCAAAATCACAACACACACACACACACACACACACACACACACTCACACATAAAGTTAGTTTCCTCGGTCTTGACGTGATGCCTAAACAATATTGTATATCGTCTCTGTCGTGTCCAAAACTGTTACTTTTCAGGATTCAAATTGAAAAGTAGCAAAAGTAGCAGATCTACAAGCTCGACCTTGTAGATCTGCTACTTTTGATGCTTTTGTGTGACGCTGTAGTATGATCAAGTAGGCTTAGTATGGCATTAATTTACGGAAAAACTGAAAAATGTATGGAGATATGAGGTTTCTGTCCGACATATATTTCACCCTAATTAGTAGTACTACTAATTGATATATATATATATATATATATATATATATATATATATATATATATATATATATATATATATATTTGCTGATCTACAAGCTTGAAACACAGCACAAAGCGACATGTTTCGAGCTTGTAGATCTGCTACTTTTTCCATTTTTTTATTTGAATCCTGAAAATTAACAATTTTGGACATATGAGGTTTCCACCCGACAGAGACGATATAATGGTTACACGTTTGGGTCTACAGTGAGACTGCATGGTGAACTGCAGAGCGTCCAACAATGTAATGTGAACAGCCTCGGCGTTAATGTGGAAACATGTTAATCAGTAGCATTCCTTGTATTGTGTTCACGTCCATTCAATGCTGCCGGGCCCATATGCTTAAAAGCCTGCTGTTTAGACCACTCTTATTAACCGTGTCAATCAACCCCGCTACACCATCTCCGCAGGGGTCTTTGTGTGTGTGTGTGTGTGTGTGTGTGTGTGTGTGTGTGTGTGTGTGTGTGTGTGTGTGTGTGTGGAGAGAGAATCTCAGCCAAGCGGAGCACCACATAGCGAGTAAATTAGAAACAAACAGAGGACAGAATTGAAGCACTCCAAACAAGCGGCCGAGGCTCTTTGCATGCACACACACACAAAACAGTGACGTCTTTACAACGCTGCCACAGTCCCCCCCCCCCCACTCCTTCATTTAAGAGGGTGAAACGCATAAAAGAAGATTCCCTGTTTACTAGCCATCCCCACACTCCTAGTTTCCCGTTTCACACCAACAAACATGCACGCACGGATGCACGCACGCACCGAGTGAGTGAGTGGTGGAAGGTAACTAAATACATTTACTCAAGTACTGTACTTAAAGGACCAATTCACCCATTTCCACCCTTTCTTCATAGTTGGTCCTCACTAATGCTCATTATAATATGGTAAAATTTGTGACATCATCGATGGGGAATCCAAGCTAATAGAAAATGCAGATCTCAAAAATACGCCCACGACGTGTCGCAGTGCGACAAGCTTGTAGATCTGCTATTTTCGAAAGATTTTGACTAAACATTCTGCATGATGACTCTGTACTTTTACTCAAGTAAAGTACTTCTTTCTACATTGTCATATTGCTTTTTCTACTTAAGTAAAAGTTCTTCTTCCACCACTGCACCCCCGCCCCCCACACACACACACACACACAAATCCACCCCACCTCACCTCAAGTCCATGCACCCCATGCCACCCTCATCTGCACATCAACCAAAAGGCCCTAGAAGAAGAGCTCCTGAAGTGGGCCCTTCTCTGATAGACAAAGATCCTGATTCACACACGGCACACAAAAGAGGACCAGGGCTCGCTCGCTCCACGCTCTCTCTCTCTCTCCACTTACCCGAAGTACACTATAAAGCGTGCAGTCTTCACCCTGCAGCCCCGCCATGTCGTTTGTGGGAGGAAAACACAGCCAACGCATCACAACTTAACACATAGCAGACCACTGCGTTCCACACACGCACGCACATGACACGCATACATTATGCACACATGCACGCACACATGCATAGTACACAGAACCAACATATACACCATTGTCACAATACTACAACACACACACACACACACACACACACACACACACACAAATGGATGGGATTGAATTACAGTAACCTAGCCCTTTCCATGATATCTGTCATAATGATATTGTGAAGCGTTAGGCCTGACTCTATCAAAAGAGTTGTCATACTACCAACCACCAACTATTTGACCTTCAAATTCAACCTTAAGAGACGGCTTAAAGCTAACCAAATGTGTAATCATGGGTAATTATCAGCTCCATTTGTCACTGGTGTCATTTCTCATATTTTGCTGTAATTGTTCTGCCTCCTGTTTGTATTGTACTGATGTCTGGTTTTGTATGGATAGTTATATCACCACTTTTAAACAGCCTACTCAGGGACTACAGATGAAAAATAGCTTTTGGTTAACTCTGGCTCATTTACGTGGATGTGAAAACTGACATATGTTGATTCATGTGCACTGCCCCTGGTAAATAAATAAAATAACTATGTGCGGCCTAAAAATGGAAAAAATCATTCATTTTTTTCTGTGATGTCATTGAAGTTTTGGAGATTAAGATCATGAGTATTTATTTCGAGCGGAATTGCTGAAATCTTTGACCAAACGTCCCCTTGGGATCAACACATTTCCATTTTATTTAATCTAATCTCATCTACATTCTCTCTAATTTCATCCAAAACTTCTCATGTTATTTCCGTCTACCTGTCCAGGGTCAGCAGCAGGGTCTCGTTGACCTCCGGGATGTCGTCGGCCATGACGGTGAAGTTGATGGCGGCGTCGCTCTGTCCGGTGAGGAAGACCACCGAGCCGCTCAGGGGGTCCAGGTCCTCGGGCGTGACGTCTTCCTGGTTCTCTCCCATTGGCTGGAGGCTCCAGAACACCTCCGCCCGGCCGTCAGTGCCGTCACGCCGCAACGGGAGGGAAAACTGTGTGGTGGACGACCAGGTCAATAGGTCATGGGATTACACCACCGGTTTAATTAATTAATGTAATGAATTACAGTGACGTGTGATTTATTAAAGGTTATAGACAGGGGTGCACATAACTGGTGTGCAAGTGCGCATGCGTCGTCAAAATAAATGCTGCGCGGCACATCAGGCGAAGCGAGGCGCTTTCGTGTACCAACAGCTGGGACCGCTGGAACAGGAATTTCCAAGCTTTTATTTTTTAGCAAAAATAAAAAATAAAAGCCTGGAGATCGAGGCTAAGAATTTACTTCCTGAAGCCAAACTCACACATGCACGGTGATGTGCATGTGTGAGAGTGTGTCCTCGAATCCTGACACACAGACGCAGTCAGTTGCGCGACTCGCACGCAGCACGCTGCTGGCTGTGTTACAGGCACTCGTCACCGATGATGAACGCATCGTGATGGTGCAAAATATGCCGTGAACGTCCCAATCTGGCGGCTAAAAGCAGCGCAGCACAGGGCACCAACCTTGGGGGGGGGGGCACCAAACGGCGTGAAGAAAAGAAAAAAACGGCAAAAAACGGCGGAATGTAGAAGCAGGGCGCTACAACATTGAAACGCGCCGGTGAAGCGTCCTTTCTTCTCTTTCTTCTAAATGGTATTTTGCGTTTGGGAAAGCACATTCTAAAGCCACCCGCAATGCCGAACTGGTTTGGTAGAGCGCACGCGCGTGTGCGCCTACGATGGGTGCAGAACGGCACAACATTCAAAGGCTCCCTCTCTCCTAATTCTCAACAAACTACCATTATTTACAAGTAATTTTACAGAAAAACAAGCCCAATGTGGCTTATAATAAGCAGACCTGGCAGCACTGCAGACAGGGAGAGAGGAGAGCGTAAGATTGGATTGGGGAAAATGAGCTTGCGTAGTCTTCTCTTAAAGGTAATGGCATCTGGCACGGTGTTTGGTTTTATTATCGTAACGCCCAAACCCCACCTACGCATAATGTAACAGGTGTGTAACACAGGTGTGTAACAAAATAGCAACTTTTGCACGGGAACACCCCTTGCGCACTCTTAAATCCTCAAATAGTGGGTTTAGCCAGTATTGGCAATTATTATAGAGCCCTTGATCCGGTACATACCATGCTGGTGTTGGCGTCCTCGGGCTCGTGGACCACCACGGTGGCGTTGCTGAGGAAGCCGATCTCTCCGTTGGCGATGTCCTGCGTGACGGTCAGCGTCAGGTTGAGGGCGCCGCCGAACCGGGGGCTGATGGGAGGTATGGGTGTGACGATGTCTACCAGTTCTACTGTGTCCAGCTGTATGTGTGTGAGGAGAGACACAACACACACCTCAGTTTCATATCAAATACTTTGCAGGATGGTTTCAAGAAAATAAGAACAAAAATTACATGATTTTTCAGTGACTATAAATAGCTATGTTGTGTTCTCAGTAAGTCGGATACAGTGCTAGTACGAACATAAAGCAGGAGCTCGCAACTCACTTTTGAATGAAGTTTGTGTTTAAGACAAACAGACAGCAGATACGACGTTTCGACCCTTTCTGTCTTTTTCAAGTATAAAGACCGAAAAGGTCAAAACGTCGTATCTGCTGTTTGTCGCAAATAAACAATTTGGAGCATTCAAAAGGGAGTTGCGAGCCCCTGCTTTGTTTTCATGATTCTGTTCTTATAGTTTGGCTAAGCACCAAGAGACGGAGGATGTGCATTACTTTTTTCTTTGAATACAGCGCTAGTACACCAATTAGAGTCAGAACAATACATATATTAAATGAGCCATTTTCAACCTTATGGCATCATTTCTGTCTACTCACTATGTGGACAGTTCAGAAACTTCCTTACCAATGATCTCCTTTAAGAGATATATGTAATCAGCTATAAGGCTTTTAAAGGACATTTGTATTGGTGTGTGGCAATACTGAGCACAGCCACAGTCCATACAGAAAAAGTCTAAATATCGGCAGGTAGAGTATATCAGCATTATTCCACGCAGAAGAATATTTAAGTATGAAGAAGAGATACAAAATCTAAATAAGTAAAAATATAAATAGTGATTGTACATGGTTGGAGAGAGCTTCAGGACAGTTGAATATAACAGGCAGAACAGCCTAGTTGTAAAACAGAATGAAGAGAGGAATGTATTCATTTGAGAGGCTGCCTGGCCACTTTCCCTTCAGG
This sequence comes from Gymnoscopelus microlampas, assembly GCF_963454915.1. Classification (NCBI taxonomy): domain Eukaryota; kingdom Metazoa; phylum Chordata; class Actinopteri; order Myctophiformes; family Myctophidae; genus Gymnoscopelus; species Gymnoscopelus microlampas. The sequence goes on along the minus strand of NC_139941.1, from coordinate 50,962,414 downwards.
TTGTTGTGTAGGTTTAGTGTTTCAGTGGATCTCTCAAGTTTAATTGCCACTACTGCTGTTTCTCTGAGCTTCTGTTCTGTCCCTTTTAACGGATGTGTTGGATGACTATAATGACCATTCACCACTGTCAATCTGCCTCTTACGTGTGTGTGTGTGTGTGTGTGTGTGTGTGTGTGTGTGTGTGTGTGTGTGTGTGTGTGTGTGTGTGTGTGTGTGTGTGTGTGTGTGTGTGTGTGTGTGTGTGTGTGTGTGTGTGTGCTTATGTGTGCACTACATTGTTTGTTAATGTGTGAGAGTAATGTGTGAGAGTGTGGGACAGAATTATGCACTACTACAGAATGTGAAGCAGGTACTTTTGGTGCTTTTTGTTGGTGTCCTAAAGCTTGAATGATGCGGTTTGTTGTTGTGTTTGGACAGTTGGACACTGTCCCAATGGAAGCAGGCCAGACTCGAGCCCTGTCCTGTCCTGTCCACACTGTTTACACATGCAGAATGTCAAACTTGGTGCCGCACGGTAACCCTAGCCTCGCGTCACGTGGCCAGACAATAAATCTGCCGAGGATTCTTTTTTTTTGCAAAGGCAGATTTGTCTGGAACCAGGTTAGGGTAACCCATACACACACTAAAATGGAAAACCAAGTTCTTATGTTCAAAACTGTCACTTGTCAGGAAATTAATGTTCCAATTGATCCAATGTAGTTCTAATTTACAGGTATTAATTACCACACAATGAGCGTTTTCTTCACCTCTGAATACGCCTGATCCGTTCACCGCTTAACGCCTGTTGGCGTGTTGCATATTATGTGTGCCACTCTTGTGATTTACAGCAATCTGTCAGAATTGACTGAAAATCAAGCATTTTGATGCGGCTATAAGTGTGACAATAATTGAGCAAAATAAAAATTGAGCAACGTGGTCTGTTTTGTGACTAAAATGTATGGATTGGTATACAATCACGCTATAGTATAGATGGATCTCTATATAGATGGAGATAGAGCCTGTCTGTTTCTCCTGTCAACGCTTGTCAACTTTAATATTAACGTCTCTGTTGGGTGGAAACCTCATATGTCCAAAACGGTTACTTTTCAGGATTCAAATTCAATAACAGCAAAAGTATAATATGATCAAGTAGGGGCATTATTTTGCGGAAAAAAACACAAAAAGTTAAAATATGGAGATAAGAGGTTTCTGCCCGACAACAACGATTTAGCAGTTTGTTTAGCAGTGGTACCTGAATGAAGAAATGAGCTCCGTTCTGCAGGAAGGCGTCGTTTCTGATGGGCAGCGTGAGGTTGGCCTCCCTCTGGCCGTCCTGGAACGGCACGCTGACCGACCCGCTCCCGTTCAGGATGCGCTGGCGGCCGGCCGGGGGGTCCACTGGAGGCCCGGCAGCCGCGGGGACGTAGAGCGCCGTGAGGCTCAGGGACACCTGGCCCAGAGCGCCGCCCTCCCGCAGGAAGCTGAGCGACAGGAATCGACCCTCCGGCTGGCTCTGGATGCTCTGCGTCCGCTCCGGGTGGAAGCGGAACAGACCGTAGACGTCATCGCTGTCCTGGAGGTAGAACACCATCTGGATGGAGGAGGAGGACACGAGGAGGGGAGCGAAGGGTTAACCACGTAGTTTTATGTAGAGCTGTTCCGATACCGACCAGTATTGGAAAAGCTGCCCATACTGCCTAAAATGCTGGTATCGGTATTGGTGAGTATTAGGGATGCAAATTATCGATTAATTCATTAATTGATAAGCTGCGTTTTTTAGGGCCAAAAGGGAAATTCTTGTCGGAAACTGAAAATGAGTGCACAATCATAATTGCCTTGATGTATATAATATTAACGAGGATCAACGAGCATCAGCTGGACACGGACACACACACCCATAGATATAGAAACCTAGATACCTCATTGGCCTCTGCAGTTCATTGTAGCGACTGGTATCTCAATACAAGGCTCTTCCGCAGGGCTGTTTACTACTGACCAATCACATCGCGTTAACTACTGGCCAATCACAGCGCGTCTAACTGACTAGTTGCTGCGCGGCTGCCTCTTAAGAAAAGACCCGCCCCACCTGCCTCTGATTGGCCTACCGAACGCCCCTTCTGTTTCCAGCTTGCCCTGCTGAAGCGGAAGGAAGTGGAAGGCTAGCCCAAGCCTTATATGGGTTAGCCCTGCGGAACAAGGAAGCGTGCCCGAGATACGAACACTTCAGAGCCGAAGGAGGCGTCTACCTTTATATGTCTATGCACACACCTGCCCTCTGCAGTGCTCTAAACTCAAAGTGACTGGAGTCTGTCTCATTTACTCCAAAAGCCCTTGAATATGATGGAATATGATTAAGGAGGATTACTGTGATTATAGTAAGCTCACATTTCATATCACACACACCATACCTATAACTTTCAATAGCCCAAAAAAAAGTTTTTGTTTTTTTTTAAACATTTTTTTCACTTAATTGAAAATCAATGAATTTATCGGAATCGGATTGGGAAGAAAAAAAGGAACATCTCTAGTTTTATGCTTTCAAAATGTTCAATAAATTGTGAAGATAGCTGAACTACAGTACAAGTAGTCATGGTCTCATGGTCTTAACTAGTGTATTTAGCAATAACAAAAGAGTGATATTTGGAAACCCAGTTCTCTGTACAGTAATGGTTACACCACACAACCCTCGTTGGCTTGTGAAGCCTTGATTAGAAGAAGAACTACAGTACAAAGAAGAGGAGGAAAAACTAAGATGAGCAGATGATGGTTTATGATCAAATGATGGTTGAGGTTATCATCACAGAATGTGATCAAGGATAACGGCAATGACCTTTCATTCTCCCTAAGTTTTTGGTTTTGCTGTACTCTCTTATTTCACCCATTTATCAACCGCCTTGCCCCTGGGCCGCACCCTCGTGTGCGATGACCTCGCTGACCATTACTTACAGTAAGTCCAATCTTTTAGTGTCTGTGCCTTACAAGTCACGTTACATTACCTTTCTAGGACATTTACAAAACTGCTTTAAATTAACCACTTAATCGCTATTTCAAATATAGTGAAATTAGGGTGAGGATCACATTTCAATACAGAAATGCATCATTAAAAATAGATTGTACATTTTGAAATGTGTACTTTTGAATCTTTTAACCCAGTAAGACCTGGAGAAGCATCTGTGTCATTTTTAGATTTGAGCTAAAAAGCATTATTTTTACACTTTGGCTATTCAAAAATAGCAGATATACAAGCTCATAGCGCGGCACCGAGTGCCACGCTACGAGCTTGTAGATCTGCTATTTTTGAAAAATCGTGAAAATGTGTGCAAATCTTTGAATATATATTATTTTAAAGCGAACATTTTTTAACTCAAATCTTTGCTTCTGGGGGTCCCTGGAACAAAATATTTGAGATGGGGGTCCACGGCCAAATTCATATCGTTTTGGGGGTCCTTGACATGAAAAGGTTTGAGCACCACTGATATATATTAGGATTTAGAAGACATTTATAAAATCTGCAAAATACAAATTGGACAGAGCAACTTTCACTTGCAGGAGATGAGTAATATTTGCCCAGGAGTACTTAGGCCTATCTATACTTTGATTCACATACTGGGGGTTTGCGTACTTTGTCCACCAGAGAATGCAGGGAGGAGAGAAGAGAGGAGAGGAGAGGAGAGGAGAGGAGAGGAGAGGAGAGGAGAGGAGAGGAGAGGAGAGGAGAGGAGAGGAGAGGAGAGGAGAGGAGAGGAGAGGAAACAAACGCATCAGAAGGAAGCAGTATAGAGTAGTAAAACAGAAACCCGGAGCTAATTTTAGCGAGTCATCCTCTCTAATTAAACCCACTACAACTAAGTCTGCCAGAATAGATTTTCATGAGCTTTTAAAAGTGTGCGGCTCATTCATTTGCCCCGTGGGGATGATGGACCCGTGCACGGCTGTCCTAGGCATCGCCTGACACCGTTTCACCAAGAGAGCTGATTTACTCTCCAGAGGGTGTGATGGATTAACACATTAAACCCGGGGAACGCATCTTGTGTAACCACTTAAAAAACATTATTTAATACTTTGGGCTATTCAAAAATAGCAGTAGCTCGTGAGCTTGTAGATCTGCTATTTTATTTTTTTATCGTGAAAAAAATTGCAAATCTTTGAATATATACATATTTTTTAAAGAAAAAATGTTTTATTCAAATCTTTGCTTCTAGGGGGGCCCCTGGAACTAAATATTTTCAGATGGATGGATGGGGGGGGGGGGGGGGGGTTCCAGAAAACTGTTAAGATTTACAAGACATTTGTAGAATACCCAGAAGCAAAGATTTGAGTTACAAAATGTTTGCTTAAAAACAAAAAATATATATATATTCAAAGATTTGCACACATTTTCACGATCTTTCAAAAAATAGCAGCTCTACAAGCTCATAGCGCAGCATGAGCTTGTAGATCTGCTATTTTTTTAACAGCCAAATAAATCAAAAAATGACACAGATGCTTTGCCCGGTCTAAATGGATTAAAGCGTGTCATGAACGACACTTAACATTGATTAAGTTGTCCTGCTTCAAAGGGAACTCCGCCCCTCCTCTATAATCCGTATAAAGGGAGTTTGTGCTGAAGCAGCTCTTTTCTGAACAACAAAATAACAAGCAGACTCTGCGACCTCCTTCTCAAACCACCTGGGTGAGCATGTGTTTTCTTCGTGTTTTGCTATAATGTGTGTTTTGCATTTGTTAGTGTGCTTTGCACCCGAGGCTTGAGCTCTGTATGTGTCTAACATCTATAACATCTTTAACCACATGAACCTTATGGCGTCTCTATGTGGGGGCAGGAGGGGGGGGGGGGCATTCAGCAAAAAATAGCCGCGTACGAGCACAAGCACAAACACATGCGTCGCGACGCTTTGTGGGCTTGTAGATTGGCTATTTTTGCCTAAAGATATTTGGTATAGAGCAGTGGTTCTAAACAAGTGGTCCTTGAGGGGGTTCCGTTTCAGGTGGTCCCCAGCTAAATGATGGAGAGTTGGTAACCAAATGGATTTGGTTTCATTTTACGCTCTCAATAGTTAAATTATTGTTAAACATCTGCATTACTTAACCCATTAAGACCTGAAGCCAATTCTACAAAATGCCTTCTAAATCCTAACTGTTTTTTGAAAAAACTTATGTTTCTATGTCAGTGGTTCTCAAACTTTTTCATGTCAAGCACCCCCAAAATTATATGAATTTGGCCGCGGACCCCATCTCAAAATATTGTGTTCCAGGGACCCCCAGAAGCAAAGATTTTAGTTAATGTTTGCTTTAAAAGAATATATACATATATTCAAAGATTTGCACACATTTTCTCGATTTTTCAAAAATAGCAGATCTACAAGCTCGTAGCGCGGCACCGAGTGCCGCGCTACGAGCTTGTAGATCTGCTATTTTTGAATAGCCAAAGTGTAAAAATATGCTTTTTAGCTCAAATCAAAAAGTGACACAGAAGCGTCAGGTCAACGCTTGCCTGTTATCTCTCTCGAAGATGCTAATGTCTCCGGTAGGAGACTCAAAGTTGACACTTTGAGTCTCCTACCGGAGCTGCCGCCGCCGGCATTTTGGGGGGTGATCCATCCCTTTAATCTACTGTTCAATCTAGTGTGTGTCTTATTGGACGAGTGAGGAGACCACCTCAAACCACTGCATAATGTACTAGTTATATTGTATTATACAGTATTTTGTATATACAGATTATCTACTATCCAGATTGGTTAGAATAATGTTTTATTCATTAAACTAAGCTTGAAAATATAAACAGATGTGCCCTCTCCTCTCACCACACAGACCAGTTCAAGCTGGGACAAAGATGGCAGCTCACACACACACACACACACACACACACACACACACACACACACACACACACGCGCGCGTGCGTGCGCGCACTTGGGATCCCTGGTGTTTGAGCGTTGTTTTTCATCCAGCCACATTAAGGGAACACCCATGGTGTAGAGTGACACACTGAGACGTCTGTTTCTGCACAGTGTGCCAACTTTAACACTTCATCCGACAGTAGCCTCTCTCTCACACACACACACGCACGCACGCACGCACGCACGCACACACACACACACACACACACACACACACACACACACACACACACACACACACACACACACACACACACACACACACACACACACACACACACACACACACACACACACACACACACACACAGCCACAACCACCACATCCTCCAGATGTCCTCCACCTCAGAAGTGCTGCCCAACCCCTGCAGACTTCCCCAGCAAAGGGTGGGTGGATGTGCGCGCTCTCTCTCGCCCTTTCGATTGCCCCCACTCTCTCTCTCACTCTCCCTCTCTCTCAGGCATGGGCTACACGTATATACAGCAGATATTTTTCTAAACGCACATTTTCCTGTACATTTGGGCCTTTCATCCACATGTAAATTGAGTTTTCGGTCACTAAAACTGTGATTTTTAATGATTTATGTTTAGGCTTTTATGCCTTTATTTGACAGGACAGTAGGCTGACAGGAAATGGGAAGAGAGATGGGGGGGGGTGACACGCAGCAAAGGTCGTCAGGATCGGGAGTCGAACCCGAAATCAAAGCTCAATTCGTGCTTGCGCCTGGAATTATCCATATTATCCATATCAGTAGAATCACCGGGGTGATTTGTTTATTTCTGGAACACAGTTCTTATATGACGTGATCTAAGATTCGCTTATGGGAATTCCAATACATAAAATAACGCCATGAACCAGTGCTCTGTACAACCCGCTACTGAGTCATGTGATCACTGGTCCTGGTGCGATAGTCATAATCCCCTGTTCACCGTATCCACACACACGCGCACAAACACACACACACACACACACACACACACACACACACACACACACACACACACACACACACGCACGCACGCACCTCCATAGGCTCGTCCACCTCGGCCCCTCCGGTCACTGTATCGGGCAGCAGTCTGAGGACGAACGGCTCAGCCTCCTCGGGCAGGTCGTCCGCCACAATGTTTAGGGGCAGCACGGCGCTCATCTGCCCCGCCCTGAAGTGCAGCGTCCCCGCCTCGGGGTTCAGGTCCTCTGACACCGGAGGAGAGTCCGGGTCGTTGGAGGAGGAATTACGACTGATGGTATAGTTGACCGATACGTTACCGTAGTTCCCTCCGTTCCTCACCACGGAGATGCCATCAAACCTGCAGGGAGGAGGGACAGGAGCAGAGGATGTCATTTGGGGTTTCCAGCTTTCTTTTTAGACCTCAAAAGAGACGCAAGTGACACAACACTGGAGGGAGCTTCACTGATCGTATTCCCCCCAGAATGGGCACAAACATGGGAAAAGAATTCATTATACTATTATGCCACCAAAATGTGGAATGTCCTACCACCACGAGCCATCAAAAAGTGCGACTCCCAGAGTTTTCAACGGGACAGAAGCAAAGTTAGCAAAGTTTGTTGTTTACCCAGGGTGTCGGACTAAGTACGAAACTTGTTTCCAGCCGGACCCTGCATGGAAGCCTTGCTCAAGGGCTATTCAGCGGTGATTCATGATTGATGTGATGAATTGGGGAATCGAACTAGGGACCTTCCGGTATCAAGGCCGCCCCTCTAACCACTAGGCCACCGCTGCCACGGAAAATTAAGGCCCGGCCCTAACCGGGCCCTACTGGCCGGCCCGAGGCTCGGCCCAGCCCAAACAATTACCATACTTTTAGGCTTGAAAACCCCAAAAAGTGTCATTATGTTCTTAAAGTCATGCATCCAACAAGATTCGAACTGAGCAGATTGGACCTTCCGTTCCAGAGATAATGGCCAAAACATCTTGAAAACGGCCACTTTCACAGATTTGATTGAGTTTTGGCTATTGTTACCAAAAAAGATGTTCCTCTACTAGCTCAACCTGTCACATTGTGAGCTTGTAGATCAGCTATTTTCACTTATGTTTTGAAACAGGGCATAAGTGGTTAATTCATATTGTGTTTTTGTAAGTTTGGGACCCAGGGGCCCCTTCCCAGAAATGTAGTAGAGTTAAAGTCATAAGCCAAAAAAAAATAAAAATAAAAATACTCAAGTAAAATACAGATATTCAAAAAAATGTTGTACAGTACTTAAGTAAATGTTCTTGGTTACTGAAGGAAAGGTTTAACATAGCAGAATGTTGGATAAGAGCCACACTTTGAGGTTTCAAAGAAAAATAATCGTATTACACAGGAATTGGAGTGTTGGAGGAAGTGTCACAGAAATAATTAAGCCACTAAGCCAGGGTCACCAAGGTCAAGTACAAATGCATAGTAATGTCATAATCCTACCATAACATATGATAAAGCCTTTTAATGATGCATAATGTCAAGTATCATAATACCTCACAATAATAAGGTCACTCACTTTGCCCAGGATCATAGTGTATTTTATAATGTGTTATAATCGCTAGTATAATACGTTGTGATTTGGGGGATTATGTCACTATAAGTGGTATTTGATTTGAACACACAAAATGTTACTGTCTACAAATTCAGGAATGTCATTACTTTACTTAAAGCCCCCATTGACCACTTTTGGTGACTTTTTTGAAAATATCAGATCTACGAGCTCACAACTCGTCGCATCCCGTCACGTTGTAGATCGCCTATTTTCAAATAGCCATATAGCCTAATAGTCAGGGCTGTATTAGCCATTGGGCCGCCGGGGCCGTGGCCCCAGGGCCCTGGGCTCTTAGGGGCCCTTCGATGGAACTGGACCGCGCGGCCATCGATTTACAAAAAATAAATGTATAAGTAAATCAAATATCAAATGTGTGGCCTCTCCTCTGTATTTACCGAAGTGATTCTCGCTGTGTTTGAGGCCCTGACAAGGGCTCCTGGGGCCCTTCAAGGGCTCCTGGGCTCCAAGGGCTCCTGGGGCCCCATATATGATGGAATATGATTAAGGATTTCATATCATACACACCATACTTGTAACTTTCACTAGCCGCAAAAAAAAAGAAAAATCTAAACAATTTTCAGGAAAAAAAAAAGAAAAATAGGGGGGGGGGGGGCTAAAAAAATGGCGGCACCAGGGCCCTTGCGGGGGTTAATCCGTCCCTGCTAATAGTCGCTTCTTTTTGGCTCGTTTTCATAGAACCTGGTTGCATATTTCTCTTGAAAATATCTGGCAACGCTGATCCCCTATATACTGTAAATACCTCAGTATGGAGTCCTCGTTGATGCTGACCGGATGACCGGGCTGCGCGCTGCTGATGATGGACAGCACGCCGTGGGGCTTGTCGTTGGGCTCGATGGTGACCAGCACGGCGTTGGGCGGGACCAGGACGGCGTCCCCCCGCACCGTGCCCTCCTGCAGCACCAAGTGGAAGGACTCGGCGATCTCCGGCACGTCGTCGTCGTTGACGCTGAACCGCAGCCGGACCTCGTAGACGAACGGGGGGAAGGTGGCGGTCCGCACGGGCTGGAGGTCCAGGAAGTCCACGGCCGGCGTGGCGCTGCCAGCCCCCTCGCCGCTGACCACCGCGTATTGTACGGACACCTGTGTTAGAAATCACATTACTGCGGTTACTGGGTGCTTTTTGTCCTCCCCACCCACCCGGCTTCCCCACCCACAAACACGGCCAATTGTGTCAGTGGTTCCCAAACTGGGGAGTTCCCAAATAATTGTATTATTCCCTGGAGGATTAGTTTAAAGATTTTAATCTGGGTTTTTGTAGGTTTTCTGACCTCAATTACAAAACAGGTCTGGGGGTTTTCTGAATAATTAGGCTCAGAAAAGTGCTGTGATTGGCCGGTGGACAGTCCATTAATCCCGCCCCCTCTCCTGTTTTCTCACTCAAGAGTAAACAAACCAGCATACGGTATTAGTGTAGGCCAGGGTATCTCTATTTCTAAAGTGACATTTTAATGCCTTTTAAGACATTTTTAATACCAAATTGGCCAAATTGTCAAATATTACGTCTGAAAGAGGTAAACATTGTGAAAATAGCCGATCTACAAGCTCACAATGCCTCGCAGTGTAAGGCATTGGATATTTTCATAATATTTATCTGCGGAACCGAGTCAAACTAAGTGCTTGTCAGGGTGGGGGGTCCCCAGTTCAAATGTGATTATTTTGGTGGGATTTGAGTTAAAAATGTTCGCTTATATATACTGTATACAGTATTCAAATATTTGACACATTTTCACAGAAAATTGCAGATCTACAAGCTCATATATCTGCTATTTTTGAAAAGCCCAAATAAATCTAAAATGACACAGATGTGTTCGCGGTTTGAACGGTTTAAATAGTATAACATTAAAACAATAGTAACCTCTGTGTCATCGGAGCCGACCAGCGGCCCGTTGTCGGTGAGTCGTCCTCGGGTCAGGGTCAGGGCGATGACCCCGGCCGTCTCCGGCACCACCAGCACCGACTGGGAGAAGCGCAGCGGGCTGTCGTTGCGGCGGATCCGCAGCCGGACGGCGCTGGCGTTGGCGCTGAGGAGGGCGCCGCCCGCCGCGCCCGTCAGCCTGATGAAGAACACCTCGTCATCCTCTGGGATCTGGAGGAGGAGCAGAGAATGATGACACAGAACATCATCAGAACCTGTGAAACTACTTCTACAAAGTGAGCGACACCCACAGCCACAACACTAGGAGCAACCATGATCTGGTAGGGGAGAGCCGCCAAGATTGTAACGTGTCATGGTTGCAACAAGCATGTTTTCTGTTGATTGGTCAATTTTATCATAACGTCATCACGTCAGTATGTGACCAGTGCTGTAATGAACGTGCCCAGGAAGTACATAGTATTTTCATCCAGGCTAGAGAAAGTTATTGCAGAAAAACTGCAAAGTTAGTACAAAAAATCGCCTTGAGTATCTTTGGTCTACACATCTTTTCTTTAATGTTGCTGAGCTAAAGTAGTTCTGTTCTGTAAACAAAGCCAAAGCAGTGGAGCGCAGAGCGGCCCGATTGTAACATGCAGCCAATGTGTTAAAATGTAACGTCGGAACAGCGTCCACTTTCGGTTTAATAACTCACGATCTGTTTTATCAATTGAAAAACTTTAAGTGGTTTATGATAGCGGACATGTGTAGGTCCTTTGCTTGAAAATATTACATACGTAAGTAAAAATATTGCAGAGTAAAAGAGCGAAAAGTGAAAAATGTTACAATCTTGGCGGCCCTCCCCTACCATCAAAATATAGAACAAGTACCTGGTCGTCCACAATGAGGACGGTGAAGTTGACCACAGCCTGTCCAGGATGGATGGTGATGTTCCCCCTGTCTGGACTCAGGTCTTCAATGGCTGGGTTTGGACCTCCAGAGATCTGACCACATACATACAAGGTTAGGAAACAGTAACAATGTGTACAATGTCAATGTCTTATGATGTATGCACGTGCGATTGTGCGTGTGTGCGTGTGTGCATGTGTGCGTACATGCATGCGCCTGTATGTGTCCGTGTGTGTCCACAAGTGGTGGAAAGTATCTTTCTACTTTTGGAACTCTAAGTACATTTTCATGCCAATACTTTTGCGCTTTTACTCAAGTACATTTTGAATTCCAGACTTTTACTTGTAACAGATTAATTCTATATTGCAGTATTGTATTGATACTTTTACTTAAGTCAAGATTTTGAGTAATCTTTCCACCACTGCTGTCCACACATGTCAAAATCATTAATGTAAAACATTGAGGGTCCATTTGGGTCCCTCTCACCCTCTCAGTGTGAAATGGACCCCTGTAGGGACAACAAATGGAACCCTGAATTTGTCACTCTCAGATTTAACTTAACACTGAGGATATTACTGTGTGTAAACTCAACTGTGGGTGAAAAGGTCATCAAAACAATGACATAAATATCAGTGAACATTGTGAAACATAGTGTGCGTTCAGACCATGTCCAGCCCTTCTCACCTCATAGTAAACGGTCACCGTCCCATACGTCCCCTTCTCTCTGACCAGGGTGACAGGCACATACTGGCTCCTCCCCCTGGGTTCATCTACTACCATCTCTTCACTCTGACAGAGAGAGAGAGAGAGAGAGAGAGGGGGGGGGGTGCAGGAGAGAGAGAGAGAGATGGTGAGGGAGAGAGAGAGAGAGAGAGAGAAAGAGAGAGGGTGAGAGAGACAGAAAGAGACAGTGAGAGAGAGAGAGAGAGAGAGAGAGAGAGAGAGAGAGAGAGAGAGAGAGATTGTCACTTTTGCCTTTTTGACAGGTCACCATTGTAAATAAGGGGTTAAACAGCTGTGGCATTCTTGTACTTATAGCCTCATCAACCGTTTGGAGTGGACAAAAATAAAAATAAATACAACACCCAAAAAGTCATGCAAAAAATATTGCAGAGTTTCATGAAGTGAAACAAAACAATGCATAGGCCTACAGTATTTGGGCAATATTCCGTAAAAATTGATTACACTTCCATTCATATAGACACCGAACAAGTTGCCTTTACTGGGCAAATTGACCAACGTAGTAACGTAAGGAAGAGAAAAGAGGGAAAAAAAGCATTTTAGATTTAGCGTTAGCTCCTATTAAAAAATATAGCGTTGGCTATTCAGCTCACAGATTTTTTAAATATCAAAAGAAATGGGAAAATGTTGAATCATTTAGATTCTTTTTACTCAAATCTTCTCTTCTGGGGGTCTCCGTGCTGGCACAAATCATTTTCAGATGGAGGTCTGCACTCCGTGCCCAAATACATACTGTATAATTTCCTTGGCACGAAAAAGTTTGAGAACACTGATTTAGAAGGCATTTGTAGAATCGCCCTCAGGTCTTCATGGGTTAAACAAACCCAGCAGGTCAGGAGGTCATTATTGATTCTCAGCAAGCCAAATCACCATACCACAGTTACCATGGAAACCCCCGCAATGTCTCCCACAGATATAAGTACATCCTGGGAGCGTTGTGGTTCTAATGGCCCCCAGAAACCCCCGTTAACAACCCACCCTGAAACGTCTACTGACACCATGCTGCCCACACACCCACCACTACTACCATTATGGATGTGTGTGAAGACCCCCCGCTGTGTGACTTATGACCCAAAACCCACCCCTTCCTTCACTAATTTCTTAGTTCTCTAGACTGGATGTACATGTGCTACAGCAACGGACAGAGTACTGTAAGACTTTACAACAAAGGAGATACATGACAAACATAAGGCCTAAACATACAGTTTTTGTTATATCGTTGCTGTCGGGCAGAAACCTCCTATCTCCATATTTTAACTTTTTGTGTTTTTTTCGTAAATTAAAGCCCTACTTGATCATACTACAGCAGGAGTCTTCAACAGGGGGTCCGGGACCCCTAGGGGGTCCTCAGAGCTACTATAGGGGGTCCGCCAAATCGTTGTGTGATAAGATTTAGTTTTTTTACATTAACCACTTGAACCCTAGAATTCCTTTTCTGAGGAGAACATTAGCCGAAAATAGCAGATCTACAAGCTCTCAACGCCTCGCGCTGCGAGGCGTTGAGAGCTTGTAGATCTGCTATAGGTGTAGAGGGAAAAAAGAGCAGACTAAGTAAAAAAAAACTTTAATCTGAAACACAATTTTATACAATATAGAGTAGGGGGTCCCTGCTTCATCTCTCTCTCTCAGCTAGGGCCATTGGCCTGAAAACGTTGAAGACCCCTGTACTACAGTGTCACACAATAGTATCAAAAGCAGCAGATCTACAAGCTCGAATCTTGAAAAGTAACAGTCTTGGACATATGAGGTTTCCACCCTACAGAGACAATGTTATATACTGTAGACATTAGGCCACGAGTTTCAGTGACTTTAGAATGAGTCACTGGCTCTATGGAAAGACTCTGCTACTCCAGTGGGTCTAAAATTGGCGTCCAGGGACCCTCATTGTTCCTTGAGGCCGGGGATTCCAAATGGCCCTTTACGGGTGTGTGACTCTGAGAATGTACACATGGAACCAAATGAACCAGTAAGCTTCCATTTGAGTTATTACTAATCAATTAGTATCATTGACCTACAGTATGAAGGAAATGATAGATTGATGTACTTTATTTCGTAAGACACGAGAAACAGTACATGGAAGTACACTCTAGTCTACTAAACTGGATAACTCATAAAAGCACTAAAGCTTGTTTAAAATGAGTTCCCACGCACAGGGAGGCCCAATCTCTTTCCAATATGGCTGCTAAGCAAAGATCCTATTGTGCAAGGTTCTTGTTTTGAGATGAACTGCAGTTACAAAAAAACACAAACAAAACAAAAACAATGCAACTTAAGGTTCTTTATGTTCCAGAGCTATACAGTACAGTACCACCCAATTATGGGTCTATTTTGGTCTCTCCGAGCTAAATGAACAGCTGATCTTTCTGTGTACAGGACAATAGTCTCTGGTCCCAGAATGGATCCATGCAGAACTCGCATAGCTTCAGTTCAATGCTTGTCTGAAATGATCACATTTTGGCCGGTGAGATGGCAGCCCGAGGGCGGATGAACAGACAGCAGACGGCAGTAAGTAAGTAAATGCACGTAATTAGGGTTTTCTCTGCATTCTTGGAAAGGAGAACAAAAAGGACATGTTTTCCGTTTAAACTCCGACGTCCGTCCTGTGGAAGTGGATGATGGGAAATTACTTACGGAGTTGAAGCCAATGATCCCGAAGGCGTTGTCATTGGACAGGATGGTGATGGTGGCTTTGTTTGGCGTCCCCAGTGTCACCCCATTGGACGAGCTCTGGAAGGTATAGGAGGAGTGAATCGGTTAGACACGGCACCAAATATAGGCTTTACACACACACACACACACACACACACACACACACACACACACACACACACACACACACACACACACACACACACACACACACACACACACACACACACACACACACACACACACACACACACACACACACACAGACAGACAGACAGACACACACACAAACACACTGACCCACTCGCTCATTTCCTTGTCACAGAACTCTGCATTACATCCTTGCACCTCCACTGAGGTGCCTTTTCCACCAAAAGATCTTTGGTTCTAGAACTTGGTTCCGTTCTAGATTCTTGGAACCTTGGTGCTTTCACGGAACTGGCCGCGAACAGGCCCGCGTTTCCACCAGTTTAAAGCAAAACCGTTGTAATTAGGGGCATGGGAGTCCCCAGTTTCCCCGCAGGTTCGAATTGTAGGCCTGGCCTGCAATGTGTCAAATATGACCGGTTGAAGTGTCCATTTCACGGGGGAAATTCAATCGTCAGTGGCAGTTACACTTTTATTTTATTTTTTATATGATGATTTTTCACTTGCTTTTGCCATTGTTTATACGTATGTCTGCATCTTCCAACCTGTAGAATAGTGACACGCCCACTTTGGTTCCCAGTTCAGGCAAAAAAAAAAAAAAAAAGCACTTTGAACTGGTTCAAAATTACGCGGGAAAAAATAACGGAACTGGGAAATGTCATCTGGCACAAACAAGGACTATAAGTTGTCATCATGATCCAAGGAAAAAACAAAAAAACTTTGGAAGCCAATCTTAGCCAATCAGGATGGAATATGGAAAATCGTGCAGATCCATCTTGATCACATGACCATAGAGATAATGTGTACCAGCCTGGCGGAGACAAAATAACGGTATTTTTTTCTTTAAAAGTACTTAAAAGTAATAACATTAGTTACACTGATCCAAGCTGAAACACAATCAATTGATTGGTCATTAAAACAGACATGCTCTGAAAAGTCGCACGGCCCACCCATGATCTAACCAATTAAGTTAAGTGGTCAGATGGGCGGGCCATGAACAGTGCTCTCTAAGGAGCTTCGACAGCGGGCTGTTTTTCCAACTAAACGCTGCAGCATTATACCCCGTGACCTTTGCAGAGAAGGTCGCCGTGTTTCCACAGCGCTGTGTGAGTGAAGAGGGAAAGACTGAGCGCCGGGTTTACTCGGTGTGTGTGTGTGTGTGTGTGTGTGTGTGTGTGTGTGATTCGCCAAGCTTTCCGTTGGTAAGAAGGCTTAGTTACAGATGTTTTCGTAAGCAAAAGCTCCGGGATCGGTGTCTGTCGACGACCGCTGTGATATACGCGGACGTCTTCCGATGTCATTCATTTTGCAGCGCTCCAAAAAAACATCGGTTTTGCCGACTTTCATGAGCGACACACGAGCAATGTGTGTGTGTGTGTGTGTGTGTGTGTGTGTGTGTGTGTGTGTGTGTGTGTGTAGAGAGACGTAGTGAATGAATGATCCGCGGTGACAGGCCCTGGCACCGCCGCCCGCACGACCAACAAGCAACAACACCAGCATTTGTGCTCCCAGATGTTTTGCTCTCTCGTCCAAATACACAACCAGAGGTTATGCCTGAGGCAAAAACCACTGTGCGTGTGTGTGTGTGTGTGTGTGTGTGTGTGTGTGTGTGTGTGTGTGTGTGTGTGTGTGTGTGTGTGTGTGCGCATGCACGTGCGTGCGCGCGTGTGTGTGTTTTGTGTACGAGAGAGAGAGAGAGAGAGAGAGAGAGAGAGAGAGAGAGAGAGAGAGAGAGAGAGAGAGAGAGAGAGAGAGAGAGAGAGAGAGAGACAACTAGACACAATACTGTACCCTCTCCAACTGTACATACGTTCCCTATTTTTCTTTTTCTTAAATTGCTTTTATTATGTTTTGACACTTGCTTTGGCAATGTAAACTCATGCCAATAAAGCTCCTTTGAATTTGAGAGAGAAAGAGCCTTCACCCCTTTCTTTCACAGGGGGTGAAGGCTCCAGTTGTAACAGAGATTTCTTTCAGGTGTTGAGCTCTTGTAGTGTCCAACACAGAATCTACACAATCCCACAAGCCAGCCAGCTGGCACCCATGCATGCTTGCACACACGTGCACACACACACGCACACACACACACACACACACACACACACACACACACACACACACACACACACACACACACACACACACACACACACACACACACACACACACACACACACACACACACACACACACACACACACACACACACACACACACACACACGCGTGTGGCCGTGCGAGTAGGCCCTTAATACAAAAAATCTAGGCTACATACTGTATCAGGTCTGGATACAACTTCCAGGTTACAGTGCATACACACACATGTGTGAGAGCCAGGCAGCACTATAGACATTGTTACACCCACACACACAAGTCAGGCCTCCAGGCATGTGTGCCTCAGTCCTGTTGGATGTGATGTGGCCTCTTTTGTCTTCCACCCTGCCCCCCTCCCCTCCGACCCCCCTCACCTCCTCCTTACGCTCCTGGCTGCACAATGCTGCCAAGCTGGGAGTAATAAATGAGCACCGTGGTGGTGCTGGGTGGGGGGGGGGTAGGAGGGCTGGCTGCACCTGCTCTGAACCATAGAGAATTCAACTGGAGCGTCCCTTAGCAAATGTACTGTAGACTACTGTATGTCAGTGGTTCTCCACCTGTAGGCCAGGGTCTTTTTCTTTAAAACCTTGAAAGGTGAGTTTTAATTGTGATGCTGATAAATAGGAACTTAAAAGGTACACTACAGTACAAGGTTGATATTCTAGTTATATCAGTGTGGATCCATATTCAGTGAATCATAAGAAAAAGGGGGGGAGAACGTGAATCACTGTAAAATCCTCAGTGTTAATGTACCGTTTGTTACAATGAGAGGGTCCAAATGGAGCCAGTTGGATCCATTTTGTCTCACTGTCCAAACTGTCCACAACTGTTTTCAGGATTCAAATTCAAAAGTAGCCACGTTTCGAGCTTGTAGATCTGCTACTTTGGATGCTTTTGTGTAACGCTGATCAAGTACTGTAGGGCGCTAATTTACGATATAAGTTATAACACACAAAGTTAAAATATGGAGATAAGAGGTTTCTGCTCCGACAGCAACTATTTGCACCCTCTCTCTCTCAGAGGTTAAATTGCGATTTCACAGTGAAAACGTTGTCACTTTGCGTGGTTTGACCGGTGACCCCTCTGTCACCGCTCCAGGCAGTCTTCCAGTAAGCTGATAGGCTAACGTTTGGCCCCGGCTTTGTCCTCCTCTGTGGGGTAAACAGTTAGAGGCCAAACGAGTGTCATCTGGCCTCTCTCTATCTCTCTCTCTCTCTCCTCTGTCACTGTCATCTGTCACACTGTCGACTGTGGACTGCAATGCTGACAACAAAACATCCGTTCTCACTTCATAAATCGACCCTAAAAAATGTCGATAATGTGGATTCATTTGGTTTTATATAAATTAAGAAGAACCCACATTCTTCATAAAATTATAAAAAAATGTTCAAAATCTTTCTCTCTCTCTGATTTGCTTGAGTGGATAGACAGTTAAAGTGGTCTTTATCTCAGAAGAACCTAAAGCCTGAGCAATGTGAGCACCCTCCCCCCCATCCCCACATCCCATCAATCACAACATGACAGCTCTTAGGCTAAATGATAACCATGGAGATATCCTCTAGGTGTAAGGCATCCTGGGGCCATGGTGATAAATGGGTATTCCTTTAACATACATTGTAAATCATGGCTCCCCCTCTCTGTCAAAGTTAACCTATATAAAATCCATGTATATAAACTACCTCAGAGGGAATCCTACGTACTGTAGGAGCAAAAATAGAATTTGCTTTGTTTTTCACTTTGTTTGGTTTTCCCACACTTTGTTTTCTGTTTCAATATTTGTACTAGACAAAAAGGTAGACGATACTCCATGTACATGACAAGACATAGGGCACAACATAACCTAACATAACAATACAATAAAGACATAAGAACAAAAAAAGACAAATCATAAGATACTTTGTGATAATTCACACCAAATACAGTATGTGATAATCATCACAATATTGCTATATACAGCTCAGTCATTTGTATACATCCCCTGCCTCTCAATTAGTATGACAACTAACTGACATCCTCCGTCACTCCAATACACGCTTTGCTTTGATGACTCATTTCCTAATTGATTAGCTCATGCTGTGTGTCTCCTCTTTTATCTTTGGTTTATGTCAGGTGTGTCGGGGCAGACAGTTTAGTCAGGGAGTGAAGGGGGTGAGCTAGGCTCAATATTTTCTGTTGACCGTTTACGTTTACGTTTTTATTTGGGCAAGGTTTCAGCCTGTTCCAACCACTACAGTTTCGCACAAGAAATCCGGCGCTGATCAGTCCAGTGGTTCTTGAGATGAGATTAGCTGCCTGACTGACATACTCACAGACTCTCACACATGCAGACACTCTCCTAGACGGCTCGGTCCCAGAGGACAAAGGTCGTAAAAAATACCCACATGCCATGAATAAATACCCATGAGTCATGACACTGCCTTCACGTTACAGTTTGGCCATTCAGGAATGAGTTTGGTGGTGTGGTTTCATTGGGAAAGTCAAGTGAAGTCAAGTTTATTTATAAAGCACATTTAAAAACAACCAGGGTTGACCAAAGTGCTGTACACCATGATAAAGCAGCATAATAAAGTGTAATAGACAGTGAACAGCAATTAACACACAAAACTAGACAAAGTGCTCCTCGGAGCACAGGTCCCCGGCAGGTCAGGTAGGTTATTGTGGGCCAGCAATGTTTGGAATTACCCAATCAGGATGGAATATGAACAATCTAACAGATCCGTCTTGATCACATGACTATAGAGATCATGTGTACCAATTTGCGTGAAATTTGGATTAAATCTGAAGGAGTAATATCCAAAAATGTGTTTTACATTAGTCGGCCTCCTGGTGGAGACAATTAAAGAAACATTAGAAAACACCAATAAACAAAGACAGTAGGTAAAAACGTGGGGTATCGGTGTGATGAAAAGCAGTCTAAATTTATTCAAAATGCTATAGACGGATTTCCGCGCGACGTCATCACAGAGCAGAATGCGCAATCTGCGCATGCCCGGGTGAAAGGCGCGTTCGAAAATACAGCCCTGAGCGGCAGTGAGCGCACTGGCCAATACAAACTAATAGGCGAGTGTGCTCCGGTGCGTAATTTCCAAACGCACCCATAGGCTTCCCCCTCCTCTGCGCGGTCATATTCCTCTCATGTTTACTAACAGGAAACCCGTCTATAGGGGGAAGAGGTGTGTTTTAAGTCTAGATTTATACGTGTCAAGGGAGGGGGCAGATCTGACTGGAAGTGGGAGTGTGTTTCATAGTTTTGGACCAGCCACAGAGAGGACTCGGTCACCCTTTAGTTTGAGGCGGGCAGTGGTGAAAATTAACTAAGTACATTTACTCAACTACTGTACTTGAGTACATTTTTGAAGAAATTTCACTTAACTGGAGTGTTTCCAATTTTCAATGCTTTTACTTCTACTGCGCTACAATTACATGAAAACTTTTGTTACTAGTTACTTTTTAGATTTCGATTATTAGTACAAAATATACATTACCCACTTCAGCCCTATTTAAACTTTGGCTATTTGAAAATAGCCGACCGCAGCGCGTTGTGAGCTTGTAGATCTGAAGATCTGTATACATTTTAGACATTTGAAAACGTGTGAAATGGGACATTCTGCATAATGAGTACTTTTACTTTTGGTGCTTTACTTTTGTACTTTCACTCAAGTACATTTTGAATACAGGACTTTTACTTACCTATCAGAGTATTTCTACAATGCAGTATTGATACTTTTACTTGGGACCTTGAGAAGCCTCTGAGTGGAGGATCTCAGTGGCCTGAGGTTGTCGCCAGGCGGGGGGAGATTAGATCAGAGATATATATGTTGGCGCAAGACCATTAAGTGCTTTAAAAACAAATAAAAGAATCTTAAAGTCAGTTCGGAATCTGACTGGAGGCCAACATGGGGGTGATGATACGGTCCCGCTTGCGGGTGCCAGTGAGGAGTTGGCAGCATGCGTTTTGGACGAAGTGGGAATGGGAGGAATTAGCAACCCTTTGTTGCAGTAGTCCAGCCGAGATGTGATTAGTCCATGTACGTATCACCTATTTCAAGGTCTGGAGTTGTTCAAATCTGCTGCCGAGCCATTCAAATTAAGCTATGGGGAAAATTAATTGGAACATTTGGTATGCCACCTTCTGGAAACCCGGGACTGCAGTTATGCACAGAGCCTTCTGACTCCATAATCGTCACCTTCTTAAACTAATGGCCTAAGTTATGTTTTCAGGAAAATTATATTTTTGCCTAAGTCAGCTCCTCATGACACTGGCCACCTCTGGTAAAATCGCCTATCTCCTAATTGAGAAGGATCATGCTGTTCCCTCCCCTTTTAGTATAATGGCCTAACTCCCTAGTGTGAATTGGGCCAAAATAGGCAATACGCCTACGTCACATTTTGTGAATTAGGCCAAAGAAATGGCCTAAGTCTGGAAAAAATAAATCATTTGGCCTGAGTCAGGTGTGTCACAGTGTGTGTGTGTGTGTGTGTGTGTGTGTGTGTGTGTGTGTGTGTGTGTGTGTGTGTGTGTGTGTGTGTGTGTGTGTGTGTGTGTGTGTGTGTGTGTGTGTGTGTGTGTGTGTGTGTGTGAGACACTGCTGTGCTCTGCCGTGTCTCTGTCTCTCTCTGTCGCGCGCGCCGGTAAGTGAAATCTGACACTGCTTTTGTCCAGATCCCATAGTTGAGAGGATGGCGCGAGTCATCATTGGCTGGCTAGGTACAGGTCTGTTCACTGTATAGACAGGCTGGCTTTTATAGCGGTGTGGTGGTGGAACTCAAAATGTTTTGGAACACGTGGGATGCAGGTTTTAACGTCATCCACACAACAGACGCATCCCTTCAACTCCCTTGAGGTCAGTGTGGGTCCAGAAGACTCCAGAGAGAATCAGAGAATGGCTTTAATTTAGTCATTTTGGGGGTGAACTATCCCTTTAATGTAGTAGTGTAACTGGGTGGCAAAAGGCTGCGGCTGTCAAAGACAGTTTGAGCTTCGACAAAAGGTGTCTTTTATAGGCAGGGTGATGAACCTTCTTTGATAAACCTCAGAGAAGACATGAGAGGAACACTAGCCTCGTGGTCGTCCCACCCAGCACCCAGCCCCCGGAGAGCACCCACCATAGATCACACATCAAAGGAACCGTACAGCGCTAAAAAGCCCCCCTCCCTCCCTCCCGGGGCTTACTGTTGGGGTTTGAAAAGACGAGGAGGGACCCCTGTCTCCCTATAGCGGGCAAGGCTCTGGGGGGGGGTTAAGGTTTAACAATTAGAACAGTACGACGTTGTGCCGGCTGACTCTTTGTGGCTCTCTGGAGTTCCAGACAGCAGGGAAGAGAGTGGTCCTTTTTTTTCGTGCCCTATAATCTGTTTAATCTGCCCAAAACTGTAACTTTTTAGGATTCCAATAAATAAAAATAAAAAAAGTTAGAATATGGAGATAAGAGGTTTCTGCCCGACAACAACGATATCTTAGCTTGAGGGACATATCGTGAGACAGTCCTGAGTGTTGAGTTGATAATGTGACAACGTGTGTGTGTGTGTGTGCGTGTACCGGGCGGTATTCAGCAACACGTGCACACACCATAGGGAAGACCACAATGGAAGGGAAGTCAAACATGTGCTAAGGGACGCACAGACACACCCATGCACGCACGCCACGCACGCCACGCACGCACACACTCTCTCACGCACACACACACACACACACACACACACACACACACACACACACAGCACGCTCTCACGTACACACACACAGACACAGGTGTCTGTGTCAGTCAGACACACACACACACACACACACACACACACACACACAATGAGTACCTGTAGTTTAAGGCTGAAGGTGAAGGTCTCGTCAGCCTCAGGCACTTCGTCATCTCTCACGGCGATGAAGATGGTCTTGCTGGCCTCGGACGACAGCAGGAAGGCTGCGGCCGTGGTGGCCTCAAAGTCCCCCGTGTCATCGCCCTCCAGCTGCCAACACACACACACACACACACACACACACACACACACACACACACACACACACACACACACACACACACACACACACACACACACACACACACACACACACACACACACACACACACACACACACACACACACACACACACACACACACAAAACACTCTGTGGTTATAGGATTCATCATTTAGCTCATAAACATTAAGATGTATCTCTGTATGTCCTATTTCTGTCTCATCTGTGTGTACACAGGAGAATCACAGGTGATTGAAATAATTCATATTTATTAAGGCTTGCCTATATGTCATCACGCAGTATGTTTGCGTTCGACAGGAAGTAATTAAAAAGTTCGACTTTTAGGGACTTTTGATATAAGAATACACAAAAACATATTTTCTATGATTGATTGATTAATTGAAATGTTTATTATGCAAAAAAATTAAAACATCACAATTACATTTATAATACTTTGTCTAAAAGGTCTGTCAAAATCTCTTTATTAGGTCTTCACGTTTAAGTATCCACACTTTCACTGAAGTACTGGGGTTGAGTACTTTGTCCTCCACTCTGGTCACACGCTGTCAACGTGGTCATTGTTAGTTTCCATCTCAGTCAGTTGGTTCTCCGTCAGAGTGTGTCAGCTCCATGGGGGGAGGGCCATCCAAACCCCACATGGGTTTGGATGGCCCTCCCGTGTTACGGCTGTTGTAGCAGGAAAGAACACTGTGCAGATCCATCAAGAGGGATAGGAAATCCCCCGACCACACCACACCAGCTAGCCAGCCAGCCAGCCAGCCAGTCAGCCAGCCAGCCGGACCCCCGCGGTGTGAAGCAGCTGACACCGGCTCCCAGACTCCCTCAATTGTGGGGGGAAGTATAGTCTCGCATAGCCAGACAACTATTCCACAATCTCCGAGTCTGAAACTACACCTCCCGAAAGCCGAGAACGGAAGCCGTCATCTGTTCCGTCATTTCCGTTCACGACAGGTGTCATCAATATGTCCGTCTGTACACGGACAAATATGTCTGTGTCAAGACCTGGCCTGGTCCGTGGCAAATTCTAGATTTTGTTTTTACACACCATTTATAATGTTCTTATTTTGATCATGAAACCCAATTACTGAATGTCAGTCTGCAGGTTTTCTTCAGAATGTGTATGATTTACTATGACACATTAGGAGTCCACTAGGACAGCGGTTCTCAAACGTTTTATTTTCAAGGACCCCCATAACTCTGAGACTGTACAAATGTAACCAAATGGACCCATAGGGTCCATTTGGTTACATTTGTACACTCTCAGAGTTACAGACCTGTAATGGTCATTTAGGGATACTGTAGCCCTTTATGTGTCTGTCTACTAATTTTGTATGTCCATGGCAAAAGTTTTATTTTGACAAAAATGTCCACTATAAGCCAGCATGGCGATGACCCCTGGTTCACAAAAATATATTCTAAAATATATCTAACACATTTTATTTTAGAATTTCCATTTCTGATAAGCAGCAAGCTATATATATATATATATATATATATATATATATATATATATATATATATATATATATATATATATATATATATATATATATATATATATATATATATATATATATATATATATATCTTGTATTGCTACTTCTGAGTATTTCCTCCACCACTGTCTTCCTCCTCTGTCTTCCTCCTCCTCCCCTGTGGAGGGAGTTGAACCAGAACCCATGTTGTTGTGATGTGGGAGACAGCTTCTGCAGACGCCACTGTGGGCTCCCTTTGATGTTACACCACTAGCTGGCTGTCACAGTTAAAAGGTCACCCATCTCCTCCTCCTCCTCCTCTTCCTCCCCAGCGGAGAGGAGCAGTCTGACTGGCACCAGAGACGTTCTTCTCCCCTCCCTGATGCTTTTAAATGGTGGATGTGTGGGCCGGGGTGCCTGCCTGGTGGCTCAGCTCAGTTTAAGTGCACACACACACACACACACACACACACACACACACACACACACACACACACACACACACACACACACACACACACACACACACACACACACACACACACACACACACACACACACACACACACACACACACACACACACACACACACCATATGCTCCTATAGTGAGTGGCACGAGAACCCCAGGTTCTTTGAATTCAACCCCCGTCTCG
Source organism: Gymnoscopelus microlampas (assembly GCF_963454915.1). Lineage (NCBI taxonomy): Eukaryota > Metazoa > Chordata > Actinopteri > Myctophiformes > Myctophidae > Gymnoscopelus > Gymnoscopelus microlampas. Next base: position 50,937,466 of record NC_139941.1, on the reverse strand, counting down.
TCTGGTCTTGCATGTCTCTCTTGTCACTTATTTTGATAGATTATACTATTGTATGCAGATAATACTATTGTATGCAGATATATGTTGGTTACTCGTTCACATATGTTTTGTTATTTAGATTGGTTTTTGCTTGACCAAAAAATGCTAAGAATGTTATTTAGACAGCATGTTTTTAGACAGAATGCTAGGTTGAGATGTTCCCTATTCAAAGTGAAAAACATGAGGGACTCGCAAGTAAGTACAAGAAATAGGTTGAAACATTCAGCGGAAATAGCCAATCCACAATGTCACGAGACTCACAACGTGTTGTAGATCGGATACTTGGTGTAGAGGGAACCCTGGTTAACAAAGTATATACTGTAACTGTACTAGGGTTAATTGTTACGACGAATAGCAAAAATAGTCAATCTACTTGCTCACAGATTTCATGTCATGCCCAGACCAGGGAAGCCAGGTTGAAAGTGGTTAACTGTTAACTTTGAGTGTGGCAGTGGCTCAGGGGTAGAGTGGCCGGTAGAGCGGTTCCCAGTTCGATCCCGGGCTCCCCCAGAGTTAGTGTCGAAGTGTCCTTGAGCAAGACGCTGATCCCCTAATTGCTCCCTATGAGCAGGTTGGTGCCTTGCATGGTTTTCTCTGCCATCGGTGTGTGAATGTGTGTGTGAATGGGTGAATGTAATGCACAATCTATGTAAAGTGCTTTGGATAAAAGCGCTATATAAATAGCACCATTTACCATTTTACCATAAGTGACCCACTCCTTAAACCCTGAGAGAATAGAAAAAACAACCACATTCTCATTCCTCTATTCACCAAAATTCACACTCCGAGCAGAAGCCCTTCCATGAGGTGAGATTCAGTACAGCCAAGAGGACAATGCTCATTGTGTGCTTTATGTAAGACTTGTTGTCTTCTTCATTCTTACCAGAACCAGGGCTGTCACGTTGACCGGGTCTCCCACTCTCTCCACCAGCAGCCGCACCACGGTCCTGCTGCTCTCGTTCACCACAAAGTGGGTCTGCCCCAGGAACCTCAGCACAGCGGACTCGGACCGGGCGCCAGGGACGGACACGACGGCCAGAATCAACCCAGCTAGCAGGAGGACAGGGGGCATTCCTGTTGGAGAGGAGGAGAGGAGAGGAGAGGAGAGGAGAGGAGAGGAGACACATGTTATTGTCAGTGGATGGAGGGATGGCAAAGGGAACGAGTGCAACCACAGAAACACTTAAAAAATCTCTAAAATGTTTGGAAAATATTGCATTTTTAACATAAATCTTCTCTTTTGTGGGGGTCCCTGGCACAAAACGTTTTCCGAGGCCAAATAAATATCAATTTGGGGGTCCTTGACATGAAAAAGTTTGAGAGGCACTGGTGCAGTGTACAAGTGGAACCAAATGGACCCTATAGCGGTCCATTTGGTTCCACTCGTACATTCTCAGAGTTACAGACTTGTAAAAGTGTCATGTGGCAATGCACCAACTAAAAACCAGCAGACGAAGAGATCTTCCAACAGCGTTGGAGATGGATCGGCCATAACTATCCGTAAAACCAGCCTCAAACACCACAAGACACAGTCCCTCAAGTGGAAACCCCCCAGGGGAAAAGAAAGAGAGGGCGGCCACGAAACACCTGGCGCAGAGACTTGGAGGCAGATGCCAAGAAAACGGGCCACAACTTGGGGACAGCTGGAGATGTTGGCTCAGGACCGAGATGCTTGGAGAACTCTTGTTGACGGCCTTAAGCCCCAGAAGGGGTAACACAGGCGGAAGTAAGTAAGTAAAGTGTCATGAACCTGGCTCAGTGTTCAGACACAAGAGAGGGATACCAGGATAACTTACAAGCATGACTTATTAAATAGATAAATAAAGACCACTGCAGTAGACTGATAGTGACAAGTCCGTCTCTCAATGTTTCGCTACTAGAGACCGGCGAGGACAATCTCAGCTTTCGTTACAAGTAAAAAAAAAAAAAGAAAAAAAAAAGGATCTCAGAACCAATCCAAAGTCTACAGGTCGGTCCTTCATTTTGGATGAGGCGACAGGATCGATTCTCAGAGCAGGTTTGTTAATGGTCGTGTTGGCTTGCCGCTGTTCTAGCTACTACCTTGCATTTACAATATTCCCCAGACATAGCGGTAGTAGTTTGTCGGGCAACGCAACAAACTGCACACATTGCACACTCAACTACTGGCTTTATTAGCCAATGCCCTGCAACCAGCAATGCACTATTTACTATATTGAGGGCACAAGTTAAACCCTAACGTGATGCTATATGAGACGACTGTTTTGTTTCACAATAAAAACTCTAAAAACTCAAACTCAGCACAACCACTTTTCAACGTATGAACAGTCTGGGGGGATTGTCAAAATATAAAATATTGACGTACTGCATAATGTGCTTTGGATTTGAATACACAAAGTAGGCAGTTGGGCGCATGTCAAACCATATTATTATTTAAATCCAACGTCAGGGTCGAGTGCCCAGACATGCGAGGAGGGGACACGGATTAACAGAAACTGTGCAGTCAGTCAGGCTGTGGCCTGGAGGACTGCGTTGGTCTGGATTGGATGGTCATTGTGGTCAGGAACGACTGTGTGGAACAGTGTTATTCCACTCTCTGAGCGGCTGTTGTCCTCACGTTGTCATAGCCGCGAGCGTAGCCAAATCCACACTTTTTGACCGCATGCATTACATGTGTCCCTCCACCGTAAATCTTATCGTTCAAGGTATGGCTAACAGTACGGCTAGGCTAGTTTAACCACTTTTGTGGTATGTCATTGAAGGGACAAATGGACAAAAACTTGACATTATCATTTACATAAAAATGGTTCAGTCAGGAACACTCACGTCAAAGTAGATTTAACCATTTATTGCAACAAATGGAATACAGTTAAACTTGGCGTTAATGGCTCCGCTCTTTAACCCATTAAGACCTGGAACGCATCTGTGTCACTTTAGATGTCTTTGGCTATTCAAAAAGAGCAGATCTACAAGCTCATAGATCTGCTATTTTTGAAAAATCTGCTATTTTTGAAAAAAAATCTTTCTTTTTTTTTCTTTAGGATTTAGATTTTTTTTTTAAGCGGCCTCAGGTCATATCAAGATGTTCCCTAAATTTTGATAAGCAGCATGCTAAGCAAAATCAGGGAACGCTTTGCAAACCTCCACACAGGTATACAAGAGCAGGCCCACAGCAAAACAATTTCATCAGAATAACTTGAGTCGTGCAAACTTGAATGCAAATTTGAATGCATTTTAACATTAAAGCCATAGAACATTGAATTCACTCCCCATGCAAATATTAAATTCCAGTTTACTAAAGAGCCATGCACACATGAATTTCAGTTCAACATTCAGTTTTAAACGCTTGAGTAATGCAAGACCCTGAACTATAAGGTGGAGGCTGGGGTGGTGGAGGCAAGTTTTGCCAGCAGCAGCAGCAGGAGCGTGTGGCAGCGATTGAAAAGCAGAGATCCAGTGTTTAGGAGGAAGCGTATTTAAACGGACCGCCTTGTTGAGGTGTGATTGGTGTGTAGGAAAGCGTCTCTGATTGAAAGCAATCAGCAGACTGACAGCTGATTACAGCTGAGCGTATGCGACTTCTGTGCACTGCATGAACGCAATGCTTCATTTAAAAAAAAAAGCAGATAGATTGTAGATTGGCTATATGGTATATACTATATAGAACAGGGGTTTTCAACCAGTGGTCTGGGGACCACCAGTGGTCCTTGAGGGGCTTCCAGGGGGTCCCCAGCCAAATTAATAGTTAGGAACCAAATTGACCTTTATATGTCTGTAACTCTGAGAGTGTACAAATGGAACCAAATGGACCCGTTAATGAACACTGATGATGATGATACAGTGTAGATTGGGACCCCCAATAAACCTAAATGGTTGACTCCCTGGCATGTCTTTTCAAATGGGGGTCCGTGGGCTAATATGTGTGAATTTGGGGGTCCTTGACGCGAAAAAGGTTGAAAACCACTGGTATATAGGGCTTAGGTGGTTAATTAGAATAAGACTAGTTTAAGTAAAAGTGGTACATTATGGCCTCACAGAGCCCACCATTCTACTCTCCACTGTCACCTCTCTACTGTATTCATCTCCTCTATTCTCTCCTCTTCTCCCTTGTCCTAAATTTCCTCCTCCTCCTCTCCTCCTGCGTTCTGCTCTCTCACCCATGCTAAATCCCGGGAGCTGAAGCAGGGAGCACCGCATTAAGACAGTTGTCATGGTTACTTGTGGCACAACAAACAGCACAGCACGACAAGTGGGTGTGTCCTCCTTAATGCTAAGCTGTGGCCACACTGCCCCCCCATTCCCCCCTCCCTGCATCCTGATGTGAACCACTCTATGACTGAATGGATGGATGGATGCACAAATAAGGCCCTTTTTTTCTCTCTCTCTCTCCGCACAAATTAGCCCAAAATTACAAGGTTGAAAAAAGAGGGATTGATTCAATTTTTTCTATCTGCCTGTTTGTTGTTGTTTGTTGTTGTTTGAATAACTTGATTCAGGATACGCGGTTTATAATCGTCTCCTCCTTGCCGGAGTAGGATTGTACCATTTCTTACTTTTGATACTGGCATACTAAATCTGCATATTATTTTTGTATATACTTCTGAATCCTGAAATAAACAAAACTGTTGGAAAAAAATGGAAACAAAATGATTGTTAAACTGTCGGTGTCGCTCGTGCGCGGAAAATAGCCGATCTACGAGGTCACAGCGACGGGTTGTGACTGAGCTTGTAGCTCGGCTATTTTCCGTGCATGTACTGTACACGACACCGGCAAGGCGACTAACAGTTCAAGTATAAATCCGTCTCTGTCGTGTAGAAACCTCATATGTCCAAAACTGTTACTTTTCAGGATTCAAATTCAAAACCAGCAAAAAGTAGCAGATGTACAAGTTCGAAACGTGACGCGTTTTTTTTTGTGGCTTTCGTGTGACGCTGTAGTATGATCAAGTAGGGCGTTAATTTACACATAAAAAAACACAAAATGTTAGAATATGGAGATAAGAGGTTTCTGTGCGACAGCAGCGGTAACGACACGGGGCAGCCATGCCGAGGGCGGGTGGGTGAGGTCATTGTGTTTTCTCTTTTTTTCACTAATAGGGGCAAAAGACTTGATTTGAGGAAACTTGGCCATTAAAAACATCCCGTTTTTCATATGTTCCACATGGTGCTGTTAGATCCATCTGGAGGAGGGTTTATTCTGGGTGCATATCGGTGGGTGTTTCGCAGTCCAAACAATCATCAGTCAATCTGTCCTGACCTGGAGAAGTGAGCATTTATAAAAGCACAGCCCTGACCATCAAAGCTCATGTCTGGACTGATGATGCCATGCTGCTATACTGAAATTAATGGATACTACGGAAGGAATGGTGTCTGCGTGTGTGTGTGTGTGTGTGTGTGTGTGTGTGTGTGTGTGTGTGTGTGTGTGTGTGTGTGTGTGTGTGTGTGTGTGTGTGTGTGTGTCCATATGAGCATGACATTCATTTGAAACAGAGTTCTAGCATGTGTGCGAGAATCTTGTGTGGGTGACTGTACATGCGTAGACTGCAGGTGTATGTGTGTGTGTGTGTGTGTGTGTGTGTGTGTGTGTGTGTGTGTGTGTGTGTGTGTGTGTGTGTGTGTGTGTGTGTGTGTGTGTGTGTGTGTGTGTGTGAGTGCATGAGTGAGTGAGTGCGTGCGTGCGTGAGTGAGCATCACATGCATTTGAAACAGAGTGCTAGCATGTGTGCGCACGCAACTTGTGTGGTGACTGTACATGTGTAGACTGCAGGTGTGCGCGTGCGTGCGTGCGTGAAAGTGTGTGTGTGCGTGTGCGTGTGTGTGTGTGGGGTAACAGGGTGCTGTGAAATCCATCAAAAGTGGATTAGGATCTTGTGGGTACAGCCAGGCTGGACAGCAGGGAGGCGGGGGGGGAGTGAGGGGGTGATAAGTGTACCAGGACAAAGAGGTGAACACAGGGAGGGGTTGGGGGGGGGCAGAGCCTGTTGTTCTGCCTCCCCTGGGGGTTGGGAACTTCCTGCGTCGTCTCTGACCTGGAGAGGAAACAGAACAAGCGAAAAACCTCCGCGTAAAACCCAGAGCTTTCTATTAGAGAGTTACGTCAATGAGGGGGCAGAAACAGTGCCGGTCACGTGGTTCATGTAAACTCAAAATAGTGACAAACGCTCATAGACTCCAGTGCATTCCGTAAACTTCCTGGTTCAGGGCATTGTCACTATTCCCCAATACAACCCCCACTGGGCCATGCAGGGGAGAGAGACTGCACTTATTATTCCAAATTGAGTTTAAGATTGTAATGATTGTTTTTAAAATTGGAAATGGGCTACTGGAAACTACTCTCCACCCAGAGCCTTGTAGGTCTTGGCCGACCAGCTGCTGCTGGAGGTGCCAACGTAACGACCATGGGGGCGACCCGGGCCTTCGTTCCAGGGAGCCCCCAGGCTCCCTGGAACAATTTGCCCGTATATATACACAAAAGAGCTGCCCCAGTCCATCGTTATTTTTAAATCTCCATTAAAGACTAATTTCTTCTCCCTGGCTTTCAGTGACAGCTGATGAAATATATGTTTTCCCTTACTGGTTTGTTTTTATTTCAGTGTATGCTAATGTCTGTTTATTCTGCATTGTTTTGTTTTTGTTTTTAACTCTTTGACTGCCAGATATATATAAATACAGCATAAATAAAGTTAGAGTTGAGTTGAGTATTGGCCTCAGGCAGGGCTACTTGTCAACCAGTAGGTGTGTCCTATACGCGACACCAGATGCATAATAACCTCCTATTCACAGTACAACCACCTGCTTGGACAGCGTCTGAATCAGCAGCTCCGTTACAAGTCTGTTTCCACTGTTTCACATCATGTCTTTACACTACAGTTCTTCCTCTCTGTAAAACCCAGACTCTCTAACTCACTTACTGTCAGACAAAAGGCCCTGCATGGTCTCTTTGAAGTCTCAAATCCCAAGACGGGAAACTTTCAGCAGAAGGGGGTAAATAAATCTATAAGTCCTTCCTCTGTGGTCGTATAACGATTGATTGCCAAAAGCCACCACCACTTAAGACCACTTAGGGATTCGACGAGGCAATCTTCTTCTTTTCATGGTAGCCAGCATGCCTCCCATACAGTGGTGGAAGAAGTACTCACATATTTTACTTGAGTAAAAGCATCAAAACTGCAATGTAGAAATACTCTTGTTACAAGTAAAAGTTCGAAATTCAAAATGTACTTGAGTAAAAGTACAACGGTATTGGTATCAAAGTATACTTAAAATACAAAAGTAAAAGTACTCGTTATGCAGAATGTCCCGTTTCACAACTTTTTAAATGTATAACAATCTTTTGAAAATAGCAGATCTACAAGCTCACAATGCGTCGCGATGCAATGCATTGTGAGCTATAATCCAAATATACAAAGTAACGAGTAAGTAAAGTTTCCAAATAATTGTAGTGGAGCAAAAGTACAATATTTGCCTCTGAGATGTAGTGGAGTAGAAGTAAACGTATTGAAAATTGGAAAACGCCTACAAATTTTACGTAAGTACAGTACTTGAGTACACATACTCAGTTACTTTACACCACTGCCAACACACATGCCAGGCCTGCATGCAAGCGCACCCACACGCACTCACTCACACACACGCACGCACGCACACGTGCATAAACCCACGCACACACACAGAGGGGTGGTCCTTTAGACATTCAGTGACCCAGACACTGAGCTGCCTTCAAAGCGGGTTGAATGCGAGGCAGATGCTGTGTGGACGGATGGATGGCATCATGGGTCTGGATGGAAGGCAGCGTTGTGCCGGCGGTGCCAACATGCACTACGTGCCAACTGTGACACCATGACGGCAGCTAGAGGGACGGACCAATGGGAAGTGTCTGTCACAGTCACAACGCGGCATGGAGCCCTCTGGCCCATAGACCCATAGATATAGAAACCTAGATACCTCATTGGCCGCTGTGACCGGCTTCGAATGCAATCAATGCACTGAATGGGACATTATCATGTTTTATCAGACCATTGAATGGGCGAGGTAGGCGACATACTGACCTACGCGCAATTCCTCAGACCATTCATTGGGCATAATCAGAAGAAACTGACCTACCCGGAGGCAGAGCGGTCCCCACAGATACAGACGCCCCAGAATCGGAGGAGGCATCTACAGTACCTTTATGTCTATGCACAGACCTCTGACATTGATAAGACTGTCAGTCAGAGACATGGCTGAACCCTAAACTACAAACACAACTGATCACACACGCACATGCACACACACACACACACACACACACACACTAGTGGTGGGAAAAAAACTTAATTTCAGTGAACAAACGATTTCGTTCACGTTCACGACAATGATCCGTTCAAATGATTTGTTCATGTCTTGTGAAAAACAACTCAACCACACTGCTGTCTGTCTGTCGCAGGATCAGCCCGCCCTCCCGTCCTGTGTACAGGGGGAGGGGACAAAAGCGTGAACGGGCATGAACGAAAGGGTGAACCTAACAGTTTCAGGAAGTAAACGGGTGCGTTCACGTTCACGCCAAAGAACTATAGTTCTTTAGAACGAATCGATGATGAACGACCCGTCACTAACACACACACGCAAGCGCACACACGTTTGCCAGGTCATTCAAGTAGTAAGATCTCAGTGGTCTGTGTGTGTGACAGGCCAGAACACTGCAGAGAATGATGCATGAAAACATCCACCCAGTGTCAATCACACATCATCTCCCCGAGCCAAAGAAAGACCAAAATGACAGCCGGAGCGGTTTGTTGGGGACACTGCATGGGGACCTGGCGTTCTTCTAAACAGACTCACAGGACATGACACCATGGCAGATATAGATGATCCGCTGTGGTTGTGACCTCCTACACAGCTGGAGCTGGATCTTCTAGCTGTTGCAGCACTGGTCTGGCACCCAGACAGAGAGAATGAATGTGTGCTGCTGCTGGTCTTCCAAAAAACACACTCCATTGCTTTCATTCACTGGGATGAGAACAATAACAACTACAAAAAGTGCTCCTCAGAGCACAGGTCTCTACCAGGTCAGGTAGGTCATTGTGGGCAGGCAGCAATGTTAGGAATTCAGTTTCAGAATCGGACAGATCCGTCTTGATCACATGATTATAGACATAATGTGTACCGATTTGTGTGATGTTTGGACAGAATGTGTAGGAGCAATACAATGAAAAATTGGTTTAGAACAGTGGTTCTCAAAAAAGATTATTGAACTTTTCTTTGGAAAGTCTTGAAAGTGTTTTAAAATATTTGAATCATTTAGCTTTTGTTTTTAAACAAATCATCTCTTCTGGGGGTCCCTGGCACAACATATTTTCAGATGGCGGGGGGGAGTAACTTTGTATCTTTTGTCTCGCTGGGCGAGACAAAAGATGAGAAGGTTGTTCCGGGAGCTTAGAGGAGATCAAAGGTAAGACGAGGCACACACACACACACACACACACACACACACACACACACACACACACACACACACACACACACACACACACACACACACACACACACACACACACACACACACACACACACACACACACACACACACACACACACACACACACACACACACACAGAACTACTACCCTTTAGTTGTCAATCACTCCCTGCCCTGGGTCGGAGTGCTCTCTCTTGTGTCACAACCCCATTTATCTCTACGACTCTGAGAAAGACAAACCGTCCTCTTCCTCTCTGTGTGTGTGTGTGTGTGTGTGTGAGTGATGGATGGTCATTGGTCAGTCATGTGAGCTGTGCAGGGGAGTCTGATAGCTCAGGGATAAAGCGGTGATAAGGCCAGCGGTGCTGGGTGGTGTTTTGACCCCTGACCCCTGTCAACTGTCACCCACCATGACAGCAGGCTGGCTGACAGCCTGCTTACTGGAGAAGCTTCAGCGAAACTGAGACCCTGCTGCGCGCGCACGCACACACACACACACACACACACATTTACTATTTATTTATCTAACATACACATGCACTCTCTTAACATTCTCACAGTCACACACACATGATTTTTATAAGAGAACCAGAATCTCCTGGAACCAGAATAGAAATAAGCTTTTGATGGTGATGTACGATTATGTATGTATTTTGGTACATAATTATGTACGCACGCACACACACACACACACACACACACACACACACACACACACACACACACACACACACACACACACACACACACACACACACACACACACACACACACACACACACACACACACACACACAGTGTGTTTCAGTGGATGACCCTGTCAGAGGTGTCGGGTGTCCAGGGCTGATCCAGGGTCAGCGCTCAGCCCTGAGGCCTCTAGGGTTTCTCCTGACGCTGTGATGTAATCTTCACTGTATCAATTATTCACCTCCAGCCTTCAAGACCTCACCATCAGCATCCAGGAACGCAGCGTGCACGTACGTGTGTGTGTGTGTGTGTGTGTGTGCGCGTGTGTGGGGGTGGGTGTGTGCGTGTGTGCGTGTGTGCGTGCGTGCGTGCGTGCGTGCGTGCGTGCGTGCGTGCGTGCGTGCGTGCGTGCGTGCGTGCGTGCGTGCGTGCGTGTGTGTGTGTGTGCGTCTGTGGTCAGTCATGTGATCAGGCCGATGATGAGTAAAGCAAACGCAGTGGTGTAAAGTAACTAGGTACATATACTCAAGTACTTAAAGGACAACTTCACACATTTTCAACCGATCTTTCTATAATTAGTCCTCACTAATGCTCATTATAACATGGCATGCCATTTCTGTCTACTCAGTGACCGAGTGCTATGAGCTTGTAGATCTGCTATTTTAGAAAAAACGTGAAAATGTTTGCAAATCTTTGAATATATATATAGTTACTCAAATCTTTGCTTATGGGGATCACTGTCACAAAATATGAGATGGGGGTCTGTGGCCAAATACATATCATTTTGGGGGTCCTTCACATGAAAACATTTAAGAACTACTGTACTAGAAGACTCTGCAGAACACATGCTTGGCCCTTAATACACGACTCAACTAAGAAACAACATTCAGACATGATGTTACGATGACTGCACCAACAAGACAGACGGTCCATAGCGTTGTAAATCCCAAACTGTTGGCACAACACTAAACGTTCTGTGAACGAAGCAGCTTAATGCACACGACGACGTCTAACTAACTGCCGTGTGGTTTCTCTCTACAGACTACAGCATCGTCTGGACTCTGACTGAAAGTGGCACAGCAGAAGTATTACACTATCTAATAAACCACATCACTAAGAACACAGATTCACCCGTCTCTCTGCGCTGTCTCCACTCTGCACTCTCATTATAAAAAGGACTTTCCTCGAACGCCAGCTTTTTTTAAATGTGTCTTTTTTTAGGTAGGGTAAGTGATTTTCTTTGGTTAAAATAAGTGTTAAATAGCTCTATATTCTGATAGTACTCATTGCTATAGAGTGTTTGTTCAGTATTTGGAGTCTCCTTGTCTCTCCACCTGCTTTTTCGTTTCAGTTTCAGTTTCATTTCCAATTTTATCCAATCAGGATAGAGAACTCAATCAGGATAAACAGGTGAAATTGGAAGTGATGACACAAGAAATGAGCAGGCAAAATTGGAACTGGAACACTATAAAGATTAAGCTTAAAAATGGGTACTGTACTTTCTCCTGATTGGCTGAGATTTTGACACCTACCAGAAAATGTATTTTCTGTTTATTAAAGAGCTGGAGAGACGGGGAGACATCTGTTACTGAACAAACACTGTATAGCAATGATTACTATCAGAATATAGTGCTTTAACCTTTTAACAAAATACTTTTTGTTTTAACCAAAAAATATCCCTTACCCTACCTTTAAAGCTCTGAAAATAGCCGATCTACAAGCTCACAACGCGTCGCGCTGCGACGCGTTGTGAGCTTGTAGACCGGCTATTTTCAGCATGCAACCAAGAGATAAATCAGCCATTACAACGCCGTCAAGGCACCGCTAAAATACATTTTAGTCGACTAAATCAACTGTAGATTTAGTCGACTAACAGTAAAACATTTCAGATTTCACAAATATGACTAAAATTAAATGGAATTTGATGTCAAAAGACTATGACTAAAACTGAATAAAAATGTGCTGTCAAAATCAACACTAGTGGTAGCAGTCAGAGCTTCATGTGTGGGACAGCAACGTGCCCTGTGGGGTTCTGCACTGTGGTTCTGAAGGTTCTAATCAAAGGGCTTTCCCATGCGGCCTCACGTCCCGTCTCAGCTCTCAGGCTTCCCTGATCCGCCGAGACGCCCTTAGTGATGGGCCTGTGGTTACATCTAGTAGTTAGCACACACACACACACACACACACACATAAACACGCACACACGCACACACTCCCTCCCCAACACAAATGTACATAAACACATACACTGTCTCTCTTTCTTAAAACACACAAACATTATGAGCACACGCACACACTGACCCAGACACGCGCGCACACACACGCGCACGCACACACACACATAAACATATGAGGCGTGTGCACATTCGCGCGCACACACACACACACACACACACACACACACACACACACACACAAGAGGTCATCAATCATACTTCTCTGAGGAGGCTGATCTGGAGTCAGTCTGGCCACAGCCAGTCTGACTCTGTCATTACCATCTGATAATATTACACTGTGTGTGTGTGTGTGTGTGTGTGTGTGTGTGTGTGTGTGTGTGTGTGTGTGTGTGTGTGTGTGTGTGTGTGTGTGTGTGTGTGTGTGTGTGTGTGTGTGTGTGTGTGTGGAGGTCAAGCAGACATAAAGACAGGCAGACAGAATAAACTGGCCTCTGTCTTACCATCTGTATGTCAAACAGACAGGTTTACAAACAGACAAACATGTGTGTTGTATGTGTGTTCAAATGAAGCCAAATGGACCCGTACATTTGTATTCTCTTGGAGCAATATTAACACTGGAGGATTTGACTGTATGCTAGGGAGTGGTACAGTACATAGAAGCAGTTTAGTGAGGCTCCACTGCGCATCAATCTGTCACTACACCGTGTCTTTATCTATGACGTAAATGGCCGATTATTAGCCTGATATTTCTGCAGAGTAAATACAACAGCGGAAAATGAAAGTGCACAGTGGTCAAAGAGGGCCTCATAATCGCTCCAAGTGAACTGGACTAAATATGAAAAGATATTGCAGAGACAGAGAGAGCGTGTCCTTATTGTAGATTTACTATTTTCTCATAACGTTCCACGTGAAGTATGGCTACTGGGACTGGTTGGATTGCTGCTGAGATCAGGTGAATACAATAAAATTCCTGCTATAGGATGTACAAAACAATCTACTGTACAGGCGTGGATACTCTGGATAGAAAACTACCAGGGGAGAAACCACGACCTTTAACTGAAACCTCGTCTGTGTTTTGCGCCTGATGTCAAAGGCGCCCGACGCCACATCATTCTCATAATCAGTGGGATTTGGGTTCACAATCAATGATGTTCACCTTTAAAGCGGCACTATGCAACTTTTTTTAATGAATAAAATGTAATTTTGTCCAATCTGTATGGTAGAGTATGTTAATACAATATAACTTATACAATCTGTATGGTAGAGTATGTTAATACAATATAACTTATACAATCTGTATGGTAGAGTATGTTAATACAATATAACTTATACAATCTGTATGGTAGAGTATGTTAATACAATATAACTTATACAATTGTATTTGGTTGTTGGTTGTGTTTTATCTCCCTGCTCTTCTATTGAGACGTTTAGATTGTGTCAACGGTCATGTCTCACCTAGACACAGGATCTGACACGAATTTTGACCTGATGGTCAAGATTCAATTTATCCCCTGAAAGCAAGCAGACAGGCTCTATTAGCAACGGTAAAAATGTCAGCAGCACTTGCGTAGGAAACCGGGTTCAAATCCGGGGTAGAAGGGGAAAGTTACATAGTGCAGCTTTAAATAAGAACGAACGCAAAGGGAGACATGTAGTGAAAATGAAGGATGAGACAATAAATCAACGTGGAATTTACTCATAATCAAAGCCACATCGTTTCAACAGATCCCATTTTCAGTTTGTTTTCGGTATGTGTGTTTGCTTTGACGCCAGAGAAAACCAAACCAGAGCATCATGCATCTTTATTGGTTTGTTTTCCGTTGCAGCTCAGCAGCTCCGCTCTGAGCGGTGCCATCCACCCCTGGTGGTGTGTGTGTGTGTGTGTGTGTGTGTGGTGGTGGGTAGTATGCAGTGTTGCCAGATTTCTCGAGAGAAACAGGCAACCAGGTCTATGAAAACAAGCAAAAGAAACGACTATAGGCTACATGAGACCTTTAAACCTTTATACATCGGGTATTTGAAAATAGCAGATCTACAAGCTCACAACGCGTTGCGATGCGACGCGCTGTGAGCTTGTAGATCTGCTATTTTCAAAAGATCTTGGAATGAAATGTAGAATATTTGGAAGATTTGTGAAACAGTCTAACAACACAAATCTGGTACGGGGCCCGCTGGCACAAAACATTTTCAGATGGGGGTTAGGGTAGGGACAAATACATAATTATTAATTCATTTGGGGGTCCATGACATGAAAATGCTTGAGAACCACTGGTTTGAATAATAATTACAAAAACTTTGCAAGCAAGCCCAAATAAGTAACTACACTTTAGAAACAAGCCCCAAAAAATGACAAGCGTCTTTACAGAAAAACAAGCCCAAAGTCGCTTACAATAAGCGGCCATGGCAACAACACTGGTACTGGGTATAGTACCACCCACGGTCCGTTCTCAGGCCCGGCGTGGCTGCGGGCGGTTATACCACCATACCGGGTCAAACTCACCAACCCCCATAATTGCAAATTCACATATAGCTCCTTCTCCCCCTCCCGGTATATTTATAGATCAAGTGGATTCCTCTCGCCACCATGCACTAAACGTCTTCAGGGAGGAGGAGAAAATTAAGAGACTTAATAAGTGAGTAGGAGCTAAAACATACATCATTAAATCCTGACAAAACTTCTTGTAAAACCACTAGGCTTGCATCATGCTCACATTGGGGGATCTCATTTTTGGAAGGCTATACTCTCAAAAACAGTTTTCTATTTATTTTGTGGTCGAAAGACAGAGAACCTAGCATTAGTCCAACAAGGGGGGGAGGAGGGAAAAAAAGGGTGGGGTGGGGTGGGGGGCCGATGTCTTGTTGGGGGAAACAAGCGCGTGGGCAAAGAGCTGAATAAGTGCAGACAAAACGATGTCAGTCCACATGAAGGGAGAAAATAGAAAATGCATGAATGAAAAACCTCTTTTTTAAGAAGTGGCGGAGAGAAAAAAAGGGAAAATGCATGAGATCAGAACCTTGGAGCTGTTTGTCAGACGATACTTTTTCTTCAAGCCAGGCTGCCAATCAAAGTGTCCATTTACTGTGTGTGTGTGTGTGTGTGTGTGTGTGTGTGTGTGTGTGTGTGTGTGTGTGTGTGTGTGTGTGTGTGTGTGTGTGTGTGTGTGTGTGTGTGTGTGTGTGTGTGTGTGTGTGTGTGGGGGGGGGGGGGGTGGTTCTAACAGAGGTATTGTCCACGAGGCTGTGGTCTGGTGCTTCTTAGCCCATTAAGAACTGCAGGTCGATTCTACAAATCGACCTGTAGTTCTCAAACTTTTTCCTGCCAAGGGGGACCCCCAATATCGCTATGTATTTGGCCGCGGACCCCCCCATGTTTAGAAAATGTTTAGTGCCAGGGACCACCCACAGAAGAGAAGATTTGTGTACATTACAAAAATCTAAATTATTCAACATTTTTCAAACACTTTCAAGATGTTTCAAAAATGTTCAAAAAATATTTAAAAAAAATGAGGTACAAGCTAGCAGCATGGCACAAGCTTGTACATCTGCAATTTTTAAAATAGCCAACGGTATAAAAATCCAAAATCGACACACAGACGCTTCCCCGGTTTTAATGGGCTAAAAGCTGCACTAATGGCATCTCACATCCCCTCAAAAAACATGACATTTCCCTTTTTTTTTCTCGTCTTTTGGGGGAATGGTGGGAAGAAAGAAAGGGATACGGACGGAGAATAAAAGAGAGACCAGTTCCAGTTGAGCAGGAGCCACCAAAGTGACTGACTGACTGAGTGAGTGAGTGAGTGAGTGAGGGAGTGAGGGAGTGAGGGAGTGAGCGAGCGGGCCAGCGTAGCGATCCAGCCAGCCAGGGCGAGCCAGCCAGCCAGTGGCCAGTTGCCCGGTGGTGTGTCTCGGTCTCAGCCCGGGGCTTGACCCGGGGTCCCGTTTGACTGATTAGCCCTGTATGACACACAATGATCCGGGGCGGACAGAAGAAGTACTTTCAGGGGGATTAACCCATTCAATCCGGGAACGCATCCCTGTGTCATTTTTAAGATTTCTTTGGGCTATTCAAAAATAGCAGATATGCAAGCTACAATTTTCGTGACAATTTTGTGCAAATCTTTGAATATACATATTTTTTAAAGCGAACATTTGTAACTCAAATCTTGGCTTCTGGGGGTCCCTGGAACAAAACATTTTGAGATGGGGGTCGGCAGCCAAATAAGTATCAACATTGTGGTGCTCCAACTTTTCCATGTCAAGGACCCCCAAAATGATATGTATTTCACCACGGACCCCATCTCAAAATATGCTGTTACAGAAGCACAGATCGGAGTTGAAAATGTTTGCTTTAAAACATATATATTATATATATATTCAAAGATTTGCAAAAAAAAGTCCCAGATAAAAATAAATTGCACATCTACAAGCTCAGTGCGGCACCGAGAGCCAAAGAAATCTTAAAGAAATCTTAAAATGACACAGATGCGTTTACCGGTCGTAATGGATTAAAAACAGGGGATGTGTTCCTCAACAACACAGCCTCTCTGGGACCTAAAGGGCCAAAATGTCAGAATGGGGGCATTACTTCATCGCGTGTAGCCGGTCGGTCGGTCGGTTTGGCCGGGGGAGGGGGGGGGGGGGTGAAATGCTAATTGCATTTCAAAAGCTGCTCCCAAAAAAAGCAGGAGAAGGAACCCAGAATGGTGGGTGGGTGGGTGGGTTGGAGGGAGGTAGGAGGAGGAGGTTGGGTTGGAGAACTGCGGTACTTTACGATTCACTGACCCAACGCTCCGTTTTTAAGGGCCAGGGCTTTTGTTCTTTTATGCTCATTCTTTTCTGTTTTCTTTTATTTCATTGCATTTGCCCTGCTGTGTTCTCTCCTTCCTTTTGTCTGTCCCTCTTTCTGGCATGCAGGTCTCCACCTCCTCCTCATACTCCAGGCTCCAAACATCCAGCCATCCCCTTCAACATCTCAGTCTCTCTCTCTCTCTCTCTCTCACTCTCTCAGCCCCATCACCCAATGCACTTGGTACTGCGGTGGATGAGTGAGTGAAGAGTCCAGAGTGGGGCTCGCAAATCACTTGTTGAATGCTCCAAAGGCTTTTTATTTGTGACAAAAAGCAGATACGACGTCTCAACCCTTTCGTTTTTATACTTGAATAAGACAGAAAGCGTTGAAACGTCGTATCTGCTGTTCATCCACTTTGCCAAACAGAGATTAATCACTCAAGACAGATTCTGCTAACAGACGAATCTGTCAGCACCCACTGCCCTAAACATGTAGTGTTGTTGTTGGTAGGAATAAACACAGAAGCACCCAGGAGGAAGTGGACTAAGAGAGGGAAGAGGAGCCAAACCGAGTTCCTGTTTACACAAAAAAGGAGGTGATGCCCCCAGAGGCAAAAACAAAGGGGGAAAAAAGTAATATTGTTTCCGCTTTTTTGGGAGACCAAACATCTACCGCTCAGTAAAGAGAGAATCCCTGCTTGTCTAGAGGATAATATGCTGTATATCTTATGAGCTTCAGGCAGGGATATTTGTCGAGCAGTAAGTGTCCTACCCAACAATAGAAGAGTATGCATTAACATACTAATAACCTATTATTCATTAAAGACATAGTACGTAACTTTTCCCCGTGTTTATTACAAAGCAAAAAAAAACAATTTTTTCACTTTTTGTTTTGGTAGACAGGGATGTTTTTGGGCTACCAAAACAAACAGTGAAAACACCAAAATACAGGAGAGGTCAGTGTGTTTCTGCAGGTAAACACTACCATACAAAAAACATATATAGTTTTGTTATGTAAACATAATATGCCTTTAAAATAAGTTATGGATTGCAGCTTTAAGAGATGTGGTTTTCTTGTTTATTCCCTGAGTGATACCATTCTTTAACATGTTGTATTTATTTATCGGACAAAACAAAATGCATCGTCAAATGACAGACAGCCGGAGGGAGAAAGTGAAGGGACACATACTGTACTTTTTACAACGATAAACACACTCCAGTCCACCGCATCTCCAAACCACTGAACACCACACAGTACAATGAGAGAGGAGAGGGAGAGAGAGAGACACCACAGTACAATGAGAGAGGAGAGACAGAGAGAGAGACACAGAGAAGATGGCAGGGTTGATGTAAAGTTCAGGACAGAGATGATGGGGCCATGAGAAGTAACACAGAATGCTCACAATACACTGGACTGCAATAAACACACACACACAATCAAACACTACGGTGACCAGCTGTCCCAGATTTGGCCGGGAGCTAGGGTGGGATGGCTCAGGGCAGAGCCAGAGAGTTCCGTCACTTCGGGGGCAGAAAACAGCGCTGGTTGATGAATTGAAGAATACATAATAGGACCACAATGGAATTAAGCCCTCAGGGCTTTTTGTGTTATCCTTAAAGCATTATTGTATGACTGTACATCTGTACTTTTTGCAAACTGTTAATTGAGTATTCAATCAATCAATCAATCAATCAATCTATCTGGTTCGGCCAAGTGCTAAAATAATTGTCCATCCCGATGAAAAACACCAGGTGAAAATAAAGATGAATTCAAAGAAATGATCACAGGTAGTGTTGCAATGTGACATGTTGTTGTGAGCTTGTAGATCAGCTGCGCGCGTGCGTGCGTGCGTAAATATGCAAACAATCACAGACACTATTAATGCAGGGTGATGAGGAGACTAATAGGGTTGAAGGGTAATGGAGGAGCTAATGGAGAGGCTTAGGAAGTCTGATCTATGAACCCGTGGGACGTGACCTCCTTCTGCAGGGTCAAGTTTTCAGCAAAAAACACCTCCCCCCGCTTGCTCTCACTCTCTGTCTGTCTCTCTCTCTCTCTCTCTCTCTCTTTCTAACCCTTCCTCTCGCTCTCCCTTTCACAAACACAGGGTTCACTACTTGTCACCTTGGTGCAGTCATTGTCACTTTGTTCCACAGGAATTTGGGAACCATAAGAGAAGCTAGACCACTATCATTAGACAAACTAGAAAAGTAAAGTGTGCTCTTTGGAGCGCAGACACATATAGGGTTGCCTACCCATATATGTGTCAGTCGTGGGGTGCGGTTGTCAGGATGTGAGGAAGCTGTGGGGGGGCGTGGGGGGTAGGCAGTCAACGAACATTTTTCGTCATAGTTTTAGCCTACGAAATCAACACTGGTTCTGATTAATATGTCTAGCATTATACCCGATATAGACCGCACTGGCTTACATTGTTTTGTTACCTATTAACTCATAACAACTACTGTATCACAACAGAATAATAAAGTGACAAGTTTTGTCAATTGTGAACACTGGCATACACATTGGAATAAGGTTATGAAGGGCAGTTTGTGATGATGATGAAGTCTCAAGGGAGAGGCAAGCCTCACCACCTTCACCACTAAGCTTTCCCTGCCATGTTAGGGCATCGGCTTCCCTGATTGGCCAACCCAATCAATCATCGGCTTCACGGATTGGCCAAGCTTTGCGAGACTGTTGACTACACACACAATATAGTGCGCCCAGTAAGGATTCCATTCTGCAAACAAGTCGATGTCAAATAACAATAACCCTAACACACAAGCTTTCCTGTGGTTTTTCTCCCATAACGGTTGGGAAAGAATCCGGAAAGGTCTTTTTACAGAACAAGACTCAATAAAGGCCCAGTGCTGGCCTGGCGTGTTAAATGTTGCGCTGGGCACTGCATCTGGACGGACTAAAGAGAGCCTACCATGCAGCTGTCGCAGTCGGACACAAGGTGTACTCGTTTGGCGGGTATGGTATGACCTTCATGTCCGACATGGGTCAGATTGACGTGCACGTCTTTAACACAGTATCCTTGCGCTGGGCGAAGTTGCCCCCGGTGACCACCGGAAGAGGAGAGCGCCCCCTAGATGAGGTTCCCTCCATGCGCTACGGCCACACGGCCGCGCTGATACAAGATAACGTCTACATCTGGGGGGGAGTGGTGAACAGTCAGCCGTGCAACGTGCTTCACAAATTCGCGGTCGACACCCATGGATGGTCCAAGCCCCAGGTTCCCGCCGGGACTGTTCCACAGGCGAGGTACGGCCACTCGGCCTGCGTCTTGGGGAGGGTTATGTATATTTTCGGAGGATACAACAGACAGACGGGACACTCTAACGACATGTATAAGTTGGACACCTCCACGATGGTCTGGTCTCTGATTAACACCAGAAACACTCCAGCCCCCGCTTCGCAATATCACTCTGCCACCGTCATCGGGACTAAGATGTTTGTATTCGGGGGCAGAGGGAGGGACGTGGACCACAATAACAACATCAGGGTGTTCGACACGGTGACCAATTGCTGGCAGAGCACGGTCGCGCAGCCTCTTCTTCCGGAAGGACGCGAGGGTCATTCGGCCTTCGCCTACAACGGAGAGCTGTACATATTCGGCGGACGCAACTTTCTTCTGCGTCGGACCTTCAACGACCTGTGGAAATTCAATCCGGGGACCTTCTCCTGGAAGAGGGTCGAGCCCAAGGGGAAATACCCGTGCTGGATATCCAGGATGTGCTCCTGCATGGTGGGAGAACGCATGATCCTCTTTGGAGGCTACAGGTACAGATACACAGACGTCGAAGATCTCGAGGATGAAGACGATGAATACGTGTACGACGCAGAGGTGTCAGACTTATACATCTTGGACCCGAGTCCTAGTCTGAAGACGTTAAGCAAGCTAGCGGTTATTCAGTACGATCTGGGGCAGTCGGGACTCCCGTACGACATCCGGTGGGAACTGGCAGCCATGACTACCAACGACAACAACAGATGAGAATAAGTTAATAATAATAATAATAATAATAATATATAATAATAATAATGAATTGCATTTTTATAGCGCTTTTCTACCCAAGTACTCAAAGCGCTCCACAATGGTTCATTCATTCATACATTGGGAGGTGAAGCGGCGAACAATCGACGCCAGCGTCCTCGCCAGCGCCCTCACTTCCCACATTCACACACCAATGGTGGCAAGCTAACGCCGCCCGACTCATTGGAGGCAACGTAGGGTTCAGTGTCTTGCCCAAGGACACTTCGACATGTGGACAGGAGGAGTCGGGATTCGAACCGCCGACCCACGGATCATTGGACGACCTGCTCTACCTCCTGAGCCACAGAGAAAATGACTGCAAAGGGGTGGAGACGTCAAAGAGATATTTCACTTCCAAACATGTTCTGGAGGTCATTGTAACGTCTACTCTGGCTTCTGTGTTTCACCCCAGACAGTTTTATAAGTTGCTTGATTCAGTGTTTAGATATTTGAGATTCATTGTATCAGACACGCCCCCTTCCTATACAAACCCATTGTAACTTCAAACTCCATTTTAACCATGTTAGATTCATAAAAAACAAACCACCCGCCCTTGGTTCTGGTCACTGATATTGTCCCTCTAATACGTTGAGGCGGACCGTGTTTTCCCAATTACTTTTTTCATTTATTTATTTTATTTATTTTATTTTATGTTTTTCATTTTTCCCCAAAAATATTACAAATAAATGGAAATAAAAGTAATTTAAAGAACACAGCCCCCATACGCATTAGAAGGCCATCATCAGTCACCCAGAACCAAGGACGCGTGTTTTCAATGAATCTAACATGGTGAAAATGGAGTTTGAAGTAACAATGGGCAATCAAGGAAGGGGGCGTGTCTCAAAATGAATATCAAATATCTAAATACTGAAACGAGCAACTTAAAAACTCTCTGGGGTGCTCACAGGAGCCTGAGTAGACGTTAAAAGCACCCTACACATGTTTGAAAGTGAAATATCCCTTTAACTCCAAGGATGCAATGTGGAGGGTTGAGACTTGTGTAGCAGAGTGGCTCACAGCCTCAGCCTGATGGCTTGAAAATCTAATATCTCCCCCGGACTATAGAATTCCTATCGTCAGATATTCACAGGGAAGGCAACCATGATGTTATCAGACCCTGTCTTCAGTGTCTTGTTTTAATTTCAGAGCGGTGAACTATTAAAAGGAGGCATTTTTTGTTTTTTCAAGTGTCAAATAACTAACTATATTAATTGCTATAGTGTCCGTTCATTAATGGGGGGGGGGGGGGGATCTCCCTGTCCCATGTGGCCGCAGATTGCTGGGGACCCCCTGGTACCCCCAAGGACCCCTGGGGTCACCGGACCCCACTTTCAGAACCAATGCTCTAGTATATAGCAACGACTACTCTCGGAATATAGAGCTTTAACGTTTGAACAAAAAACGTTTTGTTTTAACCAAACAATATCACTTGGGGCACTTTTATATACCCCTACGTGCCAAGATAATTATAGTAATATTAATAATAAAAAATAATAATGCAATGACATGGGTTTCTTCTGTCATGACAATGACTTTTGTTTTCATAGGAACACTTTTTGTTTGTAATGTCGCACACACAGAACACCAGACCCTCTCAACTCAAATGACGCACGCACGCACGCACGCACGCACGCACCAAGGTTATAATAGTTTTGGATTTTTCATTTTAGTTTCAATTTAGTTCATTTAGATTTTTTTTCTAATTTAGTTAGTTTTAATTAGTTTCTAGATCGGATTTGCTGGTTTTTATTTTTGATAATGCTAATAGTTTTTATTAGTTTTAGTGTTAGTTTTAGTTTTAGTTTTTTTTATACTTTCGCCCCTTTTCAATCCTGGACCAAATAAACAAATGAATCAGGTGCAGGATTGAGTAAGTATTGTGTAATAAAAAAATATAGCATTTAAAAATAAAAATAAAAGTTACAGATTAAGCTTATACATTTATTGACAAAAAAAAACAATGGCTGGGTAGCCATGAGCTCCCCCCCCCCCCCCCCCCCCCAGTAGGAGTCACAGCGCGTGACCCTCCTCCACCTGACCTCCTGCGTAAATTAGGAGAAGGAGGAAGCAACCAACGTGGGAATGGGTGTGGGGTGCGTTCCACGTGGCTCCCCCCTTAAAAGAGAACCCAGCCAAGAGGAGGGAGAGAGAGACTGCAAGGATTTATGGGCCGGATGGAGAGAGGGAACCTACCGCTGTGAGGAGGAGGGGGTGGGGGGTTTGTGTGTATGTGTGTGTGTGTGGCGCGGGGGTTCTCTGCATCTCTAAAGCAGGTGGTTCACAAACTTTTCAGACCGGGACCCAAACTATAGTGGAAATAGCAGATCTACAAGCAATGCGACACCTTGGCCCCGAAAGAAATTTACGACCATATTTTGATCTTACCGGCATTTAAGACAATTTTCTTCACGCAAAATATTGTCTTAAATGCCGGTAAGATCAAAATATGGTCGTGAATTGCTTAGTGAATCGTGGCCATTGTTCTTAAAATACTTACATACTTCTTAAAGGTTTTTGTTTATATTTTTTTAATTGATAGAATTTCTTTGATTATTTTTTTAATTTTGAGGAAATTCGGTTAAATAAATATTAGAAATTTCTTTTGTACTTTTTGAAAATCTTTTGAATAAATGTTTTTGTATCCTGTAGGAGCTTTTTTTTTTGTAGTAAACAGGGTAAAAAAAAAAAAAAATTGGTCCGCAACCTGGAATCACTGGAAAACAGTTATCTGAAGAACAGGAGCACTGAACAAATTGTTCATCTGTCAAATGAGAGGGACAAAGCAGCTCTCTCACACAGAGGGGATAGCAGCTTTGGTCAGCTCAAAACCAAAGGATGCTTGAGAGAACATCATTCAGAGCACATTTTATGTAATCACTTAAGCCAAGGGGGTCCTCAAATTTTTTTCAGGACAAGGACCCCTTAGCTGAGAGAGATTAAGCAGGGACCTCCACCACTACATAAATAAGCCTGTTATATAAAATTGTGTTGCAGATTAAACTTTTCATAGATCGCTTCATAGAGTTGTTTGATAGCACTATCATTGGTGTTGTGTAAATTAATGTTTTTTGTTTGTTTACACATTATCTTTTCTATTAACATGATTCATGTTAATGTGTATTGTCAGTCATTTAACCACTTAAACCCTCGATACTTAGTAAACATGACGTTTGGCACTGTACTGTACTTGGTCTGCTTGTTTTTTCCCTCTACACCAAACCTCTTTGCCAAAAAATAGCCGATCTACATTTCACTGTCATCTGGGGACCACCCCAAAATCATGTGGGGACTGCCCTGGGGGTCCTGACCCAAAGGTTGAGAACCACTGTGCTATTGTGTACAAATGTTTGGACTTTTTTGTTTGTGTGTGGGGGGGGGGGGGGGGGGGTTCTGTCGCCTATAATGCCATGCCCGGACAGCTGCCGTAGCGGTCCGGGCACCTAGGCTCCAAAGTAGCCTGACAGCGCGGCACAGGTTCGAGTCCCGATCCGATGACTTTGCTGCATCATATGTCTCTCCCCATCTCTCTCCCCATTTCATGTCAATCTACTGTCCTGTCAATAAAAGGCCTAAAAGCTAAAAAATAAATCTTTAGAAAGAGGTTAATTTCCAGTTTCTGACTGAGACCATTTACAGGAAACAGGAAGGTTTTTTTTTTATGTCAAAGAAAAGCGTCGAGGCACCCAACAAGTGAAAAGAGACACATCTTGTATTTTGGACAATGCCTCCAAGACTAAAAACTTGGCGATGCTGCAACCTTGTACATCTGCTATTTTTGAATAGCCAACAAATAAATGGATAAAGTGGTTACAATGATTGTAATGCTACTTTTGCTGGGCCCCCCCTGCGCATAGCGGGGGGGAAAAAGAGAACCACAATCCAGCTCTTGCCGCCCGCGGTCGTGTGCACGAAACAAACCTGAGAGCGAGAATTTCACAGGACCGCGTCCGCTTGCCTCTCCGCCCCTCACCTTCACTGCACGTCCCAAATAATCGCCCATCTCTAAAGGCACATCAATCGCTAATCGTAAACTGCCTTTACTCATCTGCAAAGAGAAAAGCCTGGTCACAACCTAATGCAGAGAATGTCTATAGGGGCGGGATCTACGTTGCATGTATTTCCCCCGGATCTTTTTCGAACACTCGTTTCATTCACGGAGAATGTAAACAGATTTGTAAAGCATCAACGTCATTTCCTTGGGCAGTACTTCCGCCAAAATTCTGGTACTTCAGTTTAGACACTCAACCTGCAAGGTCTTGCCCAGCGTGGGGTTCATGTGGTTATCTTTTTTGTTTTGTTAAATGTTTTCTGAGTGGACATCAGCAGCTGCTGGGAGGAGCAGAGGGCATTGCGTTGCTCCCGCTTGGCTCGGCTCAGCAGGGGGGGCCTCGCCCCCCCCACACCCCCCCTCGAGGCTGACCGACCCACCCGTCTAAAACCATCGGTTTTAACCACAACATCACGGGAGGTCATAGAGTTCAAGTTCAATTCCCCCACACGGCAGGGGAGGCTCCGCCACGGCCCTTTACGGACAACAATACAGAACAAAAGACCAGTCTCTGTGTGTGTGTGTGTGTGTGTGTGTGCGTGTGCGTGTGCGTGTGCGTGTGCGTGTGTGTGTGTGTGTGTGTGTGTGTGTGTGTGTGTGTGTGTGTGTGTGTGCACGTAGAGAAGTATGAGAGTTGACAGCGAGGTCATAGCGGCTGGCCAGTGGTGGAAGAAGTACTCAGATATTTCACTTATGTAAAAGTAGCAATACCACAATATAAAAATACTCTGTTACAAGTAAAAGGCCTGTGTTCAAAATGTTACTTAAGTAAAAGTACCAAAGTATTGGCATCGAAATGTACTTAAAGTACCAAAAGTAAAAGTACAATTATTTTTGAAAATAGCAGATCTACAAGCTAGTTACTAAGTAAAGTTTAGCAAATAATTGTAGTGGAGTAAAAGAAAACAATATTTTCCTTAGTGGAGTAGAAGTAAAAGTATTGAACATTGGAAATACTCCAGTAAAATACCTAAAACTTTTACTTGAGTAAATGGACTAGATGTTACTTTACACCACTGGTTGACAGCGAGGTCATGGCGGCTGGGTACACTTTGCATTGATGGTACCGAGGATCCTCTCATCGGCCCGGCCTAAAGGAGACCTCAGGATTGTTGGCTGGTCTTTGGACACCGCTTCCCTGGTTCCTCCACTTCCAAACACAACAACTATACTGAAGCACAAGCCTGTCTCCACTGTCTATGCGTAAGAATGAAATATGGGCTAAAAAAGCATAAACAGTTAGCCATAACATCCTGTAGATGTACTGTAGTGGTGGGGAAAAAAATACAAACGATTTCGTTCACGGCAATGATCCGTTCAAATGATTCGTTCACGTTCACCGCTCAGTAGCGCTATTGTCTAGTGAAAAACACTATCGCGGGAGCGTTATTATTACTTTGCACGTACAGCCCGCCCTCCCGTAAAGTTTGTTCACGTTCATGGCAATGAACCAGTTCTTTTGAACTAATCGATTATGAATGACCCATCGCTAATCATGTCCTTTGTTGAAACGACTTAAACCCTATTTTCAAACACCTTCACTCAAAGCCGATCTACAAGATTACAAGGCGTCGGCATCACGGTGCGTTGAGAGCTTGTAGATTTGCTATTTTCAAATTGTGTTTTTTTTTGTTTGACACCTTTGTCTATAATGACAATACCCAAAACAGGGACGCCAGGTAAAGATGATGTGAATTTGGCAAACTCACAAAGACCTAAGAAT
Organism: Gymnoscopelus microlampas; assembly: GCF_963454915.1. NCBI lineage: Eukaryota > Metazoa > Chordata > Actinopteri > Myctophiformes > Myctophidae > Gymnoscopelus > Gymnoscopelus microlampas. Next base: position 50,910,531 of record NC_139941.1, on the reverse strand, counting down.
TTGCCAAAGTCACAAAGACAAAAGTAAGAGTGCTAGCTGTCTGTGACAGGTCTGTTTGTGTGCCTGTGTGTGCCTGTGTGTGCCTGTGTGTGCATGTGTGTGCCTGTGTGTGCCTGTGTGTGTATGTGTGCGCGCGGGTGTATCCGGAGCTAATCTTACAAACCACCGGACCGATCAGCGCCAAACGTTGCATGCATGCTGCCAGTAGGCCACAGAATAATTATTTTCACATATATTACACTTTTTATATATATATATATATATATATATATATATATATATATATATTTTTTTTTTTTTTAATGTTCAAGTCAATGGGTCTGTGATGGCACTGAAACCGGTAATGGACATGAATGATGTTTTTCCTCCTCATGTGTCTATAACCGTAGGAGACACCAGATATCTTAGTTTATATCGTTGCTGTCAGGCAGAAACCTCTTATCTCCATATTCTAACTTTTTGTGTTTTTTCGTAAATTAACGCTCCTACTTGATCATACTACAACGTCACACAAAAGCCTCAAAAGTAGCAGATCTACAAGCTCAAAACGCAGCGCGAAGCGACGCGTTTCGAGCTTGTAGATCTGCTACTTTTGATATGTTTTCATTTGAATCCTGAAAAGTAACAGCTTTGGACATATGAGGTTTCCACCTGACAGAGACGATGTGAAACCGTAGAGCACTAAAAACAAATAACCTTCACTTCCCTCAGAGGGGTGCTGGTGATTTTATGTCAACTATGCACCGCTCATTATGAATATTCTGTGGCTAATCCACCACCAAAACCTGAAACCCAAATCGGCAGAAAAATAAAACAAATATGCCCTGGGGCAGACCGAAAGTCTGTGCGTGTGTGTGTGCGTGTGCGTGTGCGTGTGCGTGTGTGTGCGTGTGTGCATTTCAAGTATGCATGCACGTTTTCAATGCATGTCTGCGTTTGTGTTTCTATGTGCATGTGCATGTGCATGTGCATGTGCATGTGCATGTGCATGTGCATGTGCATGTGCATGTGCATGTGCATGTGCATGTGCATGTGCATGTGCATGTCACTGTCTTCGGTATTGGTCATGCCATCTCCCTATATCTCTGTTTTCAAGGATTTAAATAAATAAATACTGTGATGGCTTTTTTTTACATAAATTATTTCTAATATTAACCACTTCAACCCCAGCATCCTTAGTGCGCAGAAAATAGCAGATCGACATGCTCACAACGCGTCACTTGTCAATCATTGGCTATTTTCAGCAAAAGCTTTCCCCACAATAACAGGAACGACACTAGCATAGAGCCCTGAGGGACTTCACTCAACCACAATGGGGTTTAAGTGGTTAATGTTGAGAACCACTGCTGTAGATCAACCTGAGCCACTGAAAGGAGGACAAGGATGCTACTGGCCCTATATGAGTGAATGGATGGACATGTTGCTCCTTAAAGGTGTGGAAACACAAAACAGACTGGAACTAACATGAGCTGTGAGGCTGATGATGGCACTCTTTTCCCCCAGTCAGCACGCTCTTTATTCACACTTAAGCAAGAAGTTAACCGCTCTACACCCGTATATGCATTTCGTTGTAGACAAATGGTGAAAAGTAGCTGATCTAAAAGCTCACAACGCACTATTTTGTTTTGCTTTTTCCTATTTTGACATGCCCAAAACAGGGACACCAGGGTTTATGTGGTCAATTTAACCTCGTAGAGGTCATGAGGCATAAAACCAAGCATTATGGATGATACCGTGCAGAAACGGAGACGATTATTGCCATACACTTATGCTGGGAACCTACCAAAAAAGCGTTGTCGTCCCAGGGTTACAAGCACTCTAACCTTCCTCCTTATCATAAACAATTTAGACAAATACACACACTTTTCTTGCAGGACATATGGGTGACAGTCAAGGTGCACATCCAATCTCACCAAGGAGTTGGACAAACAGCGATAAGCGATAAACGAAACAAGAAGGTCCGCAACACAACATAATACACCTGTTGGATCTTCAGGAAGTTTTTGAATTTTCAAAATTCCTGAAGCACATCCAACCATCGGTCCTCTCGCAGCCCCTTTCGTAACCCTGTATACCATTATTGCAGCGGTTCTCAACCAGTGGTCCGGGGACCACCGGTGGTCCTCAAAGGGGTTCCAGGTGGTCCCCAGCTAAATTATGGAGATGGTAACCAAATAGACCCTTATAGATATTTAACGCTTGAGAGTGTAAAAAAAACAAATGGACTTTTACGGGTCCATTTGGTTTCATTTTACGCTCCCACAAGTTAAAATATTGTTAAACATCTGTATTACTTAATTCATAAGAAATCTACACAATTAGAGAATGTAGAAGAATTGTTATTTTGATCAAGGTTTGCCTGTTATCTCTCCTATTGGTACCAACATCAATACAGCATTGTGGACAAAATCTAATCCAACAAAAGGTTGAAAACCACTGCGTTATTGTATTTGGGACGGCAGTATCCCAAAAAAAGCTATACAGGGTACCAAAAGGAGTCCAGGCCCTCTCATCCATGCCCAAGCAGCAAACATCAATCTCAGCCCGCCTGCTCTGTGCCACAACCCCAGCACCTCTCCTCAATGGACAGGGTCTTGTTTGTGCCACTGTCCCGCTTTGTGGCCAGCAGCCATTTAAAGAGAGATGAGACACGAGAAAAGAAGGTACAGGCACTAAAAAACGTTTCCGCCCAGTGAATCCCCATTCAGACCCTTCTTCTTGGGGTCTTGATGGGGGGGGGGACTCGGAGACGGACCCCCAGTGACCCCTGCCAGGCGATGACATAAACACTAGCAGACAAAAGAGACCTATGGGGGGGGGGGCTCTCTGAGCAAGATCCAAGTCTGTGAAAAGAGGCTTGCTGCATATAACATGTGGGGATAGGGATAGCGGCAAATGAAAAATGTTCAACATTGGGTGTTAGAATTGAGAAACATCTTCCAAACATAGCAGATATTTGGTGTAGAGGGGGAAAAGAGCAGACCAAGTAGCCTATAGAGGGGTTTAAGTGGTTAAATAAATTAATATACAGGCTATATTTGTATAACTGTTGAATGTGAATGAAAGCTTTTTTTTTACCCATTAAAACTAGGAAAGCATCTGTGTCAATTTAGAGTTTTTTGCGTTCTCAAACCTTTTTCATGTCATTTTTGAACATTTCAAAAATGTTCAAAAATAGCAGATACAGTATATAAGCTTGTCACTTCGTGCCGCGCTGTGAGCTTGTACATCTGCTACTTTTTGAACATTTTTTAAAAACCTTACTGGTTTAGAAGGCATTTGTAGAATCGTCCTCAGGTCTTAATTTAACAGAGGAGGAGCAGGTGTAAGTGCTGAATAGAAACAGAAGCTTTCCTCCCAGCCCTACAGACAGAGATAAAGGGTTTAGCAAGGCTCCATCACACTCTGACAACAAAGGAGGATTTACAGGAACACACCACGCACACCACGCACCAAGACAGATGACATCATGTCAGATAAATTACAGATGAGGGTGACATTTTTAATTATTCAACCATTGGGGAAGAAGGGAACTCTCCCCCTCTCTCTCTGAAGCTGTCCCGAGTACTATTCTGCGTAAAACGCGCAAAGGAAACCCAGAGCAGCACAATACCTACATTCTACTAGAGACTCATTTATTTAACAGTAACCACACATGTGCGCTCCTCAAAACTTGAGCCAAGATTACTACTTAAGCCCCCCGGGTGTAGATTAGTCAACGGCCGGGCCTTTATGAGCGGGGGTCCCCGGGTCCTGGCTATACGCATTACGCACCATGTGTGGCAGGCAGTTCCCCCCAAAAGAATTGTTGTTTTATTTCAATGGACTGTGGACACACAAAGCGTAGTGTCCACAGTCACACACTGGACGATCCTGGACCGTAACCATGGAGAAGCTGTTTGTCCCCCCCCCCCCCCTCCCCTCCTCAATGGGGGGTCCTACCATGGCCCATTCATTTATAGTGATCGCACTGAATCAATATTTAGGCTTTTCAATTTTATTAGCTGCTGCACGAGGGGGATTTTTTGGCACGGCGCGAAAAGAAATTAGCAGTGGTGGTGTGGGGCTCAAACACTTTGAATCGGTTCCTTTACGGCGCTTTAGTGAAGCTGTCGGGCATAATTGATGAGGAGGGGAGCGATAATAGATCGCTACCTTTTTGGTTGTCTCCGCTAGGCCCCGAAGGCATGGCCGAAGCTATGTTTTTGCACCCTGTCCATCCGTCCTTGTGTCCGTCCGTCCGCAGCTAATCTCCGGCACTGTTGGCTCGGTCGCTGCGAAACTGTGCACACACACACTCCCTGGATGCCAGAGCAGAACCTCTGCCCCCAATTTTTCAGATCGGCCTATTATAGCGCCACCAGGAGGCCAATTTTTGCAAAACAGATTTTTGGACATTACTCCTACAGATTTTGTCCTAAAATCACGCAATTCGGTACACAGTGGCTCTATAGTCATGTGATCAAGACTGATCTGTCTGATATTTCATATTCCATCCTGATTGGCCAACATTAGCTTCCAAAGTTTGCAAGATTGGTCCGTTTTGAACAAAATGCCTCAAATCATGAACGCAGAGTGCGATTATCGTGAAAATTTGCACACACATTCCCACTAGGCCGAGGAAGAAATGCCACCCTTTTCATATTGGCCTGTTATAGCGCCACCAGCAGATACATTTTAGCAAAACACAGTTTTGGAACAAAATGCCTAAAATCATTAATGCAGCTTAATGCTGATTGCCGTGAAAGGCCTAAGACGAAATGGCACCCTATTAACATTGGCCTATTATAGCGCCACCAGGAGGCCACAATAGCCTACCTGACCTGGCGGAGACCTGTGCTCCGAGGAGCACTTTTTCTAGTTTCAAGTGATTTTCTCTCTTCACTATCAATTCTCAGTCGTAGCTGCTTCGGTAATTAGAACCTAACAAATAAATGCCTTTTAACCAGAGCGCCATCAATCTAAAAAAAACGTGCAACCAAAACGTTGACATTTGTCTGGGAAAGTGAGAAAGCAGTCAAAGCACAGCTCTGGTCCATATCGTTAGAAGGAGATCTCCTTATCTCCTTCTAGCGCTATGGACCTGTCTTGTCTGACAAATAAAGATAAGATCGATTAATTGAATACACAAGACCACAATGGAAACAAGTGCACCATTTTAGCACCATTTGTACAATCGTGCCACTGTACCTTTTTGCAAACTGTTAAATAAAGTATTCAATCAATCAGTCAATAAGACAATACACCGGAACCTGTGTTGCTGTGAAATTAATCAAGAAAAAAAGTGTGGTCATGAATAAAATACCCCGTCAATTACAGTACGTTCAAAAAGACATGACACACAAAAAAACACCTGTTACAAAGAAAGAGAACTTACCTGACACCTTGTAGGTGGCCTTTCTGCCCCAAGAAGATATAAGATTACAAAAAGATCCGGATGGTCGTGGATGCAACCATGGATAATAATAAACTCCTCTCTGTGGAGGTGAGGGTTAGATCCTTCTCATCAATGTTTGCATGACGTCTTGATAATAAAAAATATAATCCGTTATTCCTGGTTATTCCCTGGCCATGCAGCTTCTCTCGGTCTCCAGTGAACAACAACATAGAGCGCGTAGTTCCGTCATCTAACGGTACTGAGTAGCCTATAGTGTGAAATAACGGTCCTCTCCGGGTAGATAATATAAGGCTATAATAACTTTATTCCAACAACAACAGGCGAGCCTTTTTACGCGCTGTGGTCCCAGTGATGTGCAGCCATGTGCTACTGTCTGTCTGTCTGTCTGTCTGGCCCGGGACAGGAGGAGACACTGTCTGTGGGACAGCCTACTGTTGCCTTCAGAAGTCCAGTTATAATGACACAACAAGATGTGTTAATCCCTTTTGAAACCTCCTCGTCTCGAGGAGCTTCTGCATGTTGTCCTGATCGGACAGCGCCACCCTGAGGGCCATCGAAGGTAGGACGCCACGCGTGGTATTGCTGGCTGGCTGTGCCTGTCTGTCAGGATAGGTAGGCACTAAGGACATCTGGGCACCTCCCCGTAAAATTGGCTATTTTGTAGAAATTAAATATTAGAAAATGGTCTGAAGTAATGTAAAGTAGGCCTGTACACGACGTGAACATGCACGCGTCGGTACATCATTATCAGACTTTAATTTGCCCTTTAATGTCTTGTTTGTATGCCCCAAAATGACTGTATATACAGGTTTTGTAGCAATTCAATTGTAGAAATATTAGACCTTAAAGGACAACTTTGTTTTTTTACAACCAATGTTTATGTTTTAGATTGTAATTAAAGTAAATAAAAGATGAGTGTTAAAAAAATTTTTTTTACTGCTTTCTATAGTTTTAGCAATTTTCACAATCTTTTTTACAGTGTTTTCACAGTGGGCGGGGGCATTCTGTCCGGTGGCTAAATATGTATTTTTTTAACACATTAACCCGGCGTTTTCTTTATTATTATTTACAGTAGCTCTTCTAGCCCCCAATAACTCACATCTGGCCATCTCAGACAGCCGGACCTTTTTTATTGTGTAAAAAAGGCATATTTAGCCACCGGACAGAATGCCCCCGCCCACTGTAAAAAATATTGCAAAAAATGCTAAAACTATAGAAAGCAGTAAATGAAAAAAAAAATACACTCATCATTTATTTACTTTAATTACAAGCTAAAATATAAACCTTGGTTGTAAAAAACCAAAGTTGTCCTTTAAGTGTCGAATGTTTTAAGCATGCTCATCATGTATACTTTAAAACATTTTCTAATATATATATATATATATATATATATATATATATATATATATATATATATATATATATATATATATATATTCTTTTTTTTCTTCTTTTTTTTTTGCATTTTCAAAAAAAATGCCAATTTAACACCGAGGTGCCCACTCTTCCTTGGTGCCCACCTGTCCTGTTACCGTCTGTCAGAACTTTACATTTTCAATAAAATCCCAATGTCCAACTTAATGTCCAAGTGTTCCTCTTCATTACATAAACAAAGGGAGAGTGTCCTCCTCCTACGCAGATACAAAGTCCAATTGATATTCCCGCCATTATACTACCAGTTCATTTACAGTCTCTCTCTTGGTTTCTTGTAGCCTCGTTTCTTGTCTTTTCAAATTATTCTCTCTGTCCGTCTTTATTTCTTTTTTAGTTTATCTGTTCTTGTATCTGTGTCTCTGATAAGAACTTAGAAGTGTTTGTGTTCGTGCTCCCCTTTACCTCTGCCTGTGAGGTTGTGCTTTATTAATGACAACACCTGCTGTACCCCTATGTAAACACAGGCGTTGCCAGATATTGCGAGAGAAATAAGCAACCAGGTCTATTGAAAACAAGTCCAAAAGAAGCGACTATAGTAGGCCACCTGAGCACTTTAAACCTATGTACATTGGCTATTTGAAAATAGCAGATCTACGAGCTCACAAAATGTGGAATGTTTTGGAACATTTTAACACACAAATCTTGTATGGGGGTTTCTGCCACAAAGCAAAGTCTTACCAGATGGGGTTCCGTGGACAAATAGGCCTGCTACATGTATCATTTGGCATTGACATGAAAATGTTTGAGAACCACTGGTTTAAACAACATTAGGAAGCAAGGGGCAACTACACTTTAGAAGCAAGCCCCCCCAAAAAAACACAACCACCAATATTTACAAGCAACATTACATAAAAACAAGCCCAAAGTATTTTATAATAAGCAGACTTGGCAACACTGATGACACCCCTGGGCTGGCCATCTAATGGCCGCCGCCAAGTGTCCAATAATAATAATAATAATAATAATAATAACAACTACTGCAAAATAATCCAAATAATAATATGCCAACAACAACACAGTGGCTCCTACAACTGGTTTCTTCTGATCCTTGAGTGACAATTTTACATCCTTGATATCCAGCGCCATCTAGTGTTGATGGCCCCAAACAACCATTCTCCTACGTCATCACGTCAACATTCTGTTGACGTGGCGTGAAGCGTTGGCTAATCAAAGGTAAGAGTCCAGATCCCATCTCCCGAAAGCCACGTTGGTCGTCCGAGGCAACCGTCCATCCAATCACAGCACGAGGGTCCCTCGGTTCTAGTTGGTTATTGGGCCCAGTCGGTTGCCACGCTACCGAAGAGCCAATCACAGCTCGTTACCACCCCTGCAGACTATGGGATCTGGCCGTCAAGCAGAGACAGTAGCTAGTAGCAGGTAAAGCTAACATCAAGAAGGTAAGAAGAAGACCAGAGGAAAGAAGAATGGATGTAACTGTGGACACCAACTGAATTATTCATCATCTTCACAGGTAAAAGTGAAACTCTTAAGGACGGTTTAAAGGAGATAAATGACGTTTATTCGCACAGTAAACGCGTTAGTAATGTTTTGCTACGAGCCAACAACAACAAAAGTAACGTTAGCCATCGCTAGCTAATAAGCCAAGCTAACGGTATGAAGTCCTTCTGACAGCTGGTTTAAACTCTCACATAGTGTTATGTATCATTAGATATGGTTACATCATTATATCATAGATCATTACACATTAACTTTAGTTGTATTTGTCTTTTGACGTGTCTGTGTGACTTGATGTATGTTTTTTATAATAACTTATTATAGCCCTAAGGATGGCTGATATATTTACTTACAATATGCCGCTACTTTCAAATGGATATGAAACTAGAGGACAATAACATCTTGACTGATTCCCAACTAAGTCAAAGCACAACTTTTAATGCCACCATGATGAGTCTATGCCAGTGGTTCTCAAAGTGGGTTCTAGGGACTCTCAGGTTCCTTGAGGGGGTTCTAAGATGACCCTTTCAAGTCTAACTCTGACAGAATACAAGTGGAACCAAATGGACCACTGGTCTATGCCACCCGGGAGGGCATGGTGGGGTGATCTATGACCGTTTATGGAATGTGTGTGTGTGTGTGTGTGTGTGTGTGTGTGTGTGTGTGTGTGTGTGTGTGTGTGTGTGTGTGTGTGTGTGTGTGTGTGTGTGTGTGTGTGTGTGTGTGTGTGTGTGTGTGTGTGTGTGTGTGTAATCTTTTTTGGCCAAATTGACATTTCTGCCTAACTCTGCTCTCCTAACAATGCTGCTTCATTGTGCCTTATTGCCTATGTCTTCAGTCAGTTAGAATGCTTGTTACATTCCAAAATGACAGAAAGTGACAGTGCAACTCCTTGCAACATGCAACTACTTGCAACCATTGTCCCCCATGGCAGTTGCAAGGAGTTGCATTGGTGTGGACTGGGCCTAAAACCTGTTTAGTTGCAAGGAGTTGTGACTAGTTGCATTGGTGGGGTCTGGCCTTATGGCAGAAAGTGATGTTTCATTCCTTCTTTCCTGAAAACCTTTGGCAATTATGCTATCGGTCTCAAGACATTCTAGGGGGCTATATATCTTTATCAATCTGCCACAGCATTGTTCAACAACACAGACAACTGGACTTCATTAAGACAACATTCATCATCTTCTAACCCCCCCGCCCTGACCCTAAAACATTTTTCAAAGTGAGGAATCTGAGGACCAGCAAATGACCTTGCTTTTCCACTAACTACTACAGTCTATACTGTAGGGAATGAGTATTGGTCACTGGGGTGTGGATCCTTGTTTTATCATGCTCAGACGTTGCTGTAGTATTTCTAAATGTAGCTGGGGGGGGGGGATTAATAACAAGGCACAGTGGTGATGACGAGCATGGAACACGTCCTACTTTGGGACACCATACCGTACATACAAGTCCATACATCTGTTTGATTTCATTGTTTCACAGTAAAGTGTCTCCAAGTTCTCTGAAACATAAATGCTAGGGGCCGGCCATTCCCTCCGTCTCTGTCACACACACTATATTTAGATGATGAATCTTCTCTGTCACACACTGTATTTAAATTATGGGTAACTAACTATCAGAAGATTTGACAGACAGACTGAAGAACAACTAAAGTCCACCTCTCCTGCTGCACAAACAGGAGAGCTAAGATAAGATTGCATACTGATGACTCTGCCCCCACCATGATAAACTTGAAAGTACTTGTACACCGGGGTTAAGCTATCTTCAGTGTATATGTAACAATAACACATTTCTCTATTCAACTAGACCAAGGGTCTTCAACAGGGGGTCCGGGACCCCTAGGGGGGTCCTCAGAGTTACTACATGGGGGCGACAAATCTTTGTGCGTTAATCTTTTGTGGAGGTACTTCCATCGGTCCAGCAGTTTGTAAGAGTAGCTCCAGACACACACACATTGACCCTTTTATAAAGACAGGTGCGTCAGAGAAGACCATGGGCCAATTATTACAGAAGATTTTAACACATTAAAGAGGTTTCTGCCCCGACAATCTCCATTTTCTAACATTTTGTTTTGTTTTCATAAATGAACACCCTACTTCATCATACTACAGTGTCACACAAAAGCATCAAAAGTAGCACAAGCTCAAAACGCGGTGCAAAGAGGCGTGTTTTGAGCTTGTACATCTGCTACTTTTGACTTTTTTATTTGAATCCTGAAATGTAACAGTGAGACATGAGGTTTCCACCCGACAGACGGTATATACTGTAGCAACATAATTACATTTTTGTTTAAGTTTTTAGCAAAATTAGGTAGGATTTTTAGAAGGCGTTTTTAGAATCGCCCTCGGGTCTAAATGGGTTAAGCACACTGTCTTCTTCACTTGTGATTTACGAGTAAAAACATTGGTAGGGAACAGGAGTAACATTTCGGCACACACTGTTTGTTTTGCGTTTTTCTTTCGAGATAGAGGGAGAGGCTCCCTCAAGTTTACTCAGTTCTCTCCCTTCAGGGTAGAACAAACATGATACGGGGTCTAATAACTTTGTGGCTTGCCATGGGGAGCTCTGACTTCATGTGACGTCAGAACTAGTCCTCTCCATTTGAGCAAAAGTTTCAGCTCAAATATCCGACCTCTGATATAAAAGTTTAAAAAAGTAACTAGAAGTAACTGAAGTAAAAGTAACTGTGCTCCTCAGAGCACAGGTCTCCGTCAGGTAGGTTATTGTGGGCCAGCGATTTTCGGAATTCGCCAATCAGGATGGAATATGACAAATCGGACGGATCCGTCCTTATCACTTGACTATAGAGATAATGACTATTGTGTACCTATTTGCGTGATGTTTGCACACACTTTGTAGGAGTAATATTATTTTTTTGTTGCAAATATCGGCCTCCTGGTGGCGCAATAATAGGGCAATGTTAAGACTTTTTGTTTTAACAGAAATAATATCACTTGCCCTACCGTTATTGGTTCTAAATATTGGTTTAAAAATGTCTTTGAATTGCCCAGCCCTTACGTGGAACCCTGAGAGAATTCAAAGGAATGAAGTCTCTCTACCAGAGGAAACAGTTGTGTAATTAAAGGCATTCTTCTCTCTCTCTCCCCCACCAGAAGGGTGAAGACAGAGGACGATGGCCAGTAGAAGTCACCCCTACGCCTTCCAGTTGGCCACGACGGTGCAGCCGGCCAACGGGGGCCACGCCTACCTGTTTGGGAGCAGCAACAACAACAACGCCTCTGAGAATGACCTGTCTGAGGAGGACGGCGAGAGCTGCGAGCTGCGGCCGCGTGCCGGTGGCAGGGAGCGCATGAGGAGGAGCACCTCCCGGGAGAGGATGGACGACATCGTCTACCTGGCCCGGGACGTCCAGGAAGGGGAGACCCTGAACAGCATCGCTCTACAGTACCACTGCTCTGTAAGGTTGAAAAATGCCACCAGTGTTGCCAGAGAAATCTATGAAAACAAGCCCAAAAGAAGCGACTAATGGGCCACATGAACACTTAAACCCATTAAGACCTTGAAAGACTAGTATACGTTGTTATACCTTTAAAACGGGGAAAGCATCTGTCACTTTAGATGTTGCTATTAGGCATGTTATGGCATTTTCTTTACTTCTTAATACTGTTTTCTCTTATCAATATAGTAGCAACAGGTTCCCATTTTTTTGGCATCGCGATTAATGTTTTATTAAATCGATTTAAATCGTCACCAGTTTGAATCGATTTTAATCGATTTACGATGAATTGTTACATGCCTAGTTGCTATGCATATAGCAACATGATTTATTTATTTATTATTTGAATAAAGAAATAGAATAGTTAGGATTTAGAAGGCGTTTGGCCTCTGGTCTAAATGGGTCAAACCTATATGAATCGGCTATTTGAAAAACAACAAAGCTCACATATTGTGAGCTTGTAGATCTGCAAAAATTAAACAATTTTAACACAAATCACAAAACTGGGTTGAAGCTCCAAAACAAATGTATTTAAAAAGTGCAACGCTTCAACCATGGAAAAGGTGTGTTCGTGCGTGTACATACTGTATGTGTAAATTAACAGGACTTTGTTGCGGTGAAATGGTAAAGTGCATTCCTCTGTCTGTACCTCTCTTTAGGTGGCCGACATCAAGCGAGCCAACAACCTGCTGGCCGAGCAGGACTTCTTCGCCCTGCGCTCCGTCAAGATCCCCGTCAAGCGCTTCAGCGTCCTCACCGAGACCCACGGTGCTGCCGCGGCTCAAGTCCTCAAGTCCGCCTCCCCATCCAGCGCTCGCCGCGTGCCTCCGGTGCCCTCCTGCCCCGTCGTGGCCGCCGTCACCGCCTCCTCCTCCTCTTCCTCCGCCGCCCTCCCCATCGAGTCGTCCACGGACTCCTCGTCGTCCACGGACAGCGTGGAGGGCTTCCTCCTGGAGAAGGACAAGGACATCGAGCAGCTGGTCAAGTCCACGTCGGGCCCGTCGCGGAGCAGCCTCAACGAGGTGGTCTCCTCGCTCACCCTCCTGGGGGAGCAGCAGCTGGGGAAGGTGGAGTTCAAGGCGGCCCAGAGGAAGGACCCGTACTACGGGTCGGACTGGGGCATGAGGTGGTGGACGGCCGTGGCCATCATGGTGGTGGTGGGCATCGTCACGCCCGTCTTCTATCTGCTGTACTACGAGGTGCTGGTGAGAGCCGACGTCAGCCATCACGGGGATGGCGTCGTCCCCTCTACGGGGGGCGCTGCCCATCCCCACGTAGGGGGGCGCAACCTCCACGGACTGGGAGAAGGAGGAGGTGCAGGGCCAGATCGAGGGCCGCCGGGAGACAATGGGGGAAATATGGGCAACAAAGCGCCGGGATACAAGCGAGGAACAACAACAACACCACAAGAACACATAGCGAATAATGACAATGACCATATTATAGAACGTACTGTATAATTATGCTTGTCGAGGACTGAACAGCACCAGTCTGAACCGGAAAATAGTCCTGTGTCGTTTTTCGGAGCAAGTTCTTTTTATTGACTTCACAACAAAAATAACAATGCTACAAGCTGTCTACTTTACAGTCACTGCATAGAGGGAACAATAACTACATGTAGGGTTGGGATCCGAAGGAACCGGATCCAGCATCGAGGAACCATAATCGGTTCTTCCATTTGGAACACGGTTTTATCACACTGTCAGAGCTGGTTATGTCTGCTATACCAGTGGTTCTCAACCTTTTCAGGCCACGACCCCCCTAAATAATCATATTTGAACTGGGGACCCCCTAAATAATCATATTTGAACTGGGGACCCCCCACCCTGATAAGCACTTGGAATGTGGGAGTTGAGGCATTTTGACTCGGTTGCATAGATAAATATTGTGAAAATAGCAGATCTACAAGCTCACTGTGAGCTTGTAGATCTGCAATTTTCACATTTTTTGCTTCTTTCTTATATTGAGAATTTGGCCAATGTTTGATCAGTTTTTATAGTGTAGTTTGTTGATTAGTTTTGATGCAGTACTGGTCTTTTTTCAATTAATTTCAATTTTTTATTAGGTATTAAAAAAGGTCTTAAAGTGTCACTTCACTGTCACCTGGGGACCCCCCCAAAATCATGTCAGGTTGAGAACCACTGCGCTATACAATTAGAACACTGGTGGTTCTCAAACTTTTTTAATTTCAAGGACCGTTCCATTTTGTACACTTTAAAGACCTGTAAGGGTCCATTTGGAACCCCCTATAGGAATGGTTAAAAGGGAACCGTTAAGGAATCGGACTGTTAAAGGAACCAGAATCGTTAAAATCCTAAAGGTTCCCAACCCGTTTGTTTTTAAAGGTTTTTTGCAGACCAGGAATAATAACTATAAATTCACTCAGTGGATGATCTTTTTAAAAGCTCTTTTTACTCAGTGGGACCCAGTTGTAATTTTTCTTGCAACGGAGAACTTTGTCGTTTTCGCCATAAGAGATGTTGGGAGTAGATTATTTAGATCTAATGTAATTCTTTTTTTTTGGGGGGGGGGGAAATGACGATTGCTGCCACTGTGTCGTTTGATGAGAATATACTTATAGATTAACTATAATTTATTTGCAGGTGTCTTTTACTTACTTACACTATCAGTATTGGAAGTTTATCAATTAAATTATATTTGCATAATTTTCTCAGTCACTTCTGGAATATATATGTTTTTATTATTTTTTTGCCTGCCTCTTCCTTGAGATGACCACAGTTTATGAATGGGAAACATGGGCGAGGACATGGGAAAGTACACAGTATTCCCACAAAACAATCACTTAAATCATACCTCTGTGAAATGTTAGACTTTTATTATTAATAGAACATTTTTATCATTTTTTCGGGGACAACAAAAACATCGACAGTATGTGCCTTTTCAACCTGTGGAAATGCTTAACAGGCTGGGAAAAATAAATAAGTCTATTTTGAATAAATTATTGTTGCTCAGGCCTCCCTCTCAAATGTTTTTTGGTGTTTCTTAATTAACATAATTAACATAAACCCCTTAATGCATTTCTGTCCACACACACTTTTGTAACAGACAACAGAACCAACAAAAATATAGGCTAGCACTTTGCTAAATGTGTAACTCCTGACTCATTCACACAACGTTTAAAGAGCAAGACCACTTTGGTAGAGGTTTGGGTTGTGTGGTTAGTTACCTTGCCATGATGCAATTCCAAATGTGGGTGAGAAATACATTTAAAAAAAATGCTCCATTGATTATAAATTGATAATTCAAAATATGCTCCTCATCGACTTAAGTTGTATGGTGAAACAGCTCTCAAAGTCACTCTTAGCAGATAAACGAACACAAACAAAGTTGATTCATACATTATAGAACGTCAATTTCCTGTTGATTTTGCTGTTTTTAATAAGAAATCCTGGACTGGATCCGGATCTTCAAATAGTAAAAAACAAACTACTGGATTTTGTGATATTCATTCTACTATATTGTCTGAATCAATTTTGTTTGTGTTTGTTTATGTGCTAAAAGAGTGACTTTGAGAGCTGTTTCACCGTACAATGTAAGTCAATGAGGAGCATATTTTGAATTATCAATTTCTAATCAATGGAGCAATTACTTTTTAATTTCTTGTCCACCTTTCAAGTTACATTATGGCTAAGGTAAATACACAACCCAAACCTCTACCAAAGTGGTCTTGCCCTTTAACTGGAATATTAGTAGAAAAAAGCACTTTGTGGTGATAAATTAAACGGTGCACATTGGTTTTTGCATAGATATTAACCAGCCATTATTGATTTGTCACGGTCATCAATACGTGGCTTCACCGTCCATGTTGTCGTCACTCCCCGCACCACCGAACTCCTCACCGTTGTCAAAGTAGTTGTCAATGTAGTCGTTCTCCTGTGTGACACAAAGAAACGGGGGAACCAACCAACAAGGTCAGCATCTGTGCTGGAGTTGGTCCGATGCCAATAGAGCACCGAAGTCTGACGTAATTTACACATCCTTGGTTTGTCTACCTGGTTCGCGGTTTTCCACCCCCATTCTGAATCCCATAGACCAGGGGTTTTCAACCAGTGATCCAGGGACCACCAGTGGTCCTTGAGGGGGTTCCAGGGGGTCCCCAGCCAAATTAAAAGTTAGCAACCAAATTGACCCTTATATGTCTAACTCTGAGAGTGTACAAATGGAACCAAATGGACCCTAACGGGTCCATTTGGTTCCATTTGTACACTCTCAGAGTTAAATGAACACTGATGATGGTTATACAGTGTAGATTGGGACCCCCAATAAACCTAAATGGTTGAGTCCCTGGCATATCTTTTCAAATGGGGGTCCCTGGGCTAATATTTGTCAATTTGGGTGCGAAAAAGGTTGAAAACCACTGCCATAGACGTATTTAATACCGTGTCAAATAAAAACTGTGTTCCAAAAATAAACAAATGACCCCGGCGGTTTCACTCTTACAGTATGTATGGATATGAAGCATCAACTGACGGTGAGAAAACGATATTGTAACTTCCGCCGAATTAGTTACATTTTCGCCAGAAACAAACTGTTTCAAATATAAGTGACTGACTTTCATAAACGATACAGAACCGTCTCCCTGACAATATCGCTGAGATGAGACAGTTTGTTTATTTTTGGACCCCAATTCTTATATGAGACGATTCTATGATGACCCAATGTTATTCTCCATAGAGAAATTACCTTACGAACCTGGGGATGAGCGAGTGACGTCAGGACTTCTGTACTCTATAACGGTATCTGAACGGCTGCCGATACTGCCTAAAATACTGAGTATGCCATTCCCATACACCAGTGGTTTTCAACCCTTTTCATATCAAGGTCCATTATTTATTGGGCATTTGAGTCACGGAACCACCGTTTGATGAGATTTAGACTCTCAGACCCAAGACTTAGAATATTTTGTTATCATTGGATGCGATTTTGTCCACAATTTCATGTTGTATTGATGTTGGTGCCATAGGAGAGATGGCAACAGGCAAACGTTGATCAAAATAACAATTCTTTAAGTAATGCAGATGTTTACAATAATTTAAAAAGGTAGGGTAAGTGATTTTCTTTGGTTAAAATAAATGTTAAATAGCTCTATATTCTGATAGTACTCATTGCTATAGAGTGTTTGTTCAGTAAAAGGAGTGTCTGTGTCTCTCCAGCTCTTTATAAAACAGAAAATGCATTTTCGTTTCAGTTTCAGTTTCATTTCCAATGTTATCCAATCAGGATAGAGAACTCAATCAGGATATAGATTAAACAAGTGAAATTGGAAGTGATGACACTAAGAAATGAGCAGGCAAAATTTGAACTGGAACACTATAAAAACAAAGCTTAAAAATGGGTTCTTTCTCCTGATTGGCTGAGATTTTGACACCTACCGAAAAATGTATTTTCTGTTTATTAAAGAGCTGGAGAGACGGGGAGACTCCTGTTACTGAACAAACACTCTATAGCAATGATTACTATCAGAATATAGTGCTTTAACCTTTTAACAAAATACTTTTTGTTTTAACCAAAACATATCACTTACCCTACCTTTAACTCTTGAGTTAAAGATCTATAAGGGTCCATTTGGTTACCAACTCTCCATCATTTACAAGCGCACAATGCGTCGCAATGCGTCAAAAGAGTTTACACATTTTGAAATGGGACATTCTGCATAACGAGTACTTTCTACTTTTGATACTTTTAAGTACATACCATACTTTTACTCAAGTAGATTTTGAATTCCAGACTTTTACCTGTAATTTTACTAAGTATTTCTACATTGCAGTATTGCTACTTTTACTTAAGTAAATAATGTGAGTACTTTTTCCACCACTGGTCTTAACTGGGTATGGTAAGGTTACCTCTTCTAAGTCCTCTTCATCATACTCTTCCTCGTCGATTTCTTCCTCTTCGCCCTCCTCTCCCTCTTTCTTCTTCTTCTCCTTCTCAACGCCCTCTTTCTCCTCGTCCGATTTGTCGTCTTTCCCGTCCTCGCCTTTCTTCTCCAGCTCCTAAGTAAAGAAATCCAAATGAGATGATGAACAATTTGTTTAGACCCAAGTCAATACAGATCTTTGGTCAATGTCAAGGTAAAAAAACACAACTGTACATGTCTTTGAAAATGATAGATTCTGAGGTAAAACAAAAGATAAAAAAAGCTGGGACGTACATCCAGTTTCTTCAGCACCGCTTCTGACTCTATGCGTGTTATCTTCACACATTTCTTCGTTGATCCTGTTGAATATCAGCATTAGTGTTGACTCAGTCAGTGAGCGTGTCGCGACATACTAAAGCCTATACCGCTTGTGCTATAACCACGGCCCGCTTCTGTGACCAATACGGAACTGCCTCTCGCCTACAAGAACTGCGAGCTATTTTTGGGCCGATAAAGTATAGTTTTAGACCGTGCCATCTCAAGCGAACATGAGCCACGAGAGGCAACCCCGAGTGAGCTAAAGCGAGCGAGTCGCCGTGCCGAATGTTGCGAAGTTCGCTTGAGCCGACTCAGCGCCGATCGAGTTATGTACCGATAGGCACAGAATCGTAAATCATGTTTTGGCGAGAGCGTTTGCTCCAACTGCCACTCAAAGTGGTTACTGGCCAATCGCAGCGCATCCTTGCACAAGCGTACTGGCCAATCGCAGAACGTCCTTGCACAAGCAGTATAGGTTTTGGGATGACGCGTCAGTGTCTGGTTGCATATAAATCATGCTGTATAATATACCTGGTTTAGGTCGAGGCTTTTTCTTTTGGGGCCTCAACTCTTTCGGAAAAAGGTTCCAGTCTGAAATAGTCACAGTCACAGATATGATTATTACTATAATTTCTTTCCCAGATTTTGTTGTGATCCAGGGTTCTCTCCATCTTTTTGTGACATCCAAATGAGTATTTAAAATGGTATATAAAACAAACTATACTTCAATTGTTCAGTTTAAATTTCCATTGCTGATTAATAGACACTTAGACATTACAGTCAATATAATATCTACACCAACTCTCCGAAAATAGCCGATCTACAAGCTCACAACGCCTCGCAGAGCTAGGCTTGTGAGCTTGTAGATCTGCTATTTTCGGTTCCCCATCACACAAAGATGTAGTACCAGTAGTACCTGGGGTCCATTCTGCGTCGTCCACCGTCAGGACTTGCTTCAGGTATCTCTCCTTGTATCTCTCCACGTCTGTTTGGTGTGTAAACAAGAGCAGGTTCTCCTCAAACACATTTTCACACAGACTGCCACTCACTCTGAACCCATTAACACCACATTTACCCACTACTGTAGTTAACAAACCACAGCACATTACTTATTTCATTCAGGCTTCAATGACAAACCAATCTGCACTTGTCTTGGGATCAGCTACAGGGTTTACTTACATTAGGATTTACATTACTCCATTTGCACCCAAAACAAATAATAAACAAGTGAAATATGTGATGAATAATAATAAATAAAAAAGATAGAAATTTGAACTGGAACACTATACAACTGAAGCAGATACTTTATAGTGAAGTTATCTCTTCTAAAATTTGGATCCTGACAGAAAAAATAAACACTTACACCCCGTTTAAGTATCAACTGCTCCTGCAATTGCGCTTAAAAAAAATGTATAAATGAGATTCACATTAACACTTACAGTACATCTGATATGTAATAAATATCGTCCTGGCTGCCTCAACTCTGAACCAGCAGTAGCTCTAAACTCAATAAACTGTCATTAAAATCATAAACCTCTCTGACTCTTTCTCTCCATACCTCCAGATATGTCCATAATTAAATACTCCAGATCCTGAGTGCTCGCATTATCTCACCTCACAGACATGATGTGCTGCCATCTGTGTGTGTGTGTGTGTGTGTGTGTGTGTGTGTGTGTGTGTGTGTGTGTGTGTGTGTGTGTGTGTGTGTGTGTGTGTGTGTGTGTGTGTGTGTGTGTGTGTGTGTGTGTGTGTGTGTGTGTGTGTGTGTGTGTGTGTGTGTGTGTGTGTGTGTGTGTCTCTCTCTCTATGGCATTAGTATGGGATGTCAGGTTTCTAATGCACTAGAACGCTGAGTTTCTTCCTTCCTCACCTGCCTTTCCAGCCCTGGGTTTGATGAAGTGAGGCCGGCTCTGCATGGCTCCCCTCAGCTCCTGTTTCAGGGCCAGCATGTAGTCCACGTCCTCGCCCGTCTTCAGCGTCACCGCCTTGAACTCTGTGTTCTGGCGGTGTTGGGAGAAAGAAAGGGAAAACCGTGGGAGATTCTTCTCAGACAAAAGTCCGTTCAAAGTAGCAGAGGTTGTGCGTCTATTAGAAATCATCATTCATCACGCCATATCAACTCAACCAGGGCACGTGCACACATAGACATGAAAGGGTGCTTGAGCCCCTGCCCTTTTACCCGTCAGTAAAAAAGTGCCCTCTCCAGACAAAAAAAAATAAAAAAAATAAATTGTAACTGCCCCTAGCGGCCTGTACTTACCCTACCTTTCTTTGGTTAAAATAAGTGTTAAATAGCTCTATATTCTGATAGTAATCATTGCTATAGAGTGTTTGTTCAGTAACAGAAGTCTCCTTGTCTCTCCAGCTCTTTATTAAACAGAAAATGCGTTTTCGTTTCAGTTTAATTTCCAATTTTATCCAATCAGGATAGAGAACTCAATCAGGATACAGATTAAACAAGTGAAATTGGAAGTGATGACACTAAGAAATGAGCAGACAAAATTGGAACTGGAACACTATAAAAATGAAGCTTAAAAATGGGTACTTTCTCCTGATTGGCTGAGATTTTGACACCTACCGGAAAATGTATTTTCTGTTTATTAAAGAGCTGGAGAGACGGGGAGACTCCTGTTACTGAACAAACACTCTATAGCAATGATTACTATCAGAATATAGCGCTTTAACCTTTTAACAAAATACTTTTTGTTTTAACCCAAAAATATCACTTACCCTACCTTTAAAGTACCAAAAGTAGAAAGTACTCCTTATGCAGAATGTCCCATTCCACAAGTTTTCAAATGTATAAAATGTCAAAAAAATCTTTAAAAATATTGTAGATCGGCTATTTTCAAATGGCCGAAATGTATATAGGGCTGAAGTGGTTAATGTATGTTTTGTGATAATAATCCAAATCTACAAAGTAACTAAAGTTTTCAAACAATTGTAGTGGAGTAAAAAGTATAAAATTTGCCTCTGAGAAGTAGTGGAGTAGAAGTGAAATGACAGAAAATTGCAAATACTCCAGTAAAGTAAAAGCACATCAAAATTGTACTTAAAGTACAGTACTTGAGTAAATGTACTTAGTTACTTTACACCACTGGAGTAGGCTACATTTACTTAATGTCTCGTCTCCACCTCTTGACATAACCATGAGGGAGCTGCTATGGATTGATGCAATGTGTGTCACCGTGAGATCATTGAGTGTGAGTGTGAGTGTGAGTGTGAGTGTGAGTGTGTGTGTGTGTGTGTGTGTGTGTGTGTGTGTGTGTGTGTGTGTGTGTGTGTGTGTGTGTGTGTGTAGTACGTAGTACTTACTGGAAACAGCGGGTTGGGCCCCACCCTGGTCTCGGGCATAGAGCCCCTAGTGATGCCCAGGGCGTCCACATTGAAGCTGAAGGCAGCGATACCCCGGCCCTTGCCTGCCATGTTGGAGAGTCACTTTGTGAACCTGTAGGAGACAGTGAGTACATGCAATTAATATCACATTGTATCTGTATATGAATCGGCTACAGATATATACAGTATCATGTACATATATTGACGTGTGTCTTAGCAGCTCTCCAGACTAAATTATATTACAATTTCAATTTTGACAATAAGCAGACGCTCTTAATCCAGAGCGACTTACAGCAAGCAAGGACAACACAAGGTAATACATCAAATGCGTAGAAATAGTAATCTAGGATCATAGATAAACCAAGAACCTATCTCCACTCTAACAGTAGAATATCCAAAAAAAACTATAATCTGTGCATAGAAACTATACACACTAAAGGATGCCAAGTCAACAATGACCTGGCATCTGTCTACATCAAGGGTCCTCAGAGTTACTACAGGGATTTTTGTTTTACATTAACCCTATTATGAAGAGAATTTAAGCCAAAAATAGCTGATCGACAAGCTCACAACAGTGCGAGGCGTTGTGAGCTTGTAGATCGGCTATTTTTGGCAAAGAGGTTTGGTGTTGGTCTATGAAATCTATGAAAATGCAATTTTATACAGTATGTAGTGGGGGTCCCTGCTTCATCTCTCTTTCAGCTAGGGGGGTCCTTGGGCTGAAAACGTTGAAGACCCCTGGTCTACATAACATGCTATCTAAATGTACAGAATCAGAATCAGCAGAAACGTGAAAAGAGTCAGATTCCGAATCCGATATGGTAACGTGGATACATTTCAGGAAGAAAGTTTAACTCAAGAGGCAAAAAAATACAACATGAGAGACATGTGTCAGAGCTATGTTTGTAAATTTTTAGGCATTGTTACTGAGACATTACAGTAGTTCTCAAACTTTTTCGTGTCAAGGACCCCTAAATTGATATACATTATTTTGGCCGCGGACCCCCATCAGAAAATGTTTCTGAATGTTTTGTCCCAGAAGAGAAGATTTAAGTAAAAAAAAATCAAAAGGGGTTCAAATGATTGTGATGCTGTATCAACACATTTTAGCTGGGGACCCCCTGGAACACCCTCAAGGGCCCCTGGGGGTCCCCAGACCCCACTTTGAGAAGAACCACTGATGCAACAATGTAGCCTCTATGCAACACTACACAAAAAACAACAACAGTGTTAATTTAGCCAGTGTAACACTGAGTTGAATGAACAGTGCACTGATTATATTATAATATTATTATTGTTTTGACTGTGTATAAGTACAGTAACAAGCCATTATACAGTTGTTATACATATTGTATTTACCTTGTTTCACAGCAAATCAGACAGAATGCTGCCTGGTACCACGTGTTGGATCCTCACAGCAGCCAGTCAGTCTGTTAGTGTATCCTATCCTATCTGTCAGGCTGATTCAGCACTATCTGAGCCACATGGAACCAATCACCATCCCCTGTTAACAAAACATCACAGTCATGCTGTTTCTTTTCTCTCTCCCCGGGCTGTAGTGTTACAGATCTATAGTGGCTGAAAGAAAGAGCAACATCATGATGATAGAAATATAATAAAACACACACACACACACACACACACACACACACACACACACACACACACACACACACACACACACACACACACACACACACACACACACACACACACACACACACACACACACAAAATACATACCACAACCCGATCTGATCTGATGTGGAGTTATTAATGTACTAAACAGACTGATTGACTTGTATCAGTGTTTCTGATGTAACACTATGCAGACACACAGTGCTGCTACATTGTATCCAGATGAGTCAGGCTGGTGAAACGAGGCTACATTGTATCCATGCCGTACAATGAATGTGAATGGCCGGCCTTTTAAATCGACGTAGAGTGACGTCCCGGTTTAGACGTGCCAACGTCCAACGTGCCGTGGCTCCTCCAATCACCGCTCGGGTCCCGCCCACTGGGGCGCATCGCGTCAACAGGGTTGCCATGTCCACTTATTATAAGCGAATTTGGGTCTTGTTTTTCTGTTAAGTGACAAGTCGCTTGTAAATATTGGTTGTTGAGGGTTGTTTTTTTTGGGGGGCTTGTTTCTAAAGTGTAGTTGTTTATTTGGGCTTGTTTATGAAGTATAGTTGTTTATTTGGGCTTATTACTAAAGTGTAGTTGTTTATTTGGGCTTGTTTCTAAAGTGTAGTTGTTTATTTGGGCTTGTTTCTAAAGTGTTGTTGTTTATTTGGGCTTGTTTCTAAAGTGTTGTTGCTTATTTTGGGCTTGTTGTGTAGGCCTAATGTTTTTTTAAGCCAGTGTTTCCAGGGCCCCCTAATTAATATGTATTTGTCTATAGACCCCCATCTGAAAATATTATGCAAGGGACCCCCATACAAGATTTGTGTTGTTAAAATGTTTCAAATGTATTCCAAATTTGTGAAAATAGCAGATCTACAAGCTTTGACTGACAGCAGTAAAACTTTATGCAATAGCAATCGTTTAAAAATGCAAACTTTGAACAAGCATAAGTTATGCCTCTTGCTTAGTGCAGTTTGAAAAACACTTCATTACACCGCCTGGGATTTTTGAGGGATTTACGAAACGCTCTACACGCAATCTATGGACCATTATCAAAAATATGTGAAAAAATTAAGCCTCCAGGGCCAATGAATATTGTATAATAAAGATACCCAGAATCCCTCACTATGATGCTAAGCTGTTTCCAAATCTCATTTGCTCAGTTTTGAGGTAGCAGTAGTTCAGGTGATAGTGTCACTGTCTGTAGGTCATAAGGTCCCTGGTTCAAGCCTTACCTTATGCAGGCTTCATTTAAATTGCTGGACACAAAACATGACTGTATTAATTAATGCATGCACACTTTTTAAAGATAACATGGAATTCTACTTTGAGGGTATACATACATATTATTTCCTTGTGAAAATAGCCGATCTACAAGCTCACAACTTTACGGATAGCAACACGTTGTGAGCTTGTAGAGCACCTAATAGCGGCTATTTTCACTAGTTTCGGTTCCGAGGAGACATCCAATTTCTCTATTGGTAAATGGTTTGTGAACCACTGATCTAGAGTAGCGTTAGTGAAACAAGGCCTTGGTTCATGACAGAAGGCAAGAGATTATGCTCATCAACAGACCATCAGGGTGTCTGAGTGGCCAAAGCTCTAGCTCAATTGGTAGTGTAGCAGCCTGTGAGTTTGAAGGGTAAGGGTTCGATTCCGATCCCTGGCCATGGGTTGAGGTGTCCATGAGTGGGATTCTTATTATCCCCTAGGTGCTCCCCCGAGTGCTAAATATGACCATATCAGCTAGGTCAAGCTGAAAAGTAGTTTCCCCCGTTGGAATAATTTAAGGTCTTATTATTATTATAAACAGCACCTTGACCTTCAATATTGACCTGTGAAAACAAAATGGCGGAGCTGTGTAGCTTATTTTATATTTTAGGCTTAAAGTTAAAAGTTAACTTCTTACAGTGGTAGAAGGGCACCCCGGACATCCACTGTCGGAATATGAAGCCGACTAACCACATTGTCGCTATGGTGATAAAATGCAAAAGCCTAATTAGAATGACATAATCCATCTGTGTTGTCTAGATGAAGTACAAACATTTGCAAGATAACTGCAAGATACAACACAATACAGAGATACAATATCTACAATCCTCCAGCACTCTGCTCAGCTGTTTAGAACGCTCATTTGTTAGTTCAATCCATTCTGTTTCTATGGCTTGTTGCATATATTGCATTTTCCACATTTCCTGTTGCATTCCTTGGCCCCTGTATCGCTGCTTGCAGCTATATTTTGCCTTTTTTAGCGGCGCTAGCCGCTCTATGCCTTTAGGTATAGAGCGGATATTAGCCCTCTATACCTGGCTTTTGCATCAACGTTCTGATTGGTCAGGTCCGTCAACGTTCTGATTGGTCAGGCTCGCCAAGGTTCTGATTGGTCAGGTCCGTCAACGTTCTGATTGGTCAGGCTCGCCAAGGTTCTGATTGGTCAGGTCCGTCAACGTTCTGATTGGTCAGGCTCGCCAAGGTTCTGATTGGTCAGGTCCGTCAACGTTCTGATTGGTCAGGTCCGTCAAGGTTCTGATTGGTCACTATTCATGACATCATAGTGATGTCATGAATGGTAACATAGTGATGTCATGAATAGTGACCAATCAGAACGTTGACGGACCTGACCAATCAGAACGTTGACGGACCTGACCAATCAGAACCTTGGCGAGCCTGACCAATCAGAACGTTGACGCAAAAGCCAGGTATAGAGGGCTAATATCCGCTCTATACCTAAAGGTATAGAGCGCGAAGTTTGTATATCTGCTACAAAAAGCTATGAAGATAGAAGCTGATAGAGTGGGTACCTAAAGTTTATTTTGTAGGTACCCACTCTATCAGCTATGACAGATCAGTTTTTGCCACTTACCTTGGAATGCATTTGGTGATTCGCTTCCAATGGCACTATTTAGTGCCACTGGAAGCCTTTTAATATTGTTTCTCTAGTAGAAACACATATCTATGACAAAATATATCAAAGGCGCCGCTACCTTCACACAGGTGTGATTTTTTAAATGTATTTCTATTATTTTGAAAATATCTTAATTTTTGTATTTATGAAAATATTTTCAAATAATCATTTAAAACATTTAGGAAATTAAAAAAAAGGGATATTTAAAATGGGTCCCGACCCACTGTTTGGGAAACAGTGGTTTAAAGGGGCTTGTTTTCCTAAACCTGGTTGCTTGTTTTCTCTCGCAAAACCTGGCAACACTGAACTGACAGCCAGCCACCATCATTTTTTTTTTCTACCTCCAAATGGCAACATCACAGCTCAGCTGAGCTGACCAGAGGATCAGATCAGCAGTTTTTTATTTTTATATAATTTTTTTGCAGCTAAAAAATCTTCAGAACCACCAGCAAGCAGCCTGAGCGGCGGGTGACCCGCGGTTGCGTCCGATACGCATCCGACCCGCTCCTCCTTTAAAGCCTCTATGCAGCCAGCAGACCTGGTGGGAGGATGTCGTCTTCTGCCTCCACTCCGGCGGCCACGGACTGGTACGCCCACAAGGCGCTGGGAGACGGGCTCTTCTGGATCCAGGAGCGGTTCTACCAGTCTGACAACCGGGCCAACATCTGGCTGCTGCGGGGCTCCCACCAGGACGTGGTTATAGACACCGGCCTGGGCCTCAGGTCTCTGCCGGACTACATCAATGAGCAGGGGCTGCTGGGCACCGACCCACACAGGTGATCACCCCCCCAACCCTACCCTCACCCCCCCCCTCTCTTAACCCTCATTCCCTCCCTCTACCCTCACCCCCCACCCTCTCTACCGCCCATTACCCCCCCCTCTCTCTTTACACTCTGTGCCACTATATGAGCTTGTAGATCTGCTATTTTTGAATCGCCAAAGCTAAGTGGTTAAAATGATTGCGACGCTATATTAACTAATTTGACTGGAGACCCCCTGGTACCCCCCAACTAAAGACCACTGGTGGTCCCCGGACATGGTTGAGAACCAGACCAAGTGTTTGACTGTCTACTCTTTTGCTGCTGTTTTTGCATTTCTGCCTTAACCCATCAAGATCTGGCTGGAACGTGTCATTTTTTTAAATTTGAGCTAAAAAGCATTATTTTACACTTTGGCTGTTCAAAAATAGCAGATCTACAAGCTCATTGTAAATCTGCTATTTTTGAAAAATCGATAGAATTTTTGCAAATCTTTGAATATATAGATTTTTAAAGCTTTCCTCCTGGGGCCCCTGGAACTAAATATTTTGAGATGGGGGTCCACGGCCAAATAGATATAATTGTGGAGGTCCTTGACATGAAAAAGTTTGAGAACCACATGATTCAGAAAAAAAAAAGAAGACATTTTGTAGAATCGGAACCTGAGGCCCTTAATGGGTTAATAAAAATATTCAATCAAACATAATAATTCCAGGAAGAACCCTCTGCTGGCCGTGGCTACCCACGCCCACTTCGACCACTCGGGGGGTCTCCACCAGTTCGGGCAGGTGGGCGTGCACAGCGCCGAGGTGGACGCCCTGGCCAACGGGGACAACTTCGAGACGGTCACCTGGCTGAGCGACCGGGAGATCGTGGAGCCCCCGTCGCCCGGCTGGAGGGCGAGGCACTACAGAGTCAAGGCCGTGCAGCCCACCCACATCCTGCAGGAAGGTAATATGACGGTACAGAGTGTTACATTACAGAGGATGGATGGATGATGGAGGGAGAGATTGTGGGGTCGGGTGGCTCAGTGGACAGTGGTGGAAAAAGTACTCACATGTTTTACTTGAGTAAAAGTATCAATACTGAAATGAAGAAATACCCTGTTACAAGTAAAAGTCTGGAATTCAAAATGTAGTTGAGTAAAAGTACAAAAGTATTGGTAACGAAATGTACTTAAAATACCAAAAGTAAAAGTAGCCTACTCATTATGCAGAATGTCCTATTTCACAAGTTCTCAAATTTATAAAAAATCTTTTGAAAATAGCAGATCTACAAGCTCACAATGCGTCATTTGTGAGCTTGTAGATCGGCTATTTTCAAATGGGCGAAATGTATATAGGGCTGAAGTGGTTAATCAAATGTATGTTTTGTGATGATAATCAAAATCTATTATCGTAGAAGTAAAAGTATTGGAAATTGGAAATGCTCAAGTAAAGTAGGCCTACAATTAACTCAAATGTTAAATGTACTTAGTTACTTTCCACCACTGCTAGTGGACCGTTGTCCATCATTGTAGAAGTGTCCGAGTCACTAAACGTAGCAGTGGGAGTTCAAGTAGCCTAACTGCAGTGGTTCCCAAACTGGGGGTCGGGACCCCCAAATTATTTTTTGGAGGGTCTCCAGATGATTAGCTTAAAGGGGCTACACCATGAATTAAAAATATATATATTATATATAAATATTGCCCCCTAATACGTTTTAAACAGGTTGTAAGCCTAAAAAACATCCAGATATTTTTTCTCACAATCTGACTGTCTGCCATTCCAAGCTTTTTCAGCTGCAATACCAAAACGTCCTATTGGGCAGGGGGGAGCTACTGAGCAATTCTGTCTGGCCATCGTCAATGCAAAATCTGTGCAAGTGACATCACTTGCACAGCCATTCTGAAATGGCCTGTTCAGACACGCCCATTCAGGAAATCCATGAAATGAGCATGAATGACTGAATGTTAAAAAAAAAAATGTTTTGGGGTACAAGAGACACTGGGGAGCCCAAAAAATACTAAAAACCTAAAAAAAAATGAAATTCATGGTGTAGCCCCTTTAATGTGTAACATTGTTTTCTCACTGAACAGTAAACAATCCAACATACAGTATAAGTGTATACTGTACAGGGTATCTGCACATTTATAAAGATATATACAATTAAGACATTTTTAATACCAAATTGTCAAATATACTTAAGAAAGAAGGCAAACATTGTGAAAATAGCCGATCTACAAGCTCGCACTGCGAGGTGTCTGTGGAACCTTACCAAACTAAATGTAATGCCTACAATTCAAAGTCAGTGCTTGTCAGGGTGGGGGCCCCCAGTTCAAATATGATTATTTTGGGGGGTCGTGGCACTTAAAAGTTTGGGAACCCGTGGCCTACTGTACGTGGTCCATGTGAATGCCATTTGATTAGTTTTTAATATAGCCGGTGCTAGTTGGCAGTTGTGTGTGTGTGTGTGTGTGTGTGTGTGTGTGTGTGTGTGTGTGTGTGTGTGTGTGTGTGTGTGTGTGTGTGTGCGCGCGTGGACTTTACCCCATATAGGGTTTATGCTGCAGCAGTGGCCTACTGACTCATGCACACTGCGTACACCCTGCCAGCTACAAAAGACATAAAGCTACACTGCATATCTGTCACCTTGCAGCTGAAGTTGAAGCCCAGGCTCAACTTAATTGTAGCTGTTGTAGCAGCTACAAACTCTAGCTTTATGTCTTCATATCGCTGCATGGCTTCCATTGAAAATGAATGGTAGACAGACAGTATATCTTTGTAGCTGTCAGTGTGAACACAGCAGGATGCATCACATGCATCCTGGATGTTGTTGTCCCAGATGTTAGTCATTCATCATGTTGTCTGTCTTAACTATCACATAACATGTACATTTCCTGTGCATGCATACGTTGGGGTCACAACGAGAGTGCACACTACAAGAAGAAGAGTGCACTTCATTTGTATCTGTTCAGCCGCATGGTACAGACACTCTATTTTAAGCCGGCCTGCATGGCCGCTCGTCATGACTTTGATGGATTCAGTTTCATCCAAGAAGAGTAATGAGTAAACAACACAACATGCAGGAAAGGGGCGACAGTGACTCAAGAGGTAGAGCGGGCCGCCTGGGGAGGTCTAGAGTTCGATCCCCGCCCCGGCTCCTCCTCCCGACCTTGTGTCAGAAGTGTCCTTGAGCAAGACTCGGAAGTTGGAACCCCTTAACCCAGTTCTCAAACTTTTGCGTGCCAAGGACCCCCAAATTGAAATATATTTGGGGGCCCATGTGGATCAATAACACACAACACGTTGGCAGGACACATAAACACACTCATTTATGATATAATAATAATACACTTTATTTGTATAGCACCTTTCATGACACTTAGCACTTAGCAAGAATAAAGCACAAGTGCTTTACAGAAACAGTACAAATGATTTAACAATAAAGCAAAAAAAGAAAAGCAAAAGCATAAAACAACATTAGAATAATAGCAAAAAAGGCAGTGAATCAGGCAAAACAGTGAGGACATGAATAACAATATGAGGTGTCAGATGTCCAACAACACAAACCGCCGGGCATCAGGGTTCACATAACCGGCTTTTACTGGTAAGAGAACAAAGTCCAAAGATTGGACATTATTAGTGCGAGCCAAGAACTAAAGCTGAAGTTTGATTTAGACGTTCTTCTGACTCCCGTTGGTCACACAGCTTATCGTCTAGGTCGGGTGGAAACCTCATATGTCCAAAACTGTTACTTTTCAGCATTCAAATTCAGAAAATAGCAAAAGTAGCAGATCTACAAGCTCAAAACGTGTCGCAACGAGCTTGCAGATTTGCTACTTTTGATGATTTTGGGTGAAGCTGTAGTATGATCAAGTAGTACGTTAATTTACGAAAAAAACAAAGTTAAAGTATGGAGCAACAATATGACATGCGTTTAGGCCCTAATGCAAAATATCTGTATTAAATGGGGGGGTGTCTGTGGCCGAACCCCCTAATGATTGTGACATAAGGCCACGGATCAGTTAGCCAACCCCCACCCCAGGCTGAACCACTGTTTCATTCTACTGCATGGATACAATGTAGCAACACTGCTGTCAGTGGATACAGTGTGTCTGCATTAGTGTTACATCAGAAACACTGATACAAGTCAATCAGTCTAGTTGATCAATAACTCTACATCAGAACATGTTAAAGTTAACTCTGAGAGTGTACAAAAATGGAACCAAATTAATTCATTTGGTTCTGTTTTGGACCCCCCATTTGGCCACGGACCCCCATTTGATTCAATTATTTTGTCTCTGGGCACCTGAATCTACTTTTTAAAGTCCTTGTGTGTTTGTTTAACTCAGAGTTTACAAATGGAACCTCTTCCTCTCTCTCTCTCTCTCTGAAGGTATTCTGACGGTAATTTGTGCCTACTTGGTCAATACACAGACTTTATTTCTGCTGCGTCAGAGGCAGTGCTGCAGTGCAGTTGGAATATCTTATTGCTCAGTTTCAGCTGCCTGCCCGTCACGCCGTCCGTCGTCTGACTCACATCCGCTTTGTCTCTCGACCCCGACATCGATCCCACTCGACACCGCAACGACTTTGCTCCCCGCCCCCAACACCTTACAGTGTATCTGTGTGACACACACACACACACACACACACACACACACACACACACACACACACACACACACACACACACACACACACACACACACACACACACACACACACACACACCACACCACACCACACCACACCACACAGTGCATTGGAGTATAGGAGTTGTATGATCAGGCACTCGAAGCCTGATCTTCTTGTGTGTTGACTTGCGTCTTCCTCAGAGTCAAACAGTTTGACTCTGAGGAAGACGAGCAAGTCAAAACGTCAGTCACGCCTGCAAAATAAATAATAAATACAGTGCAGACCAGTCGAGTGCTCCAGTATTTTATTTGGGTATAGTCTCTCCTGATGTGCCCAGGTACAATACCCTTATACCCTAGGTCACGGGCCTTCAATAGGGGGTCTGGGACCCCTAAGGGGTCCTCAGAAATACTACAGGGGGTCCACCAAATCTTCTTGTGATTTTTACATTAACCACTTCAACCCAGCATCCCTATTCTGAGGAGAACTTTAGCAAAAAATAGCAGATCTACAAGCACACAAGCACATATACCATAGGTCGCTGCGAGGCGTTGTGTGCCAAGTATTGACACACAACTGAAAGCTCAAGTATTGACGGTTTAAGTGGTTAAATGTCTGAAAAACACATTAACATGAATCCAACGTACACTGATGATGGTTGTTGTCAAACAAGTCTATGAAGCAATATATGAAATCTATGGGGAAAAAATAATTATATACAATATATAATGGGGGTCCCTGCTTCATCTCTCTCGAAAAACGTTGACGACCCCTGCCCTAGGTCAATATAAAAAACAGTAACTAACATAATAAAACTCTACTCAACTAAAACTGTCGCACCGCTAATACAATGTGTGTGATTCTGAAATGTCTATGAAAATATGACCTCTCTCTCTGACTCTCTCGCTCCTACCCCCCAGGTGACGTGATCAACCTGGGTGACAGACAGCTGACGGTGCTCCACATGCCGGGCCACTCGCGGGGCAGCATCTGCCTCCACGACCGCCACAACAAGCTGTTGTTCAGCGGGGACACGGTGTACGACGGGGCCATGATCGACTGGCTGCCCTACAGCCGCGTCAGCGACTACGTCAGCAGCTGCGAGCGCATCGTGGGCCTGGTGGACAGCGAACAGGTAAAACGAGACACGGAACTGTAATGATTATTTACGTATGATGACGATTAAATTGTCACACAAAGAATTGCGATTGGCCCGGACTGTAAAGTATACTTTACACTATTACTGCAGACCATTTTCCAAATTCTTAATTATATATTTTTTATTTTCTGACATTACGGACAAAATCTAATTACAAAATATTTTTTACCAGATACCTCAAGATCGATACTGTGACATTGATATGTTTGATAAATAATCATCAGTAATTCCTGTATAATAATTAAGTGGGTAAAGGCAAACAATAGAAAGCTAGAACAGTCAGGTAATTTTCAGAAAAGTATTTAAAACCAGCAAAAGGCAACACTATTACGATATCCAAAAGTACAACCCCTGGATGCTAGTATGTTGCAGGGACTTACCCCCAATCCAACCCTTGATAATAATAATAATAATATCTCTAATTTATTTTCTGAATAGAAATAAAAAACGCTAAGACTAAGGAATAAAAACAATAAAAACTGTGGAAAGAAGAAAAGGAGTGCCAAGCAGGGTACCATTTTTATAGTCTTTGGTCGGTACCGTATGACCCGGCCGGGGAATTGAACCCAACTTTCCAGTCTCAGGGCAGACACTCTAACCACAAGGCCACTGATCTGGGCAAAAATATCGAACGATTGCCTAGCCCTGATTATAGGCCAGGCCAAAACAACAGCATGATGATTGATTGGTATTACTGCAGTAAAAACAGGTTTCATTATTTGTATGAGTGAGAATCCAAAGCACTCTGCTGTTCACTGATTATAGTTAAAAGCCTTTTGTGGAACATGCCAAGTTTATAATTTGGCCGATCGGTTATGACCGGCTTGGCATTCTTCTCAGGGCCATATTGCATATTATGAAGTGAAACCTTTGTTTACTGAAGTAGAACCACTCAATCCACCTTTTGTTTCTGATAGATTCTGTTGTTTTGTTATTCTTGAACTCGTGTACCTGGGGTAATCATTCAAGTTGGTTTTGTCATACAATGAAATGCGCGCTTTTGGGGTCACAACTGATTCATTTGTATTCTACAGCAGAAGTCTGCTAGCCTGGTAAACCCCCCCCCCCCCCTGGGAAATCGCATTGCATTTGATGAAAATGTAATTGAATTCCGCAACCGGGTGGTTTACCAGGCTAGGAGTATGCCAGGTCAATAGGCACATCGTTTCAGGATTCAAATTCAAATAAGCTCAAAACGCAACGCGAAGCAACACATTTTGAGCTTGCAGATCTGCTACTTTTGATACTTTTTGTGTGAAGCTGTAGTATGATCAAGTAAGGCATTCATTCATGAAAAAACACAAACACTTAGAATATGGAGATGGGAGGTTTCTGCCCGAAACCAACAATATTAATCATTAATCATATAAATTGCTGGCCTACACCTATCATTGCTGATCTTTGAACTGCATGATAGATAGATAGATAGTTAGATGCTTTACTTGTCCTGTCCGGAAATTCAACAAGCAGCCATCAGGATACCAAAAATCGCAAATCACTTTTCTTTTTTTCTTTATTTTTAAACTATTTGTACTTTTTCTGTAAAGCACTTGTGCTTTATGTTTGCTCTGTAAAGCACTTTTAGCTGCATTTCATTTCATGAAAGGTGCTATACAAATAAAGTTTATTATCATTATTACAGAGAGGAAAATAGAATGTAACAAATATTAACGTCTCACATCCTGCTCCACACAGGTGGACCAAGTCCTCCCGGGCCACTACAACACCTTCGGGGCGAAGCGGCTCCACCGGCTGGCCTCCGCGTACATCAACAGAGCCGGGACCTGCCCCGCCAAGTTCTCCACGCTCGCCTGGAGGACTTTAGCCTCAGTGGCGCTCAGGGCCTCCAACCCACGGAGCACCTGTTAGTAAAGAAGAAGACCCCCCCCCAGAGGAAGAGGAAGCAGAGGGAGAGGAAAGCACAAAGCGAAAGCATACACTGTAAAAAAAGAAAAGAAAATCACCCGTTAATTTAATTCTGAGTGTCATAACAACACACTCTCACTCCCCCAAACGGCCTATCGGGACTTCTTGGGACAAATGTGACCAAACGTCAAAACGTCCCAGTCACTTCCGCAGTATCCGCAGTATCCAGGAATTGGAAGTGCCGTTCTCAATTTAACAACTTTTAAGACCTTTTTAATACCTAAAGAAAAGAAAAAGCCCATTACAGCATTAAAAGAAGGGACAGAATTGTAACTCATACCCCTCCCCTAGTCAACATGTGCCGTCGTAGGTACCCCCCTTACAGTCAAACGTTTGACCTTAAGCCAAATCAGTCCCAAAGAAGTCACCCGTTTTGCCGTCTTGGGAGTGAGAATGCGTTGGTCATAACTTGACACTTGTGAGATTAAATCAACAGTGTTACTGTTTCAGTGGACATTGTTTGTTGAGGACCAGATGGAGAGTGACCCGTGTGTGTGTAAAATCGATGTGACACTGGTTGTCTTATTTATGTACCCGTAATCCAACAGAATTCATATAATAATTGCCAAACTTTGTGTACAACGCCCCCTATTGGGCTACACAAGTCAGTATCAGCATCGTTTATAATAGCCTATATACAGTATTTATCTTATTCTGAATGAAGAGTGTGTTTTTGTCTGAGAGTAGATTTATGGTTGGTTTCTATATGGTATGTATAGTATATCGTCTTTGTCGGGTGGAAATCTCATATGTCCAAAAAGGATTGAAATTCAAAAACATCAAAAGTAGCAGATCTGCAAGCTCACTACGTTTCGAGCTTGCGGATCTGCTTCTTTTGATGCTTTTGTGTGACTGTAGTATGATCAAGTAGGGGTGTTGATTTCCAAAAAAACACAAAAGGTTAGAATATGGAGATAAGAGGTTTCTACCCGACAGCAACGATATACACTAATAAAAAACTATAACAATGGCACAATAATGCTAACAACTCAGCACTTCAAAAAAACAGAACGGCAGGGAGTTTTGAGTTTTTAACTCTGAGGCATGTGATAAAGTAGTGAATAATAGCGTTTTCCCTATGCATACTGCAACGCTCAGTGAAAGCCTCAGTGTAATACTACCTCCTAACGTTTGTAACACTGCTTTGTACTAATAACTACCGACTTACTTACCAAAAGGCTTTGGAACCGCAACGTCGACAATAAAGCCTCCGTTCTTCTGTCTGATGTTGTTTTGTGCAACGCTGGTGGTGATTCTGTGTTGATGCTCCTCCCAAGTTTTCATTTTAGCCAATAGGCTGCTATCCACAGCAGCTATATTTGGAAAGGAATTGCTTAGATATATGAAATTGGGCCTCTTCTTTACTTCCTTCATAGGTGTTACCAATTATACTAATGAAGGCTCTGTTCCATTCAGGGCAAACAGAGTCAAGATGCTGATATTGTGCATGTTGGCTATTAACCCAAACCTCTACCATAGTGGTCTTGCCCTTTAAGCCTTTCACATGGGAGATGGCATCTCTAGTGCGATGTGTTGCGGCTGAGAATCGAGAGAGAAGTGGAAAAGAAGCTGAACACACTAGTATTATATGATCAATAAGAAATGATGTCTTAAGAAATAAGGTTTTGGTAGAGGCAACTGGCATATTGGGCAGTGGTTCCCAAACTGGGGGTCGACGTTCCCCAAATTATTATTAATGTGTAACATTCACTCAACAGTAAACAAACCAACATACAGTATAAGTGTATACTGTACATGGTATCTGCACATTTCTAAAGTTAGAATTTAAGGACTTTTAAGACCTTTTTAAAACCAAATAGTGAAATATTACATAAGAAAGAGGCAAAACATATTGAAAATAGCCGATCTACAAGCTCACAACGCCTAGCACGTTGTGTGCTTGTCAGGGTGGGGGGTCCCCAGTTCAAATATGATTATTTTGGAGGTTCGTACTACACCCTCTACACCCCTCTCCAGTAGGGCTTGGTAGTGACAGGGACTGTCACCTCTACTTTTTCACACAATTTAGTTGTGATGCCATTTACATGTAGTCATGGGGGAATTGAAAAAGTAATAGAATTGGGGCAATGATCTTCAACATAAAAAGGAGACAAACATTCCTCAAATAGTCTGATTATTCTGTCCTGCCTGCACAAATTAACAGGGTGTGGGTTACCGGATCATTTCTGATTAAAAAAATTACATATTCTATATAATATAGCCTACTTTGATTGCCTTCGTAGCGTACTAGAGGGTCGGGGCGCTGCGCGCCCCTCCCCCCTAGCCGCTGCGCGGGGCTTTGTGTTTGTTGGTCTCTATAATATATAAAGCCATAATAGGAGATGTTCCCAATGGAGCTATGCCCAAATATGGAGTGTGTTGTCTGACCTCACTTGGGTCTCGTTGGGCGGTTATATAAAGCCATAATAGGAGATGTTCCCAATGGAGCTATGCCCAAATATGGAGTGTGTTGTCTGACCTCACTTGGGTCTCGTTGGGCGGTGGTCGGCGATGACGCTAAGGAACAACATGGCCGACTGTAATGTTGTGAGTTTGTGTTGGCCGCAATTAATTATGCTGCGAGGGGGCAGATGTGTGCTGAGCAGTATGAAGTGGCCTACAGACTGCGTGTAGTAATTCTGCACGTTGTGGCGTGTCTTGTTAGTGACATTGATATGTTGTTTTTGTGTTTAGTCCCACACAGTGGCAGGGTTTTTTTTGGGGGTTTTGGGTTTAGAAATGTATATATATACTAGAAGTTCGCTAGCGTGACGCGTCGTTCACTTTGCAGTGCCACCTTACGGCACCTCACAGTGTGAGAGAGTTTTGTGCTCTCCTAAATCCACGGCAGGCTTTGAAAGTACCCACTTCAGAAAGAGGTGACGTGCATCACCTCTCCAATGACCAAAACCCACTATTGGGGACGACCGTCTCATCGTGATGTCAGATTACGTCACACTGGCGTGATGTCAGATTACGTCACTTGGGCGGTTATATAAAGCCATAATAGGAGATGTTCCCAATGGAGCTATGCCCAAATATGGAGTGTGTTGTCTGACCTCACTTGGGTCTCGTTGGGCGGTGGTCGGCGATGACGCTAAGGAACAACATGGCCGACTGTAATGTTGTGAGTTTGTGTTGGCCGCAATTAATTATGCTGCGAGGGGGCAGATGTGTGCTGAGCAGTATGAAGTGGCCTACAGACTGCGCGTAGTAATTCTGCACGTTGTGGCGTGTCTTGTTAGTGACATTGATACGTTGTTTTTGTGTTTAGTCCCACACAGTGGCAGTTTTTTTGGGGGGGTTTTGGGTTTAGAAATGTATATATAGATATATATAGATGTCACTAGCAGTGACAAAAGCTACAAAACAGCCAAGCATGGCCAGATACGGTACATTGCAGCCGAGTTGCTGTTGAAATGTTGCTCAAGCCACACTGCGTAAATGAAAATAAATAGCACAAGGAACTGGTTGACAACTAAAAATACATAACTTTATCTTCCATTTACGTAATGGAGGTGGATTTGTGGGAGAGAGAGAGAAAGGTACTGGAAAACAGTGAAACAAAAACGCTGATGATTGATGCTTCACTGCGTCATTGGAGTGCTGAAAAATGTTGAAGCCGACTCAACTTTGTTTTGTACTGCGTCATGCCTGTCACACGGCTTTAAGTGTCTGCCGTTAAGTCTGTCGCTGGCTTCCATTCCACACCGACTTGTAGCCTGTCGCTTTGTCACTGACCCCACTTCATTTCATTATCAAATCTTTAAATCATATTGTCTCTGTCGGGTGGACACCTCATATGTCCAAAACTGTTACTTTTCAGGATTCAAATTCTAAAATAGCAAAAGGAGCAGATCTACAAGCTCAAAACGCATCGCTTCGTGCCACGTATTTTAGTCAGGCTACCGTAATTCCGTAAACAAGGTACACAGGTGTAGCAGAAACAAGACACTTAACATATAAACCGATAAAGCATTTATTATCATTATGTTACATTATTTAAACAGGGAACGATGATGACCGCCCTCCTCGGATGACGATGGCGCGTGCATGCACAACATAAGGCCTGTTAGCATGAGAACGCTCTCTCGCAAAGGTTATAACATTCAATGTTATCTTATCGCAACATAGTTTTAAAAGTCTGCACGCCATCTGTTAAAATTAGAATAATATATATATATATTTATATCAATATAGTTGCATTTATAACAAAAATCAATAATGTAAAATAGATTTTAACAAAATACAAAAGAGAGGAGTTCTGTTTGTTAACTTACAAAACAAAAAAAAACATGAATTTACAGTAACAAATGGTGCTTGCTTTTTCGAACATTTGACAGTTTTACCTCTTAGTGTAAATGGTTGCCCCTCCATCCCAAGTTCTGAGCCCCCCAAGGAAATGGTTAATGACACGTTAATGAAGTTAAAGTCCAGAGTAAACAAGAGAGACATGGAAAAATTATGGTTTCACTGCACTGAGGAAGACTTCTCACACACACATACACACTCTCTCTCTCTGTGTCTCTCTCCATGATGTTGTCTTCTGATAAAGTGATATCTAGACCATCCTGTCTAGACAGAAACGATAAGCCTCACCATGTAAATAAAATAAAACAAAAAAATCCATGAGCTGGCAGTGTGAGTAAAACCACAGACTCCCGCTATCACAACAATAAACAAATTACAATTGATTGGCTTTAAGTGAACACACTTTCACAGGAAAACAAAATAAATGCAACCACCATATCACAAATTGCAAATAAATATTTCCTGTTGTACTGCATGAAAAAAAGAGAGGAAAAAAAAAACCTCATAGGTTGTCGTTTCACATTTTTGTTGAAGCTTTAGAGAGAAGCTTTGCGAAAGCAGGTACCGCTTGTTATTTTCCAATGGAATCTGACAAAATACTGCAATGAATGAAGGCAGTGGAGCGCACTGGGTTCGTATGGCTTGGGCGGTGATCGCGATAAGCAGTGACAAGTTGACCTTTGGTTCAATAATTCAGTTTGATGCAAGACGCCGATAACCGTGTTTAACCAAAGCCTATCCTGTCAACAGTGTTCAGCTGAGCGGAGAAGAGAAGAGAATAAGAGCACGTTATTTTTTCACAGATCACAGTTAACAACCAGTAACAGTTAATGTGAACACTCGTATTATAAACCACTTTAAAAAACCCAGAAAACCTTCGCAGGAAAATAGCAGATCGACAAAGCTCACAACGTGTCGCATTCGTGACGTGCGGTGAGCTTTGCCTATCGGCTATTTTCTGCGAAGATATTTAACGTAGAGCGAAAACGGGAAAAACTCCGCTCAACAACTGTACTGTGTCTGTGGGGTTTAAGTGTTGAGCTTTCAAGAGATTTCCTTTGCTATCTTGATTTGCGAGTTAACACAACTTCTCGCCTTTAAGCCAAATCATGAAAAAAAAAGCAAAAAAAAAAACAAAAAAACGGTGCATAGCATATATATATACATGTACATTTTCTTTTGCTAGGAGAAACGTTTAAGGGGGTCGTCTTTTGTGTCGATATCAAAACGATAAGTACACAGACGATGTGGATGATGTCACAGTTTATACAGGGAACAACAGACACACGCCGCCCTCCCTCTTTGCCATGCGGGAACTGTTTTTTTTCGGACATTTCTAAAAGACGCAGACTTGTCGTGATCAAATGTACTGCTGTGTATTCAGCTTTAGACAACATGCTTACACTTCAAACCATCACGTACGTACAAGAAGTTACCAGTAACAAAACGTACAGTCCAAAAAACACCCGCCAGTGTGTCCAGCACTCATAGAACTTTAAATTGACTTTTTTTGCGTTTTTAGTGTTTTTTATTTGTTTTTACGACTTCTGGCGACAAAAAATTACGATTTTCCAGTTTAAAGTTTCAGAAGAACGTACTCCCAACAGCGAGTAGTTGAGGGGTGAATAGTCTCACGAGCCAGACTAGTTGTTTCCCACAATTTCCAAATGCTTCCTATCATACAGTCTGGAGCAACAATGGAAGCTTTGAAAATGATCAGAGGATAAAGCAAGATGTGACTTCCGTTTCGTCTTTACAGTCGCGCAAATTAGTCCTAATATAAATGAAAATCATCTAAGCATATATAGCTTGCTGCTTAGCAGAAATGGAAATTCTGAAATAAAATCAAGTCAAGATATTTTAAAATGTATTTTTGTGAACGGAAATGACGAACAGATGCCAGCTTCCTTTCTCGGATTTCTAAACGTGTAGTTCCAGACTCTATATTAGCATTCAGAGGTTGTGGAATAGTTGTCTGGCTAGGCGACACTAATGGGTGAGTAACAGTAACAGACAAACTCTCCATTGTATATAGAATAATCTTTCTCCCAAGTAGCATCACTTCCATCGTTGCCAGAATCTGGCCACAGCTCCTCCCCCAGCTCCTCTCCCAGCTCCTCTCCATGCTGTTCTGGGCCTGAACTCAGTGGTTCTCAACCCAATTCTGGATCA
The DNA here is from genome assembly GCF_963454915.1 of Gymnoscopelus microlampas. Taxonomy (NCBI): domain Eukaryota; kingdom Metazoa; phylum Chordata; class Actinopteri; order Myctophiformes; family Myctophidae; genus Gymnoscopelus; species Gymnoscopelus microlampas. Next base: position 50,869,776 of record NC_139941.1, on the reverse strand, counting down.
GGGCCCACTTGAAAATCTTGAATGTGTTTGCGGCCCACCCATCAGACCACTGTCGGCTGCCGAGTTAAGTGGTCAGAATGGTGGGCTGTGTGTTTATTTTAATAATCAATCAATCGATTGTGTTACGGCTTGGATCAATGGAACTAACATAGTATACTTTAATCCCTATTTATTGGTAGAACAATTTAAAAACGTTTGTGTTTAAATATTTTTTACATTCATTTTCTTAATTGTTTTTATATTAATGTTATATTATTATTATTAAAATCGTAGTGTTTTGCCGATTATTTGGGGGGCCCACTTGCAATATCCGTGCGGCCCACGGCCCACAGGTTGAGAACCGCAGGTCTAAAGGCTACAGCATAGTCCAACTGCAGTGGAGGATCCAGGTGGTACAACAACGCTCCAGCATTGTATATACTTTGCGGTGTTGTTGCTAGGCAGAATACTGAGTGGTCTAGCACCACGTGGTCTAGCGTTCACAACTCAGAAGAGCTGAGAAGAAGTAGGCAGTCTGAACTCTGAAAACAAGTTTTGTCCTCTTAAAAATTTTCGGTTCGGCGAGCCCTTCTGAAGCTGAACAAAGTTTGTTGTAATTTGGAGCACGCTGCAGCAGCCGTAAACAGCCCAGTAGCCTGCAGAGACTTAGTTAGAAGGCATTCCAGTTTAGCCCAGGTGTCTGTGTTTGTGGGTGTGTACTTGTATTGCTATACTTATGAGGTTGGATTTATGTCTAATATACTAAGTTGTGCACTGGTTTTGTGCATTGTTGGTTAGAGTTAAAAATGGCAAAAAGAAGGTAAAAATGCATTAATAGCTGTTCTAAAATGGCAATCTCCTCACAAGTATAGTAATACAAACGTGTCTGTATTTAGGAGGGGGGGCGCTATTGTGGTTTAGCAGGTCCATCCTGAGGTCAGTTCACATAACGTCACAAAGCATTGTTCTTCTGCGTTTCGTCGACAGTCCTCACCGTGTGTGTGTGTTTGTGTGTGTGTGTGTGCGCGGACCCCCCTTCTCCTCCGTCGGGTGGGGGTTTCATCACACCTGGCTCTGGAGCCAGTTGCGGGGGTCCAGCCGGGCCCTGAGGTTCCTGAGGCTGCGGCGGGCCGGGGACGGCCGCGAGAAGGCGGCGGGCTCCGACGACTCGGGGCTGTGGCTCCTCCCCTCGCTGTTGGTGGAGCTGGAGGAGCTGGAGGAGGTGGAGCTGGAGCAGGAGAGCGTGGTCTGCGTGCCGCTGCGTGGCGCCCGCTGGGACGAGGAGGAGGAAGCGGGGAGGAGCGGTGGGGTGACAAGCAGCAAGGAGGAGGAAGGGGGAGGAGGCGACGCCGTTTGACAGGAGCACTGGAAAGCCCCGCCTCCTCCGTAGCCCCTCCCCCGGAGGGTGCTGAGCTTGGCGTCCAGGGAGAGCGTGCGCGGCCGCATGCGAGACGACGAGGAGGAGGAGAACCCGGAGGGAGGCTCCGCCCCCCAGTGGTGGTGGGCGTGGCGGAGGCCGAGGCAGGGGGAGGTGCTACAGTGGGAGTCGCTGTCCGACGTCAGGCTGGCGTCCGAGCGGTCCAAGGGTCCCAGCGGGCGTGGCGAGGAGCAGCAGTGGCGGCGTGGGGAGCAGCTCATGGGGCTCCGGGGGGGCAAGCGGTGGTGGTGGGGAGGCGGGGTGCGGGGGGAGAGGCGAGACGAGCCGCAGCAGGGGGGATGACGAGGATGGTCTCCCACCTCCTCCTCCTCGAACAGGGACATCCAGACGGGGGAGGAGGTGCCCAGCTGGCTGCGCAGCTCCAGCTCCTGCATCCTCCGGGCCAGGATGTCCGACACGGTGCTGCTGAAGTCGTCGGACGTCTCAATAACTGCAGGAGGAGGAGGGGAAGAAGAAATACTCGTCATGATACTGTCATGTTCTGTTTTCTATTTTCATGTGTGCAGTGGTGGACAATTAAGTACTCTCAACCCCAGCTCAACCCCAGAGTCAAAGTACTAGATGGCGATCTAGTGGTGGCGGCATAGAAAAAAGTGGTACCACAAAAATAGGTGTTACCACAGGACTACCAGCGCGGTACCACCCCAGGCACTATCAAGGTACCACGGCTGTAGATACTCCTGGTCAAAGTTAAATTGTTGTTTTTGTCCCGGGGTCTCTTCCTAGAAAATGTAATGGGCTCAAAAATACAATTTGTCTTTGAAATGTCGTGGAGTGAAAGTCATAAGCTTGAACTTCCGATTCCCATTTTTTTTTACTTAATACAGTACTCAAGTAAATGTACTTGGTCACTGTCCGCCACTGCATGTGTGTACTGTACATCTACAAGTGTCTGGCTGTCATGCCTGATAAACATCTTTCCTTTTGCCCTGCTGAGGAAAAATGACAAGAGGAAGGCAAACCCTGCAAATGTTCATCTAACAGAAATCGATAAGGCTGAAATACAGTAGCAGAGAGAGGGAGGGATTAACAACCCTCATTGATCTGAGCAAAGAAATTATTTCTGGAGCACAAAGTCAATTTGGCAAAAAAGATTTACTGGTGCAAAAAAGACGAGCAGACGAACGTTTCAATAACAGATGTCGTCTCCCATCGATCGACAACATCCTGCTGCCACGTTCTTACCACATCATCGCATCTTCAGAGGTCACCATTAAAGGAGCATTTCAGCCTTTCATTTCCAAAATCATTTCATATGGGTACTGCTAACGTTCACTACGGGATGGAGCCATTTCTGTCTACATGCTTTGTGTATCAGAGGTAGACTGTGGATGGTAAATGTGTGGTAATTCAGTATATCACTCTGTTCATTTGTGCTAAGGACCCCCCTCGAAAATCTCAAGGGGTTTAACCTTCGGTATCAGGCAGAAACTTCTTATCTCCATTGAATAAAGAAGGCGCTGGAGCAACTTGGATGATTGGAGCCTTTTACTTTAATATAGAACAGGGTGCAAGGCAAAAGAATGACAACGTTTTGATGTGTGATAACACTGTCCACAGCCCCACTTCTCAGACACAGAGCGAGCAGACGGAAATGGTGCCATCTTATCATTAGTGACCATTAGAGAGGACCACTTTTAATGTAGATAAGGTTGAAAAAATAGGTGTTTCTCCTTTAATGTCATCATATCCCCTGTTGTTCTCCAGTTACATCACCTGTCATTGTAATAGGACGAGAGCAGAGCGCGAATCTCGGCCGACACGGCATTGTCCTGCAGCAGGAGACCCTCACAGGAGGGTGTGGCAAGGGGGGCTGCCCGAGGAAGCAGGAAGGAAGGAAACGGAAGGAAGGAAGGATGGATGGATGGAGGGAAGATGTGATGAGAGACGGATAGAGGTTCAGGTGTTTTGATGTTAATGGGAAAAAAAGAGATGAATCAGGCGGATATGTGATTTATTTGTTAATAAAAAAAAAGGAATTCAAATGAAGGGAAGGTGTGATGAAGAGGGTTGTTCAAAACCAGGCCATTCAACCAAACGCGACATATTTAAACGTTGAAAGGATAACGGAGAATAATGTTTGTGTGGAAGAGGGGGAAAATAAGGAGGAGGGTGAAAGAGAGGAACATCAGGAGGGACAGATCCAGGGCACATCCAGGAAAACGGAAAGAGACAGAAAGAGAAAGAGAAGGGGAAAGAGACAGTGAAAGTGAGTCAGTCATTATGTCAGAGATAGGATCCACACACTAGCTACAGTACATACAGTGTAAAGGTGGAAGAGAGGTTTTAAACAGGGTTTGATTTGTAAAAATAACAACACTTAATCCCTGTATATATGCCTTTGTATGACCAATAGCGAAAATAGCCAATCTATAAGCTCACAACACGTTGCATTGTGATACATTGTGAGCTTGTAGATATAGACTATTTTCCCATTAAAAACCTGAAAGTTTTTTTTTATTCTATTCTTGAATCAAACATTAAATATATCAGACAGTCTACATTTCCCCAAAAGAAAATGTATGTATTTAATTCAGTGTGACCAGAAGCAGGGATAGAACATATCCCCACAGGACCATTACAATGAATAACCAAATCTAACCCTGGTTTTAACGGTGCATGCAGAAAACAGACCTACAAAGTTAAAGCTAGAAACATTCACATGCAACGCAGACAACAGAGAGGTAAACACAAACCCATCTATTTGGATTTCATGCCTGGATTTTCCGAAGATCTCTTCTTTGGTATTCTTTTGATTTTGACAATTTATTTTCTACTAAAGGTCATGCGTGTATGTGACGGAAATGTGGTTATTTCCCCATGAATATTCACACAATTTACGCTCAGGGAAGGTTATACGGTCTGCAGCCAGCTGATCAGGGAGAGCTGTGGCGTCTCACATGAATTAAAGCAAAATAAAATCTCACGACTGAAAATGTTTGTATGACCAAGTCCTAATGTGCAATTTGTGAAACAGTGTGAAAGTAGCCCCGACTCCCCCCTCGCCAAAGCCCAAACTAGCGCTGTTTCCTAAACAATAGACACAATATGTAAAATTATGATGTTTTAGTAATATTGTTCCTGCTGTTCTATATACTTGATCGAGGCTTTAATCTTCTCTTTTATACTGTATGAAATATCCGAGACTATTAAGATTTTATGGAAGATGTGTCTGAATATGTCGAAAATAGCCTAACTACAAGCTTGTAGATCGGCTATTTTTGCCACGCAACATGCTTCCATAAGAAGACATTCTGGCTTCTATGGAATCCAAATGACTGAACTCAGTGATGGCGACTGAGAACTTTAATCCATGACGTCTCACCCATTTCATGGTACAGGGAGCCCTGTTTCGGGGTGACGGGGGCCGGCTTCCTCGGCGACGGCACTTCAATTTTCATGAGGTCATCGCAGCATTGCTTCCACTGGCCTATGTAGAGAGAGAGGGACAAACGATCCAATCAGACTCTGGTACAACAACACACTATTCCTGTGTGAGGGCAAGGAAGCTGATGAAAGGAAGGGACGCGCTGGACGCCGGGGATGCGCCATGACACTCATGGGTGGCAAACCTCGCACCGGAAGTTCGATGAAATACATTGCTGTGGATGGAGCCGGCTGGACCAGCTCATGAACAAACACTATTTCTGATTGCAACCTTTGTCATATAATCGGTTCAGGAATATAAAAGAAGACATATCACAGGTTGTTTTCTAATCACTTGCTTTTCGATGTGCAGAGTACATAATTGTATTGGGGCATCTTAACAGTGGCAGGTATCGTTTCTGTCTCGGAAGTATCGCAAGATTTGGTTGCCAGCCAGGAAATGATGGATAGTCTCGCAATACTTTGGCCGTTCAGAAACATACTTTGTGCTCTTTAGATACCTCTATAAAATTATACAGTGTGCAACATGGAAAAGCAAAACAGCAGAAAACAATGTGTGGTATGTCTTCTTTTATTTTCCGGAGCCGAGTATTTTATAAAGGTCTTAATCGTTCAGAAATAGTGTTTGTTCATAAGATGTCCAGCCGGCTCTCATAGACTCCAATGTTATTTCACCCACATCCGGTGTGAGTCTGCCACCCAGTGTGACGAATCTGCCGGCTGGAATTGCATGATAGAGAAAATGACGTCGGCTTCCTTTCCTTTCAAAAGCCTCCTTGTGTGAGAGAGGGTAAAACCATCCAATCAGACTCTGGTACAACAACACACTCTTGACATTCAGTGGTTTTCAAATGGTGTGCCTGCCGAGGCACACATTATTATTGCAATTTAATATATTTCAAAAATAACGTGCGTCTTGTCACAAAATGTATGCATATCATGCTACTAAACAAACGTTATGAATGACCTTTTAATGTGATGCACTGTGCAGATCACGATGAGACAAAACTGTTTTAGAACGCTGCAAAGAAACATTACAGCGGTGTGACTGTGAATTACCTCAGCAGGACGGCTGATCATTGGCTGATTGAGTGACGAGTCACATGAAATTAAACTTAATTACAAATTAAACCAGTAAGACTCCCTAATCGGGAGATAAGCGACCGTAGGTCACATGTATACAGAAGAGGGCTGTAACGGCGATTGGTTCCTAGAGTTACGGCATTTTATGTGAGCTGCAGTGGCAGGGGGTCCTCCACTGGGGGCGCCACCACTTTTGCATCCGTTCTGGAGCACCAGGAGTGGGTGGTCCCCGGGAATGCCCCGTGAGCAGCCCCGTTGGGGTGGTCATTTGGTAATTTGTCCACATGTGCTCATTGTCTACACTTGGGGGTCCCCGAGGCCGCTGGGGGTCCCTGGAGCTCCGGGGGTCCTTGGAGGGTGTAGTTTGGCAGGTAAGGAGTGTGTGTGCAAAATCTGGCATGGATCGGGGCAACGGGTGCGGAGATATGAGCAGGGCAAAAGTGTGACGGACGTGTGTGACGGACGTGTGTGACGGAGTGACGGACGGACAGGACGGACAGGTTTCTATAGTAAGTGCGACCTACGGTCGCAATTAAATGAACAACTTTTAGAACGTAACAATGGGGCGACTGAACAATTTGTGCCAGCCTCCAAGCAGCAAGCATGTACACCCACACCCAGCAGCTCACTGGGTTCACTCACATGAAAATGGTAGATTGTTGTAAGGGGGAAAGAGAAGCCCTGCTCATTCAGTTTCACTAGAATGAAGCAGCGTATATACAATATAATATAAATAAAGTGGGTACAATACATACAATATAATAACAACCACAAAATCAGTGGTTCATCTTGTGAACCGTGACGACGTACGTGGGCTTGTCAATAATCCATAGATTGGAAGACGGAAGACACTGATGTGATATGTAAACATAAACAATGCCAAAAGCCAAAGATAAATCGGGATCAAAGAACGTCCGCCATTCTGCAACTGGAGCCCACAGTGTGGGAGGTTCTCCTTTAGTTTTCATGGAATGTTCTTCTTTTCTTACTCATGTCATAGAAGTGTTGCCAGAAAGCCTCCATCCATCGGTGTGTGTCGTCCCGGCTGTCTGCCGTCAGGGTGTGTGTGACCTCCTCTCCTCCATACTGGTTGGTGATGCAGATACTCTGGGCCTTAGTTTGAGGGTCCTTCTCTGACGCCCGTATTCTGGTCTCCTGGAATCATAGGAAAAAAAAGAACACAAACAAGTCATGTAGTTTTGAGCTTGTAGATCTGCTACTTTTGCTGTTGTTACATTTGAATCCTGAAAAGTAACAGTTTTGGACACATGAGGTTTTCACTCGACACCCGAGTATAACAACGCAACAAAACAGTAATAGAATCAGGGGAAATGGCAATATTTTTGAATGCCAAAAAGACAAAGTTATGATTTGAAATCTTGTGACAGGGCCCAGAAATCTTTGAAGTTGTTGGACCAATAATGATAAAAAGATTGATGCCAGCTCTCACGTTGTGTCCCCTCAGGTATTATTGTTATTATAAGACGGTATTATCTTTTCTTTGAAAAGTAAAGAGGCAGGAAGCGTTTCAGCTCTATGCCTTCATCAGCTAATATAACCAGTGATACATTTGCGAATTTTTAAGGGAACCTCGGTGAAACACTCAATGCGGTCCGGGTGATCTGACTTAATATATCGTTGTTGCATACCCGTTGTTGGTACCCTCACAAAAAAACATGCAGTAATCCTGGTCTCTATACAGCCGGGGCGCCTGATGGAGAGGAAAGGAACTGGTTGGAATAACATTTTCCTTCCACGCTCTACGTCCTACCGGGGAAACTCCCCCCTGTCAGGTGATAAGAAGCGGCCCTACTCACTCCTCATGCATGGAAGGAAGCATGAGCTCAGTTCAGGGCTCTCCCCAGGCTGGCAGAGGGAGAGTAGTGCCAGTATTAGCCGTCCTGCTGAGGCAATTCACAGTCACACCGCTGTAATGTTGTAGTGAGTAGTGCCCAGGTGTCAGTATATAACCACTAGGTGTCAGTATGGCTCCATCCATTCACACACCTCCTTGCTCAGGCATGCATTTCATTCCATCCCTTCGCTTCCCTTCCTCCTCCTCCTCCTCCTCCTCCTCCTTCTCCCTGACACAGTGGGTCTGTTCTGCTGACTAACGCAGGACCATAAGAGTTGTGATCCGAAGTGATTGACTGGGACCCGGGCTCAGCTCTGTATCAGTGCTCTGTGCCCACAGGGTCAACGATACAAAAGACCCGACCAGACACTGGAGAGAATGACAGGCCTTGAGACGGATGAACACACACACACACGCACACGCACACGCACACACACACACACACACACACACACACACACACACACACACACACACACACACACACACACACACAGGTTTGTATGTACTATACTTGTGAGTACATCAACACTTTAGGACGGCTTTGGAAACAGCTCGGGTGGCGCAGTGATAAAGTAGCTGCCCACCACAAGTCCCCAGAACTACGGTAGAACAGTGAATCGGCCAAGCCTGGTGGTCAAATCTGAGAATGCACTTAAAATGCTACTGCGTGTGCATCTCCCGTTTGTGCGCATGCTCACGACGCTTCACGACCCATGGAACCAATGGAATGGACCCATGGGACCAACATGGAACCAATATTTGCTTCAAAACGCCACTGAGCAATTTCATTGAAATGAATAGCTGGGGGCGGGGCAATCCGCCCTCTAGTTATATTATATGGCCTCTATGGCCCACCACCACGGAGGTTGTGGGTTTAAATCCACTGCGGTGCATCCGGCTTTGTCTACACAAACACAATTGCCCCATTGTCAGCCTTTTGATTGGTCCCTGACTGACTAACCAGCAGGCTCTTTGTTCTACCCTGGGTTCCGCCTTATGGTTGTTTATGTGGAATTTGCTAAAACATTTAAAAACATAATTTATGCCCAATCACTATGCTGCACCTGAGATGTTCCTTTTTACTGAGACCAGGTTTAAGATAAGAATTGAATACACTGAATAATCAGCAACCAAAAAACACGTTATCTCAATGGTAGTGGATGGAGAGAAAGGATTTTTTTGTCTGTTGCTGTAACCAAGAAACAGCAACCAACAGGTGCGAAGAGGGGCATAACCACAGGCAGGACTTGAGAAAAGGGTAAATTGGCCCGTGTTCAGGGGAGGGAAGCCGGGCGTGGAGGAGGGTGTCTCTGCATGTTTTCCTACAGGCTGGGGGCGGCACCTGTAAGCAGGGAGTGTTGGGCGGGAGGAGTAGGACGAAGCCTCTACATCCTCCCGATGGGGGCTCCTCACTGGCAGGCAAGTCAGTGGGATAAAACAGCAGTGACAACACAGAAATATGTGTGGGCAAAAAAACTACTAAATTGGGGAGAAAAAGGGGTTAAAAAGGACTATTGCGCTGAAAATAGCCAGTGTACAAGGCAAGCTCAAAACACGCCACGCCTGTGGCGCGTTGTGAGCTTGTACATCGGCTATTTTGCGCAAATCAAGCTTAAACGGCGATGCGCAAATCAAGCTTAAAATACTGAAGTTCCTCCACCGACCTTGTTGATGGCGATGGTGAACACCGGCTCCACGTTGGCCTCCACGTCCTCCTGCTGGTGGTAACAGAAGAGATTTGTCCCTTTCAGGACACCGTACACCTTCGTCCAACTCTGAGGGTCGCCGCCCAGCTGCTGTGAAGACCAAAAAGGAGAGATGACGGATGGATAGAAGGAAACAGGGCAAAAGGGTAGAGAGAGAGAGAGAGAGATTAGTGAGGTTTGTGTTTGTGGGCTAGGACAACAAATAGCTGTGCAAGAGACTGTCTCCAGCATCTATCTCTCCCTCTCTTTCTCTCTCACGCACGCACATGCACACGCGCACACGCACACGTGCACACACCAGTGGTGGAAAGTAACTAAGTACATTTACTCAAATACTGTAGTTAAGTACAATTTTGAGACCACTTTAGCCCTATTTTATACATAGGCTATTTGAAAATAGCTGATCTACAAGCTCACAATGCGTCGTGAGCTAGTAGATCTGCTATTTTCAAACATTTTAGTACTTTCACTTTTGGTACTTTAAGTATATTTTTATGCCAATACTTTTGTACTTTTACTCATAACTCGTAACATTTTGAGCACAAGCCTTTTACTTGTAACAGAGTATTTTTAAATTGCGGTATTGCTACTTTTACCTAAGTAAAATATCTCAGTACTTCTTCCACCACTGGCACAGGCACACGTGCACACACACACACACACACGCAAACGCACACGCACAGGCTGGCATACATACCTTGACCTTCAAGCAGCCGCTCATCATCTGTTGGGTCATACAGTGAGGCTGACCGGCCAGGCGGCAACACACGCTGCCATAGAGAGGAAGCCAGTAGGAACACTCCTCTACAGGGGGGGATGGAGAGATGGTGAGGGGGGAGAAAGGAGGGAGAGAGGGGAGGAAGAGAGGGATGGGGAGTGGGAGAGAGAGGGTTGAATAAATAAACATCTTGATATAAAATCAATCATATCATCACACACGACTAGAGCCAGACCGATATATCTGTCTGGACGATATATCAGACATTATTAGATTTTCTTTTGATGACATCGGTAAAGGCAGTTCTGTAGCCAATGAGTTCAGTGTGTTCAGAGTATGATTATGGCCTCCCTAGGCTGGTGGGGGGAGTGTAGTGCCCAGGATCACTTAGCAAATTGGCACCGGGTGAAAAAAGGGTTACAAATCGAGGGATAAAAATTATAAAAAAAACAAAAAATAGCAGATCTACAAGCTCGTAGTGTGTCACGCGTGTGAGCTTGTACATCTGCTATTTTTGAAAATATCGAAAATGTTGGGGAACTTTTGAATCTTTTAGATTTTCTTTTTTTACACAAATCTTCTCTTCCGGGGGTCCCTGGCAGAAAACATTTTCAGATGGGGGTCCCAGCCAAAGATATATCAATTTGGAGGTCCTTGGCACGAAAGTCCCACTGGTGTACGACTCTCCAAGATCGACATCGACCCAAAATGTGTCATCGGTCGGGCTCTAGACATAGTAACACTTTAACTATGACTACACCTCTACACACACACACACACACACACACACACACACGTACACGCACACAGACACACAGACACACAGACACACACACACACACACACACACACGCCTTCTGTCCCATTCACACACAGTTTAGTGGGGGGGTGTAAAAGGTGTAAAAGTCTGGCAGCTGGAGGGCCCGTCGTCAAGTGCAGCCGTGAAAGTTTACTGCAGCCTGAAGGAGCAATGAATAAAACACCAGGGGCCCCGTGTGTGTGTGTGTGTGTGTGTGTGTGTGTGTGTGTGTGTGTGTGTGTGTGTGTGTGTGTGTGTGTGTGTGTGAGGGGCCCCCTGTTAACCTCCATCATTACTGCTTTACACACACCTCATCTAAAAGCACACTATTACTGTGACCTTGACAATGGTCCTCTGTCACACACCACACAGCAGGGGGGAGAGAGAGAGAGAGAGAGAGAGAGAGAGAGAGAGAGAGAGAGAGAGAGAGAGGTATTATATTGGAGGTAAAAACCAAAGCGATGACAATGCGTTGCTGTCACACCTCCTCTGCAACGTGTTAAATATGTCATATTCTCTGTGTTATCTGTCTGTCTTGTCAAAGCCACACAAAACCAAGGGTGTGTGACAGCGAGGTGACAGACAGAGGGGGGGGGGGCATAGACAGATGGCACGTTTGGCAGAGAGGAGGAGGGAGGGGTACAGACATGCTGTCTGTCACTCACCGTTGCCTGAGATGGTGAGGTCGTGCGTGCGGAAGCTGTCCTGGACGTGGGACAGTGACAGCGTGGTGTGAGCCAGGAGATGGTACTTGGGACCCCTGTCAAAAACACACACACAAGATCTGGTTAGGTGTGTGTGCTTGTGTTACTATACAGTACTTGTGAGGCCTACTGTATGTATGTCCCCACAGGTATAATAGTGTTTGAGTAATAGACGTTGTGAAGACCATTTACCTGGTCCTCGCTAAAGAAATGGTTGTTTTATGGTTGCTGTTCACCAAAAATAGCCTCACTCAACAACAGGGGCGTCAATTGGGTATGGCAAGGTATGGCAGGTGCCATACCTTGGCTCCAGAAAAAAAGAAGAAAAAATCATGACTGTAGACCATTGGTTCTCAAAGTGGGGTCCGGGGACCCCCAGGGGTACTTGAGGGGGTTCCAGGGGGTCCCCAGCTAAATGATGGATAGGAACCAAATGGACCCTTATGGGTCTGTAACTCTGAGAGTGTACAAATGTAACCAAATGGACCCGTTAAATTAACATTGATTTTACAATATGAATTGGGGTCCCAGAGATAGAAATACCATTAAATGGGGGTCCTCTAATGCATGTCAAACTGAGGGTCCTTGGAATTAAAATGGTTGAGAATCAATGCTAGAGCCGTAAAAAATCTTCTCTTATGGGGGGTCCCTGGCTTATCCTTTCAAATGGGGGTCCGCGGGCTAATAAGTGTCAATTTGGGGGTCCCTGGCATGAAAAAGTTTGAGAACCACTGCTGTAGACTACACATTTGAATGTTATTTGATTTATTTCTGTTTGTAGTAGAGGGATGAGACTGCATTTGAAAAGGCTTATGTTGTCTCAAGCCATTTGCGCACATTGAAATGTTACAATGTAGCCTTTGTTTGGCACACTATTTTATCCTATGAGTGTTTGGTGGCCTTTGATATTAATGCCGTCACATGACCTTGCCATACCGTAGCTTGTTTACCTGGTATCCTATAGTTTCAATGTACAGATTACGTTTCGATAGTATATTGTTTAAACCAGTGGTTTTCAACCAGTGGTCCGGGGGCCACCAGTGGTCCTTGAGGGGAAAAGTGTGCATATAATTTGAATATTTATATTTTTTAAAGCGAAAATTAACTGATATCTTTGCTTCTGGGGGTCCCTGGCACAAAACATTTTCAAATGGGGGTCTGCGGCCAAATGTATATCAATTTAGGGGTCCTTGGCATGAAAAAGGTTGAAAAACACTGGTTTAAACTAATGCTAGGTTCTTGGTTCACCTGTGATCCTCGTTTACGGAGGCAGTACACTGTCTCTCTGCATTTGATGTGTTTACCTTGTTTACTGTAAGTCGCTCTGGATAAAGAGCGTCTTACTAAATGCCTAAATTGTAAAGTGTGTATTTCATAAGAACTCACGGTACAGAGGGAACGGGCAGCAGGAGCGGTGCGCTTCCTCCTCCCCCTCCTCCTCCCCCGTTGCTGACGGGGCTGCATGCTCCAGGCTCCATGGCGGAACGCAGCTTCTTCCCGGCCGAGCGGCCCAGCGAGGAGCTCAGCTTGTTGGCCAGCTTCCTGGGCGTGCTGCCCCCCGAGCAGTCGTCCTCGGAGCAGCAGCTGTACAGCTCCACACGCAGCTCGAACCCGGGGCCCGCGTCGTTACTGTGGGGAGCAAACAACAGACATGAGTGATAAAGCCCAGTGATGGACAGTAACGGAGTAAATGTACTTGAGTACTGTACTTAACCCATTGAGACCGGAAGCCGATTCTACATGTCTCCTAAATCTCAACAGTTTTCTGAAAAACGTATGTTTCTATATCAGTGGTGCTCAATCTTTTTCATGTCAAGGACCCTCAAAATTATATGTATTTGGCCGCGGACCCCCATCAAAATATTTTGCTCCAGGGACCCCCAGCAGCAAAGATTTGAGTTAAAAATGTTCGCTTTAAAAATATATATATTCAAAGATTTGCACACATCTTCACGATTTTTCAAAAATAGTAGATCTACAAGCTCGTAGCGCGGCACTTGGTGCCGCGCTACGAGCTGATATATCTGCTATTTTTGAATAGCCCAAAGTGTAAAATAATGCTTTTTAGCTCAAATCTAAAAATGACACAGTTCCAGGTCTTAATGGGTTAAGTACAGATTCTGAGGATGTGTACTTTACTTGAGTATTAGATTTTTTTGAATTCCAAGACAAATATTTTACTACATTTCTAGGAAGGTTGGCTGTTTTTGTTTTCTTCCCTAAAATGCAATTGGCCACACTTCTGCTCTCACACACTAGCCGTGTTTCTGGCTTCCCCCTCCGCTCGCCTCTTTGTTCGTGTATGGGTGTATAGGAGTAAAAGTACTTAAGTAGAAAATGTAGTCAATTCAGAGAGTTACTTCTCTGAAACGAGAGTTACAAGGTCCTATAAATTCATTGTGAAAACATGACAGCAATTCATTGATATCAAAATTACGAAATGTACTTTTTGACTGAGCTACTTTTACTTGTAGTGGAGTAAATTTGACATGGAGTATCTATACTCTTACTCAAGTACTGGGGTCGAGTACTTCGTCGAGTACTTGCTGCCCTCTCATTGTCATGCATGTCACACCGCCTACACACACACACACACACACACACACACACACACACACACTGACTGTATGCATTAATAAGCTTCATTCAAGTAGAACGCTGCACGTGCTGCTTTGCATGTATTATTTAACCCTCTAACCATTTTGTATGTACGACGTGTTTCACAAAAGAATTGCAGATCTAAAATCTAAGCTAAAATCAATTATTTTTGTAGTGCTATTTTATTTGTTAGGTCTATAATGATATGCCCGACACAGGGATGCCAGAGGGTTAATGTGGTTAATAAACATGCAGACGATTTGAATGCGAACCGTTTTCCCCTGTGATAAGAAAATTACAATTTAGAAAATGAAATGTGTCTGCAGGCATTGCATCATGAATATGTATGGATTATGAATATATACAGTGTAGCTCATTGGTTCTCAAAGTGGGGTCCGGGGACCCCCAGGGGTACTTGAGGGTGTTCCAGGGGGTACCCAGCAAAATGTGTAAATATAGCATCAGAATAATTATGACCTTTCATACTTTGGCTATTCAAAAATAGCAGATCTACAAGCTCACAGAGTGCCGCGCTATGAGCTTGTAGATCTGCATTTTTTTTTAAATCTTGAACATTTTTGCAAATCTTTGAATATATATTTTTGAAAGCGAACATTTGTAACTCAAATCTTTGCTTCTGGGGGGTCCCTGGAACAAAATATTTTTAGATGGGGGTCCGCGGCCAAATACATATCATTTTGGGGGTCCTTGGCATGAAAAAGTTTGAGAACCACTGGTGTAGCTAGTGTAATACCACCCTCATCTTATTCCTACACATAGTATAACTGTAGCCTATGGTCCGTTCCAACGACTATGTGGGAGCATCCACACTGATATATTATTATTGTTGTGGTGTGTCATCCATCCACTTGAGATAGAAGGATTATTTAATGTACACACTGTACCTGCTTGGTTTATGCTTATGTGTGTATTAGATATCTGTGCACAAAACAGTATTTCACCCACTTCTTCTTTACACCTGTAAACCTGTGATGTGACAATGAAGTTGAATGTGATTGTGTTATTGTGCTTGGTGTGGACGGCTGGCCCATTAGTCTGTTGGTATTGTCTGACCAACAAGTTGGTAAGACAATACGATAGGGAAACGGTTATTGGTTCCTTGTTACCATGGCTGTGTGCATGGATATGTCCTTAAATCCATTCTGTTGTGTTTATGGCACTCTTACTGTATGTACTGACGTGCACCTGCACTGTTGTCATAGAGGTAAAGCAAACTATTTTTTGATGAATAAAAGGTTATTTTAACCAATCCAAATGGTATAGTAGGTTGGAGGTGGTCTCCCTACTCTTGCATTGAGACATTTAAGACAATGTCAATAAAGTGATCTAAGCAGACGGCACACCATACTTTTGCCTAGATGCGTCACCATCTTTATTGTATTTGGGACATTAGTTACCTCTCTCCATTGGGAGAGGGTGTGTTTATACACATGATATCAAGGAATGTTTATGATATCAAGGAATTAAATAAAGGCAAATTCATACTTCATTGCGGGACCCTTTTGACAAGCGTGGCTTGACATAAAATGACATATTATGACACTTACAATACGATGGTGTTGTCGAAGCAGATGTCTGTCAGCGTCCTGTCAACCATCACCATGTCTGTGTCGAAGATCTCCCCTCCTAACTGGAGCAGACAGAACACTGCACACCTATGGAGCTCTGAGACACAGAGAGACAGAGAGAGAGAGAGACAGAGAGACAGAGAGAGAGAGCAAAAATAGATCATCAAGCTTGTAGAAGCTATGTTTGCTACTTTTGTGTGTCACTGTAGGGCATTAATTTACGCAAAAAAAACATTTAAAAAAATGATAACTTGAAATACTGTATGGAGAGTTCTGCAACAAGGTTTCTGCAACAATATTATGAAAGGTAAGGTGGAACAAGCACAGGAGCTTCTGAACAGAGTGGAGTCAGAGTGTGCCAAGATTGGCCTTCAGCTAAATGCCAAGAAAACATGAGGTTATCACCTATTACATCCTATTGGAACATCCACCTCTGACAACAACAGGAGGCACTGCTCTGGAAGGAAGTCAAGGTCTTCAAGTACCTGGGCTCATGGGTCAACTCAACCAAGCAAGATCTTAAAGTGAGGACGGCACTTGCACAGAGGGTCCTGAACGGCATGACCAGTGTATGGAACTCCAACCTCCCCCCGACTCATCAAACTCAGCTTCTTCTATGAAGAGTCTGTTCTCCTCTATGGCAGTGAATGCTGGACCCTGAAGCCAACCCTGCAGAAGTCTCTAGACGGGTACTACGCCAGAATGTTGCGTGCAGTACTTAACATCAGCAAGAGTGAACATGTTACCAACAAGAATCTGTATGATGGAATACCAAGGGTGAGCGAGAAAATAGCAGCCAGGAGAATGAGACTATAGCAGGACACTCTGCCAAAGACATCAAGAGCTGCCAGCCAGCAAATTGGTGCCGTGGGAACCAGGCACCGGGTCACGAACATACGTGGATGTACTCAAGAAAGATGCTGGAGAGCAAAGCACCAACGAGCTGGCCAGATGTATGGAGAACCGGGATGACTGAAAGCGACGATGGAGGGCTCGTCTGAGGACGACCTAGAGCAGTGTTTCTCAAAGTGGGGTCTGGGGACCCCCAGGGGTCCCTTGAGGGGGTTCCAGGGGGGTCCCCAGCTAAATTCTAACCCCTTTATCCATATTGTATACGTCGGCTATTTTTGAAAAATCTTGAAATAGTTTGAAAAATTTGGAATTCTTTTTTAACACAAATCTCCCTGGCACCAAAACATTTTCAGTTGGGGGTCAAATATATATCAATTTGGGGGTCCTTGTGGCACAAAAAAGTTTGAGAACTACTGACCTGGAGAATATTTACGAGGAGCCAAACATATGGAAGATATTTTCAACCTCTTTCTCCTCTAAACGACTCCATTGGAGAGCTCATCCTCGGCTCGCACGGCAGCATTATAGTCCTTCAGGAGTGTTTTCACAGGAATGCAGAGGCGTATATACAGGCTGTTTCAACAGCGGTACACAGAGGAGATGATATGACCTACAGTAGACTGGGAAACTAAACACTACTCTGCCAGCTGTTTCACATGCACTTATTACTGTACACAACGTGGGACTTAAACAACAACCACCTATTACCACCTGCCAAGTAGGCTACTATGATGATAGGTCAAATACCCAGCTGGATAAATGCCATTCTACAGTAAGGTTATTACTAGAATACACCTTATTTGTACCGCATCGCTGTCTCGCACGCATGGTTGGACAACAGCCAAAGCATTGTTATTAGTCCAAAACAAACCAGCCGTGCTGCTGAATACCAATGTTTCGCTTGAGTTACACTGTATGTCGTTGCTGTCGGCGTAGAAACCTCTTATCTCCTTATTTACATTTTTCGTGTTTTTCCCCCCGTAAATCAACGCCCCTACTTGATCCCACTACAGCGTCACACAAAAGCATCAAAAGTAGCAGATCTACAAGCTCGAAACGTGGCGCGAAGCGGCACGTTTCGAGCTTGTAGATCTGCTACAGTACTTTTGAATTTGAATCCTGAAAAGTAACAGTTTTGGACATTGGAGGTTTCCAAACGACAGAGGCGATATTTCGTAAATTTTGTGCACCACACTGCAAGACTGGTCCTGCATTACACATTAACTTTATAATCCACTTAAGTCTTACACAATGTCTTTGTGTTTTGTTCACCACTGTTCTGGTGTAATCTCCCCTCCATCACATTGCTCTGAGCCAGGTGCTTATAACTACAGTGCACAACGTGTTGATAATAATAATGATGATTGCATAGTATAGAGCTACTCCTCCCGAGGGCATTCTGTGCTTCACAGATGCCCTCCTGCCAAGATAAATAACTACTGTAACCAATATTAACAGCAAATAATGTCCATGGGGTATATCATTGACATTGTAGAACGTGGCACAAACTACTCCATATATAGACTGTTTATATTTCTTGCATGTCTCATTGAAAGCCAACGTTATGGAATGTCCTGTTAATGCATGGACCGGATAATCAATCACAATATCCTAGGGTTCTGAAACTGCATATTGTCCCCTTTTTTCTCTACGCTCTAACTCAAGACAGTAGAAATAACTAATCATTTAAACAAGGAAAAATTATGTTGTTTACAAATTGAAGCGTTCGGCGAGGCCTCCCCAGTCATTAATATTTAAGAGGCCTTCAAACGTAACATTCCGAGAATACGTTAAAAACCGGGATCTTGCCCAGTTGCTCTCATTCTCATGGGTTCTCTCTCTCATAATAACGTCCCCATGCTTTTTAATGACCTTGGACTAATGGCCTCATTAAGCGTCGTTAAGGACTCTCTCTACCTGTCTCCTCGGTTCATTTGTGAGCTCCGGTCACGCACATTAATTCCATTCAGGTTGTCAGGGGAGGGGAGGAGGGGGGGTGGCATGCACGGAGCTCTATAATGACTGTGCACGTGTTTAACCTGCATTAACTCCCAGCGATGAGGCGGGCAGTAACGAACCGTCAATCAACACGGCCGGTTCAGAAACGTGCTTCTGGACTCAGGGGTCCAAAATATACTGCTGGGGTTTAGATGCTTCCTTCCACAGTGTTAATTTGTATTCACCTGGTAGCCATGGTGATAGTGGCTGGCTAATTAAGGTTAGTTAGATCTGTGTTATCAGGTGAATGCAATTAATGGCCTAGTTGGATAGACAATCAGCAGTTAGCAGGTTTTACCCCCAGGGAACCCCCAGATTAAAGAAGAACATCATACAGTTTTTGTATAATCTACTGGGCTTGGTTTTCATTAAAATGTATGGCAAATATTCAGATGTATGCACCTTTCCATCCACTACTCTCATGCAATATTAGAGATGGTTCATGAGATAAGCACTGTAAATACAGTTTTTATACAAAACCAGCAGATTCCATCTCCCATGTTGTGCATTTCTTTTTTCGATAACGCTGGCAAAAACCACCTCAAGTGAGCAACACATTTTTCAAGATTGTTATTTGACATGTTTCCGTTACCAGTGTTTCTGTTCTATGCGCAAATCAAAAATGTGCATAAAAAAGCTTGGTTGATGGAAAGCCAGTTACTGAAGCACACCTGAACCAGCAGCTTGCTGCAGAAATGTTAAGGAGCCACAGACACAGGTTTGAATAAACAGAACCAACTGTATGTCTGTTTTTAGAACAAAGTCAGCAATGTCATGCAGCTCACCACAGGACAGAAAACCTACTACAGGCATCACTCCAAGGTGACACTCAACAGATAAGGTCCTTACACACCGGGAGCGATTTTTTTCATGCGAATAATACGTTTTTTTAAAAACCTTATAAAGTCAATGCAAGCTTTCATGGAGAAAAAGCGAAAAAGCGAAGCGAAAAAGTGTCTTTTATTTATTCGGAACAAGTCCAAATTTTGCGTATATTCGCATAATCGCCGGTGTGTAATGACCTATACACTTGTGTTCCTTCTTGGTGCTCACTATCATCGTCGTTGTCAACTTGATCATACTACAGTGTCACACAAAAGTATAAAAAGTAGAAGATTCGCAAGCTCAAAACGTGGATATGGTTTCCACCCGACAGAGATGTCATGCTCTGCCCTACAAATAATGACCCAGTACTCTGTCTGCGCCTGTGTGCTGATGTTTTTTTTGTAGTCCCTCTTTGTGGTATTGCCTCTTTGCCAAGGGATGTCATATTTCTAATGGGTTCCTGTGACAGTACGGACGGAGACATCTGGGAGAGAACCATAAACAGATTCCAGGGATCTGGCAACAACACCATAAACACCCTGCACATCAAAATGATCAGCACACAGACAAATGCCTTTTGGCTAGACAGGCCTGATCTAAAAATGGACGAGACGACACAAACACCACGAGACACAGAACAGACGCACAACACAGCAAAACCAGAGCCTCTGGTACTTATTGAAGCTTATTCAGTATTTTCAAAATAAAAGTAAAAAAACTGAAAATGGAATAAAAGTCGATGATACTTGGACCAAGAATAGACATTATTGTTGAATAATGAGTTTTAAAAGACACATCGTTGAGACAGTGTTTAAACCGTCTGTGTTTTCTTACCTCCTTTGTTCTTGAAGTATTCTGTGTCTTTCCACATGAGAGGGATCCGAAGATCTGAGAAGACAAAAACCACAGGGAACTTATAGCTTTATATAAAGCAAAGAGTAATATTCACTGGCACTGCAGTACTTCAATTAATAAGTGTCCAACTGGTACAAAAATGTTCACATGCGTTGTTTGTCGTATACATCACAATCGCAATATTCAGACGCATATACTGTATGAATTGTGCAATTGTTTTTCCAGCCTCACTGCTGCTTTGTGTGTCTATGAGCCCCTTAATAAGCCGTGGGTAGCCCTGGCTAGCTCAGTCGGTATAGCACTCTCGCCCTTTGGACCACAAGGTCGTGGGTTCGATCCCGGGCACCGCCAACTCAGTGGCATGAGTAGGGGCAAATCATGCTGTAAGTGTGGTAGGTTTGGCGCTCCACCTCAGCAATACATCCCCCAGGGGTCTAGCTCAGTGTAACAGGGATAAACTCCCGCGTTCTCGGCTGACGCCGACAATAAGTCTCTCCAACCTACTTACTTATGAGAAAGCTTGATATAAAAGTAACCCTCTGGACATGACGTTAGTATGTCGCAGGGACTTACCCTCAATCCAAAGCTTTATGCTTAGTGCCAAGCAGGGAGGCATTGGGTACCATTGTTATAGTCTTTGGTATGAATCTATCTGGGATTGAACCCCTGATCCCCCAGTCTCAAGGCAAAAAGTCTAACCACAAGGCAACTAAGCTGGTTATCCAGCAACGATATAACTGTGAAGTAGTTGTTTTTCCTCCTTCACTGCCATCTAAGAGCCCTGTAGTGAAGTTCAATATTCACCTGACTGCTCTCTACCTCCGGGTCGGGCTGATGAACAGCCTCTAACAGCTCCTCCGGGGCCCACAGCTAGTCAATAACAAGGATGAAACATCCCATAATAGAGAGAGAGACTGAGAGAGAGGAAGTGCCGGTGTCAGCCTCAGCCTGATAGAGTTGTTCTCCATTAAGATGAAAACGATTCCTTCTCTTTTAATCTCGTTCCTTAACTCTGATATGTCTCTCTTTCATTGTATTATATATCTCTTTGTGGGTCAGTCAGCCTGTTTTTGTCTCTCTATTCACTTTCACACATGCACTGTATTATGGAAGTTTTCCAGACTTTAAACGGATGGGCTGTATGTATGAGTGTGTATGTATGTATGTATGTATGTATGTATGTATGTCTGTGTGGGTGTGAATAAACGCTGTGATTGTCAGGTGAATGTACATTTAGCGAGTGGACGTGTTGACAAAGCTCGAAGCGCGGCTCTGTACTGTATATCTGCTACTTTTGCTACTTTTGTGTGACGCTGTAGTATGATTAAGTTGAGCGTTAATTTACGCAAAAAAAACACAAAAAGTTAGAATGAGATAGGAGGTTTCTGCCCGACAGCAACAATATATCATCCAGATACCCACAGGCCGGCTGACACGGTTACTATATGTACATATTGTACATACTGTATATTCATACTGTACATATTCATCTATGAGACATGCATATCCATGCACATACTGTATTTTCTGGTGATAGTCAAGATTGTTCATATACTAGAAGTTCGGGCCGCTACGCGGCCCGAACGTCTAGCGTGACGCGTCGTTCACTTTGCAGTGCCACCTTACAGGCACCTCACAGTGTGAGAGAGAGTTTTGTGCTCTCCTAAATCCACGGCAGGCTTTGAAAGTACCCACTTCAGAAAGAGGTGACGTGCATCACCTCTCCAATGACCAAAACCCACTATGGAAGCCGTCGAACTGGTGCGATCTGACGGCATCCTAGAATTTATAGGTAGGATGTGATGTCATGTGATGTCATGCTGTCGTGAGATTACGTCACACTGGCGTTGTCATCGTGATGTCAGATTACGTCACACCGTCACACTGGCGTCGCATACGGACAACCGACATGGCGCAGGATTCAAATTGTATATATAAGATAGGCCTAAAGGCGCAGTACAGTACAGATCTCCGGTGAGGCGGTGACAGACTCCAGAAGTCTATTTATCTTATTCTTATCTCTCTACACTTACACTCCTAGTCTGCGTTTAACGCTTACTGTCTGCTGTTGCTGCTGCTACGATGCCTGAATTTACCCACGGGAATCAATAAAGGTTTATCTTCTCTTGTGTTATCTTCTCTCTCTCTCACACACACACACACACACACACACACACACACACACACACACACACACACACACACACACACACACACACACACACACACACACACACACACACACACACACACACACACACACACACACACACACACAGCGCTATAACTCACCCGAGATGGCTATCTTTCCTTTGCAGGGCATGCGGTCGTCCACGGCGCCCGTGTCCGAGGAGCGGCGCGCCACCCTCTGCATGACCTGCGCCTCCTTCATCCTCTGCAGCTCCGACATGTAGGCCATGATGCGCGTGCTGCAGGTCTGCAGGCTCTTGGAGGCCTCCAGGGCCTGGTCCCGCTGGGAGCAGGCCGCCAGCAGCTTGCAGGCCCCGTCACGCATCCGGATCTCATGGTCGATCTTCTTCTGGATGTCACTGTCCTGAAAAGAGCAGAGAGAGAGAGAGAGGCATGGTTAATGTCAGAGGCTTTTGATGACAAACCCATAGGATGTTCAGTGAGTTCAGTGAGGACTGTCAATGAACTGCCCCCCCCACCCCCTGATTGGACTGTGCTGGACTGGACAGGATGTAATTGCACTTTTAAAATGCACAACAGCACTTTACTAACTGTGCTGGTAACTTTTTTTTAAAGTATTGCACCATGGCACTTTAACAATATATGCTGTGTTGGTAACTTTTTTAGATGAATTGCACGTCATACATATATATATTTTTTTAATGTTTGTTTATGCTGTTTTTAGTTTTGGTCTTTTTATGTTTCTTAGATAGGCTTGATGTTTTATGTTGCACTGCAAGTGGCTGAGGGGGAACGGTATTTCATTTTCTGTATGTAAGTAAGTACAAGGGGAAAGGGACAAATAAAGTGATTCTGATTCTGATTCTGTTCGAAATAATTTAGTTTTTGGTCAAATTAAAAGATAAGGTAATATAGAGACGTGGTTCTCAAACTTTATTTTGGGCTCAGTGCACCCCTGTAAATAGCGTTTCCATCCCCGGCACCCCCGAATTAAATTGTTAATTTATCGTCTCTGTCAGGTGGAAACCCCATATGTCCAAAACGTTTACTTTTGATGCTTTTGTGTGACGCTGTAGTATGATCACGTAGGGCATTAATTTACGAAAAAACACAAAAAGTTAGAATATGGAGATAAGAGGTTTCTTTCCCATAACCCTATCAGCCGAGGCCCGGCAACAAACTCATTTGTCTTCTAAAGTTAATGGGAGTTAATAGTCTAGAGTTTGTCCTCATGGCGATGTCACCAGGTGGAAAATCACTCCATGTTTCTGTTAAATACAGCTCAGTGAACTGATGAAGAAATGGAATGAATGGCTTCAGGCTTTTTACTGAGGGTTCACACTGGGAAAGGTTTAAATTCACCAAGTTGCTTTAAATGCAGAGCAGGACAGCAGGGCTCCTGGAGAAACGCTGAAGTGATTAGACTGCAGATTGATACCAAATAGAGTTTGAGATGTTTTATGGACGATGAGAGTCTCCCGGTGAGTAAAAACTAACTGAGTGAAAAATGAATATTGTGTTAAAGTTTCCTCCAGTGGATTACAACAGTGTGGAGCGTAATAGTCCAAAAGTGTGTGTGTGTGTGTGTGTGTGTGTGTGTGTGTGTGTGTGTGTGTAGCGTGAATGCTATTAGCACAAGAGGGAAAACTTGGCACACTTGTGCCTCCTGCCCTCAACTGCCTGCTAAGACATCAATTAGCAAACTCTTAACGCACGTACACACACACACACACACACACACACACACACACACACACACACACACACACACACACACACACACACACACACACACACACACACACACACACACACACACACACACACACACACACACACACACACACACACACACACACACTCTCGGAAGTACTGTATGAAGAATTAAGCTGTCAAACACACAGCATCTGGAGCCGAAGATGAGAGACCCCAGATATGCACTGTCATGCACACTTCGGGTGATTATAAAGACACTCAGTCGCGCACACATTCATGAATACACACATCACCACATGTGACACGTTTCTCTCACACACACACACACACACACACACACACACACACACACACACACACACACACACACACACACACACACACACACACACACACACACACACACACACACACACACACACACACACACACACACACACACACAGCTTGTCTGATGTTGTCCTCCTATAAGGCAGAGGTTATCCTTGCAGGGTTTAAACAACAAATCCCTGTTTCTCCCTCCACACTGTCAGCAGCACAACAGAAAGCCTACAGAGAGATGGATGGATAGACACTGAAACCTCTAACTGCTCCACATGAGCAGGTTGGTGCCTTGCATGGTTCCTTCTGGCATCATCGGTGTGTGAATGTGTGTGTGTGAATTATATAGTACAGCGCTAAAGTTCACAAAAACTAGAAAGACACCATATAAATGCAGTCCATTTACCATAGATACTAGAGGAAAGTAGAGGATTATGATCACTGCTTTTCAAACATTTCAATGACCCCCACATTTATATGTATTTGGTGCCCATTGAAAATGATTTGTGCCAGAGAAGATTCATCAAGATTTATCAAGATTTGTCAAACTCTTTCAAAGATAACTCCAAAGGTGTCACAGAGAAATTACTGACATATTGCTGAAACAGCTGATCTACAAGCAAACGACGCGCTGTCTGCTTGTAGATCTGGTATTTTTGGAAAAAACGATTATGC
The DNA here is from genome assembly GCF_963454915.1 of Gymnoscopelus microlampas. Taxonomy (NCBI): domain Eukaryota; kingdom Metazoa; phylum Chordata; class Actinopteri; order Myctophiformes; family Myctophidae; genus Gymnoscopelus; species Gymnoscopelus microlampas. The sequence continues at coordinate 50,844,524 of NC_139941.1, read as the reverse complement.
AAAATAATTGCGATTATCTCAAATAATTGCGATTAGGCGATCATGTAATAATTGTGACAGGTCTAACAGACAGACAGTCATTCTTTCTCCACCAACAATCACTAAATAATAATCCCCGGTCCCCTCCCTCTCTACCACTGTGCTCATTCTCATTCAGTCTGAGTCACAGACTCGCTCTCTATGCAATTTCCATCATTTTTAATTCAGCCCCCCCCCCCTCCTCCCCTTCCTCCATCTCCCTGTCTCTTACAATCAGGCCCACATGATGTTCTGTTCCACAGTGGGGTCTAATATGTGGTTTGGACACAGATTCTCACTTGGGACGTGGCCGGCGGGTTTTTGGGTTATTAATGGCCTCACCACCGCTGTGTCAGTCAGTACTGATGGGTGTGTTGAATAACAAGAGCTCTTTAGGGGATCAAACCGCACCGCACGGAACTAGACTCCACATGGCGGCGAGAGCTACACCAACAGCTGTAAATCAAACACACTGTCCAAAATATACAGTCCCCCCCCCCTCGTGAAGAAGCCTCCCATGCAACAACACGCCAACGTCGTGTGAAAGATGGAGCTGCTCGGCCCGGCGCCATTATTTTGATACATCTATTTCAATAAACACAGTGCAAACATTAAAGGAGGGATCAAAGACCATCACGAGGAGATTGCTTCATCTACATGAGAGGCTTCCAGCACCAAGAATAAAGAGCCAGATTTAGGGAGCGTGAGCAAAGCACATTCATTCTGATAAAAGATAATAAACCAAACTTCAAAGTGGTGCTACTGGAGGTTTGAGTAACACCAGTGGTGGTAAAAGTACTCACATTTTTTACTTAAGTAAAATACCAATACTGCAATATAGAAATACTGTTACAAGTAAAAGTCCACAATAAAGTACAGTACTTGAGTAAATGTACTTAGTTGCTTTCCACCACTGAGTAACACGACTATCCATTCCACACTGTGGACAGATTCTATTTTATTTGCTGCTGAGCAGAAGAAGAAGAAGGGCCCCTAGGGGCCCCTAGACAAACAATCTCCTCTACTGACCCAGAGACAGACACTTTAGACTTTAGAGGGGAGGAAAAGGAAAGAAAAGACCTGGTTCTGGATGTCTACTATATAAACCCAGATGGCATCACAGACAGTGTCTGTCTGCGGTGTGTCGGTGTGTGCAAACACTAAATTGGATTTCTAGGGCAAAGTGTTTGTTTATACAGAGATTGGACGTGAGACGGAACGCCTGCTTAGAATTCAACCCGGCGGCGTTCGTTCCTTCCGTGTCGGAGCAGAGGACAGAGATAGATGAAGACAGAACGGAGAGAGAGAGAAAACACATAAGCAGCCAGACTCCCAATTCTTTTTTTTTGTTTTCATGTTATCATCTCTGCCGGCGTGGAAAGCTCATGTGTCCAAAACTGTTACTTTTCTAGGACTCCAAAGTAGCAGATTGCTTGTAGATCTGCTACTTTTGAGTGATGCTGTAGTATGACCAAGGGTGTTAAATTACGGAAAAAAAACTAAAAGTTTGAATATGGAGATGAGCGGTTTCTTATCTCCAACTGTGAGTTGTTTTCCAATAATTGTGTTCATTGGAAACGATTATGCAAAACAATAGCAATTAGCTCAAATAATTTCGATCAGGCGATGTACTAATTGCCTAGTTTTCACACACACACACACACACACACACACACACACACACACACACACACACACACACACACACACACACACACACACACACACACACACACACACACACACACACACACACACACACACACACACACACACACACACACACACACAGTGCAGTGGTGTGGTGTGTGAGGTGGACCTGGCTGTGAGGAGGAACAGAATCCTGTATTTATAGCAGCTAAATTAACAGTCTTGTTCTCCTACTGGAGAAGAAGCTGAGAATAGAAGGTCCATCCATCAGCCTACATTACTTCACACACTGATCCACCATGCTGCTGGGCTGGACGCTGGACTCACAGGAAACTGCTCTCTACAGCACTGTGCAAAAACGTTAACAACCTGCTTCAGAAAATTAATTGCATATATTTGTAATTCATCCTGCATAAGGTAGATAACGTTGTTTTTAATGATAATAATACCAGCCTGCATGCTCGCCAGTGCCAAGGCTGGTAATGATGAAATTACTGCGTGAAGGAGGCAAGTTCTACACACCTACTTAATAGTTTTTAATAGGATATATATAACATAAACACTAAGTGTTGTTTAATTGTGGTCTCATAATAAAAACAGTCCCTACTACCCGAGCCATATAAATTAATTCACCGTAAACAGAATTGGGGCTGGGGTTGACAAGATATATAACCTCTTATCTCCATATTTTAACTTTTCTTTTCATAAATGAACACAGCATCACACAAAAGTATCAAAAATAGCAGATCTACAAGCTCAAAACGCTTCAATTCGTGCCACGTTTTGAGTTGCCGAACTGCTACTTTTGACATTTTTTAATTTTTATCTTGAAAAGTAACAGTTTTGGACACCTGACAGAGACGATATAGAACAGTGGTTCTCAAAGTCCTCAGGGTTCCTTCAGTCACAAATGCGTGAGCTTGTAGATCATCTATTTTTGGTGTAGATTAAAAAAAAAAAAAAAAAACATCAAAGTACAGTTGTAACTAAAGTCCGGTTCTCTAAGACAGTAGTTCTCAAACCTTTTCAAGTCAAGGACCCCCAAATTGATATTTATTTGGCCGCAGACCACCATCTGAAAAAAGTTTTGTGCCAGTGCCACCAGAAGAGAAAATGTATGTAAAAAAAAAGTCATACCACAGCGGGAATCGACTGTGGGAGGTTGGGGTTACTAGTCAATTGTTGCAGCGGTTTTGTTGCAGCGGTGTTGAGTGGCAGCGGTGGCCTAGTGGTTAGAGGGGCGGCCTTGATACCGGAAGGTCCCTAGTTCGATTCCCCAATTCATCACATCCATCATGAATCACCGCTGAATAGCCCTTGAGCAAGGCTTCCATGCAGGGTCCGGCTGGAAACAAGTTTCGTACTTAGTCCGACACCCTGGGTAAACAACAAACTTTGCTTTGCTTTGCTTTTGCTACCAGGTAATCCACCGATTTGAATAGTGTTTGAAGCTCCAATACGTGTCTTGTAGTTGTTCTAGTCTTATAGTGACGCATTAGGGAGTGAAAATGACAGAGCAGCAATAACTGACGCTTATCTGTGAGAATGTGTTGCATTAACACCAGCCAAAGCAAAAGTACATGCACTTTTCAACTCGGACGGGTAAAAGGTCAGGGGTTCAAAGCCCTCCTCCTTGGGCCCTATGTGTACACACACACACACACACACACACACTCACGTCCCCGCTGGCGTATGTGGGGAGAGGTAGCCGTCTGCTAGTGGTCAGCGGTAGGGGTCAAGAGGTCAACGACCCAGACAGGAAAGCCTAACCACGCAGAAGAGCAGGTCATAAACAAGCCCATTACGCACCATCTGTGACCACATCTACACCTACGTAGGGTCAGTGTGTGTGTGTGTGTGTGTGTGTGTGTGTGTGTGTGTGTGTGTGTGCTTGTATTGCTATACTTGTGAGGGCCTATGTCCCCACATGATCAGCCTCAGTCTCTCTATGTTGCCAGACGGCTACAGAGAGGCGACAGAGGAAGTGACCATCTGGCAGTCAGTTAGCGTTAGAGACATCAGACTATCTGATGATGAAGGGTTGTTGGAACTAACTAACGAGGACATACACACTGTCCAATGACAACCTGGACCAGGGCAGAGACGTGCGTCGACACAGCCGTTCACCAGTCTGTTCTCAAAACCCGAGGCCGATTCTACAAATGCCTTCTAAATCTTCTCAAACTTAAGATGTTTTTAAAAAATGCTCAAAAATAGCAGTGCTGCGAGCTTGCATATGTGCTATTTTTAATAGCCAACGCAGAAATCTAAAAATTACAAAGACGCTTTGCCCGGTTTTAATGGGTTAAGAATATTTCTGAGTGTGTGCGGAGGCTCTTGAATCAACAGGGAGAAGTTTATGTTTTTAAAGGTTTGACCCAAAATAGGGTTTGATTATTAATCAATTATCTTATAAAACTGTTGATTACTGATTGTTTCTTTAAAATCGATGACATCTTTTAGTTTGCACGACTGTTGCACTCTAGTGGTCAGTCAGCACAACAACTCCGGCAAGCTGCAAGCTTAAATAAAATATAATACAGTAAAAAAAAAGAAAAAAAAGAAGGAGCTTTGTTTTCTCTTTTTCTCCCCTTCCTCTCTCTCTCTCTCTCTCTCTCTCTCTGGA
>NC_139941.1:50790230-50835230 GCF_963454915.1 Gymnoscopelus microlampas | reverse complement strand
CTCCCTATGATGACCTGCCAAGAATATGGATGCTCCAACCTTACTGCCCTGTGTCTGTAACTCTGCATGAGCAAACTTATAAAGCTACATTCCGTAAGTTTCATGTTTTACCAAGGATTCGGACCAGAAGGCGAGTGCCAAAATTGTCTACTGTTGCTACACAAAGCCCATTGAAGCAGAGGATGTGTTACACTTCGACCTTCATGCAGTGTCTCGTCTACCCCGACCACAGGTTCTACATTAGAAGAGCAGGGACACCAAATACATGCTTGGAGCATACACAAACTCAACAAAGTTGCAGAACCCATGCTCAGTCACACACCTGTGAGGCAGTCACACACATGTGTCTGGCACACAACTCTCAGCAAGTGTGTGCTGGCAGGTCGCTCAAAACAAGAGCGATTACCAACAGAAGCATATTGGGTGATTTTGGCAAATTCTTTGGAGGCGCTACCCACACGTTTAGCTGTGCTGCTAATTCCACAAATGCTCGATCCTTACAAGCTGTACCTTGTTGTAAAGGTGACTAATCAACGATAAAACTGATATAAAACACAAGACAAATTGGTATCATTAAAGGGAAGATATAATCGACCAAAGTTCAGCTTCCGAACTTTTTATGGGCAGTTTATTTTAAACATCTGATCTTCTCTTAAATCTTCTCTTCTGGGGGTCCCTGGTAAATCCTTTTCAGATGGGGGTCCGCAGCCAAATACCTATCAATTTGTGGGTCCTTGGCTCATATAGATGGTTAAAATAACTTTTAACCATCCAAAAAGTTATGGATTGAAGCTTTAACACATACACACACACAAACACAGCAGGGGGACAAGGAATAGGCAGCGAACCAAGCCACAAAAGAGACGAGTAGACATTATATTGGCTGCCTGTGTGTGTGTGTGTGTGTGTGTGTGTGTGTGTGTGTGTGTGTGTGTGTGTGTGTGTGTGTGTGTGTGTGTGTGTGTGTGTGTGTGTGTGTGTGTGTGTGTGTGTGTGTGTGTGCGCGTGCATGCGTGTGCGCGTGTGTGTGCGTGTTTAATTTATGAATAATACATACAGTATGTGTGAGTAAATTACTGGCTGTTTATTGTGTGTGTGTGCACGCATGTTTATGTTTATGTGTGTGTTTGCCTCTCTTTGTGTGTGGTCTCTCATCCCTACCTGACAGGCCCATCATGCAGCCTATAGATTTATTAAATGCTGTGTACACTTTCCATAAACCCACAGTCATAAATAACACAGTGGCTCCATAAAATAAAACAAAACATCAACACAGTAGGGATAGCCTATTAGCAAAGTAAGAGTATTTTCTGGTGCCCGGAACGCTCGCCCCCAAGTTTAATTACTTTTACTGCTTAACCAAGCAGATGGCTGCTCAGATGGCTCAGATGAGTGCAGAGCTTTTAGGGGTTAAGTGACTTAGTGGGCTCAGGGACTATGGGCGAGCCGAGGTTCAAACCAGCAACCTTTCAATTCCCAGAGGGCACCTATACCCACCAGCTATGGAGTAACACAATGTCAGCGTGTGCTCACACACGCACACGCACACACACACACACACACACACACACACACACACACACACACACACACACACACACACACACACACACACACACTATACAATGTCTAACACATGCTGGATTTAATCTATTTCATATTCAGAGATTCAAAGACATTGCAGAATGCTGACAGAAACATCTCATTTGGATTGGAGTTGAACAACATGCACACAGCTCTATCAGCTCATTTATGTTTAGAAGACTTTAATGACTAACAATTATAATTGTTAACAGAAATGAGTGTTGAGATAATTGTCCTAATTATTTTCTCATTACTTTTTTTTTAATTGTTAGGAAGACAGGAAACTCTGAAAACCGGAATGGAAAATGTGGTGTTTGTTATGTCATTGGATAAGTTATCCAGCAACATCGTCTCTGTCCAAAACTGTTACTTTTCAGGATTCACATTCAAAAATATCAAAAGTAGCAGATCTACAAGCTCGAAACGCGGCGCGAAGCGACGCGTTTCGAGCTTGTAGATCTGCTACTTTTGAAGCTTTTGTATGATCACGTAGGGGCGTTAATTTACAAAATAACACAAACAGTTAGAATATGGAGATAAGAGGTTTCTGCCTCGACAGCAACGGATTGGCGAGCGCCAAAATGTTTCTATTATAATTCAGAGTAACACAGTAATTAACAACATATCTTTTCCATGCCACAGACGACCCCCCAAATAGCTGAAGCCTCTGGCTGACGGCCCCACATTGCAAAATGTAAATAGCGAACATAGTGAAAATAGTCTATCTACAAGCTCAATGATGACACCAGGTTGAAAAGTGGGTAAAGTGGCACAGTACTGTTTATGATTGTTATCATTATCATCATCATTATTATTATTAGTGCCTCCTGGTGGACCCCACTTTGAACAGCAGCAGGAAGGAAAGAGAGAGAGAGAGAGAGAGAGAGAGAGAGAGAGAGAGAGAGAGAGAGAGAGAGAGAGAGAGAGAGAGAGAGAGGGGGGGGGGGGGGGTTGATGAGAGAGGGCAAAGTTTGGACTCAGTATCTTCCGCCATCAATCGCACAGTAATGGAGGAACTCTAATGAGGGTAATTGGCAGAACTGACTGTCTGGGAGCAGCAAGAGGCAATTAATGGATTAAAAAAACAGGAATGTGTGCGTGTGTGTGTAGAGTGTGCACACAAACACACACACACACACACACACACACACACACACACACACACACACACACACAGACACACACACTAAAGACACAACAACAGTGAGTGAACTCCATCAGTGAGTTGGCATAGAGTGTTATTGGCCTGCTGGCACAGTGCCAATCGACTATTAGAAAACGTAGCTGCCTCGTTAGCTGATTAGACGTAGCTCTTCCTGTATGTCGGGGGAGTGTGTGTGGGAGGGTAGAGGAGGGATGGAAAGATGGAAAAGATGAGGGTACAAATCCTCACAGTCAGGCAGAAACCTTGTATCTCCAGATTTAAACGTTTTAATGTACTTTTTACGTAAATTAATGCCCTAATTTTCTTCATACTACAGTGTCACAAGAAAGTAGCGAAAATAGGTGATCTAGTACAGGGGTCTTCAACGTTTTCAGGCCAAGGACCCCCTAGCTGAGACAGAGATGAAGCAGGGACCCCCTACTCTATATTGTATGAAAATGTGTTTCAGATTCAACTTTTTTTGTTTACTTGGTCTGCCCTTTTCCCCCTCTACACCTACACCTCTTTGCCAAAAATAGCCGATCTACAATCTCACAACGCCTCGCAGCGCGAGGCGTTGTGAGATTGTAGATCTGCTATTTTTGGCTAAAGTTCTCCTCAGAAAAGGGATGCTAGGGTTCAAGTGGTTAAGGTAAAAAAAAAAATATATATATATATCACACAAAGACTTGGCGGACCCCCTGTAGTAACTCTGAGGACCCCCTAGGGGTCCCGGACCCCCTGTTGAAGACCCCTGATCTAGGACAATTTGAATTCAGAAAAGTAACAGTTTTGGACATAATACGATATAACAATCTAAATGAAATAAAGTGAGAGAGTCAGGCCCTCCTGTAATAAGCTCCCTGATCAAAGCCCTGCTGTGTGATCCGCACTGAAGCAGAACACTGTGGATCAAAGTCCTTTATAAGAGAAGGATTTTTAATCACGTTAGTTAGGAGCAAATACTCAGTAGGCAGTGCTGGCTGCACGCACACATGAGCTGATGGGAATTATTAATATGCTTTGTGTTTCCCGAGGTAAAGACGTCTTATAAAGGCCTAATGATGAGGATAAAGGAAAGTGTCATATCCGTTAAGTGATTGGGGTAAGTAATTGGGGTTGTATTGTATTTTGTCTCCCTGCTCTTCTACTGAGACATTTAGATCATATCAAAGGTCATGTCTCACCTAGACACAGGATATGACACAAATTTTGACCTGAAGGTCAAGATTAAATGTATCCCCTGATCAAGCAGGCCGGCTCTATTAGCTCAATGGTAAAAATGTCAGCACTTATGCAGGAAACCGGGTTCAAATCCGGGGTAGAATGGGAAAATGACATTGAACTCACTTGAACTCAATAGAATGTGCAAAGGAGTCAGTATACTGTATATACATAGCCAAGAGCTTGTAGATAGGCTATTTTTGCTGAAGAGATTTGGCGCAGAGGAAAGAAAAGGAGGGGACCAAGTATAGAGCCCCTGGGGGACCCCGTATATACCTTCTTAAGGTTAAAGAGGTTAAAACAGTGTAGCACAAAAAAAAGGAGAGAATGCATGGTACACAAGTATAAATAGATAAAAGGTGATAACAGTGTATTTCATGGTGTGATTAAAGGGGTGCTGGTGAATAAATCTAGTCTAATCTCAGACAGGTGGTCTGAAATCCCGGGGGTCCTGACACTAAAGCTCTGCTCTCACATTCTGCTGCACAGAGAGCTTTTTGCTTCAGCTTTCAGGGTTCTGCATGCACGGCCAAAAATGATAATGAAAGAATTTCCATGAACATTTGCCATCTTGCATTTGAATTATAATTTTGCAGACGTTCACACTTTTTGACATAATCCATTTGAAGCGCGCTAGAACCAATGGTCAGAATATAGGGATATGGAAATTAGGGCTACATGACTGTGGGTATAATAATCTCTTATCAAATATCGGGAGTCTAGTAATTATGAGCAATTCAAATATTCTAATAATGATCCATGTGCCTTCTCATCGATCTATACATTCCACAAATATCTTAGTGTACATTTGAGTGGGTATGCCTGTCCTTCGCATATTAAATGGTAAACGGTGTACAGTATATAGCGTCTTTATCTCACTCTCAAAATTGGCCCCAGACCCCGACTTTGAGAAACTGCGTAGATTCTAAATAACATGAAACTTTCCAATGTTATTGAACACAAACACAATGTACTGTACAGTACTCTGTCACTCATGTGTCACTATGGAGGCCGGCTGCGGGGGTTGCGGTGACACAACGTCCTTCTCTTCAAACGCCCAACTGGGTGCCTGTAAACAAACCCGCTGTGTTGGGAGGTTGTCACGTCCAATGACAGCTGTCAGGGAGACACGTCAGTCACCACACACACACACACCTCAGCTACACTTTGGGGGAGGGGGACGCGATGACAGGAAGGGGGGGGGGGCTAGACAGGTAGAGAGGACAAGGACAAGGACAGAGAGGACAAGGACAGTAGTGTGGGGAAAAACGTTCAGTGAACGGACAATTTCGTTCATGTTCACGGCAATGATCCGTTCAAATGATCCGTTCATTATAGCACTATTGTCTAGTGAAAAACAACTGGGTGAACTGTTCCTCATTTGTGCTAGAGGCCCCCTTTGGAACCCCAGCAAGGACCCTAGGAGTCCCTGTACTCCACAATGAGAACATGTGATATAGACAACAGGCCAGGGTGCATGTTGTCTCTCTCTCTCTCTCTCTACAACGTAGCGGGGAACATGTGTGAAAACAACAACACTGGAGTGTGAACGCATGGAGACAAATGGTTAATGAGAAATGCCACCATAGGGAGGGGTGTGGGAGGGGGTTAAAAGGTCACATTCTGCCTCGAGGAGAGGCCCAAACTGCTAAGTTCCTTTTCTTTCTGAGCTGGATGTACTCCAACATAAATGAGAAGATGTTTAACGATAAAAACCCTTTTCCTCATGCCGACCAGAATAATGTAATGTAAAGTTGGATTTGTCCTGGGTTTACAACCCCTGTGGGTACAGAGATAGTAAAACACGCGCACACACACACACACACACACACACACACACACACACACACACACACACACACACACACACACACACACACACACACACACACACACACACACACACACACACACACACACACACACACACACACTTAGAAAGCCAGTCTCAGTAATCTCCAGGCTTTTAGGAGGATAATTAGCTCAGCTGGCCTAACCTAACCTGCCTTTAAGCCCACTGCTGTCTCTCCTCCTCCCTGCCTCTGGTATCTGCTCCTCCTCCCTACTTCTGGTATCTCCTCCTCTCTAGGGCTGGGCCATATTAAAAAAAATCTATTCCATTTTTTGTGTTGAATTTAAACAGGGGGTTAAGGCGGTTATCGGTTCTACTCTAAATGTCGGTTTCAATATATTTTCAGGTAATTGTCCGGGCCTATACTCCTCCTGTCTTCTCTCTCCTTCTTTCTCCTCCTCCACTTACTTCTCTTAATCTTCTCATAAGTGTTTCTAAGTGAAGGCAACACCCTCTCTAGGGCTCCACACTGTATTTTATAACTAAGCCTACATTTACATTATTGTCTCTGTAGGTGTGGAAACCTTGTATGACCAAAACTGTTACTTTGTAAAAAAGAGAACCTGTCTTCAATGAATGAATGTAGTTATTATTTAGCCACAAGCTCTTTTCATTGGCTCAATAATATTTATAAAACCCCAAACACACCACATTCACTTTAACTTTAAAAAAAAATCTAAATTACCAAAAAATAACAGATCTACAAGCTCACAACGTGTCACATCGCATTGTTGTGAACTTGTAGATCGGCATTTTTTTGCTACTTTTCTGTGAAACTGTAGTATGACGAATTAATAAAAACATGAAAAGTTGAAACACAGAGATACAAGGTTTCTGCCCGACAACAGCGATACAGTATGTATCTGCCACCTCTGTTTGCACTTTGCAGATGGTGAAATGATAATAATGATGGTGAAATGATAATAATTAACTAATTGAGAAGTAATGTGTCTGGCGTGGCACAGCGTTATCCAGTGAGCGTAGCTGAACCCACACGTCCTGCTGAGTGCATGAAGCACACGCTGTCTTCCACCTTTCCATCGTCATTATCTCCTCCAGGGCTGCACACGATCATTACAAAAATACTAATCACACTAATCACTGACAGCTGCTGTTTCCAGCTCCCGCAAGAGAGGCTGCAATATTCATCCCAGTGAATAGGGGTTATAGGCAGTTTTACAAAGCCATATCATTGTAGTGAGATAAAAAACTGGAAAGAACCGGGCACTTAAAATACATATACAAAAGGAGGAGAATCAGCCGTTATTATAACAAGGCAAACGCCAACGTGTTTCGACTAGGGATGGGACGTTAATCGTTATCGTTTATCGTGATTAAAAAAAAAGCCCCCACAATGATCGTATCGCAGAGATTTACATTTGTCGTGAAATTGTCCTCCGTCATACACTAGGATGAATTTGCTTTTGTTGAGTACCACAGGACCACTTAAACCCTCTATACCTGATAAAACGGACCTGTAAAGAGCGTCAAATCTTTGATTATTATTCATTTGCATCCACTCCTTTTAATAATAATATGTCTCGCTATTGACTCTTTTTACGTTTCCTACCCCGGGTGCTGTTGTACAGCAGAGGAAAAAAGTTCTCCACCTTCTTCTCCTCTACACCTTGCCATACCTGCAGGCAACTATCCTGCACACATTCACAGCCTGATTATACTGCATTACACCAGACACACACACACAAAAAAGCAATTTTCGAAAATGTGATGCTATTACTCTTTCTTCTTTCTTTCCTTTCTGCAATGTCACCCTGAAGACACACAGACGCACGCACGCACGCACGCACGCACGCACGCACGCACGCACGCACGCACACACACACACACACACACACACACACACACACACACACACACACACACACACACACACACACACACACACACACACACACACACACACACACACACACACACACAGTTATAGTTATGACAGCAATGATGTCGTTTAATACTGACTCAGATGGCCTACACTTAAATCCATACATAAGATTGCGTAGCACAGCAGAGCAGGTGGGTACGCCACTAACAGACATCTGGCTTGCACTGGAGCTTCTTGGAGCCTATGGGTACATTTGCCGCTCATAAGTATAATAACACAAACTGCACAGTACACACACTTCTCCTCTATACTCAGGTGCCCTTGCAAACCAGCGATTCATCCATTCTGTTCTTAAACTCTCTCCCAGCTGAGGGGACAGCTGGGAGAGCTCTCTATTATTCATCACTCTTCTGTTGCTGCTTTTAGCGCCTTTACATCTTTCTCTTTTTTTGATGCCTGGATTCATCACATGTTCATACTGTACATGAGCACACGTGTGTCAGCTGCACACGTGTGTTCTGCAGGCGCAGATGCTTCGTGTTTCTCATGTGGGCTTGAAAACGTTTTTATTTTATTTTTATCCCTCCCTCTCTCTCTCACACACACAGACACACGCCTCACTGGACATTAGAATGGATTGAAGCAAAATAAAACATCACGACTATCGTGATGCGTTGTAAGATTGTAGATAGCCTATTTTTGGTGTGTGATACGCTTCCATAGAAGACATGCTGACTGCTATGGAATCCAAATGAAGATCTCAAGCCCTCTGGCACAAAATGAATGACACCTAATGAGAGGAGAGGAGAGGAGCTGCCATGGGATGGAGAGATGAGGAGAATATGAGGCAGGATGATGAATGAGTGAAAAAGGTGTATGAAATATTGAAGTCAGGCTAATAAAAGGCTCACATGCTAATGGAGGAAAGGTGATTTTCTTTTTTTGCCTGCGGTCAAGTCAAGCAGGTGTGAAACTGAGTGTGCATGTCTGTATGTCTCCATGCAGAGCTCACTCATATGCTCATAGCTGAGTGGTTAGTGAGCCCGCCTGGGGAGCCAGAGCCCCTGGTTGTCCCAGGTTCGATTCCAGGCCAGGCCGGCAATATATCGATGTGGCGCAGGGATAAAGTCCCTGCCCACCACCATGGAGGTTGTAGGTTCGAATCCACTGTGGCGCATCCGGCTTTGTCGAGCGTCTACACGAACACGATTGGCCCGTGTTCGGGGGGGAGGGAAGTCGGGCGGGGAGGAGGAGGGTGATATTGGTCATTGCACGTACTCCTACAGGCTGGGTGCGCCACCTGTCAGCGGGGAGTGTTGGGCGGGAGGAGTAGGACGAAGGCTCTACGTCCTCCCGGTGGGGGCTCCTCACTGGTAGGTGAGTCAGTAGGATACGACTGCAGTGACAACACAGAAATGTATGTGGGGAGAAATCAATTGGCAAAATTACTAAATTGGGGAGAAAAAGGGGTAAAAATAAGTGGCTACTCTAAATTTAAAAAAAGAGACTCTCTAAGACTCTTAACCCCTAATTGCTCCCCAGGCGAATGGATGCTCACTGCTCCTAGTTGTTATAAGATGGGTAAATGCAGAGGATGAATATCACATATGTGCATATATATATATATATATATATATATATATATATATATATATATATATATATATATACAGTGACAAAAAAACATCCCAAGGAGTAGGGACTATTCTATGACATGGATTAAAGTTCTCAGTCGCCACGTCAGATTCCATAGAATGTCTTCTATATGGAAGCATGTTGCACAGTGAAAATAGCCGATCTACACTGGTGTAACCAAGTCATTTCTGCCCTCCAGGAAAATCTCTGAGAGGTTGAAGGACCTGTCATGTTTACATACTGTACAGCATGAACTGTATCCGCTTACTTGTAACCCATTCATCTACACACTTAGACACACATATTTAGGCTATTTTCTGTTTTTTCTGGACACAAATAAAGTCCTCTGTGTATTTTCGGTTAGTTTTTTTTAGTCATGTCTATGGGGAGCCTTTGCAGGAGATTCTTGCGGTCGTGCTGCGACATCATTCTGTTATGGCTGCTTTGCACAGATATTAATCCATTAAGACCAGGAACGCATCTGTGTGTCATTTTAGATTTGTTTGGCTATTCAAAAATAGCAGATATACAAGCTCATAGCGCGGCACCGAGCGCCGCGCTATGAGCTTGTAGATCTGCTATTTTTGAAAAAAATCTTTGAATATGTTTTTTAAAGCAAACATTTTTTAACTCAAATCTTTGCTTCTGGGGATTCTACAAATGTCTTCTAAATCCTAACAGTTTTTGGAAAAAATGTATGTTATGAAAGTTTTTCATGTATTTGGCCGTGGACCCCCATCTCAAAATATGTTGTTTCAGGGACCCCCACCAGCAGCAAAGATTTGAGTTAAAAATGTTGGCTTTAAAAAAACATATATATTCAAAGATTTGCACACATTTTCACCATTAAAAAAAATAGCAGATCTACAAGCTCATAGCGCAGCACTCGGTGCCGCGCTATGAGCTTGTAGATCTGCTATGTTTGTAAAGCCAAAGAAATCTGAAAATGACACGGATGCGTTCCCGGTCTTAATGGGTTAATATGGCTACGAGTCCCCGGTCATGCAGTGACCCATATTTGTATCACAGGGTAGTACATTTTAATGGCCAGTATTTGTTTCACAGGCTTTGATAAACGACACGGTGATAATGGTGTCACAGAGTATAACCGCGTAAAGAGAGAATCTAGTCAATGTCACTCGCATATGGATGGATTCCCCCCCTCTCTGCCACTTTACAGCACTTACAGACAGCTCTGGTTACAAATGGTCCGTGTGTGTGTGTGTGTGTGTGTGTGTGTGTGTGGGTGTGTAGTGATGGAAAACATACTCACATGTAGTAAAAGTATCAATACTGCAATGTAGATATACCGTACTCTGTAACAAGTGCACTTGAGTAAAAGTACCAAAGTATCAGCATCAAAATGTACTTCAAGTACCAAAGTAAAAGTACTCATTGTGCCAGAATGTTCCATTTCACAAGTTCAAAATGTATTAAAAAAAATATTTTGAAAATAGCCGATCTACAAGCTCACAAAGTGTCGCTACACAGTACTTGAGTACATGTACTTAGTTACTTTACACCACTGTGTGTGTGTGTGTGTGTGTGTGTGTGTGTGTGTGCGTGTGTGTGTGTGTGTGTGTGTGTGTGTGTGTGTGTGTGTGTGTGTGTGTGTGTGTGTGTGTGTAAGAGCTAGAGAAGGAGAGAATGAGTTAGGGAGTGGACTGGAGGAGGATATAGGGTTGACCGAGATTGACCGAGGAAAAGGATGCGGGAAGAAAAACACAATGGATTGTGAGACACCGCACGCACACGCTCGCCCATGCTTATGGGAGTAGGGTAACACAAACCCCAAAATAATCTTCTCTTACGATGTCCCTGTCACAAAATATTTTCACTATGTGGATTCACCACGCCAAACACATTTTGGGAAAATGCTTTAAGAAACACATCACAAGCACACTGTCTACTGCATTGGTTCTCAAAGTGGGGTCCGGGGACCCCCAGGGGTCCTTGAGGGAGTTCCAGGGGGTCCCCAGCTAAATGATAGGTAGTTAGGAACCAAATGGACCCTTACGGGTCCATTTGGTTCCATTTGTATACTCTCAGAGTTAAATTAACATTGATTTTACAACATAAATTGGGGTCCCAGAGATAGAAATGCCATTAAATGGGGTTCAGTAGCCTAATGCATGTCAAACTGGGGGTCCTTGAAATCAAAATGGTTGAAAATCACTGCTAGAGTCGTAAGAAATCTTCTATTATGAGGGTGCTTGGTAAAGCTTTTCAAATCGGGGTCCGTGGGCTAAAAAGTGTCAATTTGGGGGTTCTTGACATGAAAAAGTTTGAGAACCACTGGTCTACTGTACATATCATTATCTACCTATAGCACGGAACAACGTACAGACTCCATCTATATGGACACAGAACTGTACCATCGGCAGGATGAAATGGCGAGGAGGGGCGATGGTGGAACTATGTATAGGAGTGATGGTGGAACTCTTAACACAAGAAGGACCCCATTTCAGACGGAAGAAGCCCATCTCTCGCTGTCCATGCTGCTGTTGAAGGATTGGTTACACACATGCATTAAAACCAGCAACAGTATATCAGCGACAGCTTGACTATGATCCGTGTTACTAGAGCCAACAGTCTGAGAAGCTGTCGCCGTTTAACATGGGATATTCACAGTATTCAAAGAGACAGAATATTGGAGGGTATTATGTTGTATAGGGAGCCTTAAAAATGTAGACAGACAATGCACACGCAGACATCACACATAACTGTGGTCAGGTTACACAGACCGCAGCCGTTTTTTTTACGGCCCAGAACGAATGTCCCCGTCCCCCCGCGCCCCCCCCGTCTTAATATGGTATCGGAGACCAGAGGTCAAACACTCAATGGCACTTTGCTGGACGTGTTTATAGTAAGGGCTGTGCTATGCTCGGCTTACACACCCACACCCACACCCACACACACCCACCCACACACACACACACACACACACACACACACACACAGTGAAAATCATTCTGTTCCCCTGTAAACATGTCTCATTGTAACAGTAGCAGACCCCGGGGGTGTCAGGTACTTAAGTGAGCAGAGTTCCTGAAGCCTGACTCACGGTCTTCTTTGCAAAAGCGAGAGACCCTCCACTCCCTCCCTCTCTCTCCCACTCTCCCTACCCCCCCATCCCTCTCTCCCTCCCTCCCTGGGGGCATTTCTCTCTCTCCTATTTCACACTCAGTCAATCCACACTGTCTGGAATACCTAACCTTACACACAACAATGGACTGTTATACGAGAGAGGAGTATGGGTTGGCAGAGATTTTGGGCAGCATGCCTCAGTGAGTGAGTGAGCGAGTGTGTGCGTGTGCGCGCGTGTGTGCGTGCGTGCGTGGCTGCGCAAGTGCTTGCATACACTACTTGAGAGAAATACCGGTATCACTTTACTCAAAGGTTGGGTCTACAATGCATTAAAATCACATTTATAATGCATTATAATACTTATAAATGAAGCCTTAAAAGTATGCATAACAACTTATAACGAGGTTTAAGAGGTACTATATAAGTGCTGGTCATAATGCATTAAATGCATAAATAAAGCATAATCTGGTCATGATGCATTATACGCTCAGTGGAACAGCACATTATAACAACCATAGTCACTTTATACATAAAGACCCTTTATAACTGACTAAGTCATGGTAGTTATTGCAATAGTTATAATGTGATGCTCCGCTGAGCTTATAATGCATTATACAGCTGACCTTTAAGTAAAGAGTTACCAAAAAGCCCGGGGCATGTGTGTGTATGTGTGGTGAAGCGGTACCTGTAATGTTATTGTTATTGATTCCATATATACGTAGCTATATGGATCATTTCATCACAGAGCATGGTGGGGGCCAGCAAAAGATCTGATTATATCACCGGAGATCACTGTCTGCTATTAAATAGAGCCTGCAAGTCTGGCACAAACTACAAGGTAAGGGTCTTTTCTGTGTGTGTGTGTGTGTGTGTGTGTGTGTGTGTGTGTGTGTGTGTGTGTGTGTGTGTGTGTGTGTGTGTGTGTGTGTGTGTGTGTTCAGACATTGATACTGTACACACACACACACACACACACACACACACACACACACACACACACACACACACACACACACTAGGGTCGAGTGGTATAATATAATCCAAGGTATTGTAAAAATGACCTTGAATTTCAATACCATCAGAAAATGTCATCAAGCGATACCAGAGGTGGACAGTAATAAAGTACATTTACTTGAGTACTGTACTTAAGGTACATTTTTTTGTTCATCATTTGTTCCAATGTTCAACGCCAAAAACACAATGAAGTCGTTAATCGCAATTACATGTCTGGAAATTAATCGTCAAGTAAAATTTCATGATTGTGACAGCCCTGGGAATGTCCAGGGACACGCACACACACACACACACACACACACACACACAGCTGTACTTTAAAAGCCTTCAGGCATTGCTGCTGTATGGATGACTGACAGTTTAACATCTGCTTCCACTGTCTGTCTGTCTGTCTGTCTGTCCGTCCGTGGCCCTCAGCTCTCATCTCCATCAGCATTAATCAGTCTATTCTTGTCAGGTCGTTACTCTAGTAGCTGTCTATCTGTCTGAAGACCATCCATCCTCCTTGTCTGTCTGTCTGTCTGTCTATCCATCCTCTCTCTGTCTCTCATTCCGCTGCATTGGCATCACCTCTGCCAGCTATAATAAATAGACTGCTGCTCTATGGCTATTTCTTATAGCATCCTCTCTCTGTGTGTGTGTGTGTGTGTGTGTGTGTGTGTGTGTGTGTGTGTGTGTGTGTGTGTGTGTGTGTGTGTGTGTGTGTGCGTGCGTCTCTCTCTCTCTCTTTCTCTTTCTCTCTCTCTCTCTCCTTCTCCTCTTTTGTTCGTCCCGTGATGATTTCCTCTGTGGTTTAAAGGACCATACGAACCATTAATATAATCATTGTCTAATTCACAGCTTCAGGCATATTGTACATACACATAAGACCATTTTCCCATTAAATGATTACATTTTAATGATCAATTGATTGTGTGTTCCGGCTCAGATCAATTAGAATCGGTGCTGGGAAGAGGAGCGCTCGAGCGCGTCTTTTTTTACCATAGAAATATATGGAAGACGCTTGAAGGCGCTGCCAAGTCAAAAGGCATTCTATGTGGAACCCTTATAGTACTGTTTGTTTTATGTTTGTCGCAAGTCACAAAGTTGATGAGGGAGAGATGACTGCTGGCAGAGAGAGAGAGAGAGAGAAAGAAAGAGAGAGAGAGAGAAAGAAAGAGAAAGAGAGAGAGCGAGAGCGAGAGAAAGGGAAAGAGAGAGAGAGAGAGAGAGAGAGAGAGAGAGAGAGAGAGAGAGAGAGAGAGAGAGAGAGAGAGAGAGAGGGAGGATGCTATTAGAAACAGCCGTAGCAGCAGCAATCTATTTATTAGCTGGCAGAAGTGATTCCTCTGCCAGAATCTGGGTATAAGAGGCTCATTTTTCAAATGGACACTATTCCTTGGACACTAGGTTTAGGAAGACACACACACACACACACACACACACACACACACACACACACACACACACACACACACTCTTCCACATCCACTGCCATGCTGTGATGCACACGCAATAATGGCTTCTAGTCCCTGTGCTGTTTGGAGTAGTAGTCTCTCTGTCACACTCTCTCTCTCCTCAGGGGAGCAGAGCACAGCAAACTGAATGCATCCACCAAGCCTGACCTCTACTGCTGCACACACACACACACACACACACACACACACACACACACACACACACACACACACACACACACACACACACACACACACACACACACACACACACACACACACACACACACACGACTGCAGAGGACACAATGATTAGCTATAAGGGGGAAGAAAAAAGTGGGAGAGAGAGAGACAGTAGTTGAAGACACTTGAGACAGTCAGAGAGAGAGAGACAGGCAGACAGACAGACAGACAGACAGACAGGCAGACAGACAGACAGAGCTGGGAAGACAGACAGGTTGTGGCCAGTGCAGAGAGACAGCTTCTCTGCAGTAAGTGGTTTATTGATTACAGGACAGAGGATGGCCCTGGCCCAGTCCATGGACACAAGATGCTGACTTATTTCTTTCTTTCTCTCTCTTCCTACGGTTAACCAGCCAGTAGTAATACTGCCTGCCTGCCTTCCTGGCCCCGGGACTGGCTTTAGCAGTGTTAAAGGAGTAGTTGACTGCTAAAAAAGACTTATTTTCTATCAATTACACACCCCACGAAGCCTTGAATTCATGGAGATTTATTTGGTTTAATTCGACGACCGAGTCATCAGTCAATAGGATACTCTATAGCAGTGGTTTTCAACCTTTTTCATGCCAAGGACCCCTAAATTGATATACATTTGGCCGCGGACCCCCATCCGAAAACGTTTTGTGCCAGGGACCCCCAGAAGCAAAGATTTGAGTTAAAATGTATGTAATGTATTGTAAATATATTAAAAGATTTGCACACATTTTCAAGATTTTTCAAAAATAGCAGATCTACAAGCTCATAGCACGGCACTCGGTGCCGCGCTATGAGCTTGTATATCTGCTATTTTTGAATAGCCAAAGCTACAGTAAGTGGTTAAAATGATTGTGGCGCATGGGGGCACGGTGGCGCAGTTGGTAGCGCTGTCGCCTCACAGCAAGAAGGTCCTGGGTTCGATTCCCGCCGGGGACGCTGTGGGCGCTGGGGGCGTGTCTTCTCCTCCGCGTCATCAGCGCCCATACCCTAGGTGGGGTTGGCGAAAGGGCCTACTTTGTGTGGAGTTTGCATGTTCTCCCCGTGTCTCCCAGGGTAGTTAATACCCTCACAAAAACATGCAGTAATCCTGGTCACTATACCGCCTCCCCCATGACAGCCGGGGCGCCTGATGGAGGGGAAGGGAACTGGTTGGAATAACGTGTTCCTTCCACGCGCTACGTCCTACCAGGGAAACTCCCCCCTGTCAGGTGACAAGAAGGTCAGTTGGCTCTCATGCACTGAAGGAAGCATGAGCTCGGCCCTGGCCTCCCTGGCTGTGGGGGACTGGTGTAGTGCTGGTGTAGGGCTGGTGTAGCGCCCAGGATCACTTAGGAAATTGGCACCGGGTGAAAAAAAATGGGTTACAAAAATCGCGGGATAAAAATTAAAGAAAAAAAAAGAAAAATGATTGTGACGCTATGTTAACTAATTTAGCTGGGGACCTCCCTGGTACCTCCCCAAGGACCACTGGTGGTCCCCGGACCACTGGTTGAAAACCTGTACAGTACTGGTGGGAGTCAATGTTAAGTCTAAGTCAACCTGTTCATCCCCCACCAAGATGTCCACCGCTCCAAATGACACTTGTTGACGCCGCCTTCAGGATTTTTTTGCTACGCACTATAGGAAACTAAATTAGGAGACCCCGCCGATCATCAAATTATTGGTTTGGTTGGTAGAATATGGAGATAAAAGTGGTTTCTGCCCGACAGCAATGATTGCAAATCTGGACACACACAAAAACGCGCAAGCTGCATCATCCCAAGACTAGAAAGATTGTGTCTGTCACAGTTTTTTCTGTGTGCGAGTCCTACTGATGCAGGTGACCTTTGGAAACACAGTGAGGATAAAATACCACCACCCCCCCTCTCCCGCACCCGCGCGCACACACACACACACACACACACACACACACACACACACACACACACACACACACACACACACACACACACACACACACACACACACACACACACACACACACACACACACACACACACACACACACGGCTCCCTGGCATTTAGTTATACAGAGAGTAATGTTTCATAGCATCATTTCCAGTTAATCAGGGTGCCTGCGCATAGAGTAGAGTTTCAACTGTTGCAGACGTTGATCGTGAGAAGAAGTGCTCAGACCTTTCACAGCTCCGCCCACTCCGCTCAGCCGGAGAGTAGGCGGAGCTGTGGAGAGCCTGGGATGCGAGTCACTAACATTCAAACTAAAGAACCCGCTCATAAACCCAGGCTGTCACACAATCACCTCAGTGTTCATTTAGCACTTCTCTCTGGCCTCTAGCTTTGAGCGTTGGTGGAACTGCGTGTTCGTGCAGTGTTTTTCTCAGAGGTTCTTGCAGGACGCTAAAGAACGATCCAACGTTGGGCAAGCTACTTTATAAAACGTTGATGTTGGGCAGAAACCTCTTAGCTCCATATGTTAACCTATTGTGACAAAAAGCATCAAAAGTAGCAGATCCGGAAGCTCGATACCCGTTTTGAGCTTGTAGATCTGCTACTTTTGATGCTTTTTAATTTGAATCCTGAAAAGTAACAGTTTTGGACATATGAGGTTATGATATTTTATGTTGATGTGCCACCCTGCGAAAGCCTGCAAGTACCATCATTAGACAAGCCCTGACATGGAACCCGCAGGGCAAGCGGAAAAGGGGTCGCCCATGAAACACCTGGAGCTAGAGACCAAAGACCATGAAGATGACCCGGAACCAACTGGAGAGAACAGCTCAAGACAGAGATGCCTGGAGATGGCTTGTCGACAGCCTATGTATGCCCCAGAAGGGGTAGTATAGGCGTAAGTAAAGTAAATGTGCCACTAAAGATGTAGTGCTGTAGCTTTCGTCAAGTTATACCCAGCTGGTGAAAAGATTACACTACTTGAAAGCTGACTCATTATGAAACCTTTTAAGCTATCCACAAGCTACTGGGAAATGTAGTTAAGCTGGTACTGTAGTCCATCTACTTATAGCTATAGCTACTGCCCAGGACACACAGACTGAGTTGGCAAAATAAAATCCAATAAAAGCCAAGAGTTCCTGTGGTGTTTTCTTTGAGTTCTTCAGTGCCATGCAGCTGTACACATTCTGCTGCCTACATGTCAAGCTTGAGCTGCTGAACCCATCATTTGTGATAAATATGAAAGTTTATACTGCACTGCCCCCAAACTTTAGCTCTCAGAGTTAAACTAAACCCTAAGGAGAATTGTCCTGACTTTTCAGCAGTGGTGGAAAGTAACATTTACTCAAGTACTGCACAATTTTGAGGTATTTTTACTTTACTGGAGTATTTCCAATTTTCAATACTCCACTACATCTCAGAGGAAAATATTGTACTTTTACACCACTACAATTATTTGAAAACTTTAGTTACTAGTTACTTTGCAGATATAAATTATTACATTACAAAACATACATTAAACACTTTAGTGCCATTTGAAAACAGCCGATCTACAAGCTCACAACGCGTAGATCTGCTATTTTCAAACATTTGAGTACTTTTGGTACTTTTTCCACCAATGCTTTTCAGCACTTTTCAGTGTGTGTGCGTGTGCGTGTGCGTGTGTGTGACTGTGTGTATATACTGCCATTCTAAAGAAACCGCGGTGAGGTGCAGCCCGAAATAGAAAAGAAACGCCAGGCAGGAACATATGACAGTTTTGTTCCCTCTATTAGACGGTGTTCCTCTGGCGTCAGAGTCTTGGTGCCTCACTGGTTCCTATGCTGCGTGTGACATTTCATTACACTATGTCTCCTCTATTGGAAGAATGCAACAGACAAGCACAAAATTCTGACATGTAAAGTGATGCATAGCACACACACAGAGAGAGAAAGAGAGAGAGAGAGAGAGAGAGAGAGAGAGAGAGAGACATTACATTTACAGTCATTTAGCAGATGCTTTTATCCAAAGCGACTTACAATAAGTGCATTCAACATACTGAAGTGAGGCAAGGAAACTACTAATCACCAGAAGTCCTAAGTGCATTCTCTTCTAAAACAAGCAGCTAAGAGTATACCTAGCGCTAAAATAAAAAGTGCAATATATCAGCTACCTACTTTCTTAGAGAGAGAGAGAGACAGAGAGAGAGACAGAGAAAGAGACAGAGAGACAGAGAGAGAGAGAGAGAGAGAGAGAGAGAGAGAGAGAGAGAGAGAGAGAGAGAGAGAGAGAGAGAGAGAGATTGTCTCCAGTCATTGTCATTTAGTAATTTAGGAAAGACTTCCTCAGGAGAAGAGAGGAGAGGAGGAAGAGGAGAGGACATTAGTGAGTCATTTATAGTAACAGCGGAACCAACCACACAACACTGGCCATATTGTTCCTATTCTGAGAAACATGGCATAAGACCCAAGACAACGCGTGTGTGTGTGTGTGTGTGTGTGTGTGTGTGTGTGTGTGTGTGTGTGTGTGTGTGTGTGTGTGTGTGTGTGTGTGTGTGTGTGTGTGTGTGTGTGTGTGTGTCCTATACAGCTAGTGTGTATCCCACAAAGTGCCACACTGGCTGATTGTAGTCATAGTTGCAAACATGGGTTCAATAGGCAGTGTGTGTGTGTGTGTGTGTGTGTGTGTGTGTGTGTGTGTGTGTGTGTGTGTGTGTGTGTGTGTGTGTGAGAGAGAGAGAGAGAGAGAGTGAGGGAGAGAGAGTGAGAGTCTGTAGTAATGCAGTTAGCCTTGAGAGTGCAATTTGGTCACTGCAGTCAAACACTTAAGACTAAAGAGTGCTCTTAGTATATTATAGTCACACACACATCCACCCTCCCTCTCTCTCTGTTACACACACACACACACACACACACACACACACACACACACACACACACACACACACACACACACACACACACACACACACACACACACACACACACACACAGCTATTTTTAGGGGCAAAATAAGTCAGATAAACACATGATAAAGTGAAAACGTGCCATGGTGCCAAACGTTGAGGTGACAGACAGACAGATCTCCACCTGTCCATCAATGTCTGCTTAGTGACAGCCTACATGTTGTCAGATCTCACATTATGTCACATGCCAACACAACCACCACTATAACAGTTGTTCTATAACGTTTTTTTCTCCTTCCTTTTTCTTCCATTCCTTCACGGCTGTAAAACGCAATTGATTTGTCACGGTGTATTATTAGCCCCGTTTAGAACCCCACTCTCTCCACACAGCTCAGAGAGGTTCTAAACGGGGCAATAGAGGGGTAATAGAGGCTATTATATAGCCTACTGTAAGCCTGACGCACAGAGTCGCTTTATACCAGGGGTTTTCAACCAGTGGTCCGGGGACCACCAGTGGTCCTTGAGGGGGTTCCAGGGGGTCCCCAGCCAAATTAATTGTTAGCAACCAAATTGACCCTAACGGGTCCATTTGGTTCCATTTGTACACTCTCAGAGTTAAATGAACACTGATGATGGTAATACAGTGTAGATTAGGACCCCCCCCCAATAAACCTAAATGGTTGAGTCCCTGGCATATCTTTTCAAATGGGGGTCCCTGGGCTAATATTTGTCAATTTGGGGGTCCTTAATGCGAAAAAGGTTGAAAAACACTGCTTTATACTGTCTACTTTTTCCCCAGTTAGGGCTATGTTATGTCAAACTTATAATGAACAGTATTCACAACAACGAATGGTTTGATTATATGAGAGAAAACGTGGTTCTTACCCGTTGATTCGTGGTGTTATTCATCCTGTTTAGAGACAACGCTTTAATTGTCCAACAACTCTCTCCAAGCAACACGCACGCGTCGCGTTTACGCAACAACACCAACGGTCCTCCTTTAACACACCGGACACTGATTACACTGTGATTTGTTCTCATGCAGCGGAACGTCCATTTAGTCCATGAGATATCCACACGGAGATCCTTATAAGTTTGCGTTTTATTTATTTAGAGGCTACGAATCAATCTAGGCTCCACTATAAACAAACAGACACGGTGCTGCATGGCTCCTTCACGATGATAACGGTCATCATAATATCCACGCTGTCATCGACGTCATCAAGACCGCGGCTGTTCCAGTCCTCCTTCTCCTCCTCCTTCTCCTCTCTCTCTCTGTCACTAAGTATTTATGACTGACCGGTGGAAACAACCAACCGGCGACAGGAGTCCGTTGCTTAAAGGAGGTGTGTGTGTGTGTGTGTGTGTGTGTGTGTGTGTGTGTGTGTGTGTGTGTGTGTGTGTGTGTGTGTGTGTGTGTGTGTGTGTGTGTGTGTGTGTGTGTGTGTGTGAGAGAGAGAGAGAGAGAGAGAGAGAGAGAGAGAGATGATCCGTGCATGTGCTTGTGAGTGCACGACGTAGCCTACTGTAGAGGCGACCGGTACTGTAACTGTATGAGGGTTATATTTTACAGGGTTTCTAACCTGGGCTCACTGCCCACAGTGGAAAAAAACTGCTGTACTCCACGTTATTATGACTCAAGGCAGTGACTCTGCAGTCACAAGAAGATTATGGAATAAATAACTCATATAGTAGTGTGTAGCTCATGAGTTGAACCCAAATCCATATTATTTCCCCATGCCTTGTTATCTGCCCCTCTACACAGATATGATTCATCCAGAAACGCATGGTCATTGCATTGGCACATAATTCACACAGTAGTGTCACATTGACAGATATATTATCATAATGTAGTCTGCCTAATAACAACTTAAGGCAGTTAAAGTAGGCCTATACATGGTAACTGATATTTGATATGAACAAAGTTAAATCCAATATAATATAGCGTATCTTTTAGAATCTAAAATATAGATTATATGCAAATGGAAAGAAGAGATTATTTACTCTCTAACAATGCCACTATTATGTTTTGCATTTCAGATATTCACATATTGTATACCAGCTGCTGGGTAAAGCCTGACTTATACTTAGTAGAAGTTGCACATGAAAGTAAGTACAGTTCAATACAAGGTCAGCTAATAGGATTTAAAACCCAAGAAAGCCATATGGCTTGTTCCCATTGTGGTCCTTTGTGCTCAATTCATAGATACATTAAATGACAGACAGATATACACTACTATGCAGAACATCATAAAAACAGTTTTTTTTTAATTAAGAAAAACTAAAAATATGTACAGTAAACAGTGGTGTTGCCTGCAGTAAATAGCAGATCTACAAGCGCATCACATTCACGTCACATTCGTGACACGTTGACAAGCTTGTAGATCTGCTATTTACAGGGCACGTCACCGGCACGCAGCTAAGGATAAATCAGGCTTAAACTGAACGTCAGCTATTTGACTGATTAGAACAATATTATCAAAAGAACCACTACTTCTCCTCTCTTAAACCTGATTTATTTACTCCATCACACAAGAGTGTTTCTTGCCAAAAGGAACAACAAGCTAACAGCGCTTCACATTTTGGCAAACTGTACTGGTAGTACAGTGAATAAATGAGGCTTAAATCTCCCCCTGTCTGTCTGCTTATTGCAGAGGACTCTGGCCCCCCTAGGGACCACCGTGGGAGGCTGAGAGCACCGGACCGTGTCTGCTTGTCGGCCTGTGATGTATGAGAGCCATTTGTGTGGAGAGTAGAAAGTGAACAACAACACAGGGATGATGAGCTCTGGTGCAATTAAAATGTGGGAATAAACAAAGGTCCACTGGATCAACTATACTGAGCAACCGCCAACAACTACTGTTCAGAAAATAGGATATCAGGTATGATATATGTTGAAAACAAGAGAGTTGTGAAAGTACTGCATCCATATGTGGAACTTGTCGACGTTTCAAAAACATTGCCGGTGAAAGAAAGAGGAGACATAAAGGAACATATGCTTTACACTAATTGTTTATGGTTATAGATGAGCAGGGGAATGAGATACAGATCAGAGAGAGAGAGAGCGAGAGAGAGAGGATTCCCCATGATGGCTGTGGGCTCTATTGTAACATCACACTATACTGGGTCCCTCATGGGACCGGTTCGATCCCCTGGACCGGTGAGAGAGAGTGTGACCAGAGAGCGAGATGAGAGAGATGGAGGATTCCCCATGATGGCTGTGGGCTCTATTGTAACATCACACTATACTGGGTCCCTTATGGGACCAGTTCGATGCCCTGGACCGGCGAGAAAAAGAGGGAGGGAGAGAGAGGCACAGGAGAGAGAGACCAGAGAGAGATGAGAGAGATGGGGGGGGCAGGTGGGCAGGCAGGCAGAGGTCAGTTGAGATGAACTGCACTCTGCTGAATCCCAGAGGGCTCTATACAACCCTGCAGCGCCAGAGCAGAAAGGTTGCCATACATTTCTGCAAAAAAAACATATATAGGTTGTGGCAGGTCAGGCGTGGTGCTGTCAGAGGTGGGCTCGAGCCCCATGAGGCACTGCGCCATGGGAGACGCAAGCTGACACTGGGCAAAAGGACAAAAAATGGATTTAAAAACTATGGCTGAGAAACAGCTGAGATTTTACGGTGGTGTGTGTGCGCGCATGCGTGCGTGTCATTGATGTGGGCCTCAAGGGAAAAAAAAGGATTATTGATTAACTGACTTCAAACAATAGATCTTGTGACACGCTCTGTGTGTGTGATTATGTACATTGTACAGTGTATTATACTGTATGTACACAAGCGCGTGTGTCTACATAATTATGACAATGTTTACGTCTTATGTAATGGTGAGCAGCAGAAACAAGATGAGCCTCCGATAACCAGACACAGAGCTGTAAATACCCAGCAGTTAATCTGATTAGGGCTTCGTAAAGTCAGGCACACAGCCATGACACGGCTACAGGCACAGACACATTTAACACACACAGTTCACTGAGCAGGTACTGTACCTCATGATGTAATACGTATCTTGATACAGGAGTCATGATATGATGCACATGACTGTATTGCCACAAGATAAATAAAGCTGATGAGCTGATGTGTCCCTGCGAAATACTAGCGTCATGTCCAGGGGTTGTACTTGTGCATCAAGCTGCTACAGAAACAGGAGATAAGGCTCCTGCCTATATGGGCCTCAGGGCTCGGCAAGGCTTACTTTACAACAAACATGGGTTTTGAGAGTCAGTAAGCAAAGCAAAGCAAAGCAAAGCAAAGCAAAGCAAAGCAAAGTTTGTTGTTTACCCAGGGTGTCGGACTAAGTACGAAACTTGTTTCCAGCCGGACCCTGCATGGAAGTCTTGCTCAAGGGCTATTCAGCGGTGATTCATGATTGATGTGATGAATTGGGGAATCGAACTAGGGACCTTCCGGTATCAAGGCCGCCCCTCTAACCACTAGGCCACCGCTGCCACTCTACATTCAAAAGGCGTTCATTCCCACCGTCAAACCAGGCAGCTGCCTGGGGCCCCTGGCCCATATGCGGCCCTCATTGATATTTCTGCCTATAGGGCCCCCCAAACACCATAGGATCGTCCCTGTCTACATTGCATACAGATTTACCAGTATATGTAAGATGGGTCTCAGCGTAATACACAATGCAGACATTTTATTATAAGAGAAACAAACTAAATATTGCAATACTGGCCTAATGTTTCGATACGGTACAATACGGTACGATACAGGCATCACAGATACGTATCCCGATATTCAATATTTTTTAGCACGACCCTAATATTACTGAGCTGCAAACAGTATTGATTTTGTCGACTAAAACTAGGACGGAGAAAAGCTATGGCGCTGCGACGCGTTGTGAGCTTGTAGATCGGCTATTTTCAGCATGCGACCAAGTGTAAAATCAGCCATTACGACGCCATCAAGGCACCGCCAAAATACATTTTAGTCGACTAAATCAACTGTAGATTTAGTCGACTAAAATCTTATGATATTTAGTCGACTAAAACTAGACAAAAACTAAAACATTTCAGATGACTAAAATATGTCTCAAACTAAATGGAATTGTATTCAAAAGACTATGACTAAAACTAAATCAAATCAAAATCAACACTGGTTTAAACACAATAGACTGAAACAGCCGACACAACATGGAGCACATGGTGTTTGCTTTGACGTCGGCCTGACGTGGATACCAGGATGACACATCCTCCTGACTCAATAACGACATCCATCAACTTCTGGTGCGTGATCCCATAACAACATCTGGAAACGAGTCTGAGCCGCCATAACCATAGTATCAACAAATAAAAACCCAAACCCCTAATCCCATGATTACCATATAAGACCACAAGTAGTCAATTCTAATTTCATCCGTGGTTAATGCTGACTCACGGAGAAGCAGCTGAGTCAATGATAGCGTACTGTAGCTTTAGCAGCACACCTCCTGGTGGCGTGATGCCACATTCCTGAGGATGAGCGAGCGAGCATTCCTCACTCCTGTCTAACATCTCTCTCTCTCTCTCTCTCTCTCTGTCAGACCCCAGGCATTTCCTATTGACTCCTGAACAAGGACTCTTTTCCCTAAACAAACAACATTGCTTTTCCTATCTCGTACATCTGCTAGAAACCCCTCCCCCGACTGTTTCCTTCCTTCCTAAATACACTCATCATAAGAGCTTTCCTTTATAGGATGTCTCTCTTCCTCTTTTCTTTCTATGTTTAGTTTTTCTTATCATCACCGATAGGGCTGTGTCACGATTAGGACATTTTACTTGACGATTAATTGTAATTTTGAACGATTTCATTGTGTCTCTGTTGTTGAACATTGTGAACATTATGAATAGAAATTACATTTCTGTTTGGCTTTTAGCCAGGCTTTGTAAACTAAAGTTGCACAGGGCAGGTTATGACAAATAAGGTACATATTTAATAACTTTATACTGACAATTATGCAAACAAATTATTGAGATAATCTAAAATAATTGTGATTAGGCCTAACCACCAACTCTGGGTTTGAAAGTCATATATTAAAGCAAACAAGTCGAGTGAGAGAGAATGTTCCTCGACGGAGAGAACAGTTTGGGGAAGTAGTTGTAGAGCAGTGGTTCTCAACCAGCGGTCCGGGGACCACCAGTGGTCCTTGAGGGGGTTCCAGGTGGTCCCCAGCTAAATGATGGAGAGTTGCTAACCAAATGGACCCTTATGGAGCTTTAACTCTTGAGAGCGTAAAATGAAACCAAATGGACCCTTACGGGTCCATTTGGTTTCATTTTACGCTCTCAAGAGTTCAATTATTGTTGAACATCTGCATTACTTAATTAAAGAATTGTCATTTTGATCAACGTTTGCCTGTTATCTCTCCTATGGTACCAACATCAATACAACATGGATGGAATTGTGGACAAAATCTTATCCAACGGCAACAAAATATGCTAAGTCTTGGGTTCTGAGAGTCTAAATCTCATCAAACGGTGGTCCGTGACTCACATGCCGAATAAGTAATGGACCTTGATATGAAAAGGGTTGAAAACCACGGTAGTAGAGGGTAGTGAGGCTGGCTGACACACACGCACACACACGCACACGCACGCACGCACACGCATGCACACGGCTCAAGTCATCAATAGCAGCAGCTGGGGGGTTCAATGCTTTTTTTCAAGGGCATGCTGACCACAGTACTGTAGGTACTTAGAGGGAAAAGAGAGTTACACAATCACCATCGCCCCCCCTTTTCTGCCTCACACCTAATTTCTCACAGCCCTGTCAGGGGGGGGGATTTGAACAGGTGACCTTCGGCTCCGACAACAAGCCAGCACCGCCGCCGCAACCTTGAGCTTGTTGCCACCATATTTAGACCGTTTTGCCCTGTGTGTGTGTGTGTAATAAGCTTCTTGGCCTCGCTACCCATTTCATCACCCTTTTTCTATATGACAAACAAAGGGTTCTCTTGTTTCCGCCGCTGCTGGTTTTTCCTGCGTTGTTTTGTCTCTCTTACGTAAACGCACGGGGGGACACATGTAACAGCTTGTCCTCCTTGTTCACTCGTGGCAGAAGTCAAGACGCCTGGAGTCCTGCTGCATTGCCCTTGGTTGAATGGGAAACGGTTCTGACTGTTTCCTAAACCACACACTCAGGCTGGGAGTGGAACCAGTGACTGACACCGGCCATCCATCACAGGCGTAACATCAAAGCCTTAGCTGTGGCCCCGAGGGCTCTGGATAGAAAGTAAAGCACGGGTCATTCATCTAACTGGTACTGACAGTGCAGTTGAAACACATTCTTGGGGAGTTTTTAACTGTGTTGTTGCACATCTTGTGTACAGAGTATGCATCCGCAACACATATTACATTACAGTCATTTAGCAGACGCTTTTATCGAAAGTGACTTACAATAAGTGCATTCAACATAGGTAAGAAAACAAGAAAACTACTAATCACCAGAAGTCTTTAAGTGCATTCTCTTCTAAAACAAGCAACTAAGAGTATACCTAGCGCTAAGGTAAAAGTGCAATATATCAGCTACCAACTTTCTTAAACAGATGAGACATATGGCCTGTATACACAGGCTTATTAAGAATTGCAATCCAAAAATTTAAATCATATTTTCCTTTTTCCTTCTTGAAGGGATTAGGTTTGATTGATTGATTGATTGATTGATTGATTGAATACTTAATTAACAGTTTGCAAAGACAAGCACAGGGAAGTACAGTTCAATACAAGGTCTGTCAGGAGGATTTTAAACCCTTTTTTACAGGGGCCAGTTCCGAATTGCAGCCACCTGTAAGTGCTCTTTTAGAGCGGTTTTGAAGGAGAGTAAGGATTCACGTGTTTTTATAACTGTTGGTAGGGCATTCCACATTTTTGTGGCATAGCACTAGAACAAACGTAATCCCTTGTCAGAGCCAAATCCGTCTTGAATGTGATTTGTGGAGCTCCCTCTGGTGTTTGTGGACGTCTTTGACGTCATTGAAGCAGTTTGACAGGTAACATGGGTGTCTTTGAGGTGTAGCGTGTCTTGTAGACCAGGCCCATTGCTATTCAGAATGTATGCACCCTTATGGAGTGAAACTACAGTAGGCTGTATGTTAGAGAAACACCTTTTCAGATGCGAGAGACCTTGGACTGGTTACAGAAATGGATGGAAATCACCAAATATACTTTGTTATATGAGGATCGTAATGAACACAACAAGCATATAGGCACACTCATCTACCTCCATTTTAGCTATTCGTCTCTGTCGGATGGAAACCTCATATATCCAAAACTGTTACTTGTCAGGATTCAAATTCAAAAACAGCAAAAGTAGCAGATCTACAAGCTCAAAACGCGTCGCTTCGCGCCGCGTTTCGAGCTTGTAGATCTGCTACTTTTGATACTTATGTGTGACGCTGTATAGTATGATAATTTACCAAAAAAACACAAAAAGTTAAAATATGGAGATAAGAGGTTTCTGCACCGACAGCCATGATTATATCACTATAAGAGCTAAGTCTGGTTAGCAGCTGATTCTGAAACAGCTGTTAGCCAACCGACTGTGATGCCATGTATGTGTAATGTGCATGTCTGTCTTAATGTAGGCCTAAAATAGAGCTTAGATGACCAGTTACATAACTCCCCCCCCCCCCCCCCCACCGCCAGAGCCACCTGTGTCCAGTGACACAGTGACCACTGACTATGTCACACAGTGTCTGACAGACAGGGGGCTTTGCTTGGTAGGGACAGGGTTAACAGGAGTCCACCATGTCCTGTCTAATTACACCTGTCTCAGTCAGTGTTGCCATGTCTGCTACTCTGAACTACTCCTTCCTTTAAAATGGTAAAACTGATTTAGATGCTATACTAAGGCATTTTGTTGGGGAACCTCCCTGTGTGTGTGTGTGTGTGTGTGTGTGTGTGTGTGTGTGTGTGTGTGTGTGTGTGTGTGTGTGTGTGTGTGTGTGTGTGTGTGTGTGTGTGTGTGTGTGTGTGTGAGATCATGCGACCTACAGTCGCTTCTTTTGGGCTTGTTTTCGTAGACCTTGCCGCTTGTTTCTCTTGCAAAATCTGGCAACACCGTTGTCAGTCAATGGGAGGAGGCCTGGTCTTTTTTTTTCTGTCTTAGGCCCCGCCCCGTACCACCACAATAAGCCGGTTTAACCTTTTCATCTCCACAGTGTTGACAAGATTAGAAACACATTCACCAACATATGGACAAACACACCCTTCACTCCCATCAATCCCATCACCTACTAAACCTCTGGTCTGTAGATCAATGGTTCTGGTTCACAAAGCTTTTAGCCCGGTGACCCAAAAAGAGAAATGTGATGTCTCCCCGGAGACCCAAACTTAGTGAAAATAGCTGATCTATAGAAAGACTTTAAGTGTAACCACATCACATGAACACAACAACATGTCAAAGTCTTTCCCACTGTGAGAGGCCCCCCCTGCACGCACACGCACACACACACACACACACACACACACACACACACACGCACACGCACACACGCACACACGCACACACGCACACACACACACACACACACACACACACACACACACACACACACACGCACGCACACACACACACGAACATGCACACAATTCAATGGGCTTTACTGGCATGACAAAACATGTTTACATTGCCAAATCAAAAGTGGAACGCGCACACGCACACACCCCACTCTGTCCTATGGTAAACCCAGTGATCATTTGACCCTGGTGGCTCCTCCTGAGGCATGATGACATCACGGCCATGCCAGAAGGTTTGTTCCACTGATCTCATGTGTGTGACACGGCTAGGGGGGGGGGGCATGCTTAGAACAGCATGGTCCGTGCCTCTCAACACCTCTCACACACCAAAACAAGAGTCCCCTTTCAGCAGTCTCTCTCTCTCTCTCCCTCTGCTCTGCTCATTCCAAGCCCCCTCCCACTGATCTCTACCCAGAAGAAGAAGAAGCACCACCAGGGAATTCCCCCTCCTAGGAGAATATATATATATAGTCCATGATGGCATTCTGACCTCCACAGCCTCGGTCATCCATCTATCTCCTCGAGGCCAGACTGGACGGGAGGACCGCTAACGAGAGGGTTGTTTACGGCCGGAGCTGCTGGCCTGCATGGCCTCGCTGTGTGGGGAGATGGCCTGGCCTGGCCTGGCTTGGCTGTGCAGGCGTAGCGGCATTGAGCCACTGGAGTGCAGGACAACATGTGGGCATTTCATTCTAACGATCGCATTTCACAATCCTCCTCATCATCTCACTCACATCTAAAGGTCAACTGGTGCACTTTCTCTCACACAGCTAGCAGTTACTGTAACCCCATGGGAACAGCAGCATACACATAATAATAACCATGTTTGTGCAGTATATTATGCTGATCATCATAACCATGTATATGCTGTATATGCTGATTATAGCAAAAAAACAACATAGCAGAACATTCATCAAGCATACTGTACCACGTTCTGCTGATTATAGTCAGAGTATTTACTGCCAACCACTCTTAAATCTTTAAAGTCAAATGTAGGGGTCTTTACTGCCACTATGGGAAATACTGTACAAACTGCCTGATGTGTTTAATATTTATGTTTGATAATATCACAATTTAATAAAACAAAATTGTGTTAACACATTGACTGCCATTCTGCCAATGACATGTTTTGACGTATGTCAATCTAACGCCCACACCGCCAATGACGTCTTTTGATGCATGTTGTGTGTTTTCAGTGTTTACGCTAGATGGCGCTCTTCCCTAACCTATGAGTCACCATTTGACTCCCAGTGAGGCAGTGAAGCAGAAAATCACGTGATCGCATAAAAACCAGCCACGTTCACTTCCATGTTAATGGATTTGGAGAAATGCCTTTTTCTTCTGCATGTTTTGGCGAGAACAGGCTGTATTCAACCAGCCAATAACTAGGGAACGGGAAGGTCGCTGGAACCACAGACACACCTCTGTGTTTTCCAACGCTCGGGGGCTCCATCGTACTGAAGCTAAATATTCTGTGACTAATAGTTGAAGGTATGGAAAAACGATGAAATTGCTGGCAGGGGCTGATTTATTTATTTATTTACTCCGACAGTCAATGTGTTATTTAAGGAAATGTCTCCCACTATTTTTTTTTTCTCAATTTTTTTTCTTTTTTACTAATGGAGCCCTGGATATACAGTATGGTACAGTAATACTGTACTCCCACACACACTGTACAGTATGTTGTAGTACAGTATATGCACTGTAGTGGTACTTATATATAATTCAGTCTGACCAGAAGGAAGCAGGGATAATAAAACTTATTCCCACCGGCCATAAAACTGAATGACCAAAAGGAGGGATATCAAAAGCAGAGGCACGGATTTCACACTCATCCCCGCCACGGCAAATCCAACCCTGCAGTAAATAAATACATCCTATTGATTATACTGTTCCTATAATCAATAGGATTACAAGGAGGCCCTGAATATGAGAACAGTTCATTATTGGGGGAAGAAAACTGAGACAGGATGTGCTGTGACTACAGTATAAATCATCTCTGTCGGGTGGAAACCTTGTATGTCCAAAACTGTTATTTAGATCTGCAAGATGCGAAACGTTTTGAGCTTGCAGATCTGCTATTTGTTATGCTTTTGTGTGACTCTGTAGTATGATCTATTGATCCAGTAGGGGCGACCTGGTCAAAAGGCTCCAAATGGTGACAGAAATCCACTTGTTAGGCACACGCACGCACACACACACGCACGCACAGTTTGTCAGTGGCCTAGACTCCTGCAGAGCGCTGTGATTCAATTAGGTACTCTGTTGTGTTCACTCTCACTCACTCACTCTCTCACTCCATTACTTCCTTTTAGACACTGGTCAAAAAGCTCCAAATGGTGACAGAAATCCACTTGTCAGGCGCGCACACACACACACACACACACACACACACACACACACACACACACACACACACACACACACACACACACACACACACACACACACCTGTTCTGTATTCCAGGGCTCTCATCCAGAGAAGTGACAGAATGGAGAGAGAGACGTAAGAGACAGAGAGGAGGGAGGGAAAGTAAGACAGAAACAGAGAGAGGAGGGAAAGAAAAACAGAGAGAGAGAGAGAGAGAGAGAGAGAGAGAGAGAGAGAGAAGAGAGAGAGGGAAAGAGAGAGAGAGAGAGAGAGAAGAGAGAGAGGGAAAGAGAGAGAGAGAGAGAGAGAGAGAGAGAAGAGAGAGAGAGAAGAGAGAGAGGGAAAGAGAGAGAGAGTGAGTGAGTGAGTGAGTGAGTGAGTGAGTGAGTGAGTGAGTGAGTGAGTGAGTGAGTGAGTGAGTGAGTGAGTGAGTGAGTGAGTGAGTGAGTGAGTGAGTGAGTGAGTGAGTGTGTGTGTGTGTGTGTGTGTGTGTGTGTGTGTGTGTGTGTGTGTGTGTGTGTGTGTGTGTGTGTGTGTGAGCGAGCATGCTCTGTTATAGATGAGAGTAAACAAACAGCATAACCATAAATATGCAGAATGTCCCATTTTAAGTTTTCAAATCTTAAAACATCTTTAGAAAATAGCAGATCTACAAGTTCGATTGGCTATTTTCAAATAGCCAAAGCCTATATCGGGCTGAAGTGGCTAATGTATGTTTTGCAATAACAATCAAAATCTGCAAAGTAAAGCTGCCAAATAATTGCAGTGAAGTAAAACGTACAATATTTGCCTCTGAAATGTAGTGGAGTAGAAGTAAGAAGGATTACAAATTGGAAATACTCAAGTAAAGAAAAAAAAATACCTCAAAACTGTACTTAATACAGTACTTGTACTTGTACTTCCACCATGAACAATAACACACTACAGAGCAGCAGAGCAGGGAGACCCACAAATTACACACATACTGTATGGAACAGACACTCACAGCAGCAAACATTCTAGGGGAACAAATAAACAACAAACAGTACACTCTCTTTGATGCAAAGCGTCAGTTTATAAAACACATGTTCAAAGGAAAACCCATCTGATTAAACAGCCCTGCTTCTCAGGAGCTTTGCCTTCGTTCGTTCTGATCTTTTATTACAACTTGTTTTACGGCATGATGGCTTTTCTCCACTTGTGAACGTGTTGGCACAAACACACACACAGTAAGCAGCAACAGGAGTATTTGGCCCTTTTTTTTGTCTTATTTCCAATTCCATTGTGTTTGACTTTTCGTCTCTAGTCGGGTGGAAACCTCATATGTCCAAAAACAGTAGTGTGAAGTAACTAAGTACATTTATTTTAAGTACAATTGTGAGGTCTTTTTTGCTTTACTGGAGTATTTTCAGTTTTCAGTACTTTTGCTTCTACTCCACTACATCTCAGATCCTTTTACTCCCCTACAATTATTTGAAAACTTTAGTTACTAGTTACTTTGCAGATTTAGATTATTATTACAAAACATACCATTAACCACTTCAGCCCTATATATTTCGGCCATTTGAAAATAGCCGATCTACAAGCTCACAATGCGTCGCGATGCGACGCATTGTGAGCTTCTAGATCTGCTATTTTCCAAAAGATTTTTATACATTTCACACATTTGAAAACTTGTGAAATGGGACATTCTGCATAATGAGCACTTTCAACTTTTGGTACTTTAAGTACATTTTCATACCAATACTGTACTTTTACTCAAGTAACTTTTTAATTCCAGACTTTTACTTGTAACAAAGTATTTCTATATTGCAGTATTGATACTTTTACTTAAGTAAAGAAATGTAGTACTTTTTCCACCACTGTCGAAAACTGTTACTTTTTCAGGATAAAAAAAAAATCCAAAATAGCAAAAGAAGCAAGTAGCCTATACAGGCTTGTAAATCAATCAAGTAGTGTTAATTTACAAAAGAATGCAAAAAAAATATGGAGATAAGAGTTTTCTGCCCGACAGCAACGTTTTGGAATAGGTGCTGGTTTTCCACTACTGCTGCGTGTCAGTTTTGGAAAAGGGCCCGGCGGAGCTCTTTGACTTTCTCTCTCTCTCAGGACAATATAAATGCTGGCTGATGAAGTGGCTCCAATTTTCAGCTGCAGCTGCAAGCAACTGTTTTCAAAGTGCTTTCATTTCCCCTCGGTAGGCTGAGGGCCCCTCAGGGCCCCCGAGGGCCCCTGGCTACTAGCTCCAATCGGTATACCTCTCCCTCTGCTCTATAGCTCCGAGATGAGGTTCCACTGCGTAGGGTGCCGGCATAGGTGACGACACCGGAGAAAATTGGCCACTATGCATGATTCGTACCCTTTTCCACACATCTTATCCAAAACGTTAAGGTATTCCCCCTGCTCTCACAGCTGTTTTAGTGGCCAAGAAAATTTTACAGACGGGTTGAAACAAGCGTTTAAATCGCTTTCTTACACAGCCTGTGGCCAGTCAACCCCCGTCCGCACGCGCTGTACTGCTCCCGTAAGATTGCATTGGGAAAACATGGCACATGCTGACTAACATAGTGTCCAATTGTCGCCGGTGTTGTCACCTGCCGGCACCCTACACAGTGGGACCTCATCTCGGAGCTATACAGTGGAGGGAGAGGGTCCAAATGGGGCTACAGTAGCCCCTGGCCTGCAAGTGTGCTATTAGAGTGGTTCTCAAACGTTTTCATGTCAAGGACCCCCAAATTGATATGTATTTGGCTGCGAACCCCCCCCCCCCCCTTTTATAGTCAAAGATAGCAGATGTAGGCCTGGGCCGCAGCGTGGCGGTCCAGGCACCCTAGGCTGCAATGCCAGCCTAACAGCGTGTCGCGGGTTCGACTCCCGATCCTGACGACCTTGACGACGAGACGAAATTTGCTGCCTGTCACCCCCCCATCTCTCTCCCCATTTCCTGTAACCCTACTGTGATATAAGGCAAAACCCCAAAAATATAAAAAAAAAACACCTAAAATAGCCGATCTAAGATCACAATTCGTGTAGCACCTGCTGCGCGATGTGAGCTTGTAGATCGGCTATTTTTTTGGTGCGTGGCACTGCTGTACCAGGGAGTAAGTGTATGAATCAGGCGTGACGTGTGGAAAGAAAAGAGGGAAGGACAGAGGGATTAAACAGGTGAGGATGAAGGTTGAGATAAAACAGCAAAATGAAGAGTGAAGGCTGTGAACGTGGAGATAGAGAACAGACACACCGGAAAGACAGCTGAAAGAAATCACTATAACCCTGTTAGACAGAGATAGTGATATGAGAGAGAGAGAGAGAGAGAGAGAGAGAGAGAGAGAGAGAGAGAGAGAGAGAGAGAGAGAGAGAGAGAGAGGGAGGGAGAGGGAGAGGGAGAGGGAGAGGGAGAGGGGGAGAGGGAGAGGGAGAGGGAGAGAGGGAGAGGGAGAGAGAGAGACAGAGGGAGACATTTCGAAAGCATCAAAAGTAGCAGATCCACAAGCTCAAAACGCGGCACAAAGTGACGCTGTAGTATGATCAAGTATAGGGCGTTAATTTATGGAAAAAAAAGCGGTTTCTGGTCTACAAGATACACTACACCATGTACCTGTCAAACTACTCAAACTACTCAAAAACGTCAATGACGTGATGTCCACAATCACAACACCAGAGGGAGCTCCACAAATCACGTTCAACCCAGATTTGGCTCAAACAAAGGATTAAATTCGTTCTACTGCTATGCCACAAAAATGTGGAATGTCCTACCAACAAATATAAAAACATGTGAATCCTTCAAAACCGCTCTAAAAGAGCACTTACAGGTGGCTGCAATTCGGAACTGGCCGCTGTAAAAAGTCAAAGCCTCCCACCCCCGAACTGTTTACTCTCCATATTTGCATTTTCGATTTCGACCCGTTTATATGATGTTTTTGCATAGTAGTGTATATTTGTCTGTCATTAAATGTTTCGATGAATTGAGTACAAAGGACCCCAATGGAAACAAGCCATAGTGCTTTCTTGGGTTTAAATTCCTCTTAACAAACCTTGTATTGAACTGTACTTCCCTGCATGTGCTTATCTTTGCAAACTGTTAATAAAGTATTCAATCAATCAATCTGCCTGACAGCAACGATATGATCCAGTTTGTATCCCCCATACGATACGTGCTGCAGTGGCATAATGGAGCATTAGCAGCAATACGTCTCAGATATACGATATGTTGAGCAGCAGAGCCCTAGTCAGCACAGTATTTTATATTTGATATGTTGAGCAGCACAGCTCTACTCAGCACAGTATTTTATATTTGATATGTTGAACAGCACAGCTCTACTCAGCACAGTATTTTATATTTGATATGTTGAGGAGCACAGCTCTACTCAGCACAGTATTTTATATTTGATATATTGAACAGCACAGCCCTATACTCAGCACAGTGTTTTATATTTGATATGTTGAGCAGCACAGCTCTACTCAGCTTTTTTTTTTTATTTGATATGTTGAGCAGCACATCCCTGTACTCAGCACAGTATTTTATATTTGATATGTTGAGCAGCACAGCCCTGTACTCAGCACAGTATTTTATATATGATATGTTGAGCAGCACAGCTCTACTCAGCACAGTATATTATATTTGATATGTTGAGCAGCACAGCTCTACTCAGCACAGTATTTTATATTTGATATGTTGAACAGCACAGCTCTACTCAGCACAGTATTTTATATTTGATATGTTGAACAGCACAGCTCTACTCAGCACAGTATTTTATATTTGATATGTTGAACAGCACAGCTCTACTCAGCACAGTATTTTATATTTGATACGCTGAGCAGCACAGCCCTGTACTCAGCACAGTATTTTATATTTGATACGTTGAGCAGCACAGCCCTGTACTCAGCACAGTATTTTATATTTGATACGTTGAGCAGCACAGCCCTGTACTCAGCACAGTATTTTATATATGATATGTTGAGCAGCACAGTCCTGTACTCAGCACAGTATTTTATATATGATATGTTGAGCAGCACAGTCCTGTACTCAGCACAGTATTTTATATATGATATGTTGAGCAGCACAGTCCTGTACTCAGCACACAGTATATTTTCTTGCAGACCTGTTCTAACCTTGGCTGGAGGTTTGCTGTTTGTCAAAGGAAGCTGGCTCAGGCCGAGGCATTTATCCACCGGTTCCTGCTCTCACACAGTAGCCATTCAGACCTGCCCCGCTCCTCCTAAAACCACAGTGTGTGTGTGTGTGTGTGTGTGTGTGTGTGTGTGTGTGTGTGTGTGTGTGTGTGTGTGTGTGTGTGTGTGTGTGTGTGTGTGTGTGTGTGTGTGTGTGTGTGTGTGTGTGTGTGTGTGTGTGTGTGTGTGTGTGTGTGTGTTGGAGGGGTTGAGGTGCAGGCAGGGGGCCTGGTTGGGATGGCGTTGGGCCAGAGTAAGTCTAGATATTGTCACTGTCGGGGTGGAAACCTTGTATGTCCGGAACTGTCCAGTTCAAGAAATTGAATAAAATAACCTGCGTTCCAATGGATCAGATGTAGTGCTAATATTTATAAAACCCACAGTAACACCCACAGTAGCAGATCCATAAGCACTAAACATTTCGTGAACTTGTAGATCGGCTATTTTTTTCTACTTTCGTGTGACACCATAGTATGACGAAGTATAGGGCATTCATTAATGGAAAAAACATAAAAAGTTGAAGTATGGAGTTATAAGGTTTCTGGCAGACAGCAGAGATATATATGGTACTATATGTGAGCCAAGAAGACTTTGGAGTTGGATCTGGAGGAAGGAGAGGGTTCTGATGGGGAGGGGTTTGGACCTAGAGGTGGGGTTTTATAAGGGGGGTTGGAGGGGGGCTCAGTAGGGGGTTTAGGAGATCTGACACAATGCTGCCTTTCTCCATAAACATCAGTGGTGGAAAAAGTACTACATTTTTTTACTTAAGTAGAAGTATCAATACTGCAATATAGAAATACTCTGTTAAAAGTAAAAGTCCGGAATTCAAAATTGACTTGAGTAAAAGTACAAAAGTATTGGTATCAAAATGTACTTAAAGTACCAAAAGTAAAAGTACTCACATGTCCCATTACCTAGTTTTCAAATGTATAATAATCTTTTGAAAATAGCAGATCTACAAGCTCACAATGCGTCGCATCGTGACGCATTGTGAGCTTGTAGAACGGCTATTTTCAAATGGCCTAAATGTATATAGGGCTGAAGTGGTTAATGTATGTTTCGTAATAATAATCAAAATCAAAATCTATTTGCCAAGTACAAGTACAGTACTTGAGTAAATATACTTAGTTACTTACTTACACCACTGACACACACACACACACACACACACACACACACACACACACACACACACACACACACACACACACACACACACACACACACACACACACACACACACACACCCCAATGCACACTTGTTGGCAAACATGTCTTAGCAGTTGGAAGCACACTGGAACATTGCTACACATGGTATAGAAGCCAAAGCCACATAGACACACACACACAAGGTTGTATTCATGCATACAAACAGAACAGAACCTCTGTTTATAATAGGAAACATATATAGTGATAAACTGCTGCAGTGCACAAGAGTACAAACATCCTGAAAGAGACACAGCGATGATTACCCTATTTACTATTTTTGTTTCATGGTTTGTTATTTTCTTTCTATTGAAGTTTTAGCGCTTCAGCTTGTATTCACTGTACAATTTCTGGTCAACATTTGTTGTTTTTAAATGTGTGTTTTTGCAAATAAAAACCCCACTTGTAATCCTAGTAAATAGAGCTTGTGTTCCTAATTAAATCCACATGCTCGGGGAAGAATTTGCTTATGCAGCTTACAGTATAGACTTACTACTCTTTGAAAAATATTTACACATTCTCTTCTCACAGACATGGATGTGTGTGCACGCACAGCCACACACACACACACACACACACACACACACACACACACACACACACACACACACACACACACACACACACACACACACACACACACACACACACAGTGGTGGAAAAAGTACTCAAATGGTGTACTTAAGTAAAAGTATCAATACTGCAATATAGAAGTACTCTGTTACAAGTAAAAGTCTGGAATTCTAAATTCACTTGAGTAAAAGTACCAAAGTATTGGTATCCAAATGTACTTGAAGTGCCAAAAGTAAAAGTATGTAATATGTTTTGCTAACTCTTGCTACCTATTTGCCCTTTTGGGACATTAATAAAGTTGAACCTTGAACCTTGAACCTACTTAAAACATTTTTTGGAAATAGCAGATCTACAAGAGATATTTGCATCTGTAGATCAGCTATTTTCAAATAACCTAGATATAAAATAGGGCTAAAGTGGTTAATTAATGTTTTATAATGTATATCTGCAAAGTAACTAGTAACTAAAGTTTTCAAATAATTGTAGCGGAGTCAAAGTACAATATTTGCCTCTGAGATGTAGTGGAGTAGAAGTAAGTAAGTATAGACAATTGGAAATACTCCAGTAAAGTAAAAGTACCTCAAAACTGTACGTCAGTACAGTACTTGAGTAAATGTACTTAGTTACTTTACACCACTGCAAGTGCACACACACACACACACACACACACACACACACACACACACACACACACACACACACACACACACACACACACACACACACACGCTGAGCAGGGTACAGTGTGTGAGCTGAAGTGGGCCGTTGTGAGGAATGCGTGTTGGCCCAGGAAAGCATATCGCCCAGAGAGAGCCAACACTGTTAGCTTTACAACACCTTCCACTGAAGCTAGACGCTCTGCCGTTAAGTCTGTCAACTTAAACACACTGCCAGCTGAAGCAACACGCTCACACGTACGCATGCACTCTGAGATACACTATCCACATACAGTAGGCTTGACTTACATGTCATGTTATGACATGTATTATTATCATGAGATGTCATGTTATGAGATAGATTGACTTACTTGTCATGTCATGTTATGACATGTATTTGTTATGTTTATGAGGACTACGATGGAAATAAGTGCCGGACTTTATTGTGTCATATACTGGAATTGTTCTACTGTAATTTGTGTTATGACTTTTCAAATAAAAATAACAGAAAAAGAAATACAATAAAAAGACTTCCATCATGTTCAGTTTCAAACATACAGACAAGTGTGCCGATGGATCCACAGTCTTCTAGAGTATGTATTCATGTATGCATTCGTAGTCCTGCATGACAGAACTACGCATAGGGTTAGTTATGACAGCAATGATGTAATTTACTGACTCAGATGCCCTACACATAAATCTATACATAAGATTGCGTATAGCACAGCAGAGCAGGTGGCCACTAACAAGCATCTGGCTTGCACTGGAGCTTCTTGGAGCTCTCAGCAGCAGCCTCATACATACCACTGTGAGTCGTCTGATGCTGCCTTATTTGTCGCGACACCAGCATACAGAGGTGTGCAAAAAGAGAGAGATCTTCACCGGTACTGAGCACATGCTAAATTTGTGACACAGCCTGTTCCCTTGAACATACAATGGTTTGTATATAGCGCTTTTATCCAAAGCGCTTTAGATTGTGCATTACATTCACACATTCATAGGTGGAGGAAACCATGCAAGGCACCAACCTGCTCATCGGGAGCAATTAGGGGTTCAGTGTCTTGCTCAAGGACACTTCAACACCAACTCTGGGGGAGTCGGGGATCGAACTGCGAACCTCACGGTTGCCATCCGGCCGCTCTACCCCTGAGCCACTGCATACAGCTTCCGACACTGTTTATATGTCCTTGTCATCAGAGAGGTCATTTGAGATTATGTGGACAAAAATATTTAATCTCACAGCAGACACTAAGGGCAGTGCCGGAGAGATAGAAGTCAGGAAAGGTTAACTGTCTGTCTTCCCTGCTTCGGACAATCATCAT
Source organism: Gymnoscopelus microlampas (assembly GCF_963454915.1). NCBI lineage: Eukaryota > Metazoa > Chordata > Actinopteri > Myctophiformes > Myctophidae > Gymnoscopelus > Gymnoscopelus microlampas. The sequence goes on along the minus strand of NC_139941.1, from coordinate 50,794,614 downwards.
CTTACTCTTTTTAGCATTGTATTTTATATCCAAATCGACACCATACTGTGAGCATGTACTCAGAAGCTGTTGAAGATTAGCTGTTGAAAGAAGATTAGTGCTGTTATTACAAATTACAAATTAATCAAAATGTTTCAAGATGTTCAAGGTGTTTCGACAGTAGCAGAGCTGACGCGTTGTCAAACATCCTAGGAAATAAGTTTAAAGTGGTTAGACGGTTCCAACTCATTTTGGTGGTTCTCCCACTTTGAGAACTGCTGACAAAATTTGGAAAGCAAAAAGTGAAATTAATGGAGGGAGGAAGTAAGGAGGATAAACTGAAGGAAGACAGAAGAGAATTTTGGATCTGAATGTGAGGTGAGTTAAGGACCTGATCATAAGTTAGAGTTTAAACACCCTGCCAGACAAGTAGCACAGCTGAACAGGGTTCAGATTGCCTTCCAAAATATCATCGCCGTCAGGCAGAAACCTCTTATCTCCATTACTTTAACTTATTAATGTTTTGTTTTGGTACATTAATGCCCTATACTTGATCATACAGTCAGTACAGTGTCACACAAAAGTATAAAAAATATCAGATACATTTTTGCAGTAACAGCTTTGGACATATGAGGTTTCCATGCCGACAGCGCCGATATGTGGGGAGATTAACTGTGTCCCTGACCTCACATTCATCACCCCAGGGAAAGGTTTCATCATCAGTCCCACTAGTGAGTGAGTGAGTGAGTGAGTGAGTGAGTGAGTGAGTGAGTGAGTGAGTGAGTGAGTGAGTGAGTGAGTGAGTGGAGGTATTACTGTCCCAGTAGAAACAAGAGATTAGGTTGGTTTCACTTCTGGCCCCTACACCTGCCAGTAAGGACCCTGCCACCACATATAGAAGCCCTAGGTCGATGTCGATTTTGAGGGACTCCTAGACGACCGTAGCCTGACAGTCAGCCTGAATTTGGTTTGTAATAGTTTGTAACTTAGTCTCCAGAGATTAGCATTAGTGTGATATGAGGACAGTGTGGAGGCACATGCTTCAATTCCAATTTCTTCAAACTTTACAACAGAAGAGAATCAGCTCATTAAAGATCCACACAGACTCTGTTGTAAAGTTCTGGATGAGTTTTTCAGACCTGAACTCCCAGAGCTTTACAGTAAAAGCAATGAAGTGTTGCAACTGCATTTCTTCAGGTATGTCACACACTGACATACCTGAAGAATAAGTACAGGGAAAGGTTGGAGACAGAATGGAGACAGAATGATGAAACTCTCTGCCTGTCTAGTACCACTATAGCTAAGAATAGACAGACTCAAGAAAAACAATAATATTCCTAAACCATATCCCCACCTGACACAACTGTGGTACAAACGTTGATTCTTATTATATATCAGTGGTTCTCAAACTTTTTCATGTCAAGGTCCATCCAAAATGATATGTATTTCATGGCTGCAGACCCCCATCTCAAAATATTTTGTGCCAGGGACCTCCAGATGCAAATATTTGAATTAAAAATGTTCGCTTTAAAAAATATCCTATATATTCAAAGATTTGCACAAAATGTCACGATTTTTTTTTTTTTTTGCAGATCTACAAGCTCATAGCGTGGCACGGAGTGGGCTTGTAGATCTGCTATTTTTGAATAGCCAAAGTATAAAATATGGTTAAAGTGGTTGAAATGATTGTGACACTTTGTTAACTCATTTAGCTAAGCTGGAAGATGCTTCTGAACATAATTACTAGATTGACCACTTCAAATGCTCTGATCTATAAAATAATAACCAAAAATAGCCAATCTACTAGCCCACATATGAGAGCTTGTAGATCGGCTATTTTCACTGTGCAACACACTTCCATAGAAGACATGCTGGCTTCATATGGAATCCTTATGACTGAAATCAGTGGTGACGACTGAGAACTTTAATCCATGAGTTCATCATTCATCATGCCAGGGAACTGGTCATCTGAGCTCACAGATCAGCTGGTATAGAAGCATCCAGAGAGAAGCTTCATCAACACAAATAGAAAGCAGCTAGTAGCTGTAGCTGTCATCAGAGCACAAAGTATCTCTGGCACGGCTGACATCCCAGTGTGGGATTTGGGGGGCGTGTGAGAGGTCAAACATCATGCCCCCCCCCTAGTGGTGGGGTGAGTCAGCAGCATACCAACTCTCAGCTGACCCTCAACGGTCAGTCAGTTGACTGACTCAGGTCACGGTCATCCCAGGTCAAGGGGTCGAGTTACCATGGCTACGATGTGGCCAGGATCAAAGACTGTGTCAGAGGTTGTATTAAAGCTGCATTCCTGCATTTGATTTTAATGAATTTAAAAAAATGTCCTCTATGTCCTCCCGGTGGGGGCTCCTCACTTGTAGGTGATACAACAGCAATGACAACACACAAATGTGTGTGGGAGGAATCTATTAGCATAATGACTACATTTTTTTGGGGGGGGGGAACTGTGATGAAGCCTTCAGCGTGCCACCACAAATGTACTGAAGGAACATGACATCGGCAGAAGAGATAGGGAAATATATTCTCACCATAAATATATTATTCTTACCATGAAAAAATAACCTTGTACAGTACTAGTGCATATTGCTAACATGGGACACACACATCATTAAGTAGCTACAGAATAAATACGGGGCAATAACAAATGCATGATAAACGTTCCGCCCTTACATCAAACAACTCTATTAATCTCATTAGGGGTAATTAGCGTCAAGCTGCTTGTAACACAGTGCAACACAGTTAACACACAACATACAAACAAACAAACAAACACACACACAAACACATGCTCCATGGAGATAATGCTCAGGTAACAAGGTACAGAGAATGTACAAAGAACAAGAAAGGTATTTAAAAGTGTTATTGTGGAGCGAGGGGATTAACAATTTAGAATCAAGTTAATTTAGCAAGCGGATAAAACTGTAATGACGCCCAGATGCCGTGAAGAACATTCACCTGCTGAAACAGTGGTTCTGAACCTTTACTGGATCTCAGGGCCCACTTGAAACTCTCCAAAGTGTTCGAGGCCATACATAGCATACATACATAGCATTTTTAAGATGTGTTCTATTACTGGATTTTATGCCATCTCTAAAGGCCAGACCGCACCAATGCAAGTAGTTGCAACTGCTTTTGGGGATAGTGGTTGCAAGGAGTTGCATTGGTGTGGACTTGCCTTTAAAGGGATTGTAGGGAACATTAAGCCTAAATTTAAAAAATATGTATATATATATTTTTTGCATTTTCTCCCCTCTATCAGCCACTATATAATGATGCTGGGGTGTTTTCCTTCATTGAAACACAGTCCTCTGTCTGAAATCCGTATTTTCCCTTCTGTTTATGTTCATGTTGTTTATGTCCGGGTCGTAAATTAACGCACGCATGTGCGTGTCCGTGCGCGTCCGTGCCCGTATCAACTTTTTACTTTCGGTTTTAAAACGCTCTCAAACTTCTTTTTTGAGGCACATAATTTACTTTTAAAAAATCGTTTGGATAGAATTTAGTTGTTTAGCTTCATATATGTGGTCAATTTATCATGAAAGAGCCTATTTAAAAATATAAATTCAGAGAACCGTAGGGTCGGGCATTTCCGCGAATTGTATCCGCATAAGGCAACCTATTTTGGGCATGACTCATTTAAAAAGTCGCCCCTGCGTCACCCCCTGGTGGTCGGGGAAAAGAACTGCTGGAGGGGCGGTGTTTGACAACAGTTTTTTTCTTTGATTATGTCTGAACTCCCTACAATGCCTTTAAGGGATAGTTCACCCAAAAAAAAACTTTTTTTCTATCAATCACACTTGCATTCATGGAGATATTTTTGTTTTTGTCGCATTCCTAAGCCAATAATTTGATGACCAGCGATGTCAGATGCTAATGTCATCAAATTATTGGCATAGGAATGTGACAAAAACAAAAACATATCCATGAATTCAAGTCTACATGGGGTGACTAATCGATAGAAACAAAGTCATTTTGGGGGTGAACTATCTCTTTAATGAGGCTGTGATGTTTTTCAAGGTTCGCAATGGTTATTTTTGTTTTTTGTTTGTTATGTCCATGTATGTAGGAATGTACAGAATATATGATTTGTTTTTGTCTACTCTATGCATGTAACGACTGTGACATGTATTTATGTTGGGACCCACTCGAAAAGGAGATGGTACATCTCAAGGGGTTCATCCTATAATAAAGACACTTGAACACACATGGAAGTCTGCTTGTCTACGCCGGGGTCTCCCACTGTGCTCCCTCGACTCCGTCTCGTTCTCAGGCCAACTCTTCACCTTCCTCTTAAAATAATTCTTGCTGTGATTTGATTTTAAGTGCAGTGGGAGAGTACCGTTCCTCTCGACTGGGCCGGATCTGTGGAAGAATGTGTTCTTTGCTG
>NC_139941.1:50715230-50785230 GCF_963454915.1 Gymnoscopelus microlampas | reverse complement strand
CAGCAAAATGAGGAACACCTTTTGGCTAAGACAGGCAGCCTCTGTAGCTTTAAAGCACAGCTCAACACCTATTTCTTCACTCTTGCTTTTAGTTGACTTTTAAGCATCTGTGTTGTTATTCATGTTCTCACTGTTTTGCCTGATTCACTGCTTTTTTTGCTATTATTTTAATGTTGTTTTATGCTTTTATATTTTATTTTTTTGTTAAATTATTTGTACTTTTTCTGTAAAGCACTTGTGCTTTGTTCTTGCTCTGTAAAGCATGTTGAGCTGCAATTCATGTCATGAAAGGTGCTATACAAGTACAAGTTTATTATTCAAAAATATCAGATCTACAAGCTCACCCTGCGTCACATTGTGATGCGTTATGAGCTTGTAACCAAACCAAAACCAAACCAGTATTTGCTGTTGTCAACATCGTGTCTGTTGGAACACACTCAATAATATCCAGACAGACAGACAGACAGACAGACAGACAGACAGACAGACAGACAGACAGACACTGCTGGAGGGAAAGACCAGTGTAGCAGCACATACATACATACTGTATTAATAATAATAATAATGACAAGTGGAGTGTGATCCAACAGCATGTCACAATGTATTACAGCGTTGTAATGTTGTTATGAAACAGCCTGGAGCGCAAACAACATCCATAGCTGGAGCTCAATGGATCTGGTCTGGGTCTGCAGAAAGTTGGCTGAAATTACAGCTACAGTGTGGGGTCTGTACTGTACAAGGACCCCCTGTCCCACCCAGGCAGAGGAGAGATGGAGGGAGGGAGGGAGGGAGGGAGGGATGGAGGGATGGAGGAAAAATAGTGATGGTACGAAAGACGGGTCAAAGAGTTAAACACTTAACTACTTATACTCTATATATACAGTACCATAGACATAGACTTGTTTGACAGCAATGTCATGTTGGATTCATGTTAATGTGTATTTTCAGACAGTTCACCACTTAATCCCTCAATACTTCGAAAACTTGTACGGTCTACTCTTTTTTCCCCCCCTACACCAAACCTCTGCTGAGAATACAACGTTGTGAACGTTGTGAGCTTGTATATCAGCTATTTCTTTTTTGCAGAATCTTCACCCTCAGAATAAGGATGCTACTGGTGTTCATGTGGTGTAAGACATGAAAACTTACAGTGAAAATAAAAATATGAGCTAAATAAACAAAGTGTTGTATACTTATAAATGACCTGACACTGAAGGGAAGGCTGATCCAGTGAATGAGTGAGTGAGTGACTGTAATTCTAACATCATCTGACTGACTGACTTACTTACTGACTTACTGACTGACCGAGTGACAAACAAAACTGGTGACTGACTGACCAACTGACTGAGCAAGTGAGGGAATGAGTGAATATACGCATGCATACTATAATGATTACATGAGTCCATCATACAGATCACCTTCCATTGAACCATTGATAGACACCCAACTTCCACAAACAAACATGTTCAAACCTGTTTTAACACAATTTGACTGAAATTCTAAACTTGAGACGACATTCACTCACTCAAGAGCGTTCTCTGTCCGACACACACAGACGGACATGCTTGACGTTTAGCGTTTAACATTCCAACACAAACTAGTAGATTCAATATTCAGATGACTCGATGCGTTCCAGTCTACATATCTGTCGTAAACAAGTTTCCCCTGTGAAAGGGGTCTCTGTCACCGGGGTTAATGGGGTTAATGAGCTTATTAGTAACCGATTGAGTTCAGAGAACTTGCGGTGGCTGCTTAGGGGTGGCGTAGTAATGGCTGCCATGGGCGCCTGGCGTCTGTGGGAGAGGAACATCACTGTTAACCGTGTTTATTAGGGCTAGCTAAGGCAATGAACTATAGTACATACTTGTTTTCTATGTAGTACAGTACATACTTGTTTTCTATGTAGTACAGTACATACTTGTTTTCTATGTAGTACAGTACATACTTGTTTTCTATGTAGTACAGTACATACTTGTTTTCTATGTAGTACAGTACATACTTGTTTTCTATGTAGTACAGTACATACTTGTTTTCTATGCAGTACAGTACATACTTGTTTTCTATGTAGTACAGTACATACTTGTTTTCTATGTAGTACAGTTACAGTACATACTTGGTTTCTATGCAGTACAGTACATACTTGTTTTCTATGTAGTACAGTACGTACTTGTTTTCTATGTAGTACAGTTACAGTACATACTTGGTTTCTATGTAGTACAGTACGTACTTGGTTTCTATGTAGTACAGTACGTACTTGGTTTCTATGTAGTACAGTACATACTTGTTTTCTATGTAGTACAGTACGTACTTGGTTTCTATGTAGTACAGTACATACTTGTTTTCTATGTAGTACAGTACATACTTGTTTTCTATGTAGTACAGTTACAGTACGTACTTGGTTTCTATGTAGTACAGTACATACTTGTTTTCTATGTAGTACAGTACATACTTGTTTTCTATGTAGTACAGTTACAGTACATACTTGGTTTCTATGTAGTACAGTACATACTTGTTTTCTATGTAGTACAGTACATACTTGTTTTCTATGTAGTACAGTTACAGTACATACTTGGTTTCTATGCAGTACAGTACATACTTGTTTTCTATGTAGTACAGTACGTACTTGGTTTCTATGTAGTACAGTACATACTTGGTTTCTATGTAGTACAGTTACAGTACATACTTGGTTTCTATGCAGTACAGTACATACTTGGTTTCTATGTAGTACAGTGTATCTAAACCGAAGTTTAGAACCTCTAACCGACTTAATTGAGAAGCAGGGTTTTCTCAAATGACCTTTCTGATGATAAGGACACAGACAGCATCGGAAGCTGTATGCTCAAGGGAACATGCTGTGTCGCGGATTTAGCATGTGCTACAAACAAGGCAGCATCAGACGACTAGCAGTGGCTTATAATGACCTGCTGCTGAGAGCTCCAAGAAGCAAGAAACAAGCCAGATGTCTGTTAGTGGGGTACCCACCTGCTCCGAGCTGGGAACACACAACTAAACCACTTGATAAAACCTATAGTTGACCACTTATTAAACCCTGTAGTTGACCAGGGACCCCCAGGGGGTCTATACTGCTTTCTTCCCCTTAACACAAAATCTCTTCACTGAAATAGGTGATCTATAAGCTTGCAAATGGGCTATTTTCACCAAATGTTCGTCCGAGAATAGAGACCATGTTTCATGCATGTGTTTTAACTACATAATAATCTGGGGTCTGGCAAACTTCTCTGTGTAGTGTGTGTGTCTCTGTGTGCGCGCATGTAAGTGCGAGTGTGTGTATGTGTGCGTGACTGTGCATGTGTGTGTGTGTGTGTGTGTGTGTGTGTGTGTGTGTGTGTGTGTGTGTGTGTGTGCAAGCATCTGGGCTTGCAGTGCATCTGTCTGCAAGGTTTATTTTAAACTGTCGCGCATCAATGCCTCTCTTTCACAATATGACAGAAACCAAAAGCCAAAAGCATCTCCCAGCTGGCTGGCATCCTACACGCACACACACACACACACACACACACTCGCGCGCGCACACACACACAGAGAGAGAGAAATGAAGAAAGACCACCTCATGCACAAACCAGTGCCAAATGCCAGCGGGCACAAGGTACCAGCAGAGTGATATCACCACCTCACACACATCATGCAGTCATCCAGGCATGAGGTCCCACAGCCAGAGACGCAGAGGAATTGCGACTGGATGGAATTCCTGGCAAGTTACATACAAATGACTTCATCGATTGGGATTCCAAGCCAAATCCAAGCTAATATAATGTTGCTGTCGGTGCAGAAACCTCTTATCTCCATATTAATTTTTTTTGTGTTTAAAAAAAAAAGAAGTCATATTTGAAAAATGGTCTGTAATGTAAAGTACACATGATGTGAACATGCATGGTACATTGTTATTAGACTCAAATGTACCCTTCAATTTCTTGTTTATGCCCAAAATGATTGGATATACAGGTTGTATAGCAATTGTAGAAATATTAGACCTTAATTGTCAAATGTTCAATCATGTTCTAATCATGTATACTTTACGTTACTTAATCCATTAAGACCGGGAACGCATCTGTGTCATATTAAGATTGCTTTGGCTATTCAAAAATAGCAGATATACAAGCTCATAGCGCGGCACCGAGTGCCGCTCTATGAGCTTGTAGATCTGCTTTTTTTGAAAAATCTTGAACATTTGTGCAAATGTTTCAATATATTTTTTAAAGGGAACATTTGTAACTCGTTGCGCGTAACTCTAATCTAAAAATGACACCGATTATTTACCGGTCCAAATATTTAGTTTTTTTACATTTTGGACCAAATAGCCAATTTTACATCGAGGTGCCCACTACTTAGTGCCCTCTCTTCCTCAGTGCCCACTCTTCCTGTTACAGTTGAAAATGGGTGAAGTGCTCAGTCAACTCTTTGAGAGTTCCATTGACACAGAGGGGTTTTGCAGTGAGTGCAGTCAGTCAGTGAAACACACACAGCTCTGCTAACACACAACAGCTGCACATGAAGACAAAGAGCCAATATCTGCTCTTACAATGGAGCCAGAGAATGCACTTTAGCTTTGATATTTCGGCATCATTTCCAATGGCCATGTGTGTCCTGTCTGTCTGTCTGTCTAGAGCTCCTCCCCAGGCTCTCTGACACCAGACGGTCACATGGGTTTGTCTGGGGGTTCCAGAGGAAATAGCAGATTTATCCCATCTACTATATATATATATGCTTTATTATTTTATTATGGGACGTGAATAATAGAATTTTAATCTGTGTCATAAATATTGCTCATGTATGACTGATTGCTCTCATACTCCCACTGTCAGAACAGATGCGATAGGCCGACACGCACGCGTACACACACATGCACACACGCACACGCACACACGCACACACACACACACACACACACACACACACACACACACACACACACACACACACACACACACGGTCCCATGGGGAATTATGAGTCCCATATGTGCAGCTGTGGACTGCATGTGTGAATTATGTGGGGGAGAGAAGAGAGAAAAACAGAAAGATATAGACAGACAGACAGACAGACAGACAGACAGACAGACAGACAGACAGATAGAGATACAGATTAACATGTACAGAGCAGAGAAAGAGAAACAGTCAGGTATATAGAGATAAGACAGACAGAGAGGGATGACATGCGGTAAGATTGGTCCATAAATCAATATTATATAGATGTTATGACAAGAGACAGACTAGATCTGGAATGTTGTCTTTCCTGGTTCTAAAAAGGCTGCTTTAGAGAAAGTGGCATAATTTTCTGAGCTTATACCTGACTGCTCTAGCTGTTTTATTATTTGCCTTTATCCGGTAATTAGTTAATTATAGATCAGTGGATCTCAAACTTTAATGTCAAAGGCCTCCATTACTATGGGTCCATTCGGTTCCATTACTACACCCTCAGAGTTAACAGACCTGTATGGGTCCCTTTGGAAACCAGCTCAAGGAACACTGAGGGTACCTGGACCCCACTTTGAGCACCACCCATTATATAGGCAATGCTTGAAGATTACTGACACAGAGGGGTCATACATGAGCAATGTTTATGACACAGATTAAAATTCTATTACAACTCTAATCAACAATATCAATATTATTGAGGTAATGGTAAAAAAAAGGAACATATTGTTTGATTTAGCCCATATCGCCTATTGCAACTTTTTCAGGTCAAGGACCGCCAAATTAACGTACATTTGGCCTCGGACCCCCTTCTGAAAATATTTTGTGCCAGGAACCTCCATACAAGATTTGTGTTAACATTTCAAAACAATATTCCACAAAAAAGAATCGAGAATAGCACACATACAAGCTCACAACGCATTGTATGGCGACCTGTTGTATAAAGTGCTTAAACAGATTTTTATGCTAAATTAACTCATTTTGCTGAAGACCCACTGGAACCCCCTCAAGGACCCCTGAGGGTCCCCGGACCCCACTTTGAGAACTACTGGTCTACTGTAACTCCAATGGGAGCTTTTGGCATCTTCAGGGAGAGAGAAACCACACCAGTGTAAACGCCTGCGGCCTGATGACTGACCCGTTATTCACATAGATGGTTTCTACAACAAGCCCAAGGCACAGCTGCAAAACTCACTCAATAATCCACTGTACTACATGAGAAGAGAGGGGGGGGGGGGGGGGGGCTGGGGGCTGAGGGGTGGTCTGTAAATAGATTTCAGTCACATCGCCTGCTTGATATCAGGATGTATATTCATGTGTAGTGCAGCCATAAAGGAAATGTACATGCAACCCCTTAAACAACAGTCTGAGAAACAGACAACTGAACTGCTTCTATACACCAAGGGTTTACAAACTTTTCAGGCCCCCAAAGTAATCATATTTGAACTGGGGACCACCCAAAATAATCATATTTGAACGGGGGACCCCCCACCCTGACAAGCACTAATTGTAGGAGTTGAGGCATTGCATTTAGTTTGACTTGATTTCACAGACATATAAATATTGCAAAAATAGCAGATCTACAAGCTCATAATGCAGTGAGCTTGTAGATTGGCTATTTTCACAACGTTTGCCTCTTTCTTACTAATAGCCTATTTAACAACCCCCAAAATCATTTGGTGACACCCCCTGGTCTCTACACTAGATGTCAGTCCCATATATTAGGATGTATATTCATTCATAGTAGGCTTAGCCTTAAAGGAAAAATACATATAAACCCCTATTAAAACAGTGTGAGAAACAGCCAACTGAACTGGTGTCTACACACACTCTGTGATTTCCTGCGTGTAAAAATAAAGTGTCACTTCACTCCCTGACACACCCGACAACTTATAGGGCGAGAGAGTGACAACAAGTCATTAACAATAACACCGCATCTGGGAAGAACAGAGAACTGTAACACATTTCTACATCGTTACCCATGAAATGCGCTATCAATGATCCTACCTGTAAACTGAGCGCTATCTGACGAATGTACATCATATTCAGATCCTCCAGAATCCACAGCTTATCTTCCATGATGGAGAATTTATCCACCGGCATCTTTTTATGAAGAAGAGATGTATAAGATCCTCAAAAATCACTTTGAAGACTATAATTAAACTACGCGAGACTTAAAATCCGTGCGTTTTGAGGCAAAAAACGACCGAAAACGCCATAATTTCAGATCAAAAAGTAAAAGAAATACTGCACTTGTTGTCAATAGTAGTAATAGTTTCTGCTCCCGGTTTATCTTTTCTGAAGAATCACCGCCGGTCTGAAGGACCAGCGCTGTATAATCCTCTCCGTGCGTAAAAATGTTAATAATGTATCCAATAATGTATCCACTTAATAATGTGTCCAAAACGCCGTTGATCGTCTTCCATGTAAAGTTTCACCAGCAGATACAATGTAACAGACAGACAGAGGTGGAGAGACGACAGTCAGGCTTCAACCCATCTGACAGCACAGACTGAACACTGTAAGAACACTGTAATAACTGTATTAACTAATAAGCCCCATCCAGTACATCCAAGCCTATAAAAAACTAAATCCCGAACTCGTTCACTGCGCGTATTATTCTGCACTTTCCTCTCTCTCTCTCTCTCTCTCCCCCCTCTCTCCCTGTCTCTCTACCACTCTCCCCTCTCTCCCTCTGTCTCTCCACCACTCTCTCTCTCTGTCTCTCTACCACTCTCTCTCTCCTCAGGGTGTTCTGTGTAACAAAGCTCTCTCAGACTCCCACAGTGAACAGAACAGTCTCAGCAGCCTCAGAGGGAAGAACCGCTGTTCTGTTCTCTGTTCTGCACTCTTTGTGTCCCTCAATAGTGACTGTCTGTCTGTCTGTCCAGTCCGTGTCCGTTGTGTGCGTGTGTGTGGGGTGTGTGTGAGACCTCTCTCCGCAAAAAGGGCATCGCCTCCGCGTTTGAGAGCGCTCCGTGTGTGTGTGTGTGTGTGTGTGTGTGTGTGTGTGTGTGTGTGTGTGTGTGTGTGTGTGCGTGTGTGCGTGTGTGTGTGTGGGGGCGCGCGCGCGTCCAGTGGTGGACAAATAAGTAGCAATATACTCGTAGTAGTAAATATTCAACTCAAGTATTCAAGTACAACTTAAGAAGAACATGTTCTCTTGTTAATCTTAATGCATTGCTGTTTTGAAATTTAGAACATTACAAACCAAAAAAAAAAACGTTTAAAAAAATCAGATTTTTTCAGATTTTTCAGATCTTTTAAACATTTTCCAGAATTTTCAGAAACAAAAAAATCTGACATTTTCAGAACATTTTCAGAACATTTAATTTGGGACCCCAAAGAGTTTGAAATGTAGAATATTAAATCATGAGCTTAAAAAAGAAAATCCATTTTTTTTAAACTTTCAGTCAAATGAAATGAGTGAAATCGTCTCTGTCAGGTGGAAACCTCATATGTGTTTTCAGGATTTTCAGGATTCAAATTCAAAAATATCAAAAGTATCAGATCTCAAAATGCGTCGCTTCGCACTGCCTTTTGAGCTTGTAGATACTTTTGATGCTTTTGTGTGAGCTGTAGTATGATCAATGGGGGTGTTAATTAACAAAAAAACACTTCTGCCGACAGCAACAAAATGTACTTAGTTACTGTCCAGTGTCCACCACTGGACACAACTAGCGCACTGTGTGTGTGTGTGTGTGTGTGTGTGTGTGTGTGTGTGTGTGTGTGTGTGTGTGTGTGTGTGTGTGTGTGTGTGTGTGTGTGTGTGTGTGTGTGTGTGTGTGTCCTTACACTGAACTCAGCTGCTGTGCTAAATTAACCCACACAAAGCGCCTCTGGCCATGGCCCATGCTAATGAACAAAAAAAAAAGGGTCAGAAACAGAAATCTGGCGATAGGAGAGGACAGGGGTTACTGTAGATTAAAGTCTACACGCCACGCCCCTCTAAAACAAACAAATACATAAATAAATACCAGACTGTCACAGAAGCTTAGTGGTCTGTGTGTGTGCGCGTGCGTGCGTGCGTGCGTGCGTGCGTGCGTGCGTGCGTGCGTGCGTGCGTGCGTGCGTGCGTGCGTGCGTGCGTGCGTGCTGGGAGGGAGGGTAGGGCTTTGTAAATTTTATGGGGTGGATAATAAATGGTCAAATTATAACCATGTCAGATGACTTTGTGGTTGAGATTCAAGAGCGAAACAGAGAGAAAACTCCCCCCAAAAATGTGTTCACACACACACTGTTTGTATGTGTGTTTATGTGTGTCTGGTGGTACAAATTGCTAGAAATTTGGATTGGATAAGATAAGCGTCAGCCAACTCGGTCAAGGGGCCAAGAGTATTTCTTTTTTTGGAAAGGCCAACTGAAATATGTCAGGATATACAACCCCCCCTCTGTCACCCAGTGGCTTTAATCTTTTCATTGCTTCTTGAACTCTAGTGTCCCGGGGATATTAGTGGGAGTGGGTTAGGTTGGGTTAGTGGGGGTGGGTTGGGTTGGGTTAGGGTTGGGATGGAGGAGGAGGGGGGTTCCCCAGCATGTCACCATGATGTTCCTGTTGTTCATCTATTCATTGTGTTATGTGTTATTGAGAAGAATGCATTATGGGGAAATAAATGTGGTTATGGAGATTCATGTTTTGTGTTTGTGCTGCGTCATTCATTTTGTCCATTGACGTTGTATGTCATCGCTGTCGGGTGGAAAACCTCATACAGTATGTCCAAAAAACTGTTACTTTTCAGGATTCAAATAAAAAAATTGCAGATCTGTAAGCTCAAAACGCGTTGTGATGCGATGCGTTTTGAGATTGTAGATCTGCTATTTTTTCTACTCTTGTGTGACACTATAGTATGATGGCCGAGTTAGTAGGTTAATAGTAGCGAAGTTTTAGGTCAGGGTTAGGGTTAGAATTAGGGTCGAATTTGGAGTGACATGGTCGGGTGCTGAGTGAGGGAGTTATAAAGTGTGTCCCTATCGAAAGGTGTTGTCATCATGGCTCGTTTTTTACTGAGCGTTATTCCACCAGCAGCCAGTGAATTATTCTATGTTATGACTATTTGGAGCAGGTGCCGTTTATAATGGCACATAATAAGCAATAATGCAGACAATGCCAAACGTGCCAAAGACGAAGTGACGAAAATATCCTTAAGTGGATAGTTCACCCCCAAAATGACTTTTATTCTATCGATTAGTCACCCCATGGAGACTTGAATTCATGGATATTTGTTTGCATGGGTCACATTCCTAAGCCAATAATTTGATGACCGGCAGCGGTTCCGGTAGGAAACACAAAGAGTCTCCTTTGTGTCTCCAACCGGAACCGCTGCCTATCGGTCCGCTGGTCATCAAATTATTGGCTTAGGGATGCTACACAAACAAAAAAATATTCATGAATTCAAGTCTCCATGGGGTGACTAATCGAAAAGAAAAAAAAGCTTCATTTAATGGACCAACAAAAACATTCTGTATTCCAAAAAATATAAACCTACAGAAATATATATATTTGAACTTAGCCAGCTCAGTGGCCTTGTGGTTAGAATGTCCACCATGAGATTGGGAGGTCGAGGTTCGATCCCCCTGGCCAGGTCATACCATAGACCCAGTGCCTCCTGCTAGGCACTCAGCATCAAGGGTTGGATTGGGGGGGTATAAGTCCCTGTGACATACTAGCGTCATGTCCAGGGGGTGTACTTTGGAGGTGGGCTCCTGACCTATAGGACCATATGGCTCAGCAAGGCTTACTTACTTACTTAAATCCCACAGCTACATCCACAATGTCCATTAACCCATTAAAACCGGGAACGCATCTGTGTAACCACTTAAACCATTATTTTATACGTTGGCTATTCAAAAATAGAAGATATACAAGCTCATAGCACAGATGATCTGCTATTTTCTTTTAAAATCATGAACATTTGTGCAAATCTTTGAATATATATATTTTTAAAGCGACCATTTGTAACTCAAATCTTTGCTTCTGGGGGGTCCCTGGAACTAAATATTTTGAGATAGGGGTCCTTGGCCAAATACATATAATTTTGGGTGGTCCTTGACATGAAAAAGATTGAGAACCATTGATTATAGCAACATAAGTATTTTTTTTTTAACTGGATTTAGAAGACATTTGTAGAATCCCCCAGAAGCAAAGATTTGAGTTGCAAATGCTTGCTTTAAAAAAGTATATATCCAAAAGATTTGCACAAAATGTTCTACAGAAGACACTCTACAAGCTTGTAGCTTGTAGATCTGCTATTTTTGAATAGCCCAAAGAAATTTTAAAATGACACACAGATGCGTTCCCGATCTGAATGGGTTAATCTCATTCCGATTTATGTTTCCTATATCTTCCTCAGGGTTGCTGCAGTCCAGCAGAACAAGCAAATCTCCAAAGTTTGCTCCACTTGACTCTGAGCTTTAAGCTCCACTTGTATCGCAGCTCCTTTGGGAGGGAGGGAGGAAAAAAGGAGCGATTTATGCTGCCTGTAGCACTTTATAAAACCTCTATACATCTATCCTCCACCGCCTTGTCCTGCTTGACCCCATACAGCTGGCCGTCATCAGTGTCCAGCAGAGACCTCGTATCTCAATGTTTAAAATGTGTAGGCTGTTTTTTCTTTTTTAGTAAATCATTATGCCCTACAGTACATCGCACAAAAGTAGTGGAAATAGCAGATCTACAAGATCTACGTAGAGCTAGTAGATCGGCTATTTTCAGTACTTTTTTTCCCGACTTTTTTTTCCAAAGGACCACACTGCCACGGACGATTTTGGCGACTTTTTTGGGGGGTGTTTCCACTAGATGGTGCTTTTCTCTAACACATGAGTGACCATTTCATCCCCAGATGCACACAGAACCAGGAGAATCGTCTGTGTCTCGCCTCCTGTGTTTTACTATGTATTTTTGATGAGACATGCTATTTTCAATGGCCTATAACAAGCAAACGGGGGGTCAAGATGACATTTTCTTTTTTTTTGCGGAAGCAGAGTGAAACTCCCCGTGATTAGCAACCATCAGGGGATCGATCATACTGGAGATAAATATTCTGTGACTACTTGAAAAGGTAAGAAAATAGTGGGTGATTCATTTATTTATTTATTCTGGCAGTGAAAAAGTAAAGGTTTGGACATACAAGGTTTCCACCCGACAGCAACGTGCTTCCATGTGAATTGCCATGGGGTTATTAGAATGTGTTGACTATATGAATCTGTCTTGTTTCTCTCTCTCTCTCAGTGTGTGTGTGTGTGTGTGTGTGTGTGTGTGTGTGTGTGTGTATGTGTGTGTGTGTGTGTATTCCCGTGGCGTGGGAGAGACCAGACACGCACGGAGGACCACAATTGGACGACTCTTGGACACAGGAAACCGGAGTCATCTTTTAGCGCGTCGCTCGCTTCACTGAGTCACAGCCAGAGCCACTATAAATTAAAACACACATTCCTGCTGGTGCACACACAAACACTGTGCAAATATACACACGCACAGACTCACATGCATGCACGGCACACACACACTCACACACACACACACACACACACACACACGTGTGCGTGCGTGCGTGCGTATGTACACATACAAACACAGAGCAGACACTCTTCTGGTATTCACAAGCACTATGTAAACACACACACAAACACACACCTAGCTCTGGTATTCACAACTCTATGTAAACACACACATATACTGTACACACACATCACCCCCTCATTTCCGTAGGTGTAGTGTACACGCACGCACGCACACACACACACACACACACACACACACACACACACACACACACACACACACCACACACGCACACACACACACACACACACACACACACACACACACACACACACACACACACACACACACACACACCACACACACACACACACACACACACACACACACACACACACACGTCTGGTATTCACTTTACAACTCTATCTAAACACACAAATACACACATACTGTACACACACATCACCCCCTCATTTCTGTACGTGTAGTGTGCACGCACGCACGCACACACGCACACACACACACACACACACACACACACACACAGTCTCTCTTTCTCTGTCTCTCAACTCACTTTAGTTCAATTCATTTCAATTCAATATAACTCAATTCAACAGGGCTTTTTATTGGCATGGGAAATGTAAGTTTCCCCCATCATGCCTTGTGCTTCAGGCCAACATGTGTGAACATGTTTCATATATCGTCTCTGTCAGGTGGAAACCTCATATGTCCAAAACTGTTTCTTTCCAGGATTCAATTTAAAAAGATGTGTCTACTGGCATCTTTTGATGCCTTTGTGTGACGCTGCAGTGTGATCAAGTAGGGACATTAAATGGGGGAAAAAAACAGTTAAAGCCTCACTCACTAGTAACTTTTTTAATCAATAAAATGACATTTTGTCCGATCTGTATGGTAGAGTATTTTAATACAATATAACTTGTACAATTGGGGTGGTTATATTTTGTCTCCTTGCTCTGCTATTGAGACATTTAGATTGTTTCAAAGGTCATGTCTCACCTAGACACAGGATCTGACACAAATTTTGACCTGATGGTCAAATGTCAGCACTTGCCAGCACTTGCCCAGGAAACCGGGTTCAAATCCGGGGTAGAAGAGGAAAGTTATACATATAAGATATGGAGATAAGAGGTTTCTGCCCGACAGCAACGAAACGACACACTTCTGGAACATAAAGAAAAGTGAGCAAACGGTTGAAAACAAAAGCCGAGCTGTAAAGAAAAAAAACAAAAACTTTCACCTTTGCGCCAAAAACAGCAGCGGTAGCAAAAGCCAGGTCATTTCCCCAAGAGGAGCCTCCGCCCTGCGACTTTAAATTACCCGACTAATCTGTCTCTCTCACACACACACACACACACACACACACACACACACACACACACACACACACACACACACACACACACACACACACACACACACACACACACACACACAGTAAGAGATTTATTGTTCCTGAGGTGAAGGAAGGGAGTTGCAAAGAGGAATAGTTGAGGTGAATACACAGGGAGGGTGTTGGGTGCTCGTGAAAACATTGTGGGACTCTGGTGTGTGTGTGTGTGTGTGTGTGTGTGTGTGTGTGTGTGTGTGTGTGTGTGTGTGTGTGTGTGTGTGTGTGTGTGTGTGTGTGTGTGTGTGTGTGTGTGTGTGTGTGTGTCTCCACTGTATGAGCCCTATGAAGCAGAGGAAGGCTCTACTCTCCTCTATAAGGTGTTTTTACAGGCAGACCCAGTCAGACCCCTCTTTGAAACTGAAGCCTGGCTGGACCATGCTCCTCAAACGCTGGAAAAACACCCAGACAAGCCACTTATCAAAACCTCCAACCCGGCCAGAGCAGAGCTGTGTTGAATTACGTCTTAAAACAGACTCACGTCTGTCCATAAAGACGTATTGTGTTCGCTGTCGTGGCTTCTGTGTTTCCAGAGAAAGGTAACTAACCAGCGTTGGACTGCTGGCTCTCAACATGTGGTGTAGAGAGAGAGAGAGAGACCCCTGGGGGTCCTTGAGGGGGGTTCCCAAGCTAAATGACTGATAGTTAGGAATCAAATCAATCTATAACGCAGAGAGTGTACCATACCAAATGGCACACTCCCTACAAGGTAGATTGGGGTCCAAGAGATAAAAAGTGTATCAAATGGGGGTTAGTGGCTTAACCCATTAAAGGAGTAGTTCACCCAAAAAATGACTTATTTTCTATCAATTACTTACGCCATGAAGCCTTGAATTCATGTCGATTTCTTAGTTGTTGTTGTATTTCTGAGCCAATCATTTAATGTCTCCTACCGGAGACATCAGCATCTTTCCGCCAGTCATCAAATTGGCAGTGGACTAAGTGATACATGAACGATAGAGAAATGCTAATCACTCGCCTGCGAATCAAAATTACTCATAAGATTGGATGACTCATGCCTACATGTTCATGCCTTTATTCATGGCACAGGAGCTAGGAAAAATCTACCTTGTTCCAAAAAGAATGAGGCACTGGAGCATCACGGATTAATACATGCCTTTTTATTTACAAGGTGCTTAAGTAAACAAGTGACTCACGTTTCAATGCTAAGTGCATCTTCATCCAAGTCATGCTGACTCATTTATTCATCCGTGATGTTGTAGTGCTCTTTTGTCTGCTGATGGCTCCCACTCCTGTGGTGCCCCGGACCTGCCTATTAACTGTTTGATGCACGGTGGTTCTCCCCAGAGCAAGCAGGCAGGCTCTATTGGCTCAGTGGTAAAAACAAATCAGCACTTGCGCAGGTGACTCTGGGACAAATCCGAGGTAGGTAGGACACGAAAGTTACATAATGCAGCTTTAAATATTGCAGAGGAGTGGGACATATTGCTCATCCCTTATGGCCAACATTCGAATGTAACAATGTGCAAAATGTGACATACTGTAAAAGCACTTTGGAATGGAGAAAGGCAACACAACTAAACAATAACGAGTAACAGTAAGACAAAAAAGAAAAGATAGCATTAAATAGACTTTAACGATGTTCAGTATTTAAATTGATGCCAATCTGGTAATTTCAACTTAAGTCTGGCTACACAAACGATTGTGAAAAACTAAAACCCTTATGGTGAAAACCATCTGAGCAGCAATGTCTTCCAGGGCATTTTCCAGCTCTGATTTGGCTCCAAGCAGAGCCAGCCCAGAGGCTTATAGAGTCACATAATGATTCACAATGTGGAAGGAAATAACAAGGAAGAACAGAATACATCAGGTGTGTGTGTGTGTGTGTGTGTGTGTGTGTGTGTGTGTGTGTGTGTGTGTGTGTGTGTGTGTGTGTGTGTGTGTGTGTGTGTGTGTGTGTGTGTGTGTGTGTGTGTGTGTGTGTGCGTGTGTGTGTGTGTGTGTGGTGACAGTACAGTGCTACTGAAAGGTACCTTATGACAGCCGCTCAGAGGCAGAAAACAACTATTATCTCAATAACAGGGTGTTGCTATGCTAGCAGGAAGACCACTGGCCCACATAGAGATACTGCATGATTCTGACGATAACCACATCGCACCTCAATACCGCTGCAAGTCATGTGATGTACTGTGGGGATGAGCTTGTTACTGTCAGCGCTGCAAACAAACAAACAAACATGACTTTTCTTTTTTAATGTTTCTGTTTTTTTTGCTGGTGAAAGGTACAGGATTGTGTATGATGATGGCATGTAAGCTTATGATACAAACAGAAATATCTTCTCGTTAATATAATCGACTTTAGAGGGGTTTGTTATTACAGTAAACGTAAGGATTTATTTTGTTTTTTTTTCAACCCCGTTCTAAAAGGTTAGGGTGCCGCAAAATCCTCAAACATATGTAGGTTTAGGGGTCTAACTTTAGTTTTTGTATATGATGTGGCGAAAGAGGTAATCCACGGACCCTTTGCCGGTGTTCTACCGCTGCCGGTAGCCAGTCCAGTGGAACCTCATCTCTGAGCTGTATAGCGGAGAGAGAGCTAGGTTCGTAATGGGGCCAAAAACACCCCAAGCATTTTGGGTTGTTTGCACATGTTTTGGGTGAGTGATGGCTACAGCTCAGCCTGACAGGGATTCTGATGCTATCGGTGAAAACAGAACACTAAACAATAGATTCATGTACATCAGTGGTTCTCAAAGTGTGGTCCAGGGACTCCAAATGGACCCTAAAAGGTCTGGAACCCTTACAGGTCCATTTATGGGGTTTCTTGAAATGTGAAAGTTTCAAAAACAAACAGTTTCAGAACCATTGATGTATAGCAATGGAAGGCTCCACCTGGCTGTTGTGATGAGATAATTGGCTGACAGGAGGGAGAAGTCAGACACTTCATTTAAATACTCCATCACGAGAGGGTGAGCTCTTGCCAAAAATAACAAATCTTCTATAGATATCTAGCTTGAAGATCGGTTCTGTTTGGCAAGCGAAGGCTTGCTGTGCTATGGAATGGAATATAAATGATGATTTATAGATCTCACAGCATCTCAGGTACGGCTCGATGTTTTACGTTGGCAACGGTCGGAGAGGAATGTTTACACACATAACAACTCAATCATTTTGTTCCAACATGAGCCGATAAATTAACCTCCCCACACGAACACACACACACACACACACACACACACACACACACACACACACACACACACACACACACACACACACACACACACACACACACACACACACACACACAACACAAAGTACACATACACATATTTGTATTGCTGAACTTGCGAGGACCTTCAACTGGTTTCCATAAAGGACCACATTCCTTCCATGACCTTTAACTGTCACCATAACCTTCAAAGTAAAATGCCTCACCTTAATCCTCTACTTGACATTAACCTCTACCTGACCTTGACCTCTACCTAAACCTAAACTCTACATAACCTTATCCTCTACCAAATCCTAACTCTACCTAAACTTAAAGCTGTACTATGTAACCATTTTTTTTAGGGATTACAACGTTATTTGGTCAAATCTGTGGAAAGTATGTTAATACAACAATATAACTTCTATAATTGGGGTGGTTGTATTTGGTCTCCTTGCCGGTGTCTGGTTTGATAGGACTGGTTGACAAGTGGTCCTGCCTGAAGGTAAAAACAAAAAGTCTCCCTTTCGCAAGAAGGCAGGCTCTATTAGCTCATTGGTTAACATGTCAACACTTGCACAGGAGACCCGGGTTTGAATCCGGGGTAGAAACTCCTACCTAAGCCTATAACTCTATATGTAAACTTAACTTCTACATAACCTCTACAGAAACTAAACTCTAAGCTTAAAATAGAGCCATTAAACATGATAGACACGATTAATGTCCTCACTTTAATCACTTTCTCTCCCTGTCAGGATGTCTGGTCCTCATGAAGATAAGCAGAAGAACACACACATATTTGTATTACTATACTTGTGAGAACATCAGAAACATTTGTCCAGCGATTTTCATGAATGTTATTTTTAATAAATGTTGCCATTTTTAACTGTAAGCCTAAAAATAGCATATATATATATATAAGCTATTTTTCAGTGCACGACACTGACACTGACCAATCCCAACATGAAAATGTTTCTAATTGTAAACTTCTCTCTGTTTTAACCATAAAACTGCCATTTCCACCAGGAAAATGGTTGTCAAATTCTTCTATACTTGTGGGCACGTTTGGTCGCACACACACACACACACACACACACACACACACACACACACACACACACACACACACACACACACACACACACACACACACACACACACACACACACACACACACACACACACACACACACACACACACACACACACACACGCCAGGGCAGACCTTTACGTAATAGGCTCTTAGAGAGCTTTGACAACAATAGCCGGTACGTTTTGCTCTTTCTGAACGGACGTGAGGATAATACGGAACACTTCCTGTCTGACGGGTGCTAATCAGTTTGTCTAAAGAACACCAACAACACTCTGGAACCAAGAGGTCCATGTGGGTCACTCCAGTTTAGCCAGCGGTCGTTACACCACATGACCACCAGGGGGGATAAGGAACAAGGAACTCACTCTTATGTGTTTCGTTGCTGTCAGGCAGAAACCTCTTATCTCCATATTCTAACTTTTTGTGTTTTTTCATAAATGAATGCCCTACTTCTCAACCAGTCCTTGAGGGGGTTCCAGGTGGTCCCCAGCTAGAGAGTTGGAGAGTTGTTTGTATGAAGAGTTGGTAACCAAATGGACCCTTATAGATCATTAACTCTTACGGGTCCATTTGGTTTCATTTTACGAGTTAAATTATTGTTAAACATCTGCATTACTTAATCAAAGAATTGTCATTTGATCAACGTTTGCCTGTTATCTCTCCTATGGAATTGTGGACAAAAATCTTATCCAACGATAACAAAACATTCTAAGTCTTGGGTCTGAGAGTCTGGATCTCATCAAAAGGTGGGCTGTGGCTCAAATGCCGAATAAATAATGGTCCTTGATATAAAAAGGGTTGAAAACCACTGGCATACTTGATCATACTACACTACAGCGTCACACAACAGCTCTGCGCCGCATTTTGAGCTTGCAGATCTGCTACTCTTGATGCTTTTGAATTTGAATCCTGAAAAGTAACATTTTTGGACATATGAGGTTTCCACCCGACAGAGACGATGGTTTGCAACATAGCATTGAGGTTCCAGGGTCCTCTCAGGATATGTATGGATGGATACATGGTTGAGCAGTCAGTTAATCAGTGATCTCAGTATCTATAGCAAATAAACTGCAGCAAAGTGAGGTAGTTATATACTTTGTCATATTAATCGCCTATAATGAATATAGCCGATCTACAAGCTCACAACACGTCACATCCTGATGTTGTGAGCTTCGAACAAGTTTTGTGTGTAGCTGTGTCTCTGTCTCTGCTGTTTCATGTTGAGTTTCTGAACTGGCCCCTGTAAAAAGTTAAAGCATATACCACCACACCACTTTTTTTGTGAACTGCTAGTAAGTATTCAATCAATCAATCAATTTCATGTGGGTACTGTAGCTGTGTCTCTAACGCATAACATTGAAATATCGCTGCCATTTGTTTCAAAAGGTTATCCTGAGCTAACCTTTCCTATAGTGAATGTATAGGCTAACTATTTCTGACAGCAAATGCACTTAACTCCTTATGGTTTTGTGAGATAGATCTCCTCTCAGTTGCAAGATAACACTAGCCTGGTAAACCACCCGGTCGCGGAATTCAATTGCATTTTCATCCAATGCAATGCAACGCGATTTCCGGGGGGGGGGGGGGCAATCTAAACGTATGCTTTCTCATATACAACAAAGCCCCTTTGAATTGAATTGTCTCGTTTCATGTTGTTTCATATTTAGTTTGTATGTAGCTGTGTCTGTCTCTTTAGTTTCATGTTTAGTGTCATCTATGTAGCTGTCTCTTTAGTTTCATGTATGTAACTGTATCTTTAGTGCCATGTATGTAGCCGTCTCTGTCTCTGTTCTTTCATGTTTAATGACATACTATGTGGCTGTGGTTCTGACTCCCTTGTATCATGTTCAGTGTCATGTCTGTAGCCGTGGCTCTGTCTCTTTAGTTTCATATATGTAGGTGTCTCTGTCTCTTTAGTGTAATGTATGTAACTGTCTCTGTGTCTGTTCTTTCATGATGTGGCTGTGGTTGTGACTCCCTTGTATCATGTTCAGTGTCATGACTCATGACACATCCTCAGATGTATAATTCCCTACAGACAGTCATGTGCTGTGAACAGTAGGGAGGATGGGGAGGCGGCCATTATTACATCATGTTGACGGTGCAAACTACTTCAAAAGTCTGGCACGTCCTAATCCAATCTAAAAAGGGTGGGAACGTCAGCAGGGGATTGGGTCCTTGTGTCACTGCCAGTGGTGGAAAAAAATACTCAAATATTTGACTTAAGTAAAAGTATCAATACTGCAATGTAGAAACACTCTAAGTCCGGTAATCAAAATGTACTTGAGTGAAAGTACAAAAGTATTGGCATAAAAACATACTTAAAGTAACAAAAGCTCAACAAAAGGTACTCGTTATGCACCCGTTTCACAAGTTATCATACTGTATGTATAAAATGTATACAAATATTTTGTTTAATAGCAGATCTACAAGCTCGCAACACATTGTGAGCTTGTACATCGGCTATTTTCAAATGTACTTGAGTAAATGTACTTTCCAACACTGGTCACTGCACTAGTGGTCTGACATGGTGTAGCCAGACATATCGGAGATCTCCACCTAACCGATATGTCTGGTGTGGCGACATTTAAATGACTCAATACATCGTAGTGGCTAAAACGGTGGCGAGAACTACTTTGGGAAACCACAACAAAGACTTGGAATTGAATTGAATTTCAAAGGGGCGCCAAGTTCAGCAGGGAGGGAGGGGTACTGGGACAGCATCAACCTCGGAGTGTGTGTTAGTGAAACTCCTCCCTGACTGTGTTTAAACTTTACATGAACAATATTTATTCAGTCAGAATGAAATAATTCAGATCAGAGATGCCAACTTAACTGCTTACGTGGACGCCAAATAAAAGTAATCCTCGTTTTAACTGCCTCAAAGTATTTAATCGGAATATTACTTTTGACATGCACAAGTGATTCTGTCTGGGACCAACACACCAGAGATAAACGATGGGAATAAGTGTTTACATGCTGATATTTTCCTGTTGATTCTGAATATCAAAAAGATTTACATCACCACCCCTCTCAACCAGAATGAAAATATCTTCCAATCAGACCGGATCGGATTATTCTCTTCCAATTACGGTGCCATTTGTATTCTTATTGAGCTGTCATTCTGAATGTAAAGCAGTTACTGTCAGGGGGAAAGAAGTGGCTCGTGGTGACACATGATATAATGTATGTCGTCATTGTCAGGTAGAAACCTACTGTATGTCCCAAGAACATGGAACCAAAACATTCAGAAATAGTGAAAACAGCCGATCTACAAGCTTGCGATGCGATGCGTTGTGTGAGCTTGTAGATCGGCTGTTTTCGCAACTTTTTCTTGACACTGTTGCATACCGATGTAGGGCATTAAGTGACATGCATACCTGTGACCATTTTTACAGCCTAATATCGGTATCGGAACCCCAAAAAATCCAATGTAGGTCAGGTTCAACCTCATCTCTCAAGACAGATTGCAGCATCACTGCCCTAAACATACTGTAGTGTTGTTGTTGTTAGTGGGAATAAACACAGAAGCACCCAGGAGGAAGTGGACTAAGAAAAAAAGTGGACTACACAAAAAAGGAGGTGATGCCTCCTGAGGCAAAAATATAAGATATTTTTTTATTTTTATAACTTTTATTTTTACCGAATGGATTCCCAGATTGGGTTCTATCTAAACGTCTGTGCCTCAGACATATCTTAAAATATGGCATATGTGGCAGGGAACCAGCCAACACAGGCCCTCAGGCACCCAGGCAGGCAGGCGGGCAGGGCCCCCCTGCCCACAACAAAGGCCCCACCGACTGTCATCTAGACGCAATCTGTAAACTGAGCCCCACCCATTTCAGCCATGGCTCCCACACAACTAACTGTCAGAGACACATGTACACACAGAAACAAACCTCACATATACACACAAACACACAGAGCTAGACATAAACATAAACAAATGGGCTGTGTCACATCTGCATGATTGTGCTGCGCGCACGCACACACACACACACACACACACACACACACACACACACACACACACACACACAGACACACACACACACACACACACACACACACACACACACACACACACACACACACACACACACACACACACACACACGTACGTACATACGCACAAACGGCACTAGAAGCTGTGGGAAACAACTAGTCTCAGATTATGAGATACAACTACAGTCGGGTCAAGGTTCTTTCTGTATGACTGTCATCACAGCCGCGCCAGGATATTCTCCCAGGACTTTATGGAGCTTCACAGCCAGGAGGAGGAAGTCACACCAGCATCACAGAGAAATATTACAGAGCATAATGGTTGCTGTCTGGCAGACTCTATTCTACTGTACGTGTATGTCCAAAACTGGATATTAAAATGGGAATAAAAGAACCAGTGTTGCAATGGATCCAGTGCAGTTATTATTTGTCAAAAGCGCTTGTTCATACTTTTCATAGGAGTAGGTAGGAGACACAAAGAGTCTCCTTTGTCTCTCCTACCGGAACCGCTGCCTACCGATCCGCTGGTCATCAAATTATTGGCTTAGGAATACGACAAAAACAAAAAGATATCCATGAATTCAAGTCTCCATGGGGTGACTGGATAGGGAACACTTTTTTTGGGGTGAACTATTCTTTTAACCACTTTCAACCTGGACTAAACACACCCAACAACTGAATTCGGAGAGAAAAAGAAAGAAAGCAAAAAGAAGTTTCACAAAAACGTAATGGCAGATCATAATAGTTGCAGCAGGGTGTAGGAGCTGAGCGAGGTGAGACGGGGACATGTTTGCTAAAATATCAGACATACCCTAGTAGTAGTGGTACGGTAATTTACAACAGAAATTTAGCGTATCAGTCTGCTCTGCTACTCTGTTATCAGGCTACTATTATTCAGTATGAGTCACTGTGTATGCTGGTGCAGTCAGTGGCACGCTAAGAAGAAATAATGCTCCATCACTGGCTAAACCTGCCAGGTCTGACGTTAAAACCCAGCTGCATTAAGGCACAGAGAATATAGCAGCAACATCCTGCAACATCCTGTACAGTCAGTGACAGTATATCTCAGTGCCTTTAAAACTTTTTCTCCACAATGTACACCAAAGAGCAAGTCAAATGTGAGGCGTTGGTTGTGAACACTGGAGAGCACTATTTTGTATAATTTAAAATGTTCCCATATAATGACATTTCTAGAATAGGGGACATCAGTTCGAAAGTGGTTTCTTTATTGAATATATTGAATTTGCCTTCGCGTTGGGAAATGAGTGCGCACAAAGTACTGACAGATTGAGTAAAATAAATGAATAAAACAATTCATAACTTTTTGTATAGTTCTACATACTGCAATAATAGAGTGTGGTTGTCACAAAATCCAAAGGCATATCCAAAGGCTCCGTCGGGTGGAAACCTTATGTGTCCAAAACTGTTACTTTTCAGGATTTAAATAGAAAAAATAGAAAAATAGCAGATCTGCAAGCTCAAAACGCGTCGCTTCGCGCCGCGTTTTGAGCTTGCAGATCTGCTATTTTTGACACTTTTGTGTGACGCGGCTGTAATGTGATCAAGTAGGGCAAAAGCCACAAGTTAGAATATGGAGATAATAGGTTTCTAACCGACAGCAACGATATACTGGTGTATCCAGAGTTCACAACCTCATATCCCTACAAACGGTGGTTCTCAAACTTTTTTGAGTGGTGCCGAAGGCAACCACTCCTATATCTGGCTTTGTCCGTGTGTCCGTATGTATGTATGTATGTATGTATGTATGTATGTATGTATGTATGTATGTATGTCCGTGTGTCCACCAAGCTAACATCGGTCAAGCATCACGTGACACGTGACAATATGTTGAAAGGGTGTGCTTTGATTGGCTAGTGAGACGCATGACAAAATAGAGCCCTATAAATAGGTGTATCACTTCGAAACATTGTTTACATGTTTCGAAGTCAGCCAAGCTAACATGTCCAATATTAGCTTGGCTGATGGCACTGATGTCACTCTTAGATGTTCTAATCTAAGAATCAGAACATTTCTAGAAAACTATGGTTAAATATAGGGTAAGTGATTTCCTTTGGTTGAAATAGCACGGGTCTGCTGGCAGAGACTTGTGCTCCGAGGAGCACATTTTCTAGTCTGTTTTCTATGTCTGTCCACAAACATTGATGACAACATCAATACGGGGGTCAATATGGGGCTCATCAAAGGCACCACTCACTTCACACAGGGTGTGATTTTTAATTTCAAAGAGTACAAAATGCATTTTGTACTCTCTCAGAGTTACAGAACTGTAAGGGTCCATTTGGAACCAACCTCAAGTAATCCTGAGGGTCCCTGGACCCCCACTTTGAGCACCACTGCCCTACAACACTATCACTCATTCCTACAGTACATATACTGTACATGCTTACACACGTATAATCATGCACAATCGTATTAATTACAAATCTGTGTGTAACAGTTAAGATTTAGGGTCAGGTCAGGTGTGCTAAAAAAAAAAAACTACACACCTGGTTAACCTGATGACATCACCGTGCATAACGAGGTGTGAAAACCAGACGTATCACACAGATTTGTCTGGTTTTCCCCCAGGAGGACAGTCATTCTCAGTAGTCAGGCGTGACCAACGCGTGATGACAGATAAACGTTCATAAGTCAGACACATGCAGCCGGCGTAATGACAAGGCATGTCCAATGGATGCTATCTCTGTGTGTGCTAGTGTGTGAGTCGGTTTGACATGCCTGTAGCTTCTCAGTGACCTCATCCCCTTTATATCCAACAGGTTCAGTAAGACAACCCTATGATGTCTAGGCTAGACTACTGTACACTATGACTATGTATTACCTTAGGGTTACCCCCCGTTGTTGATAATAATAATGATTGCATTTTTATAGCGCTTTTCCAAGTGCTCAAAGCACTTTACAATGACTCCTGGAATGTTCCCGAATTTCCCAGTGGCCAGCACGTCCCTGCTTGAACCCCAGCATCCGTATTCTGGGGGGAACGTTAGCCAAAAATAGCCGCTCACGTTGTGAGCTTGTAGATCGGCAAAGACATTTGGTGTAGACAGAGAACATGGTACAGCCAAGTACAGAGATAACTCAGGTCTAGTTTAAGGAGTCTAGAGGGTTTTAAGTGTTTCACAACCTGTATCATAGTGTATGTATGTATCGCCCGGGATTCTAACCCGGGTCTCCCGTGTGCAAAGCCAACATCTTACCCACTAAGCCCAAGGGTAGATATCCCTATCGCTTGGGGGAGATATTAGACTTTCAGGCCATCAGGCTGAGGTAGTGAACCACTCTGTTACATGTATAAGAGCTGTTTGAACTTGTAAGATGTGAGTCATTGTCTGATTCCCAAAAATAAGGAACAAAGTGTGTGTGTGCCTTATTAGTTCAATAAGGGACACGTCTTAGTTTCCAAATAAGGGACAATTCCTTATTTCCATGGCAACCCTAATGATGACACACGAGTGGTGTAATGGAATCAACCCTCTGCTCTACAACTTCCTGTTCTCACCTCATAGTGTGCAGGTCATAGTCAAATATGTCATTTTTCCACTTGCTGGAAATAAATGCCATTTTTGAAGCAAAGAAATTGCTTCAAACTGCAGGCTGTGAAAAAGGCAGAGAGTTGCTGGAGCAATGAGGCTGTCTGCTTCGTCACACAGACACCATTAGTTATCCACCAAGCAGGACGTCAACAACACACTTGATATTCTTCTACGCATAGTCCCCTGGTTCTGGAAAGTGTAATTGAAAAATATATAACAGGCTATGTGCTCGGATACGGTGTACCCCCCCCCCCCCCACACACACACACACACGGACACACGCGGTATGGTATAGGCCCACGCACAAACACACACATACACAACCAACTAACCACTCACACACATACTCATAACCGCCAACACACATACACAGGCAGGCACAGATACAGACACACACACGTACACAAATGCCAACACACATACATACATACATACATACATACTGTAGGCAGGCACACACACACACAACCAACCGGCAACACACATACGGAGGCAGGGAAACTACTACCCACCCGCACACATACTGTATAGGTGCGCACACACACACACACACACACACACACACACACACACACACACACACACACACACACACACACACACACACACACACACACACACACACACACACACACACACACACACACACACACACACACACACACACACACACACACACACACACACACACAAAAAACATAAAAAATAGTGACCTTCAACGATTCACACAAGACCTGCCAGCAGCACACACATACTCACAACCGCCAACACACATACATAGGCAGGCTCAGGCACACACACACACACACACACACACACACACACACACGCACGCACGCACGCACGCCAACACACATACATACATACTGTAGGCAGGCACACAAACACACAACCGGCAACACACATATGCTGTACGTAGGCAGGCACATAAAATCTACTACACACCCGCACAGATACTGTATAGGCACAAACACATACACGAGGGCACGCACACCCCCCTCAGGTCGTGTCAGCAGCATCAGACCGAGCACTCTGGCATGCTTCCAGAATCACTGCTGACTTTGGAGGAATGATGGTTCAGCCTCCTCAGCCAATCACAGGAGACCAGCATCACTCTGACCACTCTGCACAAGCAGCTCGTTAGCCAATTAAAACAGTGGCCCACGGCAGATCTTCAAGTGGGCCCTGATCCAGGAAAAGGTTGCCGCAATGAATTAAACCACATCGATTTGAGAGTGTCTGCTGAAATGCCTAAATCAGGGGCTTCAATGATTCTCAAGCCAAGGACCCCTTAGCTGAGAGAGAGATGAACCCCCCCCCCCCCCCCCCACACACACACCTTTTCATAGATTTCATAGATAGCTTAATGAAACCCTCTCAATATTTATTACACCAAACTTCGCCGAAAATAGACGATCTACAAGCTCATGTTGTGAGCTTGTAGCTCTTTTTCTCCTTAAGAGCAGCTCCAACTGGACAGAGATGTAAAAATACATCATTATTTATGGTTGAGAGATTAATATCAACTGAAATGGTGATAAGGAAGGTGAAAATAGTTTTTTATTTTTTTTTACATTGGCTGTCCTGTCTTGCTCCCGCCACAGCATGTAAAATGGAGCAATGGCTCCCTCTGCAGGCCATAAAGCACATGACCCCCTGTTTCCCATGGTGACGCTCCACTCAGATCACAATAGTTAAGACACTCCAAACAAACCTCAACAAATCAACAGCTACGCATGAGACCTAAATAGACATGGCATCGGTGTCTCACGCTTACTGTATAGCTGTTGATTTGCCTATTATAACAAAACCAAAGATGAATAATATATCTACATTACAGTCATTTAGCAGACGCTTTTATCCAAAGCGACTTACAATAAGTGCATTCAACACACTGTAGGCAAGAAAACTACTAATCACCAGAAGTCTTAAGTGCATTCTCTTCTAAAAAGTATACCTAGCGCTAAGGTAAAAGTGCAATATATCAGCTACCTACTTTCTTAAACAGATGAGACAAAATGAGCAAGAGCTAAAACATATTGTAAGTGTATCAAATAAACACGATCCACTGATTAGGGAATGAATACCAGCAAAATGAACACCAGCAAAGCAACCTTTTGTGGACTATATGGTTGAACTTGACACTTAGCGATATACTCTGCACCTTAATCTCATGTAGGCCTACATGCACTGATACCCTACTCCTCCCCTCTTTCTTTTCTTTCACACACCTGTAAACCTGTGATTAAGACAATTAAGATGATTCTGAATGAGCGTGAGACAGTTGACAGGCCTATCATCTCCATCTCTGAGGATGCTAACGATGTGCTGATGTGTTCTTTCTTTTGTTTCCTAGGGTGCAATGTGGTCATGGTCTGCTGTCCATAATTATGGAGGTGGGTGGGAGGGAGGACGGCTGTTGTTACACTTATACAGTACGGTTATTATTATCTGGATCTTGGTACCATGTCTATGTCTACAGTATGTCTATCTTCTACTTTATGTACAGTATGTTTACTGTGTTTTTAGAGTATTTATCATCTGCTGTAACATAAATCTCCCAGTTTGGGAAATACTAATAAACTTGACTTTAACCTTTTTGATTGATTAATGTATTGATTGCCAATATGCACAGAACAAAGCAATGTACACAGGAAAACATCAAAAGGATAGACACAAGAAAGCTAGAAGCTTATTTCCATCGTGGTCCTGTTGATTTTGGTGTGGGTGCGTGCGTGCGTGTGAGTATGTGCGCATGTGTGTGTGCTTGTGTGTATGTGTATGTATGTGCATGAGTACGTGTGTGTGTGTGTGTGTGTGTGTGTGTGTGTGTGTGTGTGTGTGTGTGTGTGTGTGTGTGTGTGTGTGTGTGTGTGTGTGTGTGGGGGGGGGGGGGGGGGGGGGGGGACTCAAATAAAATGTAACTTTCGATTGAGCTGGTAATGAGCCATCTCTTAAGGGAGGACTTAAAGCTAGCCATAGAGATAGTGGTCTTAATGTTTGTGGGTAGATTGTCCCATGCATCTGTTGCAGTGTACAGTAATGAACTTTGGCCCATACAGCTGGTAAATAAGTGAGGCACAAAGTTGGTGGAGCTTCCTCTGGTTGAGTACCTATGTACTGCACTGACCTTGGGAAAGTATTCCCAAGGTCAGCCGACCTTGATACACACGCTGGAGGGCGTTGATGTGCGTTGGTTCAGTGAGCTAAATAATGCTGTCCTGTTCTGGTTACCAAGGTGAGTGAAAATATTGTGAAAAGGCTGATGAATGATGTGGTCTGAGGCTCAAAACCTCCTTTCACTATATGAGGTCACAGTCTGTCACGTGACTGTCACTCAACAAGGACCAAGGACGGGAGAGGCAGACACCAGTGTTGCCAACTCTGCTTATTAT
The DNA here is from genome assembly GCF_963454915.1 of Gymnoscopelus microlampas. Classification (NCBI taxonomy): domain Eukaryota; kingdom Metazoa; phylum Chordata; class Actinopteri; order Myctophiformes; family Myctophidae; genus Gymnoscopelus; species Gymnoscopelus microlampas. The sequence goes on along the minus strand of NC_139941.1, from coordinate 50,756,177 downwards.
AAGCCACTTTAGGCTTGTTTTTTCTGTAAAGTTGCTTGTAAATATTGATAGTTGCGGGGTTGCAGTTTTTTTTGTCCTTTGAGAGAGAGAGAGAGAGAGAGAGAGAGAGAGAGAGAGAGAGAGAGAGAGAGAGAGAGAGAGAGAGAGAGAGAGAGAGAGAGAGAGAGAGAGAGAGAGAGAGAGAGAGAGAGAGAGAGAGAGAGAAAGGGCGGCCTTGAAAGCGTTTCATAGGTAGTTACATAGACAAGCTGAAAACAACATGAAAACTTTATTGTTCCTTTATTGGCCATTATGTAATTTCAAGCCAGACCACAAAAACTAAAAAGATGGCTTCAGCAGCAGCAAAAAAACACACAGGAACACAAGGGTGCTTAAAGTGTGTCTGTATAATGTATAAACTATAACACAGAAGAGCCACATGTCTCTGAACATCTGCTAAAGAGATGCAATGCATGCAATCATGTAAAACTGGGAAGCATTGCATGTCAGTGGGTTGGATGACTATAGCAGAGAGAGAGAGAGAGAGAGAGAGAGAGAGAGAGAGAGAGAGAGAGAGAGGAGAGACAAAGACTGACTGACGGCTCCTTCGATGTGTGCAACCAGTACTGTAGGGCTGTCACGATTATGACATTTTACTTGACAATTAATTGTCTCTCAAGTAATTGCTATTAACCATTTAATTGTGTTTCTGTTGTTGAACATTGGAACATATATGAATAAAAAATTACACTTCTGCTTTTAGGCTTGGTAAACAAAGTTGCACACCGCAAATATGACAAATAACATACATAATTTAATAACTTTAGACTTAAAAAAATCACACCCAGTGTGAAGTGAGCGGTGTTATTTAAGGTCATCACAGTGATGGAAGCTCACTTTTAAAAAAAATGTTTTTTTTTAAAGTTTTATAGGTTATGAATTTCATCATGTGTCTCGCTAGCCAATCACAAAGTGGTCTGAATACTTATCAGCCAATCACAGTACAGCGAAAGACAAATTTTCACGACGGATGGGTCATGGGTCCCAACCCCACTTATAGGAGCGGCTACACCACTCAAAAACATATCAAAACGCGTCAGCTTGTATATCTACTTTTTCCACTATTTTTGAAATGTTTGAAAATATTTCAAAATGGAAATGATTATGACGATTATGCAAAAAATAGTAACGATTAGTTGATTATAATAGTAATTGCGACAGGTCTAGCAACAGGCTGCTGCAGATGATCTACCAGTCTGTCGTAGCCAGTATCCTTAGCTATGTTGGGGGGGTTGTCTAGGGATAGGACAATATGAAAATGATTGTGGCCAAAATAATAGCGATTAACGATATTATCGTATCGAGCTTGTAGATCTGCTACTTTTGATGCTTTTGTGTGACACTGTAGTATGATCAAGTAAGGCGTTGATTTACGAAAAAACACAAAAAGTTAGAATATGGAACTTTCCCGATTTTAAAAGGTATGACACATATAGGTTTCCCAGGTCTAAACGGCTTAAACTGGACAAATCTGGAGGTGGTTGGTTGCAGATAAGGAGGAATATCTGGACGCTGTCCCGATGAAGGCCTGTCAACGATGAGCTGGTGGGAACGAGGATTCAGCCACAGACTCACCCCCCCCCCCCCCCCGGGCGCCAAACAAAGTGACTTGGAGCGTCCTGTGTGCCAGCAGCCATCATCAGGCTCTGCACAACAAACAAAGCCCCCCATACATTCTGTTATGTTCCTGGATTAATGGCTCCTCCAGCCTGCTTGACTCTCTGGCTGTTGGCACATACATTTAGTTGGACCACTGGGGACGCTCAGTAGAACCGTGGCAGATGCCTTGTTTAAAGGAGAACAGCAGAAAACACCATATTATATACTCATTCTATTAACTAGCCCATATACTGTGTATATATATCGTCTCTCGTCGGGTGGAAACCTCATGTCCAAAACTGTTACTTTTGAGGATTCAGATTCAAAATCATCAAAAGTAGCAGATCTACAAGCTCGAAACGTTTTGAAAAGTTTTGAGCTTGTAGATCTGCTACTTTTGCTGCTGTAGTATGATCAAGGAGGGCGTCAATTTATGGAAAAAGGTTTCTGGCCGCCAGCAACAAAATATACTCATTAAAAAACATTTCACTGTTGATAGACTGTATTATCCTCATACCCACTGATGCTGAAGGCTGGCTGACACTGTACTCATATTAGTCTCATTTCCACTGGTGATACTCTGTACATAAACCAATAGGCAACAGATGTTAAATAGATTGTATATTATATCGTTGCTGTCGGGCAGAAACCTCTTATGGCCATATTTTAACCTTTTGTGTTTTTTCATAAATGAACGCAAAATCATCAAAAGTAGCAGATCTACAAGCTCGAAACGCGGCGCGAAGCGACGCGTTTCGAGCTTGTAGATCTGCTACTTTTGATGCTTTTGAATTTGAATCCTGAAAAGCAACAGTTTTGGACATATGAGGTTTACACCCGACAGAGAGGATATACTCGGTACATTGATAGATTATATACATCATGTTAACTCGGTTAGACAGAGTGCAGATGGCTGGGGTCGGCCTTCTAAGTCTATTCATTTGATTCATTTTTATTCAATTTTCTTTCTCTCTTTCTCTTTTAGACTCTTATGTCTCTGCTCTTACTTGCACTATACACAACACATCCTGTGTTTTATTATGCTCACTGATGTTGCTGCCACCACTGAATTCTTCTCAGACAGAGATCAATATGTCCGTCTTTGTCTCGTCTCTGTCGAGAGAGATGAGAGAAACAGAGCGAGATGGAGAGAGATGAAAGGGGGAGAGAGAGATATATAGAGAGACAGAGAGCAATAGAGACAGAGAGAGATAGAGAGAGAGAGAGAGAGAGAGAGAGAGAGAGAGAGAGAGAGAGAGAGAGAGAGAGAGAGACACACACACACACACACACACACACACACACACACACACACACACACACACACAGAGAGAGAGCGATAGAGACAGAGAGAGAGAGAGAGAGAGAGGGAGAGAGAGAGAGAGAGAGAGAGAGAGAGAGAGAGCAATAGAGACAGAGAGAGAGAGAGGTAGATGGAGCTTAGAGAAAGAGAGGGGGAGACAGAGAGACACGGAGAAAAACTGAGAGAAAAATAAACTGGAGGGAATAAAAAGGTTTTTGTAGGACAAACCGGACAAAACACACACACACACACGCACACACACACACACACACACACACACACACACACACACACACACACACACACACACGCACACAGACACACACACCTGGACGTAGAGGGCGGGCTGGGCAGCAGCGCCAAAATTATCTAACCCACCTCACCCCGCTGGTGATTAATACAAATTTAACACAATGTCTGGACTGCTGGGAGACACCGTTACAAGGACAACTAAACAGCAAACACAACAGAGTCACAGCCGCTCCACTCACTCGCTCCAGTAAACAAAGCCATTAAAACACAGGCATGCGTGGAGAGGAGGGGGCAACACAGGCATGGGGTCACGCACCCCTCCACCCCAACCGACCCCCCCCCCCCCCCACCGGACAAAGTCATCAACACCTGTCCTGCATTCAGAGAAACCCAGGTTCACAAGAGGTCAGGGGCTTTTCACAATAGCCACACAGTGACATCAGTGGTTTTTCCTCTGCTAGCCGCATGCTTTTCTTTTACAGCAGCGCTGCAGTGTCAGAACTAAAAGGCCTTTTCAGTCACACAGGGGAGTGACAATATGCCCACGTAGTAGTGGTGGGAAAAAAAAGTTTTTCATTTCAGTGAACGAACGATTTCGTTCATGTTCACGGCAAAGATCCGTTCAAATGATTCGTTCAAATGATTCGTTCAAATGATTCGTTCAAATGATTCGTTCAAATGATTCGTTCAAATGATTCGTTCAAATGATTCGTTCAGTAGCGCTAAAGGCTCTATGCACAGCAGCCATTTTGGAGAGAAATTGGGCCTCTTCTTACTTCCTTCACAGGTGTTACCAATGATACTAATGAAGGCTCTGTTCCATTCTGGTCAGGTGCTGATATCGTGCGCGTTGGCTCACTAGAAACACTCCATATTGGTTCCCAAATAGCCCATTATGGTGGGTGTGTAACTCTGAGAGTTATGGGGGTCCTTGAAAATAAGACAACCACTATGCCATACTAAATGGAACAGAGCCTTAATTACTATCATTGGTAACACCTGCGAAGGAAGTCAGAAGAGGCCCAATTTTTCTCCAAAATGGCTGCTGTGCATAGAGCCTATTGTCTAGTGAAAAACAACACAACCGCACCGCTGTCTGTCTGACGCCGGCCCGCCCTCCCCGTGTAGGGGGGGAGGGGCATGAACGAAAGCATGAACGTAACAGTTTCAGGAAGTGAACAAGTTCGTTCACGGCAATGAACTAGGAGTGAAATAGCGGTGAAACAGGATTGAAACAGGGGTGAAACGGGTGAAACAACGGTGAAACAACGGTGAAACAACGGTGAAACGACGGTGAAACAGGGGTGAAACAGCGGTGAAACAGCGAGATTACAGGCTACAGCCGTGAAACATGCTAGCTCCTTGGTTGCCTCAGCTCTTGATGCGGGCGGGCGTATGCGAGAGATGAGCATGGATGTGACAATTTCACAGCATCTTCTCGCCTGCTTGATGCTACGCCTGTCTGATTGTCCACGCTCCACCTCCTACCTGAACGCCTCGCCTCCCGTTGAAAATGAATTACTAGGCACGTCGCTTCCTAGGTGAAAAGACCCCCTGTAGTCTTACTAGAGCAGTGGTTCTCAACCTTTTCAGGCTGTGACTCCCCACAATAATCATATTTGAACTAGGGACCGCCCAAAATAATCATATTTGAACTGGGGACCCCCCAAAATAATCATATTTGAACTGGGGACCCCCCAAAATAATCAAATTTGAACTGGGGACCCTCCCCCACCTCTGACGAGTAATGTTGGCTATTCAAAAATAGCAGATATACAAGCTATTCGTGCCGCGCTGCGAGCTTGTAAAGCTTTTGAATTCAATCTTCTCTTCTGGGGGTCCCTGACACGACAACCTTTTCAGATGGGGGACTGCGACCAAATACATATTAACGCAACAAAGTTTGAGAACCATACTGGCCTAAAGAACAGTGAAATTAAACTGCTCCTCATTTTGCTAGGGAACCCCCCCCCACAACCACCTCAAGGCTCTACCCCCCCCCCCCTCCTCATTATCCACAGAGCAGGCACAGCACACCTCCACAGCTTTATACTTATACTGAGACCACCCTTATATGACTGCAGATTCAAGGAGAAACTATGACAGACAGACAGACAGACAGAACATCTCAGTGAACTGTTTTCACACGGTGCAGAAAGTGAGAACATTATGTCAATACCTCGAGTCAACACTGAACTTTTCCCTATTGATCATCATTACAGAACCAAGAGAATAACGTCACTCTGTGGGAAGACCTTGTGGTTTACACAGCACACTGTCTCTGTCGAGTGGAAACCTCATATGACCAAAACTGTTACTTTTCAGGATTCATATCTAAAAGCATCAAAAGTAGCAGATCTACAAGCTCGAAACGCGTCGCTTTGCGCCGCCTTTCGAGCTTGTAGATCTGCTACTTTTGATGCTTTTGTGTGACGCTGCAGCAGTGGTGTAAAGTAACTAAGTAAGTACATGTACTCAAGTACTACTTAAGTACAATTTTGAGATATTTGTACTTTACAGGAGCATTTCCAACTTTCAGTACTTTTACTTCTACTCCACTACATCTCAGGGGCAAATGTTGTACTTTTATACTTCACTACAATTATTTGATACTTTTAGTTACTAGTTACTTTGTAGATCCAGATTATCATTACAAAACATACATTAGCCACTTCACCCCTATACTTCAGCTATCTGAAAATAGCCGATCAACAAGCTCACGCGTATATACTTTTACTTAAGTAAAAATATTGGGTTCGTTTTTCCACCACTGCGCTGTAGTATGATCAAGTAGGGGCATTAATTTACGGAAGAAAAAAAACACACAAAAAGTTAGAATATGGAGATAAGAGGTTTCTGCGCTGACGGTGGCGATGATATGAAAACACTCCAGGGTCAGGGTGAAGAGAACAAGCTTTATGGAGCGCTTGAATCAGCCGCTACGCCTACGTACAGGGCCGGATGATGCTACAGGCTGTGGGCTGCAGGTTGTGGAGGTTCTGTTTGAGATCATGGTGTCCTTTCACACCCAAACACAACGAGAGAGATTATTACACAACATGAACACCATCGATCAGCTCAGTTCAGCTACTTCAGGTCCGAGCATGTGCAGCACACACCCACACACACACGCACACATTCCTATAGTACCACTCTCTCTCCTGTGTGCAAGGCATGCGCACGCACGTGCGTGTGTGTGTGTGTGTTACAGTACCATACTTGTGAGGGCCATATGTCCCCACAAGTATAGTAGAATGTGAGAAATAGACAGTTTATGAGTTTTTAGATGTATTTTGGGTCTTTTTATGCCTTTTTATTGATAGGATCAATAAAAAGTCTGACAGGAAATGGGGAGAAAGAGATGGGGAGTGACACGCAGCAAAGGCCGTCGGGATCGGGACTCGAACCCGCAACGCGCTGTCAGGCGACATTGAGCCCAGGTGCCTGGACCGCTACGCCAGCGGTCCAGGCCAGAAATTGTTGTTTTATGGTAAAAAATATACATTTGGGGAGTTAAGCTTAGGTTTTAGGTGCCTGATATACTTTAGTTTCAGGCCGGTGTCACTGCGTTGCAGTGTGAGCACGTAGAGCTGCTTTTTTCAGATTTTTTGTGTGTGTGTCTGACTTCAAAATACAGCAAGCTGAAGGTTACAGTACAGGGGGGAAACCTTGTCTGGTCTTATAAGAAAAAGATGGGCAGAAGCCAGCAGACAAGAGCAGATGATGATGATGATGATGATGATGATGATGATGATGATGATGAGTGGGTAAGTGGGCCGACACAGAGAGACAGACCCTCTGAATCCTCAGGCTTACTGAAGGTTAATGACTCGACCTTGGTGAAGAGTAACTGGCTAAACATAGAGCTTAAACCCGATTATTAAAGCACTTAAGCCCTGTATAATCGTATAACACATTGTCGTACAAACGGATAGCGGAAAATAGGGCAGGGAAATTAATTGAAAATGTATCGAAAGCGATATTTTGAACCAAATCATCGACTTATAACCGAATAACCGAGAAGCAAGGTTTCTTTATGTCTTATCAACAAACCCGAAAAAAATGTTATAGATGTATTTTTTATCGACTAAACTGATTAATCTAAATAACCACTTAAAAAGGTAGGGTACGTGATTTTCTTTGGTTAAAATAAGTGTTAAATAGCTCTATATTCTGATAGTACGCATCGCTATAGAGCAGGGGTCTTCAAGGTTTTTCGGGCCAAGAACCCCGCAGCTGATAGAGAGTTGAAGTAGGGACCCCCATACTGTATACAATTGTTTCGCATATCATTATTACAATAGGCCTCAGACACTCCATATTCTTTTTTTCTTCTTAACATTTGGTCATATAGAAACATGAAGGGCATGTGCATTGTGGCCTTGCATAGAACTTTTAAATTCTGTTCAGCGCCCACAACCCAACCAGACATCGTCAGTGACATTTTCAGCCATCAGCTCTGTGCAGTTTTGGAGAAGTAAAAACCCCTGACTAGACATGCATAACTTCAACATGCGTGACAACACTGTCCCGCATGTGAAAGACATGGAACCTCAGAGTGGTGAAGTAGAGCGGCGTGTTCATCACAGCTTCTTCACAGCTTTCATGACATCTGACAATTCAGCACTAAATGTCTTTGGCAACGAGTGTAGCATACAGTTTACAGTTTAGGCATTTAGCAGACACTCTTAATCCATACAGTTTAGCCCATTCAATCCGGGAACGCATCTGTGTCATTTTAGATTTCTTTGGCTATTCAAAAATAGCAGATCTACAAGCTCGTAGATCTGCAATGCTTGTAGATCTGCATTTTTTTTTTTTAAATCTTGACAATTTGCGCAAATCTTTGAATATATCATTTTTTTAAAGCGAACATTTGTAACTCAAATCTTTGCTTCCGAAAAGTTGTTTACTCTAATAAAAGGTTTCTACTGAGAGTGATTACACAATGTGTGCGGAATTCCCTTCCTCTCCCTTCCTTCCTCTTTAGTTCAGCACCTGTAGCCTACATTTTTGTTGGGATTTGCATGCCTCCCTTTGGACTCTTGTTTCATGCATCAGGTGCACACATAGGAGCCAACCAGTGCTCGAGCACCTGCCTGTTTGCTTTCATAAGAAAAATTGCCCTTCTCTTATTTAAATATGTGTCTTGCTGAACCACAGCTTGCTCTCCAGCCTGCTCTCATTCAATACTACAAATTAAAACGTCTGTAGTTTAGGTTGGTTTTGTTTTCTCATTCTGATAACTCTTGGTTTTAACAAGAAACATGGAGACTGCCATGCTCAACCCAAAAAACGTTTTCAGAGTATAAAAGGCACAAAAAATAACCAATTCAGTTGTCAGCACTCTTTATGCAACACTTTAAAACACACACAGCAAAAGTAAATGGAAACGTTTCTCAGATATTATGTGGGTGTGAAGTATGGTTTATAATACTGGACATTGTGCAAGTAACACTCAAAAGTGTGAATCTTAGGTTCTGTTGACAGGCTTTTTAGTGGGTTAAAATTATTAGGGCTTATTTATAAATCGTTATCATTCATATTTGTAGCTACTATATAAAGTTTGTACACTTTTACTAGACTGGGTCTACAGTATAATTATTGCGATGCGACGCGCTGTGAGCTTGTAGATCTGCTATTTTCAAAAGATTTGTATACATTGGAAAACTTGTTAAACAGGACATTCTGCACAACAAGTACTTTTACTTTTGGTACTTTAAGTACATCTTGATGGTACTTTTACTCAAGTAAATTTTGAATGCCGAACTTGCACTTGTGACAGACTACTTCTACAATAGGGTATTGATACGTTTACTTATGTAACACTAGAGTTTCGGGGGGCTACGCCCCCCGAAACCCCAGCCGCGCACGGGGCCCAGCGTGGGTGCGTGTATATTGGGGTACCCAAATCGCCGGAGTAAAAGTGTCCAAAAGGAAAAAAAAAAAAAAAAAAAATTGGAAAAAATGTTAATAGTGATTGTTACTTTGGTGGTCCGCGGACCCCCTGGTGGTCCGCCGACCCCTGTGAGTGTTGGGACCCCCGGGGACCCCCCTGGAACATGGCGGACCCCTTCGGCATTTTTTTTTTTTTTCATGCACGGTTTGCTTGTTACTGTCGCTTGTTTTTTAAAACCTGGCAGCAAACTTGGCAACCCGACTGACATCACTGACCTATCCTTGGTATTTGTACTTCCGGGTTGCATAATGATGACATCACTGTCGAGTCCTGTGGTGTCATGAACCTAGGCAGGTTTGTTTACCACATTACCCTGGGCAGCGTGCTGTGCTGTGGCCGACTGGCCGTGGCTGTTTGTTTTTGTGTTTGGGATGAACATGGCACGTGAAGGACGGACATATTGTGATCGAGACATGAGTGAAGTGAAAGTAACGGCCTGGGTGGAACAAAGGAGGTACGTAAGAAGGGGGGGGGGTTGAAGCAAAGGAGCTGTGTGTGTGGTGTTGTGGAGGACATGGGCAGAGTGCAATGGCGGCCGCTCGTGTTGTTTCGGCGAAACCCGTCGCCGTGCGGTGTCGGTGGTGTGCACGGTAAACGGTACGAAGCTGCCTCCCCTTCCGTTTTGTCCGACATTTGGTGAGTAGAATTAATTATGTTGCGCGGTGGAAAAGGTGTAGTGAGCAATGAGATGTCCCCTACGCGACGCGTAAATTCAGCGCGGCCGCCGTGGCGAGTCAGTTGGCGACATGTGGTCTGGCGGTGCGTTGTTTATTCGATAACAGAGCTGTGGGGTGTCGCACCGAGGGTGCGGAAGTCGCTCGCCATTTATATAGTTAGACATGTGAGTACTTCTTCCATCACTGGTGGTGCACAGAAAAATAAATGCTGCTGCTTGTTCACATTTAGTTGTTAATCTGGGGACATAAAACAGACCGGTCCCACATGACTTGAGAGGTCTGGAATGGATCGTTTCATCCACAAGATCAGAAAATAGTACTTTGGCCCAAAACCATTCAATGCTTTATATATAAACCAACAGCAGGTCTTTAGAAATAAATCAAGGGCAGACCCTCTCAGACAATGACACAGGTTCTAGTGTGTTCAGACCCTCCAGGGGGCCGACACCAAGGTCTACAGGCTGTAAATGATACTGGCAGATGGAATGTGTGTGTGTGTGTGTGTGTGTGTGTGTGTGTGTGTGTGTGTGTGTGTGTGTGTGTGTGTGTGTGTGTGTGTGTGTGTGTGTGTGTGTGTGTGTGTGTGTGTGCGCACGCACGTGCGTACGTGTGTGTGCGTGTACATGTATTGCTATACTTGTGAGAAATGATTGTTTTATGGTTAAAAAATAGATTTCTAGAATTAGACTTATACAATTAGGAAAAGATTCAGGTAGGGGGGGTTAGGATTTGGATTTGGCATTTACAGGTCAGTTTTAGAGGGTTGGGGTTAGAGTTACATATGCCTGATTTATTAGTCAGTTGTGCGGATGTGCGCCCAGGTGCAAATCAGGTTTAGGGTTAAGGATCTTTTTTAAAAGGGAAAAGGGGGCACTGATGGCCTTGTGGTTAAGGCGCATACCACATACAGTGTATACTATTACAGCCCAAAACCCTAATTCTGCACCTGGTCCGGTAGCGTGCCTCACTAAGCATTAGACTGCCGACTCCAACCCCCCGTGATTGAATCCTGCTACCAGTACGCTTTTTCCGACAACTGCGGACTATTGTTTTTTGCCGATAAAGTATATTTTTTGACCGCCGAGCGAGCTAAAGCGAGGGTGTCGCTGAAGCATGAGCTGAGTTCGGGGCTCTCCCCAGGCTGGCAGAGGGGAGAGTAGCGCCCAGGATTACACACTTCGGCATTGGCACTGGGTGAAAAAATAGGGGTTACAAAATCGTGGGATAAAAATTTAGAGAAAAAATGATAATAATAATAATGTTTTGGGGTGAGTGTTTGCCCCAACTGCCACTCAAAGTAACTACTGGCCAATCACAGCGTGTCTTTTCCGGGACTTGTCAGAATCTAGTTGTAGAAAAATATCACGCGTCACACCCTGTCTCTCTCTCTCCCTGTTTACTGTCACACTCTACTGTACTGTGTGAATAAAGGCAGAAAAGCCAAAAAGAAATATCTAAAAATACAAATGGAAAAGAAATGTATTTATAAAAATGCTGTCCTAGAATGTACAGTAGATGTCCTCACAAGTGCAGTAATACAAGTGTGTGTGTGTGTGTGTGTGTGTGTGTGTGTCTCTCTCTCTCTGGTGTTTACATGCTCATCAGCGACAGACAACAGTAATGAACAGCAACAAATCATCTTAATGGGGAGCAGACAGGGAACATCTCCCGTCGCTTGTGGAAGAGAAGGTTATATCTGTATCGTCTGGCTCTGAGTGATGAATGAGACGCAGGTTCATAAGTAAAGAAATATATAAAAAAGAAACAACAACAACTCATATTCTTTCATGTCACAGATGTCTGTCGTCGGGCGAAAAAACCTTGTATGTGTCAAAAATAACGGTTACTTTTCAGGAAAATGAGGAGAAAAATGTTCCAAATGTATTATTTAGTCAGCACAAGCTCCATCTTGTTGATACTTTTGGTTGGTTGAATATCTATTTATTAAACTGTCAACATTTTCCAAAAATAGCAGATCTACAAGCTCACTACGCATCGCTTCACGACACGTTGTGAGCTTGTAGATCGGCAGAATTTTTTTTGCTACTTTTGCTCAACTAATGAATGACAAAGTAGGCCGTTATCCTATTAAAACCAGGAAAGAATTTGCTATTCAAAAATGCAGATATAAAAGCTCATAGTGCTATGAGCTTTTATATCTGCTATTTTTGAAAATCTTTGAATATATCATTTTTTTACTCAAATCTTTGCTTCTGGGGGTCCCTGGAAGAAAATATTTTGTGATGGGGATCCGCGGCCAAATACATATCTAAAAATGTTTACTTGGCTTGTACATCTGCTATTTTTGAACATTTTTCTTGAATCTTGAAAGTGTTAAAAAAAAGTTAAAAACATAATAATATATTTCTTTAACGCAAATCTTCTTTTCTTGGGGTCCCTGGCACAAAATATAATTTTCAGATAGGGGGTCCGCAGCCATATACATATAATTTTAGGGGATCCTTGGCACAAAAGAGTTTGAGAACTACTGATTTTAGAAGGCATTTGTAGAATCGGCCTCAAGTCTTAAATAGGTTAATTTATGAAAAACAAAAAACATAAAAAGTTGAAATATGGAGATACGTGGTTTCTGCCCCGAGACGACGCCCCCGTCTGCCACGGATCAGCCTCTGAGAGGACAAAGGAGGTCAGGTCACTCTGCTCCCGCTGTGTAAAGTGGATCAGGAGAAGTAGGTAAAGAACTGTACAGTTCCGTGACAAAAGACCCATTTTTCCTGCCGCATCAGGGGACCCAGAACCGAAAAAAGAGCCCCTTTTGACCCAGATAAGCAGCGCCTCCAGGGACCGGGGGGGAGGTGGGGAGGAGGTGGGGAGGAGGTGCTGAGTTGTACAGATTGGACCGAATAACCCATTCAGACCGGCAACGCATCTGTGTCATTTTAACATTTATTTGGGCTGTTCAAATATTTGCACACATTTTCATGATTTTTCAAGCAGATCTACAAGCTCATAGCGCGGCACTCTGTGCCGCGCTATGAGCTTGTAGATCTGCTATTTTTGAAAAAGGAAATGGGGAGAGAGATGGGGGAGTGACACGCAAAGCAAAGGCCGTTGGGATCGGGACTCAAACCCTCGATTGTAGCGTAGACTGCTCGAACCGCTACGCCAGTGGTCCGGGCCTACATTTGCCACTTTTGATCTTTTTTTTTTTTTAAATCTTGTAAGTGTGAGAACTACTGATTTAGAACAGGGGGTCTTCAACGTTTTTTTTTCAGGCCAAGGACCCCCTATAGCTGAGAGAGAGAGATGAAGCAGGGACCCCCTCTAACTCTATTGTATAAAATCGTGTTTCAGAGTGCTATTATTATAATTTTTTTAAGTCTGCTCTTTTTCCCCCTCTACACCAAACCTCTTCGCCCAAAAAAATAGCAGATCTACAAGCTCACAACGCCTCGCAGCGCGAGGCGTTGTGAGGTTGTAGATCGGCTATTTTTGGCTAAAGTTCTCCTCAGAAAAGGGATGCTCGGGTTCGAGTGGATAATGTAACTCTTAGTAACTCTGAGGACCCCCTAGGGGTCCCGGACCCCCCCGATTCATACAGAATGGGCCTCAGCAGGTCTGAATGGGATAAAGCAGAGTGGAAGGACATGAAAGCATGTAGAGAGAGAGAGGAGAGGGGAGGCCAGTGGGCTCGGGCACACACTGTCGATTTTTCACTCAAAGTCCATTTATTACCTCAATTTTTTCACCCGTTACACATCTTTGCTCTAAATAGAACTTCACACACCAGACACTTTGCACACACACACACACACACACACACACACACACACGCACGCACGCACACGCGCACACGCACACGCACACGCACACGCACACACACACACACACACAGTTTGCTTTTTGTGAAACGGTCTGCATTTTCTATGGCGCCTTTTATTTATAGAGCACTGACAAGTCTGACTGAAATCACTGTCCACTAGAGGCCGCTATCCCCCGTCTCCTGGGTCACGGGAGTTGTTCTATTTTGGTTTCTATTGAAATCCCCCCCCCCCATAGAGAATGTTTTAGATTTGCGTCATATATGAGAACTGTGTTACAAAAATAAACACATATTCACCTATTTATGAATACAGTATTATTGGGGAGAGAGAAGGGGAGTGGAAAAACATTGATGGATTGACGCATCACTGCGTCATTGGAGCACTGAAAAAAAAACGGTTCTACTTTTTTTGCGCAATAACAGGGTGTCGGCCATAAGTTTGTAGCTTCATATCGCTTAATTGGCTTCCATTGAAAATGGAAGTATGAATTAGGCTTAAAGGTAAACTTATCATATAAACAGAATAAACATTAAAAGGTAGGGTAAGTGACTTTTTTTGTCAAAATAAGTGTTATATAGCTCCATATTCTGATAGTACATAGAATTTCTCTCCAGCTCTTTAGGAAGAAGAAAATGCATTTTCAGGTCGGGATACCTATTTTATCCAATCAGGAGAGAGAACTAACACAGCATACATATAATGCATACAGATAAGCATACATATTATGCTGTGCAAGGGATATTGAAAGTGATGACACAAAGAAATGGAGAAATGAGCAGACACAATCTACAAGCTCACAATGCAACATGACTATTTTCGCTGAATGTCTGCCCTATTATTCACACCCAGAATAGCAATGCTACTGTAGAGTTCATTCATGTTGTTAAGAGGACTGAGTTTGGTTCATTTAAAAATGACTATATTATGTGAAAACCAGAGGTGGAAAGTAGCTAAGTACATGTACCGTACTGTAGTTAAGTATTTTTACTTAACTGGAGTATTTCCAATTGTCAATACTCCACTACATCTCAGAGGCAAATATTGTACTTTTACTCCACTACAATTATTTGAAAACTCACAACACATCACATCGCAACGCGTTGTGAGCTTGTAGATCGGCTATTTTCAAAATATTTGTACACATTTTATACATTCGAAAACTTGTGAAAGGGGACATTCTGCATGATGAGTACTTTGATGTATATTTTGATGCAAATACTTTTACGCAAGTACATGTTTAATACCGAATTTAGAGTATATCTACATTGCGGTAGTTTTACTTAAGTAAAACAATGTGAGTACTTCTTCCACCACTGGTGAAAACACTTTCATTCACTTTAACTTAATAAGATTAAGTTGATTTAATCAAACAAATGAGTCAAATTGCATTTGCAGCATATTACTATCATGCAGAGAGCAGCAGCCTCTTCAGGATGCTGAACATTCTCATTTCACACAATGCCTACTGGCTATTGAAAAGTTATAAACCGGCAGAATTAAAAGGCCATATCTAGAGTGTTACAAACCGTTAAAGGGGTTTTTGCTGATGATGAGAGAATATTGAATATTGTAGAGTGTGGTCTGACTCTTGACCTGCTCTGCAAGTGTCTTGAGGACAATTATTGTATTGTTGCTGTCGGGCAAGAAAGCTCTTATCTCCATAACTTTGTGAGTTTTTTCATAAATTCACGCCCTACATGATCATACTACAGCGTCACACAAAAGTAGCAGTAGGAGCTTGTAGATCTGCTACTTTTTGCTGAATTGAATGCAATGAAAAGTAACTGTTTCTACCCGACAGAAACTCTATAGTATAAATACAGTAAATACAATTGTTTATGTTTATTGTTGATTGACAACTTGAATGAATGAAAAAAGCATTAAAAAAATGATTAATCAACTAACAAAGTCTTGGTCGACGTAAGACCAGACCAATCGATTAATCGATTAATCAATGTATGAGGGGTCTGCCTAGTTATTTATTGCTATGAGATTTACCTTTTTTTTGTTTCTCCTACTTGCATATTGTCAGAAACACTATATCTCTGTACTGTACTGTACCTCTCTATACCCTCCTCCCTTTTACCAGCACCTTGAAAGCCACAGCCTGAAAATACACTACATAATGTCACTGTCAGCATTGAGGAAACATTCTTTCTCCGTCATATCTTGAAAGTGAAAGTGTCTGGGGGTTTTATAAATACTCAACCAGCCAAAAGTATCAACGGGAGCTTATGACTAAATAATAACTACACTGGATCCATTGGAACACAGGTTCTCCTTTTTCCAATGTTCCTGAAAAGTGACAGTTATTTGGACATACAACGATTTCGATCACATACGTAGCCTACAGAGTCAGACACACAGACAAACAGGCAGGCAGACACATGCTCGCACACGCACGCGCGTGTGTGCGTGTGCACACGCTCAAACACACACCGCACTCTGTAGACATTGACTAAGCACCACTGTCCTGCTACCGGACGAGCCCCCATTGAATCCTTCCCAGACACAGGCCATGCTTTGTTCACCTGCTCTGGTCCCGGGTTGGGCCGTTCGTTCTGTGTCACACGAGTCTCCCAGACACAGAAGAATGGCTTCTTAGCAGACAGCCTAGATAGATAGATGGGCCATACAGGCAGCGTGATCCACTGACTGGACGCCAGCCAAGCTCCACTGGGTCCTAAACTTCCTCCATACATCATCTGTCTGCCACGGCCCCGGTCAAAAAGTTGTGGTGTTTTTATTTACAGCAGAGCGGATTGAGAGCCATCGCTATGTAGGGCAATCATCCATCCCCCTGTCCCTGCTTTCAGTGTACAGTAAAACAAATGATATATCGTTGCTGCTGGCGCAGAAACCTCTTATCTCCATATTTTAACGTTTTTTTTCCCCGTAAATGAATGCCCCAGCTTGATCATACTACAGTGTCACATAAAAGCATCAAAAGTTTAGCTGTTTTTGAATGATGAGGTTACATGAGGTTTCCACCCGACAGCGATGATAAGAGATATATTTATGATTACATTATTTATTTTTGAAAGATTTAAAATATATTGTATGCATAAGAAAAGCTTGCGCATGCACACTGTCTTCAAATGCTAAAATAAAAGTTTTAATAGGACACACATGGTTTCTGTATCCAGACACCTTCATCGGGTTATATAACCTGATAAAGGGTTCCGGACCGAAACATTGTGTTTCCTATTACATTTTTGCATTTGAAGACGGTGTTGTGCAGGAGCTTTTCTTACGCGTTCATGGGCTCTTGTCTTTTTAAGGTTGGTCCCTCCCTGTCAGGGACATTGAGCCAGGGTTTAAGAGCTTTCTGGAAGGATAATTGAATAGCACTTTAGCAGGAGTTGGTCATCTAGAACCAAGTTGTCAAATTAATGAGGAACGGTGCCTGTCAAGGGTGTGTGGGTGCAGTACTTCTAGGAGCATACTGCTACATTCACACTAGCAGAGCTACAGTACAAAGCCACAGGCTGCAAGTCATTTTCAGAGGAAGCTAGTAGCGACATAGAAGATACAAACTAACGGCAGACACTCTAATTGCCGTGTGACACACAGGTGATCTGTCTATGGCATTGGTTCTCAAAGTGGGGTCCGGGGTCCTCCAGGGGTACTTGGAGGGGTTCCAGGGGGTCCCCAGCAAAAGTAGTTAACAGAGCATCACAATCATTTTAACCACTCTATCCAATTATACATTGGCTATTCAAAAATAGCAGATCTACAAGCTACATGTACAATAGCTTGTACATCTGCTTCGAAAATGTTTGGAACATTTTGAATCATTAAAAGAAAAATAGAAAATAAATCTTCTCTTCTGGGGGTCCCTGCCACAAAACCTTTTCAGATGGGGTTCCACTGCGAAATACATATCAATTTGGGGGTCCTTGACATGAAAACGTTTGAGAAGCACTGGTCTATGGAAAGGTTAAAATACAATGGAAAAAGGGTGAATCAAAGCTTCACAAAACAACACTTGAAAGACCACACATGGACATGGAGTACGAGCCGTACTCAGACAGACCACCTCCCGAGGACGTCTGAGTACTGTTCATTTTTTTTTACAGGGATCTGACTGTTCTTTTGGAGTGTCCACATAACGCATAAAAAATGCTGAGTCATGGTCAGAGTCCACTTCAGAGGCTGAAAGGAGGCAAGTGGGGAAAAAATACCATAGAATAAAGAAAGCATAATCATAGTTTGAGAATAGCATTGAGAAGCTCTCAATGCGTTGCGGATGACGCATTGAGAGCGTCGACGCATTGAGTTTGTAGGCCTGCTATTCTCGGCATGTCGAAGTATGATGAGTCTGGTTTAAAGTGGAGGATATGCAGCCCTGTGAATGAATGAATAACAGAACCATGAATGAGTGAGTGATTGAATGAATGAATGGAATGAACAAGTTCATTCATTGTCCATTCATGACTCAGACGTGTGACGAGTGTGCTCACTGTGCTGTGTGTATGTGGGTTACAGATGTGTGACTAAATGAGTGTGTGACTCACTTCCTGTCTGTGTGTGTGTGTGTGTGTGTGTGTGTGTGTGTGTGTGTGTGTGTGTGTGTGTGTTTCTTGTGAGACAGCGTCTTGTCTCATACAGAGCAGCATGTAAGAGCAAGCAGCAGTCGTCATCATGAAACAAGCAAAACAAATCACCTCCAACTCTCAACACAGAAAGTGGAGCATTATCACTCAAGTTCTTAAATCCTTATAAGATAAAATAAACGCGTTTTTTAAGCACCACATATCTGGAACAAACTCCTCGAAAACAGCAGGTCTGCTGCCAGTCTTACATAAATACAGTACTTTAGCACTTAGCGCTTATTCTTACCGTTTCTTTTTAAAACCGTCATGTTGCCAATGTCAAATTGTTGTAAGTCAAATGTACGTTTTAAGATGTTTTTTCATGTGTCTAGCTGAGCATCGCATCAGATGCTTCTCCTGTTTTTGTGACGTTATTTTATGAGAAGCTAACAGACTGTGTAGTAGCACTGTGCTCAACACGAATGTTCCCTTAGGGCCCGTGAAGTTCACTCTCCGTCTCTAGTTCTAGATTGGGCACACACACGCACGCACGCACGCACGCACGCACACACACACACACACACACACACACACACACACACACACACACACACACACACACACACACACACACACACACACACACACACACACACACACACACACACACACACACACACACACACACACACACACACACACACACACACACACACACACACACGTTTGGGTGGAGCTCATTTACAACATTGTTAAAGAGCCTCAGCTGTTCAGCTGGACCGTGACTCAAGCTTTCTGTCGTACACTCACGCGCGCGCACACACACACACACGCACACGCGCACGCACACACGCACACGCGCACGCACGCACACACACACGCACACGCACGCACGCACACACAACACGCACACGCGCACGCACGCACGCACACACACACACACACACACACACACACACGCACACGCACGCACGCACACACAACACTAACCACATTAATCCCGGGATCAGGTGAAGATAAAAACAACGAAAATCAATAGTTTTTACGATGCATTGTGAGCTTGTAGGATGGCTATATAGTATTTGTAGTAAAACTAATACTTTGTTCTTAAGCTTTATATTATTGAGAAAGATATATATCATAGAGCTTAAGTGGCTATGGCCCCCCCATGTATACTTAAGGCTGTGTCAAGACACAGGATACGTTGTGCTTAACCGTACTCACCGACCGTCACAACCCATAAACTCCTAACAGAAGCACTTTCACACTATATGGCATCCACATGCCCGCTAATTCACTGATCATGAATGAGTATAGGAGGGGCTGCAGTAGAGCTTGTAGATTGGCTATTTTCAAATGATTTTATACATTTTGTAAAGCTGTGACATGTGACATTCTGTATAATGAGTACTTTTACTTTTTGGTACTTTGTAAGTATATTTCTATGCCAATACCTTTGTACTTTCACTCGAGTAAATGTTGAATACCGGACTGTTACTTGTAACAGAGTGTTTCTTCATTATGGTATTAATACTTTTACTTATGTGTCATTTTTAGATTTCTTTAGGCTATTTAAAATCGTGAAAATTTGCAAATCTTTGAAAATACATGTATTTTTTAAAGCGTTAGGATTTAGAAAAACATTTTTTTCATCGGCCTCAGGTCTTAATGGGTTAAGTAAAATATGTGAGTGCTTCTTCCACCAGGCCTTATCTTACTGGTGCCAATGTAATGGTCTGGTACTTGATTGAGTTACATCCACCAATGTCCAGTCAGTGAGACACAGATAAGATACATCTGTGATGGACATAATTTGAACTTGTGTCTCTCTGGAAGGAGGATCAGTGGTAGAGAGTAGAGACAGACCGATATATCGGTTTGGCCGATATATATATCAGCTATTATTTATTTATTTTTGATGTCATCGGTATCGGCTACCGTGCGGCCAATGTGTCCCGATTTTTAACCGTTTTCAACCTGGTGTCCCAATTATTTTCCCCATAAAATCAAAAACAGCTGATTTACTAGCAATCGGCTTTTCTTTATTAATTTATATTATCCATCCATCCATCTTCGACCGCTTATCCGGAGTCGGGTCGTGGGGGCAACAGTCCCAGCAGAGAGCTCCTCCCTTCCCTCTCCTGAGCAACATTAGCCACTTTTTCCTGGGAAATCCAGAGCCCAGAGGCGTTCCCAGGCCAGTGTGGAGATATAATCCCCCAATCTGGACCTTGGTCTGCCACAGGGTCTCTTCCCAGTGGGACATGCATCGAGGACCTCCCACGGGAGACGCTCGGGAGGCATCCGTATTAGGTGCCCGAACCACCTAAGCTGGCTCCTTTCCAAATTAGGGAGCATATTTATTTATTTCCATGTAAGTTAAAGGTAGGGTAAGTGATTTTCTTTGGTTAAAATAAGTGTTAAATAGCTCTATATTCTGATAGTACTCATTGCTATAGAGTGTTTGTTCAGTAAAAGGAGTCTCCTTGTCTCTCCAGCTCTTTATAAAACAGAAAATGCATTTTCGTTTCAGTTTCAGTTTCATTTCCAATTTTATCCAATCAGGATAGAGAACTCAATCAGGATATAGATTAAACAAGTGAAATTGGAAGTGATGACACTAAGAAATGAGCAGACAAAATTGGAACTGGAACACTATAAAAATGAAGCTTAAAAATGGGTACTTTCTCCTGATTGGCTGAGATTTTGACACCTACCGGAAAATGTATTTTCTGTTTATTAAAGAGCTGGAGAGACGGGGAGACTCCTGTTACTGAACAAACACTCTATAGCAATGATTACTATCAGAATATAGTGCCTTTAACCTTTTAACAGAATACTTTTTGTTTTAACCCAAAAATATCACTTACCCTACCTTTAAATGTTCTCAATTAGAAACTTTAATCACATTTTAGTTTTTCTAATTGCTTAGACAATAATGAACTTTGTGGAAACATTACGGTCAAAACTGGGATGGAAATCGGACCCAACAATGCAGCATCGGTCGTGCTTTAGTGTGTGAGAGCAGAGCATCCACAACATCATCATCACCACAGCAGACTAGCTATACCTCTGATAAGGATTTAAATAGACCTTCAAGATATCGCTGCACAAAAAAACAACAACAAACAATTCAACACATCAAGCATTGTGTGTGTGTTTCAAGCATTGTGTGTGAGACAGAAGGAGAAGAAGAAGAACCGCCCTGGAGCTCCACCAATCAGAGAGCGGCGGCGGCCGGGCGGGGGTGAGATAAGAGAGTATGACAGCCCGGGTAGAGGAACGCTACAGCTTAATTATAGTTGACGTATGGAACCGTCACACACACAAACGAGGCTGTCATCTGCTTGGAATAACGGATAAACTAACTGCAATAATGCCTTCTAGAAAGAGAAGAGGATGAGAGGGGAGAGGTGTGTGAGTGAGTGAGTGAGAGAGTGAGTGGGTCAGGCAGTCAGTCACTGGTTCTCAACCTGTGGGTCAGGACCCCCAGGGGGGTCCCCAAATGTTTTTTTTTTTGGGGGGGGGGGGGTGGAGGGGGTCCCCAGATGATTTGCTTAAAACTTTAAGACCTGAGGCCGATTAAACATTTTTTTTTTTTTTTAAATTTTTCACAATTTTTCAAAAATATCAGATCTACAAGCTCATAACGCGGCACTCGGTGCCGCGCTATGAGCTTGTATATCTGCTATTTTTGAATAGCCAAAGAAATCTAAAGTGACACAGATTCCAGGTCTCAGTGGGTTAAAGGGATAGTTTTTGTCACATTCCGGACAGATTGATGAACCAATGGGATCCGACGGATTTTTTCTCCGGAGATTTTGAACCCGCCCTCTATGCCAGATATGACACACGCTAGGGCAGTCTATTTTGGAGGTGAACTATCCCTTTAATGTGCAACATTCAATGTGCACATTTCTAAAGAGACAATTTAAAGGGTAAGACCACTTTGGTAGAGGTTTGGGTTGTGTGGTTACCTTGCCATGATGTAACTCCAAAGGTGGGAAAGAAATAAAAAAAAATTGCTCCATTGATTAGAAATTGATAATTCAAAATATGCTCCTCATTGACTTACATTGTACGGTAAAACTGCTCTCAAAGTCATTCTTTTAGCACAGAAACGAACGCAAACAAAGTTGATTCAGACAATATAGAACATCACCAAACCCAGTACTGTTTTTTTTTTAAATAAAAATGTCAACTTCCTGTTGATTTTGCCATTTTTAACAAGTAGAAAACCCGGACTGGATCGGCGCATCCGGATCCAGATCTTCAAATAGCAAAATCAACAGGAAGTTGAAATTTTAATTAAAAAAACAAACAGTACTGGGTTTGGTGATGCTCTATATTGTCTGAATCAGTTATGTTTGGGTTCATTTATGTGCTAAAAGAGTGACTTTGAGAGCTGTTTTACCTTACAATGTAAGTCAATGAGGAGCATATTTTGAATTATCAATTTCTAATCGATAGAGCAATTATTTTTGATTTCTTGCCCACCTTTGGAGTTACATCATGTCAAGGTAACTACACAACCCAAACCTCTACCAAAGTGGTCTTACCCTTTAAGAACTTTTAAGACCTTTTTAATACTGCAAAAAAAAAATATATATTACTATGTCAAAAGTAATCAAAAAAACTATAGTATAAGAAATGGTCAAACATTGGGCAAATTGTGAAATATTACCCGAGAACGTAAAATGTTTGAAAATAGCTGATCTACATGCAGCTTGTAGATCGGCTATTTTCACAATATTTATCTGTGGAACCGAGTCAAACTAAATGTAATGCCTCAACTCCTACAATTCCAAGTGCTTGTCAGGGTGGGGGGTACCCGGTTCAAATAATGTTTTTTTTCTTGGTGGGGTCACGACCTGAAAAGGTTGAGAACCACTGAGCCAGAGAGAGAGAGAGAGAGAGAGAGAGAGAGAGAGAGAGAGAGAGAGAGAGCGAGAGAGCATGATAGCAACAGAGAGAATAATTTAGAATAATCCCTTGAACCGCTGTTTTTGATTCTGCTGTCACCAACAGTCATTATATTCTGAACAATAGCAGGATGCCGGCTGCATTTTTTCACTTCAAAGTGTGAAGAAAATAATAATTTCTCATTTTGTAGGAAACGCCCGGAGGCTGAGTTATTATAACATCGGGCAAACTGTATTTTTTTCCGATTCATATCTAAAAAAACATCAATATAAAACGCTGGCGGGGACTATGGAGCTGCCAAGTCAAATAAAACTCCCTCGAATAATAGCGGTGCTTTCGTTTAACAACGGCGTACAAAGATGTACATCCTAAGCTCGTTTAATAAAATGAAACAATAGTTAAACATTTACTAGATGGTCGTCTCCCACAGGCCTGACAGTACTACAGCCTGGGGGCAGAGTCTTTTGTCTGAGGAAAAAGGCCTGCATGGGAAAGGGTCAAACACATATCCCTGTGGCACCTCTCTCCTCTCTGTTCTCCTGCAGTGTTCAGCATGCCACAACGCCCTGAGGGTGGGTGCTATGGGTGCATGGGCACATGCTAAGAGTCTGGTAATAACCACCATCAATTATTAGCAGCTCTACAAATTTCTACAAAGCTCTATTAATTATAGCAGCTCTACAAGCTCACGTCGCGATGCGACGCGTTGTGAGCTTGTAGATAGGCTATTTTCAAATAGCCTAGGTATAAAAGTGGCAAAGTGGTTAATGTATGTTTTATGATGTAATAATTTATATCTGCAAAGTAACTAGTAACTAAAACTAGAAAATGCGCTCCTCGGAGCACAGGTCTCCGCCAGTACTATTCCTGTCTTACCTCACTTTGAAAGAGACCAAGGCTCTTTAAAAGTGACACATCTATTTATAGGCCGCTATACGTCATGCGTCTCACTAGCCAATCAGAGCACACTCTTTCAACGTATTGTCACGTGTCACGTGAGGCTTGAACAATGTTAGCTTGGCCGAGGGGGGGGGACGGAAAGTGAAAACATAGTCTCCTGGCGGAGACAACTAGGACCAGGAGACAGTGTTGTGTTCTAGTTTTTTTCGGAAGGTATACGCTACGATACGATGCGCGTGGTCGTGGGTATACGCTCTCGCGTTTTCAATGGATGAAACAGTTTTTGAAGGTATACGGTAGCGACGAAAACAAATCTCAAGGTATACACCGTACACAGCATCTGACGGTAGAACACACCACTGCCAGGAGACCTGGTACTGCCAGACCCCTAGTGGTTGAAGGAAAAGAGGGACGAAAGAGGGACAAAAGAGATCTCTGTATGTGTCTGTCTGTGTCCCTTTTATGCCCATATATGGAGGACAAAAGAGGGACGAAAGAGGGACAGACAAAGCCTCATGTAGGCCGACCCTCTGGGTCTGGCAACAATAATAAAATAAAATAATTGTAGTGGAGTAAAAGTATAATATTTGCCTCTGAGATGTAGTGGAGTAGAAAAGTATAGGCAATTGGAAATACTGTACTCCAGTAAAGTAAAAGTACCTAAAAAAGTACGGTACTTGAGTAAATGTACTTAGTTACTTTACACCACTGAGTGTTCAGCATGCCACAACGCCCTGCGGGTGGGTGCCATGGGTGCATGGGCACATGCTAGGAGAATATGGTAATAACCCACCATTAGGCCATTTCAACCTGGCAATTGGCCTGAAAAAAACATCTATCTGGAGACCACAAGAGGAGGAAAAATGTAAATTCCCATCGAAAGGAGGTGTCATTCACTGCCGCCGTTTTCTCCTTTTTTCTCCTTTGTACGTTGATTCTTTTTATGCTATGTTGATGTATTGAATAGTAGGACCACAATGGGAAAAAAAATCCCCCAGGACATTTTTGTGCCGTTTTCATTTATGACTAATAAAGTATTCAATCAATCAATCCCTATTTCAATCAATCCCTGGCACAAAATGAATTATTCTCCTCTGATAGGAATTGTATTGTACTGTGAGACACTATCATGTGTGAAACTAAATTAACCCATCAAGACCTGGAACGCATCAGTCACTTTTTCATTTGAGC
Organism: Gymnoscopelus microlampas; assembly: GCF_963454915.1. NCBI lineage: Eukaryota > Metazoa > Chordata > Actinopteri > Myctophiformes > Myctophidae > Gymnoscopelus > Gymnoscopelus microlampas. Next base: position 50,731,014 of record NC_139941.1, on the reverse strand, counting down.
TAAAAAAAAAGCATCATTTTACACTTTGGCCATTCAAAAATAGCAGAACTACAAGCTCATAGCGCGGCACCGAGTGCCGCGCTACGAGCTTGTAAATCTGCTATTTTTTGAAAATCGTGAAAATGTGTGCAAATCTTTGAATATATATATGTTTTTAAAGCGAACATTTTTAACTGAAATCTTTGCTTCTGGGGGGTCCCTGGAATACGTTTTTGGGGTCCTTGACATGAAAATGTTTGAGCACCACTGATATGGAAACATACGTTTTTCAGAAAACTGTTAGGATTTAGAAGAGCTTTTGTAGAATCGGAACCTCAGGTCTTAATGGGTTAAATGAAATGGACATGTCATTGTCACAGATTGTCACACATTGTCAACAACAATCTTGAAAATAATGTATCTATACATGCGTGAAATCTCTGCATGCGTGTCTGTCCGTCCATCTGTCCCCTGCATATCTCAAGAACAGTGTTGAGGTTTTGAGGATTTTATTGTGTATCAATCAATCAATCTGACCATGACACCCAGGCGGGGCATGCTCACACACTGTGGTTCTTCAAGTGGGGTCCGGGGACCCCCAGTGGTCCTTGAGGAGGTTCCAGGGTGTCCCCAGCAAAATGTGTTCGATTGGCGATTTGAAAAGCTCACAACGCAGAATATGAACATTTTGGAATATGTTTGAAACATTTTAACAACACAAATCTTGTATGGGGGGTCCCCCTGGCACAAATATATTTTCAGATGGGGGTCCGCGGCCAAATGAATAATGTTAATATGGGGGTTCCTGACATGAAAAGGTTTGAGAAGAACCACTGCTCACACATGCAGTAGGAGCAGCACCGGAACAAATGGAGTGGCGCTCTCTGCCGTCTCTCTAAATATGCCCAAATATGGAGATGTCATGATGGTAAATGGTGCATTTATATAGCTCTTTTATCCAAAGCTCTTCACATAGATTGTGCATTACATTCACCCATTCACACACACATTCATACACCGATGGCGGAGGAAACCATGCAAGGCACCAACCTGCTCATCTGGAGCAATTAGGGGTTCAGTGTCTTGTTCAAGGACACTTCGACACTAACTCTGGGGGAGCCCGGGATTGAACTGGGAACCTCACGGTTCCCACTCGTCGCTCTACCGGCCCCTGAGCCACTGCCGCCCCGGTATGGTTCTGACATCATAGATGACTGACGTCATAGACTGCATGGCCTCCACATAAATACTCTGATAATGGACTGAAATAACTACAGCCGTCTAAAGCCAACAACTTTGGCTTTATTTGTCGCCACTCGTAAAGGTGCAAACAGCCAAATGCTAGAGCGGCGCGTTCCACTATTTGCACCGACAGCATCACAGCACAACTAACTAACTAACTAACTACAGCTACAACGACAATGGCATCGAGCAGGTTGGAGAGGCTCCAGGCGTGGTTTCTCCGTCAGTTCGCTGCCGTCCTCTTGGCCGCGTTCTTCCTCCTCTCCTCGCCACATCGGGCGGCGGCCTCGCCGGCCACCTTGCCCCCCATCACCAACCCCCTGCTGAAGACCCCGGCCGTCTGCCTGGCCCGGATGATCCGTCGCAGAGAGGTGAGCAGCGTGGAGGTAGTGCAGGCGTACGTCGACCGCATCCGAGAGATCAACCCGCTCATCAACGCCATGGTCAAGGACCGCTTCGGCCAGGCGCTGAAGGAAGCGGCGCGGGCCGACCGGCTGATCGAAGAGATGGGCGGAGGCAACGAGGAGGCACTGGAGGACGGGCTGCCGTTCCTGGGCGTCCCGTTCACCGTCAAGGAGGCGTTCTGTCTGCGGGGCATGCCCAACTCGGCGGGGCTGGTGTCGAGGAGGCGCGTGGTGTCAGGCTCCGACGCCCGCGCCGTGGCCCTGGTGAAGGGGGCCGGCGCCATCGCCCTGGGCGTCACCAACTGCAGCGAGCTGTGCATGTGGGTGGAGTGCCACAACCACCTGTACGGCATCACCAACAACCCCTACCGTCTGGACAGGATCCCCGGGGGCAGCTCCGGAGGCGAGGGCAGCATCCTGGGCGGGGCGGGCTCGGTGATGGGCGTGGCGTCGGACGGCGGGGGCAGCATCCGCATGCCGGCCTTCTTCAACGGCGTCTTCGGACACAAGCCCACCTCCATGACGGTGTCCAACGACGGCCAGCTGCCGGCGCCGTCGAGCGGGGCCGAGGACGCCTTCCTGTGCACGGGCCCCATGTGCCGCTACGCCCGGGACCTCCTGCCCATGCTGGAGGTTATGGCCGGGCCCGACGCGACCGCCGGGCGTCTGCGTCTGAGGTCGCCCGTGGACGTGAGCAAACTCCGCTTCTTCTCCGTGCCTCACGCCGGCGGCTCCCACCTGGTGTCCCCCGTGGACGCTCAGCTCCTGCGGGCTCAGAGCCGGGTGGTGGAGCGTCTGGAGTCTGACCTGAGGGTCCGAGTCGAGACCCTGACCATCCCTCAGCTCAGGTCCTCCTTCCACATCTGGGCCACCATGGTGACGGCGCCGGGCGGCGAGGACGGCAAGAGTCCCCGGTCGGTCAACGGGCGCCTGTCGGACCACGAGGGCAAGACGGTCCGGCCCCTGTGGGAGATGCTCAAGTGGACGGTGGGCCTGTCGCCTCACACCGTGGCCGTCATCGGCCTGGCCGCGTTCGAGACGCTCCGGCGGCCGTCGGGGCCGCCCGCTCCGGGCCTGCTGGAGCAGAAGGAGGCTCTGCAGCGCCGCCTGGACGAGCTGCTGGGCGACGACGGCGTCTTGCTCTACCCGCCGCACCCGCACCTGGCGCCCAGGCACCACGCGCCGCTGTTCACGCCGTTCAACTTCTCCTACACGAGCATCTTCAACGTCCTGGGTCTGCCGGTGACCCAGGTGCCGTTGGGGCTGAGCGTGGAGGGTCTGCCCCTGGGGGTGCAGGTGGTCGCCGGGAAGAACCAGGACAGGCTGGGCCTGGCCGTGGCGGTGTACCTGGAGCAGGCGTTCGGAGGATGGAGAGAGCCTGGCACGCATGGTTCTGCATGATTCTAGGGCAGGGGTTCTCAAACTTTTTTCATGTGAAGGACCCCCATTTGAAAAGATATGCCAGGGACCCCCATAAGAGATGATTTTTACGGCTCTACAGCAGTGATTCTCAACTATTTTAATTTCAAAGACCCCCAGTTTGACATGCATTAGGGCTACGGACCCCCATTTAATGGCATTTCTATCTCTGGGACCCCAATTTATGTAAAATCAATGTTAATTTAACTCTAAGAGAGTACAAATGGAACCAAATGGACCCTAACGGGTCCATTTGGTTCCATTTGTACACTCTCAGCCCCTGGAACTCCCTCAAGGACCCCTGGAACTCCCTCAAGGACCCCTGGGGTCAGCTATTTAAAATGCTCATTTGTTAATTGCATGGTCTTCTTTCTCTCAAGTTCAGTCTTCTATGTTTCTACGGCTTATTGTGCATATTGCACATAGTTTTTTCTTATTGCTTAGTGCATTCCTTGGCCCCTGTATCGCTGCTTGCAGCTATATTTCCCTTTTCTGGTTTGTTTTGGCTCAGTGATATGTATTTATTTAAATTCTTTGTAGAGTGACCATAATTCCCCTCACACACACAGTGTGTGTAGTCTCTCTGCTTTTCTTTTTCACATAAATGGTTTGACCTGCCAGAAGTGATGATGCAACTCGTGAGCTTGTAAACAACAGAAACCCACATAACAGAAATACAACGCAACATAAAGACAAAAGATAGAATCCCCAGAGCGAGGCAGTTTGTTTAGCTGACATGCTGTTTGTGTATTCTCTCTGGGACTCTGGGGTCTTTATGTTGGAGTCGTATTTTGTTATGTGTTTCTGTTGTTGAACATACTTGTGAAATGTAATATTCCTGTACCAGGCCCCCCCCCCCATAAGAGAAGATTGGTATTGTTAAAATTATTTTCAAGATTATTTCAACGTTTTCCAGTAAAAAAAAAGAAGACAGAAAGAAATGAGAAAATAGCAGTGGTGTAAAAAGTATTACATTTGTTTATTTAAGTAAACGTATCAATACTGCGATGTAAAATACTCTGTTACAAGTAAAAGTCCGGAATTCAAAGTTTACTTGAGTAAAAGTAGAAAAGTATCTGTATCAAAATATACTTAAAGTACAAAAGTAAAAGTACTCATTATGCAGAATGTGCCATTTGACAAGTTTTCAAATGTATAAAATGTGTAAAAATATTTTGAAAATAGCCGATCTACAAGCTCACAATGCGTCGCATTGCGACGCATCGTGAGCTTGTAGATCGGCTATTTTCAAATAAAAGTAAAAGTACAATATTTGCCTCTGAGATTTAGTGGAGTAGAAGTTTAATAACTGAAAATTGGAAATACTCTGGTAAAGTAAAAGTACCTCAAAATTGTACTTAAGTACAGTACTTGAGTACATGTACTTAGTTACTTTCCACCACTGAATGTAGCCAATGTAGAAGCTTTTCTGACCACAAAAGTGGTTAAACTTTTGACACTATATTATTAACTCATGTTGCTGGGGGAGTGTTTGGGGACCCCCTGGAACCCCCTCAAGGACCCCCACTTAAGAGAACCAACACCACCACTGCTTTGTGTGGCTCTCTGCCCAGCATCTCATTCTGGTGTCCCAGGACCGGGGGCCTCGTTTTGGGGCCTTTTCAGAACTGTGGACAGAGAGCCATGGAAGAAGTATTGTTCTCTTTGGGTGCCTTATAAAAAGGACCACAGAGGAGAGGAAGTTCTGGCAGTCCTTGAAAAACACCATGGTCCTCTCTGAGAGGGAACGAGAGGTACTTCCTGTCCACTGGCAACGGTCGTGGGGACAAGTACTCGGAGTACGAGTAAAAAATAGCAATACCACAACATATGTGGCCTGTATTGAGTGAGTAAAAGTACAAAAGTATTGGTGTAAAAATGTAGTTAAAGTGCCAAAGTAAGAGCAGTCATTATGAATGCCCCACTTCATGATGTTTTTTCAAAAGGTTCAAAAATAAAAGATCTGCAAACTCACAAAGCGATGCGTTGTGAGCTTGTAAATCAGCTATTGTCGAATAGCTGAAGCAACAACTAGTAACTGAGAAGTTCAACTAATTGTAGTGGAGTAAAAAAAGTACAATTTTTGCCTCTGAGATGTAGTATAAAGTATAAAACAAATTAAATACTCAAATGAAGTACCTTAAATTTGAACTTAAATACAGTATTAGTTATTTTCCACCAATAGTTTTCCATCAATACCTTTGTACTTTTACTCAAGTAAAAATGTGCTACTTGTAACAATTTTAAAATTGTGAAAAGAAAATCTGAGTATTTCTTCCACCACACTGCATGGGAGTACATGCTTAGGAGGAGGGAGGTGAACAGGTTTCTCCTCATCCCGTAGCTTGGCTGCCAGGCCACATTAAACACGCTGGGAGAGAGAAGGAGAGCTCAGAGAGAAGGAGCTGAGGAGGAGAAGCTGCTGAACACACTAACACATGGACCGCTGCTTACATCCATACAGCGGGACGCAGCCTGTGCTGTGTGCCCGTGCGTCAAATATAAACCATACACACCTAAACATGTGCCGGGGAGATAGCAGCGTAGCCTGCTATATACCACGCCGAGCGGGAGAGGAACCAACGGAGGGATAAAGCCCCCCCGCCGGTAAACAAAATTATCTTCATACCTTCAGCCCTGAAATGGGGGATGAAAAGAAAACAAGATAACTGTTGACGTCAACAGTTATCTTATAGCTGGCATAGAAAGTCCTATATGCCACATATAGAGGAAAGAAAGGAAAATATATACTTCATATGGTAAATAAAATGCTTGCATAAAGGGCCGCCAATGTTGGCGGAATACATTTAAAGGGTAATTGTAAAAAGTAAAAAAAAAGTATATACAGTGTATACTGTAGGCCTATAAATCGTTGCTGTCGGGCAGAAACGTCTTATCTCCATATTTTAATTTAGTTGAGAAACACTTGCGTTAGAGCAGCATTCCTCTTTGAATGGGTGAACTTATTCTGGGTGGAGGGGGAGAGAGGGAACACCCAAGGGCATCTAAGATATACCGCAATGTGTTCCCTTTGGTTCTATGGTGACAGGGCTGCGAGGGTGTGTAGATCTATCCACAGGGTGGAGAGAAAACACCAAACTAACCAAACCACAGAACATAAACCTTATAACTCCACCAGAGTGGCAGCCTCCAGTGTTGCCATGTCCGCTTATCAATATAAGCGACTTGGGCCTTGTTTTTCTGTAAAGTCGCTTATACATACAGTATGTATACTGTATACTGGTAGTTGCAGGTTGCGTTTTTTGGGGGCTTGCTTCCTAAATGTTGTTTAAAGCAGTGGTTCTCAAACATTTTCATGTCAAGGAAAGCCCCAAATTAATATGTAATTGTCCGCGTATCCCCCCATCTGAAAACATTTTGTGGCAGGGACCCCCCTTATCAGATTTGTGTTTTTCCGAGATGGACAAATTATATTTGTTTTCCCGAGATGGAAACAAAAATAGCAGATCTACAAGCTCACAATGCGTCACATCACTATGTATTGTGAGCTTGTAGATTGGCTATTTTCAAATAGCCGATGTATATAGGTTTTTAAAGCTTATGTGTTAGTCGCTTCTTTTGGAGCTTGTTTTCATATACCTGGTTGCTTGTTTTTCTCTCGACAAAAATCTGGCAACACTGGCAGCCTCCCAGGGCCTGCCATACACTCCTTATAATATTACTTACTGCCTGGGAGTGTGTGTGTGTGTGTGTGTGTGTGTGTGTGTGGGTGGATGGGTGTGTCATTATCGCATACACACACAGGGGTTCACATGCGCACACACATACACACACACACACACACACACACACACACACACACACACACACACACACACACACACACACACACACACACACACACACACACACACACACACACACACACAGCACACCCCCCTAACCACTTCCTGGCCCTACATAGCTGGTGGGGACCATGGTGGTCAGGATTGCCTCCATCATCACAGAGGCTTCAACACCAACGCTGGGAAGTTTGAAGAACTGTCGAAACATTCCATCGTTACCGAGGTAACGATCCCACGGCCTGGCAGGCTCTATAGTATAGCCTCCCTGCATGCATGTGTGCATGTGTTGGATTGATTGATAGAATGCTTTATTAACACGTTTGTTAACAGCATGTATGTGTATTTTAACCACTTTATCCATTTATACGTTTATCTAGAAGCTCACAGCATGTCACTTTGTGCCTCGCTGCGAGCTTGTACCTAGATCTGCTGTTTTTGGAAAAATCTTCTCTATTGGGGGTCCCTGGCACAAAACATTGTGAGATGGGGGGGTCCACGGCCAAATACATATCTTACATATTTTGGGAACCACTGAGTTAATGTATGTTTTGTAATAATAAATCTAAAGCAGCTCCATGGAGCTCTGGCTGCTTTCAGCTGAAACAGCAGCAGAGAAGAGGCATGCAGAGAAGACACTCAACAGTGTGGAGCATGAGAGAGAGATGGATGGAGAAAGCACATGTCTGGGGCTGCAACTATCACATTATTTACTTAGTTTACTTTTCCGATTAATCGAGAAAGTGCATTTTTACATGTTTTATATATCAACAAATCAATTACAGTAACACGTTGAGTGTCATTTTATGCGGACAATGCTGTCGTGCAAAAATAACAGTGAAAATTGTGAGCTTGTAGATCAGTTATTTTCACTATTTGTATTTGTAAACCTTTCACCTATGACATGCCCAAAAGAGGGCGATTGATTGATTGATTGATTGATATTAATCGATTATTTTATTACTTTGTTGATTTTTTTTTATCGATTAAATCAGTGGTTCTCAACCTGTGAGTGACAGTAAAGTGACAATTTAAGGACTTTTAAGACCTTTTAAAAAAGGAAGAAATGAATCAAAAGAAATCAACAAACTGTACTATAAAAACTGGTCAAACATTGGCCAAACATTTTGAAAATAGCTGAGATTGCAGATCGGCTATTTTCACTATGGAACAGTCAAACTATATAGTTTGACTAAATGCCTCAACTCCTACAATTCCAAGTTCATGTCAGGGTGGGGGGTCCCCAGATCAAATATGATTATTTGGGGGGGGGGGGGGGGGGGTCGCGGCCTGAAAAGGTTGGTTTAAATGGAACAAACAGCAGCGACTGTGAGGACCAGAGAGACAGACGGAACGGCATGCAGGACAGGAGCAGAGACAGTCATGAAAGAGACGGATGGGGAAAGCAGATGTCTCTGTACTTCCCACAGAGAGAGAAGCAAAGCAGTCAGGGAACTGGACAAATATGTGCATGTAATGTAATGTAATGTAAAGTAATGTCTGTTTGTTTGTCTGCTGCTCGCTCCAACCTCGTTTCATTTGTGCATATGGCATCTAGACAACAGTAACAGATGTCTGCAGTCCTGAGAGACATACACACGTGTGAGCACATACACACATACAGTACACACACACACACACACACACACACACACACACACACACAGGTGGTAGAGTGGCTGTCCGGCTCTGTGTTCGATCCCCGGCTCCTCATGAGGAATATGTCCTTGAGCAAGACACTGAACCCCTAACTGGCTCCCCATGAGCAGGTTGGTGTGTGTGTGTGTGTGTGTGTGTGTGTGTGTGTGTGTGTGTGTAGGTGAATGCAACACACATTGTAAAGCTCTTTGGATAGCGGCCCTATAGAAATGCAGACACACACACACACACACACACACACACACACACACACACGCGGTAAAAGGCCCGAAATCCATGCTGATGCAGCAGCAATCCTTCCTTTGAGGATGTGGAGACAGATGGCCTATACAGACAGACAGCCCAGAGGGGAGAGAGAGACACACACACACACACACACACACACACACACACACACACACACACACACACACACACACACACACACACAGGGGGGCTGGAATACTGCTGTCACAGTCTGACTCCATCCAGCAGATGTGTGTACTGTTGCACTGTTAGGTAACAGAGTGAACGATAGCATTTGCAGGCACATGGCGGCACAATTCATCTCAAAGCTTTCATTTCCACAATATTGATTACGGCAATTTTCTAATCGCAGGAGGCTCCCAAGAACCAGGAACAATACACTACGGGGTGTTTGACTGCAAAGTCATACTGCAATGCCTGTGCTGAATATGGTGAATATATAGGGGTCGGGTGGTTGCATTACGAACTGTGGTATGTGTGAAAATGCAGCTTTTCAAAAGCTGTGTAGTTGTTTTTCATCACTTTAAAGCAGGGGTCTTCAACAGGGGGTCCGGGACCCCTAGGGGGTCCTCTGAGTTACTACAGGGGGTCCGCCAAATCTTTGTGATATGATTTTCTTTTACCTTAACCACTTGAACCCTAGCATCCCTTTTTCTGAGGAGAACTTTAGCCAAAAATAGCAGATCTACAGGCTCACAACGCCTCGCAGCGCGAGGCGTTGTGAGCTTGTAGATCTGCTATTTTTGGAAAAGAGGTATAGGTGTAGAGGGAAAAAAGGGCAGACAAGTAAACAAAAAAGGTTTAATCTAAAACACAACTTCATACAATATGTAGTGGGGGTCCCTGCTTCATCTCTCTCTCTCAGCTAGGGGGTCCTTGGCCTGAAAACATTGAAGACCCCCTGCTTAAAGAAATGCAATATGGAGGTGGGCTACGTGCCTGCAGTTTGAATGACTGTACACCATGGTGCCAGGGTGGGGGAGGCCCCAAGGGGTCTGAAAGAATCTTTAAAAAAAATCTGTATCGTAAAAAATGTTATAATAACGTCTCATTGTGAACTTGCAAATTGGCTATTTTCATTTTCTTTTTACTATTTCACAATGGGAGGACAGCAGCCAGTTCCTATGGCTATTTGGGGATCCTCGGCAAGGATAGGTTTGGGGACCCCTGCTACAGGGGAAAGGCTTGCACACAGTGTTGCCAGATTTTGTGACACACAGTGTTGCCAGATTTTGCGAGACAAACAAGTGGCCAGGTCTACGAAACCAAGCCTATAACAGAAGCCAGCGGGTACAGCAACAGTGGGTTCAACAGCAGCACCACACCGGCACCGCGTGCATCAGGTTGATAAGCAAAGGCGAGCAGGGACAGACTGGACCGCTGCGTTTCCTGGATTAATAACCTGAAGCTAACGGAGGAGGAAGAAACAAACTGTGGTTGTTTTGGGTCCGCTCCAACACAGACCTCCACTCCTTTGTTTCAGTCTCTCCACTCTGTTAGCTCATTATGTTTGTAATAGTTGATAATGTGTCATTGACACAGGAGAGGTTCCACAATCCAGACCAACCACAGTCACAGGAAGTTCTGGAAAGCTGGCTTAAACACACATGTGTGCGCGCACGCACACGCACAGCCGCACACGCACACACGCGCGCACACACACGTGATATTCTTGTGTGAAAAGGTGAAAGGGGTCCTTTCAAAGTTCTGTGGTTTGCTTCATTGATATGCCACACACTCAAGAGTGACATTAAGAAAGCTCTAATGAGCACACACACACACACACACACACACACACACACACACACACACACACACACACACACACACACACACACACACACACACACACACACACACACACACACACACACACACACACACACACATTAATGAGATGACGATAATGGGAGAACATCCAGATAATTAGCATTTCCGACAAAGACAGGGAAGCGTTGAAGTGGAATGTGAACCAGTGGAGAACAGATTACACAGTTAAAGGTAACAAAGATGGCTCTGTCAGAGGAGAGGAAGTCTCTTAACCCAGATTTAGAACGGATTGAGACTCAAAGCTGAAAGCAATGGACTTACAAAACAAAGACAGCATCCCAGCAAAGATACATTGCAGTGGTTCTCAACCTTTTCAGGCCGTGATCCCCCCAAAAATAATCATATTTGAACTGGGGGAACCCCCAAAGTAATCATATTTGAACTGGGAACCCCCCACCCTGACAAGCACTTGGAATTGTAGGAGTTGAGGCATGACATTTAGTTTGACTCGGTTCCACGGATAAATATTCTGAAAATAGCAGATCTACAAGCTCACAATTTGCGTGTGTGTGTGTGTGTGTGTGTGTGTGTGTGTGTGTGTGTGTGTGTGTGTGTGTGTGTGTGGGGGGGGGGGGTCCCGAGCATGACGTCAAACTGCTCCGTTGTAACTACCATGGTCAATGTAGTAGGTGCAGTGGATGCATTTGTAACTTCTGTGGACTATGTAGCTTGCATACAAGAAGGCATTACTGGAATCTGCCAACAGCCGGCGCTACCTGACGGCCCCTCCCTCCCGTGAACAGCTACCGGGAAGAGAACCGAGGCAATAGACCCGGCGGCCTTCCAGCGGCATGTCCGTCCGCTGCCGGAATAGCAATGGATGGACTTCCAGGCCCATGAGAACAACTACAGACCAAGCAGCAGTGCAAGACTAAGAACTTTGTTTCCTCTGGTGATCCAGCCTAGGACATTATACCCACAGAGGGTTTGGAGGGTTTGGACGACTTGGGATGCGCAAAGACCAGGAAGAAAGGCTGGTTCAAGTATTGTGCTGTCTCTGCTACCATATATGACGGAGACGCCGCTACTTGTGCCCCATGGAGTGCTGAGTGACATGCGTGTTGTATCATGAGGACAAGTCCATGAGTTTGTGAATGTAACCTTTACTGCACCTAAAATATTTGTGTCCCTGTATGCTTTCACTGTGTGTGGACATAAATACATTGTTAAACTGTGTGTGTGTGTGTGTGTGTGTGTGTGTGTGTGTGTGTGTGTGTGTGTGTGTGTGTGTGTGTGTGTGTGTGTGTGTGTGTGTGTGTGTGTGTGTGTGTGTGTGTGTGTGTGTGTGTGTGTGTGTGCGCGTGCGTACAAGCTTGTGCTTGCTTACAGATGGGTAATAATTATTCAACTGAACTGAAGTCACCACTTAGTAATAGAGGAGAGCTTTTTAGGATCAACATTACACTGAGTCACCCTGCTTCCTACTTCCTCTACTCACACCGTTGTTTGTTGAGTCAATCATCATGAAGCACGTCATCCACTCAAGTGACTTCAACATGCACGCTCACAACAGGCCTTTCTGCTACACCACGGCTCATGTACTTCTGCACAATTGCCCTGCACTTACAGTAGAAGAGTAAATCCTTTAAGTTTGGAGGATTTAGCTGATATAAGGCTGTAGAAACAGTGGTGGAAAAAGTACTCAAATGTTTTACTTAAAGTAAAAGTATCAATACTGTAATGCAGAAATACTCTGTTACAAGTAAAAGTAAGGTATTCAAATTTTACTTAAGTAAAAGTACAAAAGTATTGGTATCAAAATTTACTTTTTACCAAAAGTAAAAGTACCCATTATGCAGAATGTCCCATTTCACAAGTTTTCACGTTTTCAATATTTTTGAAACATGGCAGATCTACAAGCTCACAATGTGTCGCATCGCGACGCATTGTGAGCTTGTAGATCGGCTATTTTCAAATGGCCGAAATGTATACAGGGCTGAAGTGGTTACTGTATGTTTTGTAATAATAATCAAAATCTAACAAAGTAATTAGTAAGTAAAGTTTTTAAATAATTGTAGTGGAGTAAAAGTACAATATTTGCCTCTGAGATGTAGTGGAGTAGAAGTAAAAGTACTGAAAATTGGAAATACTCCAGTAAAGTCAAAGTTCCTCAAAATTGTACTTAAGTACAGTACTTGAGTACATGTACTTAGTTACTTTACACCACTGGCTGATATAAGGCTGTGTAGAACACTGACAGAGGTGTGTGTGTGCTTTGGCTTTTACCTCCCTTTTACTGCTGATTCAACTCGTAATGCTCTGGTAAAAGCAGATTGAAGTGGCAGTTTGCTGACTTGAAGATTTATTATGTTCCCCAAGTTTTTATGCTTTGTTTTGTTTTGTGCTATGGTGTGTAAATCACTCCATTCCCTATCTACGATATACAGTAAAAGAAAGAGGCTGTGAACTGAATATGAATTTGTATCACCACTAGGCTAGCCAACCCAATCCAAAAAACACATTTGAAAACAACAGAAAGCTGACCAAATAAAGTGCTGTGCAATCGAAAAGAATGAGAACTGTGAAAACAACAACATAAAATCATAAAAAGACCAGTTTAAAAGATGAAAAGGACAAAAAGGGTGATAAAAATAAAAGCGATAAGACCATAACAAAAATAAAAAGAAACTCTCATATTGAGTTAAAAGCCAAGGACTACAGATTATGCATTAAGATTTTTGGAAGTACAGTAGGTATGTTACTGCAAAGTCACAATCTCTCCTGTGCTTTATCCAATTAAAGTGGTTCTCCAAACCAGTGGTTCTCAACCAGCAATCCGAGGACCACCAGTGGTCCTTGGGGGGGGGGGGGGGGGGGGGTACATGGGGGTCCCCAACGAAATGAGTTAACATAGCGTCACAAATCATTTTAACAACTTAACTTTGGCTATTTTCGAATAATCTTAAAAATGTGTGCATGTCTTTGAATATATATTTTTAAAGCAAACATTTTGTATTCAAATCTCTGCTTCTGGGGGTGCCTGGCACGAAACAATTTCAGATGGGGGGTCCAGGCCAAATACATATCAATTTGTGGGTCCTTGGCATGAAAACGTTTTGAGAACCACTGCTCTATACTTAGTAAAATGCACCTGAGTTGGCCCTACAGTGTTTTTTCCCCCCCACCACCAAATCGCGTTGCCCGAATATAGCAAGCTTTTAAGCAAGCCCACCACACAACACATTGTGAGCTTGTAGATCAGTTATTTTCTGCGAATGTTCCCCCCAGAATAGGGATGCCATGGTTTGTTAACCTTGGCCTTGAGACAACCAGAAGTTACTAGTCAGCAGAACCCGAGCGACCTTGCAGGGATGTGTGGTTTTAACCCATTAAGACCTGAGGCTGAATCTAAAAATGTCTTCTAAATCCTAACAGTTTTCTGAAGAACCTTTGTTGCTATATATATATATATTGTTGCTGTCATGCAGAAACCTTTTTTCGTAAATGAATGCCCTACTTGATCACACTACAGCTAAGGCTGCAACAACTAATCGATTAATCGATTATTAATCGATTATCAAATTAGTTGCCAACTATTTTGATAATCGATTAATCGATAATCGATTAATCGATAATGGAATATCATTAATATACTAATTAATTCAATGTAAAATTGGCTATTTTATCCAAAATGTAAAAAATAAATAAATGAGAAAATGTAAAGTAAAGTATACATGATTAGAATATGCTTAAACATTCGACAATTAAGGTCTAATATTACAAAACTACAAATTGATACAAAACCTATATATCCAGTCGTTTTGGGGCATAAACAAAAAGTTGAAGGATAACATTAAGTCTGATAATGATGTACCATGCATGTTCACATCAAGTATACTTTACATTACTTAAGACCGTTAAGTGCCCACCTATCCTCTATCCCATTTTTTTTTAATGAAACATTTGCATTTGTATAGTACTGTACTGTTACCTGTACTGTTACCCTTTAGCCTAAAATATGTTGTTTTTTAATCAAATCAAGCAGTCAGAAGAAGAGAAAAGCTACCATAAGGTGGCTTTTATTTATTTTGATATGTATTTATATATTTTATGGGTAGTAGCCAAATCAGCAGCTGAGCAAAATTGTATAACATGTACTTTTAAATTAATTATTCATCTGTATTGTCTTTATTGTTAGATAGAACATGCCTAAAACAACCTAAAATGAAAATGATAAGGTAATTGCTTAATAAGTGCGATAATCCGATTAATCGATTAATCGTTAAGATAATCGACCGATTCATCGATTATGAAATTAATCGTTAGTTGCAGCCTTAACTACAGCATACAAGGGAAACTGGTGGCCCCCACCTTCACTTAATGCAGCCCGCAGGTTAATATCAGATTACTGAGATATTATTGATTTCAGCTGCAATTCCAAACATGCAAACATGACCCGCTTTAATTACTTCAATCTATATTAGTAGCTTAATGACTAGTATTAAAATGTTATTGTCTTTTTTATGTCCATGGTATTCGCATTTAAGTTCATAAAGTTAACATAAGTATAACTAAATGCATTTGAAATGAAATCAAAAATGAACTTTTCAGGATTCCACTTAAGAAATTGCAAAAAAAAAAAAAAAACAGTATTCCAATTAAAAAATATCTACAAGCTCAAAACGCGTCGCGCTGTGACGCGTTTTGAGCTTGTAGATCGGCTATTTTTGCTACTTTTGTGTGACATAGACCCGATAGTATATGCAATGTGGCCCTCTGGAGTGAGTGTGCGAATATAGTGGCCCTCTCCATCCTCAAAGTTGCATCACCCCTGCACTACAGCGTCACACAAAAGCATCAAAAGCAGATCTACAAGCTCGTTTCGAGATTGTAGATCTGCTACTTTATTTGAATCCTGAAAAGTAACAGTTTTGGACATAATATGAGGTTTCCACCCCAACAGAGACGTTATATACAGCTCAAATCTAAAATGACAGATGCTTTCCCAGTAGTTCTAATGGGTTAAAAACACTTAAACCATGGGGTGCCGATGGCCTAGCGGGGCTCTAATGCAGCTTGACAGCGAGTCGAGGGTTCGATTACCGAGGCCCCACAACCTTAGCTGCGTGTCACTCCCTGTCTCTCTCTCTCTCTCCCTGTTTCCTGTCACTCTTCACTGTCCAATAAAGAAAGAAAAGCCCCAAAAATAACAAGAAAACACACTTAAACCCTATACTTAGTTAGTAGACCGGATTCCCAAGG